>NC_133550.1:18604841-19278175 GCF_048773025.1 Camelus bactrianus | reverse complement strand
GACGTTACAGATGAACTAGTGCAGGGGTTTAACAGCTGGTAAGAGCTCAAAGCCATTAACAGTCCCCACACACAAAATGCGGAGAAACAGCGCTCAGCAGAACTCCGGGGAGGAGCAAGGGAGTTAGGCGGTGCTGAGCTGAGGATGGCTTGGCCACCAGGTAAAGGCTCCCCGCAGTGTGGTCTGGAAACACGGGCTGAACCGCATTTGGTTGAGAGGGTTCCAGAATCCCTAAGCTCACGAGGAAAGCGTTTAGCCTTTGCTTTACAGAGGATTTATTGACTTGAATTATCAGATATTATGCCTTGTTCACAGGCAAACTGCGAAAGGTAACACTAGCCTAATTTTCAGGTTGACCGTTTCAACAAATTCACGCTTGCAAGGCAGTTGCCTGGGAACAGGCAACTTTCTGAGTTGTGCTTTGGTAAGTGGCATGATATATTAAAATAGTAACAGTGAAAAAAGGGACCTGAAGTCTGCCCCAGTCTAATACAGAAAGCACAAGTGTTTCACACAATAACTTCACTCTCTTGCATATTTGTTGCTCTGTATTTCTGGTTCCAAACAGAAGTATATTTTATGTGATGCATAATTGTTCTTTCAGTGGGATTCCCTGCCCCTCCAAATTCATGGATTTTTTTCCCCACTGACACTAGATTGAAGGAAAGGAAGGGATGGAGAGTGGTAGATTTGTCTATCAAAAATCTAAACGATGGCTTTGAGTTAATTGCTACCCTTGATTTTTTTTTTTTGTTTTACAAATTTTTATTGTGAAAGGTAATACCACATATAACAAAGTACATGAAATTAAAAAGTAGGGCTTTATTACTGTAATCCCTGTGTAACCAATGCCCAGATCAAGAAGTAGACTTGGTGTCCTCCTCTCCCAGGCTTTTTTTCCCATCCCAATCACAGGGTCGTCTCTCCCCCACATCAGAGACTACTATCCTGACTTAAAAGGCGATGACTCCCTTAAAATTAAAAAAAATTTTTTTATTGAAGTATAGTTGATTTACAATGTTGTAGTTTCAGGTGTACAGTAAAGTGATTGTTATACACACATATATATATTCTTTTTCAGATTCTTTTCCGTTTGAGGTTTCTACAAGATATTGAATACAGTTCCCCGTGCTATACGGTAGGTCTTTGTTGTTTATTTTATATGTAATAAAGTGTATATGTTAATCCCAAACTCCTAATTTATCCTACCCCCAAACAATCCCTTTTCTTTAAAGTTTTTTCAATCACTAAATGCTATGATATAATTTTGTCTAATTTTTAATGCAGAGATATAATAGTGGATCATATTCATTTCTGTCATCTTTCATTCAACTTGATTGTAAGATTCATCTGTATTGTTGCAAGTAGCCAGAATAGCTTCATTTTCATTGCTGAATAGTATTCCAACATTGATGGCATTTGGGTTGTTTCCAGTTTGGGACTATTTCAAATGATGCTATGAAAATTCTTATCCTTAATTCTTAGTGCACCTGGACATGCATTTCTGTTGAGCATTTATTTGGCTGTGGAATTGTATGCAGTCGTCTGGTAAGATACTGCCACAGAGCAATCCACAAGAGTTTGCAAATCTTGGATACAAATACAGACCATTTTTGGTCTATCAAGAGATGCCTCAAAGGAAGCTGAGTTGGGGGCATGGGCAGGAGGATGGCTTGGCAGGTGTGCTGCCTTCACCACAGCCTGGTGAAGACCCAGTCCCACTTGTTTTAGTTGTTTTAAGACTTTGAAGAAGTTCTGCTTGTAAAAAAAAGTTTGTTGGCAAATATGGCTTACGGGAATGACATTGCTCAGGTCAAGAATTCAATTAGTATTAGTTGAATTAAGTAATTAATTGGAGTCTGAAGGATGAACTGAGACTAGCTGGGGTGACCAGGTGGCTGTTAAGAGTGGACTAGATGAGTAAGTATGAGACGGTCCTGGGCGGGGGACGGGGGGCAATGGAAAGAGAAACATGGGCGAGCCGCTTCCGGGCCCAGCTGCCGAGGTGGGTTGAGTGAGGAGGAGTAAGGGTTGGGGCACGTCTGCTGGGCAGACCTCGTGATGAGCCCAGACACAGGTCTGTGAGGCTGTGGGCAGAGGCTGTGGACTCCGGCCCGTCTGTGAGGTCTGACTCCCACTAACCGGCTGAGTGATCTTGGGTCAGTAACTTGACCTCATCCTCATGTCTTCAGGTGTAAAATGAGGTTCATAACAGGACTACCGTCAGGGTTGTTAGGAAAGTTGGGGGAAGTAAATCTAATATCAGCACAGCGTCCGTCAGAAGCACTCACTGTTGGCCACCGCTGCTGTGACGGGAAATCAAAACTACTTGCTAGAGCTGAGGGGGACATACCATCAGCTTTGAATACAGCGTCAAAGAAAAAGGCTTCTGGAAATGATGGTGAAGCCGTGTTACAGTGATAATTTTAGAAGTGTCTGTAATTCAATTAGGCAAGTGTGTAAATGAAAATCTGCTGAATGAAGCATGCACAGCCTGACCTTCCTGACATGCAGTCCTAGGGCAGGCTGACTGCACCCCGGAGCCGTGTGAGCACCCCAGGAATGCCCCAGATCTCGTCTCTACTTGGCGGGATCTAAACTCCAGAGAACGTGGTAGATTAGAGCTTGAAAATGAGGTGAAGGAGAATTTGAACCTAACAGTGTCATCATATTGAACACAGTGCATCCCTGCATCTAGTAAGGTTTTCTTTACTTTCTCTCAGTAACACAGGTCATGTTCACTAGAGTGGTCCTCGGCATCTTTCACTAGATTTATTCCATGTATTTGGTCTTTCTGGTGCTATTATAAATTTTTTTCAAATTTAATTTTTCAGTTATTAATATGTAGAAATATAGCTGATTTCTCTATGTTGGGCTCTAATCAGGAAATTTTCTAAACTTACTTTTTTTTTTTACAGACTTGTGTGGGAACGTTTTTAAAAAATTATTTTTTATTGAAGTGGAGTTGACTTGCGTTAGTTTCAGGTGTACAACAAGGCAATTCAGTTGCACATTTACATATATACATACACGTATTTTCCATTATGGCTCATCACCAGAAGCTGAATATAGTTTCCTGTGCTAGACAGTAGGTCCTTGTTGCTAATTTCACTTTTTTCTAATAATTGGTTGCTTCTTTAAAGTTTCTGTAAACCTCATCATGTCATCTTTAAAAAAAGAACAGAAAAGGTGGGTACAGACTGGCAAACTCTCAGGTGCTGCTGCTGCTTCTGAGAGCAGGGGCCGAAGCTAACAGTTTCAGACAAGCTGTGATCGAATTAATCATGTTGCCCTAACAGAAGCGCTGTGATCTGCAGGGACCTGAAAAAGTCACACAGTGGTTTGCTTCTTGACTGCACAGTCACCTCCACCTGGGGAGGCTTTAAACTATCCCAACTCAGACTGATTAAATTGGTCTGGGGTGAGCCTGGGTCCTGCCATTTTTCAAGCTCTATCTGCCACCCTAAATATGCAGCTGGCTTGCAAACCATTGGACAAGTAAGTTGTATTTCCATTATTATCCAAGAGGAGATGGTGGGAAAACCAGTTCGGATCATAAGGGCAGAAGTTCTCCAAGTAAATAGGAAAGTTCGACATTCATATTTATTGTCTCACTCAAGGTAGGGAGGTAGTTGCCCCTTTTAGGGGCCACTCTGGCTCAGAGAAGAAACATGATCAAGGTCACAAAGTTGGGCCTAGTTTGTAAGCTTTAAAGCCAAGACCCCTGCTCTCCACCACAGTGAGTTACTTTCGCTAGTGCTCCAGGATCGGGGGCAGTATGCTCAAGCTAGCCATGGTTTCAGAGGTCCACTTGCCTATGACTAACGGTGTCTCAGCCTGTAAAGCCAGCGGATGTTACTTACAGACTGGCACCCATCAGCCCCCAGAGGGGGCTGCGCTCCTCCCTGCGGAGCCTTCAAGAATCTGTCACAGCCAGGTTCTCACGCTGAGACCGTAGGCGGGTTCAAGTGGGAAGCTGGCAGCTCGCAAGCCCAGAGCAAAGTCTCCAGCGCCTTCCCCGACCCTCTCTCCCCAAGCAGTTTCTTAAAAATGTCTTTTTTTTCTGATCATATAGCTCTTGGTCAAGTAGGGAACTTGGAAGTCAAAGAATAGCACAAAGAAAAAGAAAAATCCTCTGCTCCTCAGAAAAAGCATATTTTTAAAAATATTCTTTGCTTTTTTTAAAAAATGAAGTTGAAATATTATCTTGCCCTCTTTTTCTCCATTTAATGTTCTGTTTTTTCCCCTGAAAACATTTGAAAGAACTGCAAACTATCTTCACATGACTGAAGTATTTACCAGCCTCCTCCAACTTGCCACTATTAGATACCAGGAAGGACCACGTGGGCCAGTGTATTTATGTGATTATGGGGAGTATGTGGCCCTTTTAAGGGTCTTTATACTGACTTTCAAACTGCCGTTGAGAAAATCTGTACAGATGCCTTCCCTCTAGTACTAGGGTTGAGCTGTACTCTTGCCAGAATTAAAACATGTTTTCAGTTTGATAAAAGAAATTCATAACATTGTTTAACTGTAAGGTTGAACCCTTATAGTGTTTAATGTTTATTAACTACTTTTATTGAGCCATTGAAAGACTCTGAGAAATCTTTTAAATGCATATTTCATCAATGCCAAACACCTCCTGCTTAAGAGCTTTCAAAAGCTTTTTTTTTTTTTTTTTTGGTACTAGTGCCTTAAATACCCTCCTCTAATCTTCATTCAGACATTCTAGGCTTACAGTTGCCATGTTCTCTGGCTACAGACCTCTTTGCATTCCCCCTGCCAGATCCGCCTTTCTCTGCCTAGTTCTTGCTCACCTTTTGGCTCTCGGTTTAGAGGTCCCTCTCCCGGGGACCATCTCAGGTCCCACGGCAGCTTCCCGGAGCCCCGGCCGCCCTCCGCCGCTCCCAGCAGCGATGCGCGCGCACAGCCCGCCCCGCCCCCACGCTCCCGGCGGCGCCAGCCGCTCGGTCCTGCTCCCGCGCCCCTAGTCGGCACACACGCCGGCGGCGCTGCGTGGTGAGTGGACGGTGGGGACCGTGCCCACGGCCGCGCTGTTGGAAGGTCAGTCTGTGCCGTCTCAGATGAGCTGGTGGGTACAGGCCGTTACAAGAGGTCAGATGGCAACAGCGCTGGGAACTAACGAAGTTGGATTTTATTGCAAAGGAAGACTTGATGGAGGGGAAACAGCACCTGCTTGAGAAAATGGAGATGCGACAAGAACAGCAAAGGAGTCATGAGAGATGGTTAAAGAAAGGTTCAGTACCTCCCAGTGGGATATATGGGGCGCCAGCAGAGAGGCACCAAGAGGAGGCCTCGTTTAGACACAGGACAGACACCGCAGCCCAGGCAGCTGTGTCCTCTTCTGTGCTCCCGCCACGCTCCTCCCTCTACTTCAGCATCACTCCCACGTGGGACATGTGGGGGCACATCAGCGAGTACACATCACCCCAAGTCAAGCTCGGACGCTGGCAGGACCGATCCTCGGTGCGAGCCCCGCCTGTCTCTCCGTAGCCGTGTAACTAGGTAAACAGTTCATGCTTTATGCGTCTCAGTTTCCTCATCAGTAGAACAAAGATTAGAACTAATTAGAATTAGTTTCATAGATCAAATAAGGTAACACATGTCTGACAGAGTGCCTGGCATGTAGTACAAACTTAATATACTATTACATTATTTTAGAAAGCTGTGGTACGATTAAACCTGGGAATATGTGAAGAATCCAGAACTCCTGACACATAGTAAGTGTGCAGTTTGATGAAATCAATGTTCATTAAGATCCTAAAAACAAGAACAATCTTAGATTCTCAGTCACGACATTAAAGGTGGAACTAAAGGTAACCTGTAAGCTCAGGCACCGTGGAGGGACTGTAAGTCAGTACATTCCTCTCAGAGAGCAATTTGGCAACATCTGTCCAAAATAAAAATGTCTATTTCCTGAAATTCAGTGTAACCTTGGATACACAAAGATTCAGAGATAAGTCACACAGGGTGTTCATAAAAACAGTTTCTGATAGCCATAACTTGCACATAACTTACATGTCCATCAACAGAGGAAAACGATGTAGCCCTTATAAAATAGAGTATGTGTTCAGTTTATTAAGGGGACTAGAGATGCAGAACACGTTACAGAATGTAATTCACGTGCTGGGGGAAAAGCTCTGTGAAACCTGCTATTTTCCCAGAGACTTAAAAAGCTTTCTTGTAAGTGCACTGAAGAGTTTGGGAAAAACAAACAGAACTTTCTGATGGTTCTCTCTGCATACAAAAATCATCTTAGGAAAGTAAGTTTTACACTAAGTATAATTGAATTTTTAAAAATTATACTTCAGGTATGTATATAATCACATCTTAAAAAATTTTACTGGGAAGTAAAAACTAATTAAGATATTCTACTTCTAGGAAACAATCCCCAGGAAATAATCTGAAGATGGGCACAATTTATGTATAAAGATGCTTACATCAGTCATTTACCACAATTTACATATTACTAATTTCCTATTTATATTAGCAAAAACAACTTAATATCCAACATTAGAGGACTGTTTCGGGTAATGGCGTATCTGTGTAATAAAGTATTATATAGCTATTAAAGGTCATGCTGCCAAATAATTTTATTAAAATGGAAACATCTCCATACATCATTAAGTGAAAAGTTACAAGTTATGTGCAGTGTTCAGTGTTAAGTTACCTTTACATGATAGGATTACAGGTGATTTTTCTCCTTTTGTTTTTCTTCCCTCTTACACATTTTTAAATTTACTAAGTTTTTCTAATTTCCTCAATGATTATGTAATTATGAAAAAACACCATTAAAATACATGCTTATAGCCAGCTCTAAGCTTGCCTTACAATGTGCACATTGATGTAACTACGCTAGTAGCTACTTTGGTACAAATCCAAGACACACTGCAACACATGTTTAAAAAGAGTTGTGAGGTAAAAGTCACCATTTCCCAGGAATCTTAATAATAAAATGTTAAAGACACTGCTTCACTTATCAAAAGAATTTATTAGAAAATAGTACAGATGACATATCTGTTTAAGAGTATGGTTTCAGTAGACAGCACTCCGTCCTCATACCACAAACAACGTCTCGTGGACCACGGGGCAACCACTGTTCCTCTGAAGCTCCATCTTTTAGATGGAACATTCAAGCAGTACACACTGTGGCCATTTGAAGGAAGATAATGGGAAAAATGTGGTAATTACCAGGAAGAAAAAATCACTACAGTCTTGGAATGTTAAAATAACAAGTAACTAATTTTAGTCTCAAAATTCTAGGCATCACTATAGCCTAAAACATCAGTCAATGTGACTAGTAAGTTAAAGGGATCAAGGTTTCAAAGATCAAGTTAATACTGAATCTTCATAAATAATAAATCTGTAATCCCACAAAATGTTCTTATGTCTGTGCACATGCAAAAATTAATGTAAATTTCTGAAAAAAGCAAGAATGGGGAATATTAAAAAGCAATGTTATTTTTTTTAACATAAAGCATGCACTTTCTAATATTCTTAAATACTTCAAAGTGTTATAAGTTTGATTCTAGTCCAGTAACATTCTTTATTAGCTGTTTCAAATGCAGTCGGTCTAACCAGTACCCCAATCAGATATGGAGTACACACCTGTTATTGAAAAAAGGTGGAATTAATGCATGAGATTGCTACCAAAGATGTGAGACTTTTAACTCCTGACCACGCCACCCAGTTTTTCTTCAAAACTTTAAAATACGTTTGCACAAGCTAAATGTATAAAGCATATTTTAAACTGTCACCCAACTCCCAAATGTCACTGAAAGAAAATGTACAAAAATCATGTATTGTGTGATTAGTCAACTTGGGCAATTTGCTACAAAATTTTCCAAGTGTGAATCAGCTTTAACTCAAAATCGACTCAAAGTTCACACAACTGTTTCTAGAGTTTCAAACTGAAACAAATGAGGAGGGGTGTGCTGATATTAAAACACTGTCTTAATATTTTATTAGAAGAAATATACTTCCAAAATTCTTTCCCCATCATAATCTAAACACAAACTTTAATTAAAAATATATATAAATCAGTAGAATACCATATTACAAATGCCCAGAAATGCAGAATAAAGATCAAAAACTGCCTGGAAATATTTCTAACACTTTTTGGGATTACACTCATAATCTAATAAAGATTATGAATTAGCACAATCATTATTGGGGCCAACACTTCAAAATTCGCCTATCAAAGCTAGCACCAGGAAAGTAGTATACACATAAAATTGAGAAACAGAGCATCTTCCCTTCGTAAAAGCACAGTCCTACAGAACACTGCTCTCCCTACTTCGCTAGTATAGGGTCAGTCCGCCTCACCGAGGCATATATCTATCTTTGAGCCATTAACATCTTACCGGAATAGCTTTACCAGTTATTTGGTATCTACTGAAATCTGTTACCGGAATGAAACACAATTTATCATGGAGATAACTCATTTTTCTTCCAAGATACCAATTAAAATACTGAGGCTATAACATTTTAAACTTACCTTCAATAAAAACTAACATATTCTAGTACTTAAAAAAAACCACCAAACCACTCGTCCCTGAAAGCCTAACCATTCCATTGTTTAATTCCTCTCCTTCCCCAAAACGCAGGTATTTAATGTCTACAATTTTGCAACATGGTTAATGGCCACCACATGGCCACCAAATTAACACTATTCATTGTAAAGCATTTGGAGATGTCTCAAGTGCGAAAAGAATTTCATCCGTGACTGGACAGGTGAGCAACAACCTGGAAGCCACTGAAGCAGATGTCGTAATTCTACCTTAGTCCCAAGGAAGGGAGGATCGCTACTTAACAGCAATTCTCCGCCTGGCACAAATAATTTACCATCTCTGATGTGCGGAAGGTATTATGGAAGAACATAATTTTTACAAAATCAACACCTTTTCCAAACAGGTTTTCTAAATTCAACAGAGCTTAGACTGCCAACGTTGTAAATCTAGCAAATCAAATTGCTTCATCTCAACTGGGGGAAAAAAAGGCACAAAAGAAAAACAAGCAGCATAACCTTTATTTGGTGATACAATAGGTGAACAGTGTTCTGAAGTTCTGAACACTGAATTTTACCCATGTGATAATTTATTTTCTATCTAAGCAATTTATTCAGAGGTGTGCTTTAAAAATACATATTAGGAACCCTGCAATTGGTATGTTCTGTATTAGAAATATCTTTCATGGTAATAATTATTTATCTTTCTATAGAGAAAAAATCATAAAGATCACTTTATTTTTAGCCTGACAGAATAAATGTATTATACACATCTCTTCCAAAGCCAGTGAGTGCACCAGAAGTTCCTGATCCATGCACTTCACTGCTCAGTCAGAACGCTGTACATCTTCCAGCATCCACAACGTAACACAGTCCAGGTAAAAACACACATTCCTCTCACCTCTCTACTTCCCCTTGAATTTGCTTTTATTTTGCAGGAGGGTGGAGGGGAGAGGAAAAGATATAGAAGTTGCGGTGCAGAACTGTATTTATTTAGAACAAAACATTATATCCTACATTAAAAAAAATAATTTTATCAAAACCAGATTTCAATCACAGTTACGTATGATCTTCAGTTGCAGGTCCATGTTGAATTGCACTTGGCAGGTGTCCTGACAGTGTCCTCTGAGTGCTCCCCACTTCAGCCCAGGTTCTTATCTGTGGACACAGGTTCTTCCAGAGTCTTCTTCTGGCTTCCTTTCCGTGAATACTTGTATTTATCTACATAGGCTTTAACCAGATTGGCCACTTTAGTAGAATTTACTTCTCCACTCTTACTATGACAGACCTATAAAAAAAAAAGGAGGGTTTTTTTTTTTTCATATGTAAAGGGATTAAAGCAAGTAGAAAGCTTTGTAAAAAACAAACCCCAAAGAGATAACCAGACGTTTTTACAAGTTTCATATCGCATATGAACTTATTCAAAAGGTAAAAACCCAGACAAGAATTAGTAGAAGCTACCTCCATTTTATTTAGACTTAATTAAGCATTCCTTTATTAAAAGGGATGGTTCAGAATAATACGTACATAACTCCACTAAAGCTGGGACTTACTTTATCTACTGCTTTCCGTACAATCTCTTTATACTCCTCCTTGGTGATATCTTTATTTTGATAAAATGGCTTAATGGCCAGTTTTACCTCCTGTGCTGCCTTTTCTTGAATTTGCAATTTCTGATAAGAGGAAAATGATAATTATTATTTGCCCAATCACATACTTAAAAAAAAATTTCTTTAAAAATATAAAACTGAAAACATTGCACATTTACATTATTGTAAGAAATCATTAAAAATGTTAGTGTCATAAATACAAAATAGTTCTTTACTAATACATATCAAACATTTATAAAAATAATTACGAAATATTACCAGTAACTCCATGGGCACCAACATATTTAGACAGAATCCTTTAAATAATATTGGAATTTAAGACTACCAACAATAAATTCCCTTCACCACTTACACATAGAAAGTTATTTTTCATCTTTATCATATACAGAATTATGTAGGTTGCTCTCAACTTTGAACTTGCCTTGTCTGTCTTCGAGCTATCTGCGCTGGCTTCCACTGTAACACTTACTTTGCTTTCTGCCAATTTTACAGCAGCATTAGAAGCTTTGCTGTGACTTGATGACGAAGTATTACCAGAACTTGGTCCCTGAACTGTTCCCGCATTTCCGGGGGCTGCTGTTGGAGCAGGCAAGACTGGTGTACTCATGTTATTACTTACATGAGGAGCACTAGGAATACCCTGTTTTAGAGAGTTATCATGAATTAATGAATTACTTGCACTCAATAGAAGTCTTTTAGTCACCTATTAGAAATAACATTAAAAAGAAAAAATCAAAGCAATTCAATAAGAGAAATGCATATTTCAGGTCATTTATGTCTAAAGGACTCTGAAGAAAAATGAGTAACATTCTTAACCAGAGCCTCATTTAAATATATCATTGATGACTTTTAAATTATATATGTATTGTAATGTTCTGATAGTAATACTAAAAACAACAGGAAGAAGAGCAATATTTAAATAGTGGTATCTTCCTACAAGACTCTTGAAAGTAAGTGCCCCACTTTAAAGATGGAGGAAAATAAGACAGCGAAGTGAAATGGCTTGCAGTGTGCTGATTTCAAAAAAAGATGTAAGCTCCCCAGTTCCCCTGCTGTTCCAACTATATCTTGCTGCCAGGATTCCTACAATTTCTGAGATGTAGACATGAAACTATCAGCAAACACAATGTTCACAAATATTAATCAGATTTTCTGTATGCCTCAGAGGCACTTCTTCCTTTTTAGCATGGCAAGTTGGTAAAAACGAAGCACAGACAGTAACGGGTAATGACCAGCTTTATCTGGTGTTTGTCCGAGCAGCACAATACAAGCTTTATCACAGTATTTAATCATAAGTTCCCACCCCCTAAAAAGTCTAAAAATCTGGGAAAATTTTTTAAAGCATCCACCACTCAATTCTAGTTTGGCTCATAATTTTGGTCTTCTTGATCCAACCAGAAAAAAACAAAAATAACAACAAAAAAACTGGATATCTGTTAATAGCAATATATGTAGCTTAGATTTGATAACATGCATTCAGCTCATTTTCTTATTTGGGGGTGGGAGGTTTGGGGAAGGACACTGAAAGAGGGGTTATGAAGCAAACCTAATCAAATAAGCCATTGTGTATAAATGCCAGGAAGCCCTTTCTAGAACATCTGTCCTGAACAGCTAAAGGTTTTACAACAGCTATGTTGGTGAAACTTGAGTTGCTAAAAACATACCTGCAGCTGCTTTCCATCTGGCTGTGAAGCAATGTAGCCGACTTGCTGGGATGGTGGGGGAGGGGGTGGCGGTGGTGGTAGTCCCTGAGATACACTGGTAGGAGCAGCTACCTGCATGAGAGGCACTCCCGTGTGCAGATGCAAGGGTAGCTGAGGGTGAATGCTGAATGGACTGCGCTGGATGTTCATCAGAGGGGCATGAACACCCACTGGATATGGGAAGATATTCATAGGCTGGTGTTGTTGTGCATTCATCTGTTGCTGCATTACATTCATTTGTGGTTGCATCATATTTATAGGTAGCTGAGAACCATCACCTTGTTGGTTTGTTTGGTCTTTTAGGTTAGAATCTATCAAAAGAAAAAAAGGCTTATGAAAAAAATCATGTTACAAACTTCTTTGGACAGAGAAGCAAAGAACCACTGATGATAGTAAATTGAATAGCAATTAACAGACTCAGAACACCCAAGCCAATATCCAATTACTCAGTTTACTTCTTTCATTCCTAAATAATGTGGGCTAATTTTCGAACTAAAAGAAAACATTCAACTAAAATTATTTTTAAGAGTAACTTCGGATTATAACATCGTTAAACATTAGCAAAGAATCAATAGCTCGAGAAACTTACTAGGAAAAGAAATAATCCTATAAAATTTAATTAGATTACTAAATTAGAAGGTTAATCACTTTAAAAATCTTCAACAGCTTTTTTCTTGCAAAGTTCTTGAGTCAAGGAAAGAAAATCTTTTTTAGCAAAGTGACTTATTTATAGGAGAACAATGATCAAAAAAAATTCAAGTGTACACATCTGAAATAAATGAAGTAGAATTTAAGTCCTGCACAGGTGTATCCCAGATTCTTCTACTGGAGCAAACTGTATTTAAAATACTTAGGTCTTTGGCAAGGTTTGGGGCAGAGGTGGGGTGAAAAAGAGAAAGTTTATTTACATAACACAACATGACTTGTAAATAACTGGTGTTCAGTTTAACATGAAACTATAAATAGGGATCATTTCAATTCATACAAATAGGGTAGTCAATTTATAATCTCTCTTCTAATAAAACAGTGTTGATAAATAAACACAGTATGTTACCCTGCTCGGTTGTTTCCTCTTCTTGTCTCATCCATCCAGACTGCGGACCTGAAGAATTCCTCCCTCGCCGTGAGTAATAGTTCTGTACATCTGCTGGCAGAGTCTTTCTCACGGCCCAACTAGACGCAGATGTCCACCCGGATCTATCGGCCGGTGTATCAAATGAGAACTCTTGCTCACTTTTCCGTTTATAGGGCTGCTGTTCTGCAAACTTGAAAGAGTCATTCCCTGAACTATTTGAATTCCCTGAGAGGGGTTTTCGGTTCTGCCACCTGTTTTCATTCTGATCTGTGTAGGCAAAGCCACCTCTGTACGTGCCTCTGCCGCGGTTCCCTCTACCACGGTTAGACATCCAACCCGAACCAAAGTTTTTATTCCAAGAATTCCCTGAATTTTCACTTCTGTTTTCTTCCCAATGAGACTCTTTTAACTTTTCTGGATTTCTGGTCCTCGGATCAGGCCCAGAATTTATTTTTTCTGTTACCCAACTGGGACAGTCATTTCTACGTTTGTCAGCAGAATTTGAATCATCAGCATCTGAACTGATGTCATTTTTTTCTTTCCTTGTATTTTCATTCTGTTTCTCTGGGTCATTCTTTCTGTATCGATCATTTCCTCGTGGACATCTCCAACCATCATTTGACCATCTTTCCTTCCATCGAGGAGAATAACTGTCTCTGTCATTTCTACCAAATGATGAACTCTTACTTTTTGTTCTAGATCTCGAGGGTGACCGAGAACGTGATCTGGACCGAGACCACCTTCTGGTTCTCCTTTCTCGGTCTCGATCTCTCCTTGGCCCATCTCTGTCACTTTCTCTTTCTCTGCTCCGGGACCTGGATTTTTCTCTTGGGGAGGAATCCTTCACTCTTGACTGAGATCTTCTGTTCTCTCTAGAGGTGTCTCTTTTGGGGGAGAGTGATTCAGACCTTTTGCCTTCCCTGGTGCTCTCTCTTTTTGGAGATCGAGACTGAGATCGCCTCCTCTCTCTCGCACTGTCCTTTTTTGGAGACTGAGAACGAGATTTTCTCCGTCCTCTTGCAGGTTCCTTCTTGGGAGATGGTGATCGAGACTTCCTGCTGTCTTTTCCAGTTTCTCGTTTGGGAGATGGAGACTGAGACCGCTTCTTTTCTCGTGCAGTGTCTTTGCTGGGAGACCATGTTGTAGATGGAGAATGAAATCTCGATCTTCTAGTACGAGGCTTTCTGACTTTATCTATCGTATCTAAAGGGCTTTCAGACGGTTGAGATACAGTTTCAACCTTTTCATTTGCAGGATCAGAAGACGACCTATTCTTTGGGAAACTGTGCTCTACAGACTTTTCATTCCACTGTTTAGCATCAGCAGTTACAGATGGCTCAATTTCAGATTCATTCTGGTCACTGCAAAATGAATCACATTCCATAGGTATCATTTCATTATTGTCCTCACCAAAACGCTTCTGAATCTGTTCAACGTGTGTTTTAGGCAATTCTGTAGATCTGGGATGTTCAACCAGAGATTCAGTCATTTCTTCTAAAGACTTGTCTAATTTGGTGTTAAGATTATTTTTTAATAAATTATTTTCAGAGTCTTGAATACTGTTGGAAATTTCATTCCCTGAAGTACCGCACGCTGCAGTTGTTTCTGCACCTTCATCTTCCACATGCGCCAGCAGATGAACCTCGGAGCTTCCAGCAGGTTCTCTGTCCACCGTGTGTGTAATTCCACCCTCAGAAGATTCCGATTTGGGGCTGTCAACAAGCTGTTCTGTTTTTACTGTGGAATCTTTAGGATCAATAATTTCTACGACAGGACGCTCCACAACTTTTTCTTCACTGACCACTGCCTGTGCATTCTCAGGTAGCTCACCCAGGCTCGATCTAGGCTGGTGTCCCTCAGTTTCAGACCCTGAATACGTAGAATCACTTGGAGGGGGATCTGTACACGTATCCGCTTTTACCTCTGATTCTGAAGGTCCAGCTATTTGGTCTTGATTTTCCGATGGATCACCCCCTTTTTCAGAAATATTTTTAGAAATCTCACTTTCCAGACATAGAACATTAGCCTTTATACCTGTATTCTCAACTTTTTGATCTTCCTCCTCCTGTCCAGCGAGCACGGGAGGATCCTGGGTACCAGACTCAGAATATGAAGATTCCCCTCTTTCCTCTGTACCTTGGGTCTCAGGACATTCCGCACTTCCTTCTAATGGCTCACTGCAACTTCTCAAGCCATCAGCAGGCTCATTTTCTACATTCATCTGCACAGTGTTACTGCTTTCTCCGTCAGACTGGTGCTCTGTCTCTAACACAGGTGGTACGTCAGATCCTGCTACTTCCTCATCTGCTGAATCACTGGAAGATGATTTTTCAGGGGGAGGTACAGAGCTCCGAGGTTTCTTTTTCAGTAAAGGTAGTTTTCTCCCTCTTCTTATGGACTTCCGTTTGGGAGCCTGTCTTGTTTGCTTTTCTGACCCGGCTGAAGAGGAAACACTTACAGAGGGATTACTGTCATCTGGGGGATCACACCCAGAACTATTTGATACTGGGGATCTCTGAGACTGACTGACTGGTTCAGCTCTCGTGCTACGTGTCGATCTCCTCGTAGGAGCTGTTGCTGCAGGTTTCCGTCTTGAGCCTCTGGTGTTTGAGGTACCGGAAGTCTGCTTCTTCTCTTCCCCTTCTTGTGTGTGTGCTAATGCACACCCCTGACAAGAAGTGCCTAAGAACACATGTTTCAAAAAGAAGTAAAAAGTAAGTGCATGTTTCAATAAATGGTAATAGTTCGGCTTCAGCTTATTTTAGCATAAAACAGACATCTATAACAGGGTGAAACAAAATATGCTTGTGAATCAAATTACAAATAAATGCATAGCTACTAACATCTGAGTAATATCTTCTTAATGCTAATGAAATGAGTTACCACAAGATTTGAATCCATATGGACAATTTTACAGGGGAAAAAAAAAGAAAACATGTTTGGTCTGGTAACTGCCATTTGCTTTATGAATTGCTATTACCTGGGCAAAAGCAAGAGACAACAAGCTACAGATAGTAAAGACTCAAGTTATTTGTTTATAACTAATGTATGTTACTTTTAAAGATCTGTGGTTTAGACACTGAAGCCCTAAACAGAAGGGGGACTTCTAATCAGTTCCTCAAAGATGTGAAGTTGTAATTTTCTAGTTGGAACAATTTTAAAATCAGGTTACTATACAAATATTTACAGAAATATCTAGGACTTACTACCTATACCTTAGTTTACGGCTTTTCTAAGTCATCAACACATACTTTTTATGAGACTGAAAGAAGCTAATATTTTTAAAACTAGAAAAAATTTCAAAAGCTTTACCAAAGTTTTCTAAAGATATGGTACTTGTTGGGAAAATAGTTCTTGGCAACACAGAAGAGATGAGAGGAAGGACTTCTGTTCCAATATTCCAGGGTATAAAACCAATTCTGAAAAATCAAAACAAAATAAAGACATTTCTGTTTAAATGGTTTAAAAAATAAAACCATCAACTTAAAAGTATTAATTTTCTAAATCAGGTTAGTAACATTAAAATATAAAGTACTTAAATTATTTTTTGCCAAACAGCTAAGAATGTACATCCAAGGTTACTCATTGTTCAAAAGTAGCTACCAATTGGCTGCAAAATACAAAAACAAACAAAAAAACCTCTTAAAAGCATGTTTTTCAATAAATTAATAGCAAAGGGAGAGCAAGGGTGACTTAATGTATAATAATTGTTTCTCATTTAAATAAGTTAATGCAGTATTTTGTCAAGAATCTTTTTAGCTTTTCTTTTTTTCCACCATTCTAAAAAATATTAATTTGGATACTAAAAAGTACAGATAAATAAAATACCCAAATGAAACAGATTTTAAGTGCACAGTGTGATGACTTCTGACCAATGTACATACCTGTATAACCACAACCCAAACAAGATACAGAACATTTCCACCACCCCAGAAAGCACCTTCAGGACCTTGCACCCTACTCTATTTCCAGGCAACCAAAGAGATAATTTAGTCAAGTTAATCAAATCAAGGTTTTATAGAAATCAGCGAAGTCGAAGGGGAGTCAGTCCATACGTAAATAAACACTCAACAAAACTGAGAGTAAAACTGTATCACTGGGATTTTGAAGCACAGCGTATCACAGATGGTATCACATTTTTGGATAGGTTTCTCTACGTTTTATAACATAGATCAGGGCCAAAAATATCAAAATAAATACATTTTTTAAAAGGAGAAAAACACACCTGATTCTACTACTAAAAGCCCTCAATCTCAGGATGAGGGCTCGTCAAAGTTCCCAGGGTCCCTACGGACTTCCTAAGACCCCAGCGTTTCTGCACTCACACCTAATCCACGCTCAGCTGCTTCTTTCTTTGATTCATATTTGCTCAGTTCAGTTCTCCTAACAAAAGACTATCTCATCCAGTCCAAGGTGAGATTCTGGAGTAGGAGGAAAGAAGCTTGAAGAACAATGTGCAACTGCACGTGTACAAAAACGTGTAACTCTAAGAAAAGATTTCACAGTATACGTATCTGGGACTTTCTAGTTTTACTTACTTATTTTCACTGTCATTCCTAGAGGGTGAAGACCCTATGCAAAACTGTATTACAGTGATATATAAAAGTTTCAGTATGTTGTAGGGATGAATATAAAATTCTGGCAAGGACCTTGATCTTTACATAGCAGCTTGATTTAAACATGCATCATGTACCTAGCAATGTGCTAAGTAACAGCTTTAGGACTTAAACTAAGAAAAAAGCTACAGTATAGGAAATCATGAATTCCAGGGCAGACCACGGACTTGATCAAACATTTCAAGAACATTTTGGAGAGGGTACGTGTTATGATAAAAGCAGTGCTCCAGCTAACAGCACACAGGGAAGGTGGGAATGGACGAAAAAAAAAAGAGGAAGGATGAAAGATCTGAAAGCTATTACTAATAATGAGTCTTATCATTTAGGTGCTCTCCCTTTTAAATGAATCAAATATCTACATTTATTAAACAATAAAGAAAAGATTCTTTACTTTTCAAGGAGTTCTTTAAATAAGGGCTTTTCATTAAGCATTGGAAACACCAAAGTTTAATTTGAACAAAACGTGCTTAGAAACATGACCACTGAACATGACACCTCTGCCCTTCACTATTAAGGACCCCTTGCACGCACGCGGGCACGAAAACACTTCAGCAACCTTTTACCTTCCAACTCCAGGTGACGCATCAGGAAACCACGACAATTCCAGTTCCTCTCTCTTCTGCCTAATCAATGCACCGATTTCATTGACTTCTATAAATTCTGTACTAAAAGATAAATTTTAGACCCTCATCAGAATTCCAAAAATTTAAGTGCTGAGTAACAATTTGGGTTACATCATGAATACTGGAAGTTTTCTTATCTAGCATTATAAATCACATAAAAAAGTTTTTAATTTAAACACTTTCAACATGAACTCATCCCTAAAGTAACTAAAATTTTTATATTACAAATCAAAACTGCATTTATCTGATTCATAAAAATAACACTTGAATTTCTATCTTAAGTGACAGAATTTCCAAAAGTCAGTTCAGACTAACGCTTATTATTGAGAGAACAAAGCAACACCATTGCTGTCCCATGAACCAAAGTTCCCGCAGAAATCCTAGGTGTGATGGTTTGCCATCTGAAACTAAGCATAATGCAAAAGAAGAAGACAAAGGAAGGCATGGTTATTACTGTAACTAAAAATGGGTATGGTTCAGCTTTTCAAAAAGCTACTCAGATGTAACTGTTTTCTTTGGTAACTTGCCAACCCCTAAAATTAAATCACAGTCTTAATCTGTCCTGCTCATTCAACCAACTCCATGTGATTTTAAAACCCCAACTTAATCTTCAAATTCCATAAATATCTACTTAGATTAGTATCTCTATGCCAGTCACTATGGACTCAAAGATGACTGTATCTACTCTGAACAGGTTCTGCTTTACCATCCCCATCATTTAACAATTAGCCTACTTCTCTGTCACATAAAAAACTTGTGCACAACAACTTTATTATTAATGAAAACGAAGCCCACTAGCATAAGCAGTCATTGCCTGAGAGAGAGGCACAAAACAACAGGTTTTTCTTTGCTTATTTTCCAAAATAAACAAAAATGAAAAACAAGGTGGGCTTTCACAGTTTGTTGAGCCAAGTTTAAATATCTAGGAAAAAATATAATAATTAACAAATAAAAAGCACAAGTTAAAAGTAGAAAATACTAACCAGTAAGCTGTACAGTTAAGAGAAGATTCTCCAGTGTGACTACTAGAAGAAAAGAGATTGGAGAAAACATTCCTGAAGCACCGATCTGTACACTGATTTGATCTTCGAGGCTAGAAAAGTAAAAAGAGGCTAGTGAAACAGCGAACCAAACCCTCCGTAACAGGCAGGTAACATTTAAGTATTTTGATATACCTGAGGCACTAGAGTCATGTACTGAACAATCATATTTTTCTTTATTTCAACAAACCTTATTCGTCTTTATTACTGCATTTTTCTTTCCTTCCATTTCACTGTTTTTAGAGATTCCTGTACAAAGACACAAAAATATCTTGCCTTAATTTTTATTTTAAAAGATTGTAAACCAGTACCGATACTGGTATATTGACAAAAAGTTAAAAAATGTAGAAAAGTTGCATTTAAAATAATAGTACTTGCATTTATATAATTTTCCAAATGCTAGTTTTATCTTGTTGAGCCACAGAAACAAGGGAAGTAAGAGGCCACAGTAGAGAAAACTAGCAAAGCAAGTAAAACTGCTACGCTCAGAACCTACGTATTAAAGTTCTAGTCAATATTTTCTGGTGCCTTGTGCAAACTTAAACCACCCTGTATCAAAAAGAATATAAATACAAATTACTTAATATCAATAATGCACTTAATATATCCTTTCCAGCCATGACCTAAACAACGGGTATTGTTGACTCACCCCAAGCAGGAGCTGACGAGGGGAACAGGGGCCATCAGCCCTTGTCAATTATAAATTACCATTTAAGGATTGTCACCAACTAAAAGTACCCTCCCCTCCTCCTCAAACGTTATAGAATTAGGAAAAGTAGAAGCATTGATTAAAACAGCTCCCTGTTAACAGCAGTGTTTTGGGCTGTCTTGCTTACAGCACTTTTTTGGCTTACCTGTCCCATCTGAAAATTTATTTCTAGGTTAAGAAGATAAAGGATGAACAGTTTCTGCTAACCACAAAAATTGTGTTAACATCTTTATAGAGCCCTCCTCTTAGTTCTTTACCATCAAGCCCGTGTTAACGGTCACCGCTACCCGTCATCTATCAACACACTTGCTGCCTGCGGTGAACGCTGCTGGCACTGCCACTGCTCTTTCCTCCCATCTCTGGGAAAAGTCTACAGTGCAAGTGACGACGGGTCTTCCGACCTACAGCCCTGCTGGTTTCACAAAGGCCCTACTAGCTTTGTTCAGAATACATCAACCTGCCTAACTGGGAGGCCTGTTTCCTGCTATTGCAAGATCGTAAGTCTTCGGGGTTTCTTCTGTCCGTCCAGTGGGAAATAGCCTATTTTCTACTTAACAGCTCACTAATTTCCTTTTAAGTTCCCATACAACAGCTGTTTAGTTTCATGCTATTATCCAGCCTTCACACATGTCCCACCCAGAACTGTTGTAACAACTGTCAATTGACACTGGGGAGAGGGGTGCTGGCTTAGTTCCAGGAACTTATATTCTTACCCTTCAATGTATACTTCAAAGTTGGTACTGATTTTTTAAAAGTGCTTAAAGAAGCCAGGAATAAAAATGTGTGCTAGGTACTGCCACATTCCTAGAAATAGCCATTTCCTGCAGCGAGACCGAGAATTCCTGTGTTGTAGCTACAGTGTTTTTTATGCCCCGAGGGTGCTGGGTTGTGCCATTCACTCAATACTGCTATAATGAGTGTGTACTGTTTACACAGCATTCCTTCACTTGGAAGCCTATGTCAGGAAGCAACCACTACATGAAATGCTCTCTGAGAAGAACTGTTAGTTTTCTGGCCAATGCTAAGTATGAAAACCTAGTTCAAAAGCTATTTCACATATTTCTGGGTAACTCTCAGGTAATATCTGAGCAGTTCCAATGGTGGATTCGTCTAAACTGCGGTTTCCTGGAGACCACTTCACAAGTTCACTCTCCTAAACTATCCTTTGGACAGCGGTGATATGCCTTTTCATTTAATTTTTATCAAAGTAATGCATGTACATTAAGAAGTCAAACAGCACTTCTAGACTTGTAAAGAAAAGCCACGGAAATCCCCACTCTTGATTTCAGCTCCACCAAACCACCCATCAAATCCTTCAGCCGTGTCCTCTAGTATTTACCTCTTTATTTCTAAGGAAGCTTATTCTACTCTATCTCGATTTTTTGCTTCAGATGTTTTCCTATATTTTTTTTACTATAGAAGATAAAGACTTGTTTCTTATACCACTGCCCTGCCTACCTCCCTTGCTCCTCCACCCTAATGTTCTTTTGATGTGTCAACAGGATGTAAGCAATATTACATTACTCTGACTATAAAAACATGACTCACAGCTGAACCATATCATGAATTAGATTACTTTTCTTGCACAACTTCTTGCTTTTCCTAGGGTTAATACGTGCTTTGTTTTCTTTTTTCCTTTTTTCCATATATTATCTATCACTGATTTAGCTAACTGCCACAAAAGTATACACGTCCTCTTAATACACTCACATACATACACTCGTTCATCAAGTTTGCTCCCTACTCTCTTGGAAATACTTTTCCTTTGTCCTGCTCCAATCTAAATGGGAAACTCTCTAAAAGCTACTGTTCAGCTGCCATTCTGGGGCTGTTCTATCCTCTTGAGAATCCCCTGTATCTTCTTCCTGGGTTGGAACTCATTTTCTGAACCTCACATCATTCCTTTGCTTATTTTCTCATTCAGTGAAGCATACATATCCTCCAGTATAATCATGAGAAAGGATGCATGAGAATGTATTTCTGAGCTCTTATGTATTTGAGAATGTCTTTATTCTGCTCTAACACCTGATTGATGGTTTAGTAAGGAATAAAATTTTCTAGGTTAGTAATTATTTTCCCCAGAACTTCCAAGGGAGGGCTCCACTACTCCACCTATTGTTGTTCAGAACATTCTTTTATACATGGTCTATCTTCTCTCTCTAGAAGCTCTTCAAACCTTATCTGCAGAGTTCTAGAATTTTATGATGCACTTAGTATATGTAGTTCTTTCTTCATTTACTAGGTATTAAGTTAATTCCTTTATCTGGATACTTTATTATTCTGGGAAGTTTTTTGGTTTTTTTTTTTTTTTTTTTTTTTGTACTTTTCTTGTTAACTTTTTGCCGTTTGTTGTTCTTTTCTGAGATTTCAGTATTCAGTACTGGACCTCATGGACTAATATCCTATTATCTCTTTGACTTCTGCCCCACTTTCTGAGATTTCTCAGCTCATCTTCTATTCCTGTTCAGTTTTTAAAATTTCTGCAATAATATTTTTAATTTCCAAAAGCTTTCTTAGTCTTTTCTTATTTCACTGATGAAATATCCCTTCTCTTATCTCTAAGGATATTTTATACATGGTCTATATTCTCTCTCTAGAAGCTCTTCACTCATTAATACAGATGTAATGTACATGATAAATATAATTAACACTGTTGTGCATTATACATGAAAGTTGTTGAGAGTAAACCCTAAGAGTTCTCATCATAAGCAAAAAAATGTTTTTCTATTTCTTTAATGTTGTATCTATATGAGATGATGGATGGTCACTAAACTCACTGTGGTAATCACTTTGTGATGTATGTAAGTCAAATCATTATGCTGTGCACTTTGAACATATAGTGCTGTATGTCAATTTTACCTCAATAAATTGGAAGGAAAAAAATTAGCTGTTCAATACTAAACTGACTTAGGACATCCACTAAAAACTTGTTTAGTATTTCATATTCTGAATAATAAAACAAACTCTCAAATCCAAATGAATCATACTCTTATTGATGGCCTTCACTAGACTGAAGTGTGACAGGTTTAAGATTTGCTTATGTTCCTCTCTAAAAGTCAGTCCAGGCAGGAGATATGTACTTAAAGAAAATTACAATAGTCTTAAAACTAGGATTCTCATAGTGAGAGCAGGCCAAATTATCTAGAGAAAACCTGTAACATCGTTTACTCTTCCTCAGTACTAAATTTCATATCAGATCCTAGAGTTACCAAAAAAAACAAAAGAGGGGCGGGAAATGCTAATCTACAGCACTGACATAGAAAAACAAGTAAGTTCTGATATCTGAAGTTCTTTAATTAAAGAAGAGTGCTTATCTAATCATTATAAATGCCTTTTAAAACAGTTTCACTCTACTAAATTATCAAAGAGAGACATTTATTAATCTGTAAGTCTGGTACATCTATAAACCTGAGAGATCTTATTAATTAAAATTAAAAAAAAAAAAACAAGCAACAACCAAACTTGGTATTCACAATATATAAAAAGTGAAGTTGATTATTATGTATTTTTAAGAACAATGAATTCATTAATTCTATCTATAAATAGAAATTTATTGCAACCTAGCCTGGAAAATAAATGCTCACCTCTCCCTGCCTGCAAATGGCTCATAGTAAGTTGTTCTTTGGAACAAGAATAAACAGCCTGAGCTCCAAAGAGGAGTCCCAAAGCACTACAGTGCCATTTTTCTCAGGTCCTGCTGCAAAGCTTTCCTGTATTAGAGAACCATATGCTAAACAACAACAAAAGACAGGCATATTTAACAGCTCATATAAGATAAATACATAAGAGATGCTTTATTTCCAAATAAAGTTTCAAATTAAAAGTGTGGCTAAAAGCCAAGCCACAACTACCTCTGGAACTGTGAATTAACTTCTCACTGTCACAGACTTCCCTTGTTACTGCTTACAGTTATTGGCCCACGAGGTATTTTATCTTATTTCCGCTAAGGACTTCTGCACTAATGAGTGGAGTAAGACCACGACGTAGGTTGCTAACTACCAAGTAACTGGAAAACACGTCTTTCTCCTTTTCCTTCCCAGTATTCATGCACACACTCACACCCACTCTCCCCTTCTCTCCCTCCAAGGTGAGCATAAAAAAAAAAGGGCAGGGAACAGTATAAATGACTCCATGAAAGCAGTTTATGTAGGACTGAATATAACATGTAGAGCTCAGTAGAGTTCTGTGCACGACTATTTTCTAAGCCAAAATAGTAAGAACTTTGGCTCAAGCATTAAAATAAGAAACAAAAAAGGCAGAACACATAAATAAAAAGTCACTTACTACACATCATCTTCAAGTCATAAAGTTTTGCACTTAACAGATCTTCTCTTATGACTTTTTTTCTGTAAACAACAAGAGATGAAATAAGAGAAAACTGTCACTTTGCTCATTGACTTTCAATCCACTGCCCACTAAAATGAAAGCTATTATGCACTGAGTTTTAAATTTTAGCAAAGAAAGCATGATTAGTTGGACTCCCCACGTAGCTGCCACTCTCTACTCCAATGACTGCAATGGAGACTCACTACCAACAGGCAACAGTACCGCAATCCCTGTCTCTGGAACTGGTGGAAAGTCTCAGAAAGACAGGAGTTTTATGGCTTTGAAAGGGAGAGGCAACACCAAATGGATTATCTTCTGAATGCTGGAGAAATGATGCATATGCCTGATAGACATAAGACTGAATGAGAGGAATTCTAAAACCATCCAAAAGACCCCCAAAAGAACGTATGGCAAATATCTAATAGCTGACAGATTTTCCTTCATGGGAGGAATTATTAAGGGTCTGACTTGGTGGGGAAGAACAAATTATTATGTTGCATCTGTTATTTCCCTACACCACCCCTCTAGTACAAATCCTTGAGAAAAACAGTTAAGCCTGTGGACAGTCTCAGCTCCGTTGGACCTACTGGATGATCCTGTTGCAGGTGGCCACTGCACTCTCAGCAAAAGCCAAGGGAATTGGGTAATTCTGAAAAAGCACAAAAATACTTGTCTATGACATTGTCATAGCCAGGGAACAGGAGCTGAATCAAGACTGAAGCTACTAGGGAAAGATATTTCCTCATTACACCTGAGGGAAATGTGCTATTTACTATGTAAATATAAATGTAAGAATCAAAGCTAATGCAGATATAGTTAAAAGAAACTAAATAAAAATTGCTCTACTGTAGTTATTAACTTGGCTTTATGAGTGGGCTCTTGAACTGAGTGAATCCCTTAACATCTACTAAGTTTTGTTTCTAAGTATGTTTTATGACATGTTTTTCAGACAGAAGTTGTCTATAGCTTTCTTCAGATTCTCAAGGAAGTCCATAACTTCCCAGAAGTTAAGATCTAAAGAGCTACATTGTTATAAATTAGTGGCATGATTCAATAAATCTCAAGGACTACTGTCAATTGTTTTGGTAACTAATAAATTTACTCTCTTAAGAAATAAGTACTCTGATGAAATGTACTAATGAATAATAGATTTTAATTATAAATTTGACAAAATATTAACTTAAGAATACAACTTTTGGTATAGTTATACAATTGGATACTTCTCAGCCATAAAAAAGAAAAAAAAGCCATTTGCAGCAACATAGATCGACCTAGAGATTGTTATTCTAAGTGAAGTAAGCCAGAAAGAGAAAGAAAAATACCATAGGATATCACTCAAATGTGGAATCTAAAAAAAAAATAAAAGAAAAAGAAAAAAAAAAAAGGACACTATGAACTCATCTACAAAACAGAAACAGACTCACAGACATAGTAAACAATCTCATGGTTACCAGGGAAAGGGGGTGGGAAGGGATAAATTTAGGAGTTTGAGATTTGCAAATGTTAGCCACTATATATAAAAATAGATTAAAAAACAAGTTTCTTCTGTATAGTACAGGGAATTATATTCAATATCATGTAATAACCTTTAATGAAAAAGAGTATATAAACGAATATATGTATGTATATGCATGACTGGACATTGTACTATACACCAGAAATTGACACACTGTAACTGACTGCACTTCAATTAAAAAAGTAAAACAATAAAATAAAAAAGAATACAACTTTTGGACAGCTCTAAACATATTTCAGATCAGAAAGGGCTTAAATTTTAAATGTACTATAACAAGTTATTTTAAGTATTAATTATAAATTAATTTCCAGTATACTACTAACTCAATCCAAATATATGTTAATACCTGTTAAACTTGACTATAAAGTATTTCTAGGCAATTACGTTTTAATAATAGCAGTTAAAAAACCAAATAAAAACATGTTTAAAACAATTTTAAACATAAACATTTGTTATAGAAGGTAGCAAGCACCTGCTACAACACAAATAAGCAAATGAGAAAGATAATTAGTTTCAGTTACAGCTGTCTCATGAAGAGTGTTGTGCTATATCATTACTTTCTACTTTGTGTCCATAAATACTAGAACAGTTACTCAAAATGCAGGCTGTGCACCAAAGCTTATATAACCGTATTAGTTTGTGATATGTACAAAAATGAATAAGCATTCAGAAAATTTTACAGAAATTTTATACTACTGTACCATTTTTATTTTATAAAACTATCAATCTAAAACAAATTAGGACAAAATTAAATAATTCATCAACGATAGAGGTCAAATTATAGTCTCAGATTTCAGCTGGTCCTTCCTGAAATTATCAAGTGTGTGCTTTAAAGAAGTAATTAAATACATTTAAGCCTCACATCGTTTTTTTTTAAAGTACTTTTTTTTTTTTTGTTTTTCACTAGGTATCTTCTGATTCTACACAGTTGGATTCTACTTCTAAAGTTCATCACTAACCTCATACAGCTTTTAGAATTTTCCTGACAGGAGAGCTGTTTCTTAAAAGAGCTTTCATTTTTCCTGTCTTTTGTTTCTCTCGACTGTCTCTTTACTTGAACCTGTGAGAAAAGCAAAATCATCTAGTTAGAATAATTTAGCATCACAAATGATAATCGATACATTCTCCCTTGAAAGGAGAAAAAAATTAAGGAAAGAAAATTGTCTGAATGAAAGTGTAGCCCAAATACATATGCTTATTAATTAAAGCATGCTAAACTATAAACTTAGTAAGTGTGCTAAGGTCTGGGGAAATAAAACAGTAAGAGAAAGGCATCTAAACAGATTAAGAGAAATGTAAAGCACAAATCTTTGTATACATGTAGAACTGAGAGATTAACTTTATCTGAGGATATCAGAGAAAACTTTAATGAGCAGATGATTTATGAGTTGGTCTTAAAGAATTAGTAGGAATTTGTCTAAGGAAAAAATGGAGGGAACACAGGTATAAGAAACAGTGAGAAGCCAATGCAGATGGAGAAGAAAAAATTAACAGGATAGGAAGCTGATGTAATGTATTAGGACCAGACTGTAAAGGGTCTTGAATAATAAAATAATTCTATAGGAATCAGAAAATAAGTGGAGTTTTAAAAGTAAGTGAATGAGATGATCAAACCTGTTTTCTTTGGCAGTGATAAGGAGAGACTATAAAAGCCAGGAAACTGGAAGAAAGTTCTTTTAACAGTGTGGATCTATACTGCATGAGACAATAGTCACTAGCCACATACTATTAAGCCTGTGAAATGTGGCTCGTTTAAATTGAGATGTACTTGTAAATATAAAATACACACTGGATTTCAACAAAAGCAACAAAAGATAAAATCTTGTAATAATAATTCTTCTAAAATATTACATGTTGAAATAATACATCAGACATGTTGGATTAAATAAAATAATTCATTTTAATTGTTTCCTTTTGCTCTTTTAATGTGGTTACTAAAAATACTATACTACAGAGTGGTTTGTAGTATATTTCTATTGGCAAAACTGGTCTAGATGACAGCATGAGGGCCTGCAAAGAGGTAACAGCAGAAGAATGAAGAAGGAACAAACTTAAGACATTGTGCAGAAGAAATACACAAAGATAAGGGGGAGAAAAAAACAGAAAACCCCAGATGTTTCTGATCTGTGTAACTGGGATTGTGGTACCATTAATAACTGGGGATGGGGGAAACGGCCGGGAATGAGATGAGTTCGGGTTTGTTAATGTTTGGATTGCTTTGATATTCTAGATAGAGATGTCCAACAAGTGGTTGAAAATACAAGAAACTATAGATGTCTTCAAGTTTAACTGTAAAGGGAAAAGGATAATAAAGATTCAAAAGAAGTAAAAGGTTAAAGGAAGATATTAAGAGTATGTGGATAATACCACATAAGAAATACCTTTTAAGTTTGACAAAATTAGGTTAACACTGCCCCAACTTTTAATTTAAGTAACATACAAACGCTATTAAATGAAACATAAACTTTTATTCCAAGCAACAGAACAAAACTCACATGAAACAACAGAAACAAAATTTTACAGGAAAATATCTTTGGAAGCTAGTTCATGCTGATGAATCCTCAGAAACATAATATATATAGTTTGGAAAATCGACAACATGCCTTTCAGAGAAGTCATGCTTTAATTTTAATACCACACACACATATAATATTTTATCTTTTCTCCAACATATAGCCTAGTATGCATAGATGTCCAGAGTTATACAATTATAACAGGCAAAATCTTTTACATATGTCATTTTATTTGAATTGTAGTCTTGTTTGTACCTTATGTCATGGAGGCTTATCCGGAAAAAACATATCAATACAAATTTATAAACATCTACATGAAGGACATCTAATACTTAAATCATTGCATGTTGCTTCCATATCCCTTCCTACTCAAAGACGGCAACCAAGCTGTTGGAGCCGCTTGGGAAGACTGTTTTTCCCATCAGTGGTATCATATATGCATGCATTTAGGATTCTCATTTTTAGCTGTGTATCATTCCTGCCTTGTTAGTGATACATCAAGAAATCTCTTCCTCATACATTTTACTTAACTACTTATTCTTTTTTCTCTTTTCACCTTTTATTCATTAACTCAGGAATATGCTCGTATTTCTTTTTCCTTCTTTTATTTGTGAGCCAAAAATAAATGTGAATACAAATCATAATCATGGTTCATAATGAAGGTAACATCAGTGTGATGTGTGCATCTCAAGGATGTGACTAGGATTAAGTATTACAATAAAAGTACTTAACAAAAGAGAAGTCATCTGCCCATGCCAACCTTGAAACTCTATGACAAAGTCCCTCTCAAGATCTCCACAAACCCCCTTACTCTTCTCCAATTTAATTCACTTTCCTTAAAGCAGCAGCATTTAAGAACAAAGACACCAATATATTTAAATTTTTTTGTTTAATTTTCAACATTGTATGTTTCTCATGAAAACATAATTTTCAGATACTCTGAACTTAAGTTTTTGTGGGGGTTGGTCTTTGGATCTAATATTTCATTCAAACATTTTTTCAACGGAAATGAAATGCATTAAGCGTAAATTTGAACAATTCACAAATAATATTTAAATCGGAAATCTACTAAAGCCAAATCATCTCAACTATGTTTAGACAGTTCATTTTGCAAAATAAAATCTCAGCCTTACCTTAACACAGCCTTCCAAAGCACTGAATTTAAACACTGACTGGAAAGGTTTTCGGTCAATAGGACATGAAGCCAGTGTCTGAAAAATGATTACAAATTATAACTTTACAAGTGTTTCTTTAGACTAGATCAAAATGAAACCATAACAAACACATTTACAGTAAGTTTTTCACCGGAACATGAAACAACAGAGAAGTAATTTTTTTCTTCTTTCAAAGATAAAGGTGAAAGACTTTCCACCTGTGTCATGCCACAGAGTAATAAATATCTTAATTTTTAAAATTCAAACATTTCCTGAGCACTTACTGTCTGCTAAATCAGTAGAATACAGAGTGAGCAACAGAGATAAGATCTTTGTTATCAATATAATACCTATTAAGACCTGCTGCACCGCTGAGACCTACAGGCATAATGAAAGGAAAGCTGGGCTGGAATCACAAGCTCTGTGAGCACCTGGGTGACCCTGAGCTGTAAAAGGAATGGCTTGGACAGGTCTCTTACAGATTTTTGTTCTATGACTTAATATTATCCCCTCAGATTATTTTGGATATGCAATTGCACCAGCAATAAAAAAAGTTTTAGATACAAAGAAAAGGAAGGATTCCTCCACTGCTCCCTGAGCCATGTAGGTACCCCCTCCAGAAGTAGTTTTTTACATATCCTTTTGGAGATACTCAGTGCTTATGCATACGTGTATCTTTAAATATAAAATACAGTATAATTAATTCAGTTGCTGAACTGAATCTTGTTTTTACTCTTAATTATATACCTTAGGTTGGTTTATATTACTATTTCATAGTTACCCCATTCCTAACAGCATGGTATGTCATAAGTTTTAATTTACATTTCCTTTATATGAGTAAGGTTGAAAATATTTTCATATTTAAGGGCTCTTTGAAGTTCATTTTCTTTAAACTGTCTATTCATGCCTTTGCCTAACTTTTTTATTAGGTTGCTGACCTTTTTCAAACTGAATCAGAGACTTACTTTCCAGATTAAGAAAAATTGTTCTTTGGTCACTCTGTGACTCTAAATCAACTTTATCTTGATATAAATGTATTACCTGTACTCTCACAAGTAACGTGCATCAACTATAATTAAGAGTTTCTCGGATAATACTATTAAATGTTTGTACAGGAACAGGTTCATATTACTTAAGTAATTTAAGTAGAATATGTTGTCCACTAGGTTAGTTCTGTAGCCTATGAAGAACATACCAAAAGGTGATGTTTTAATACCTATGGTTATAAAAGTAAAACAGGATTCTAATAATTTAACAGAAATAATCTAAAAACAAGACAATAATGGAATTTTGATAAATTATCTTATATTCTCTATTGAAAAAATGTGATTTTTGGCTTTCTGGACTCTGGCACATATCAAGATATGCTTATGGCAGGACAGGTAGAACAGACTATGTGTGGTCCTTTGATCATATAATACATTTTCACAATGCCTGTGAGTCATTTTGGGAGCAGCCAAAATACAAATTGAGCTACTTTTTACTACTCTGCTACAAAGTGATTTTTCTTTTCCTAAGTAGGTAGGCCTTGATAAAAATGCTTTACACCATATCTGAATTAGAAAATGTGACCTTACTATATTATCGTTTCAGACTGGCAGAAGCCAGCTCAGCTTACTTCCAAGTACTATGGATTTAGGATGCTGTTACTTTCCCTACAGAAAACCTGACCTTAAGAAGCTTTGCTACAAGTAGCAACAAAGCTGTCCACATCTTTTTAATGCCTTGCAAATAGCAATTCTAGTTCAAACAACTCGACATAACTATGTGATTGTTTACATTAACATTTACCACATGAAATTTCTTAGACTAGAGGTTGTATGAACACAACATTTATAATTCAAAAGAATTCAAAAAATGGAAACTTTCATGTATTTATTTACCAAAGTTTTAAAATATATTTTTATTCCTATTTTAAAGGTAAATTTAGATAAACATTCTTTAAAAAGATAAAACAATAATAAAATTTGTTTCCTTCAATGTTTTTTAAAAAAACTATTGATAGATGTATAAGGACTCTGGATTTACTGTCTATTTTCATAACTTGTCCTTGTATATAACCTTGAGCAAATTACATAGCCTTTCTTTGTCTTAGTTATCTCATTTGTGAAACTGTGGACAGTAAGAATCTGAAGCTTAATTATAGGAATTAATGGCATATGCTAAGTATTGTGTAAACTCTTCCACACATCAACTGGCTTCACTGCACTAAAAGTAAAATAGCTTGGTTCACTAACAAAAAGATAACTCACAATAAGATGTATACATACATGTGAGAGACGTGAGTTCTTAATGACTTTTTGTTGGAATTTTCAAAGTTCATGACACATATGGAAATTAAAGTATTTCATGTTATTATATCTATTTCGAGTTGTAACACTTACTAAGATCCAAAGAAAGCCACTGTGTTCAAAAAATTTATTCTATATCAGATGCACTGAATCTTTCAAAAACTTCTAAATTACACAATCTCATCTTCTTCTTTATTAAATCTCCTCTGCTGACATCAGCTAAATGGCACTCCTTTCTTTACCATCTTCAAACTGACAGAGTTTTTAACCTGAGCCATTCCATTTTGATCTGTTTCAGATAATAGGGTTCTGAGTAAGATTTTGCTTTTGTTCTTTTTTCCTTAAGCATGGATTTGTCTTAGGTTTCATCTGAGGAAAGGGTTCCACTGCTATTTCAAAAACAAAAAGAAAACAGGGGGGAAAAAGTTGTAGTTGAAAAACCACTGCTATATATTATGATAATCCGTATATACTTTTATCTCCCAAAGATAATCCAGTTAACACTAGAAAATAAGTTAACAGATTTTCTTTGGCTCAGGCTTAGCCATCAGAAAAATTTCTTAAAGCCAAGTTATCCTCCCCAGTTAAAAAAGCCTAGGTCAGAAAACAAGCTACCTGTAGACAAAATAATTTTGCTATGGCTATTAAGAAATGATATCCATTTCTGACCTTAGAACAGTTTAGCAGAGGATTTCAAAGGGGAAATGGAAAAGAAATTCAATTATCCTGAGTTAAGCCTTCACAGCATACTTCAATAAATTTATAGTGACTAAAGAAGAATTTAATGAAAAAGAAATCAAAACAGATTTTAACAATTAAATGGATCTTTAATTTTTTTCGTTAATGTATATACTGGAAGAAAAACATAAGGCTACTTTACATGAGCACATGCCAAAGTTCAAGGACACCATTATTAATAGGTACTAAAGAATAAAATTATATATCACATGATGATCAAACAGCTTTAATAGAAAAGTTTTAACAAGTAGGTTTTTAAAAATGGTTTCCATTGGCCTAATTTTAAGGCATTCCTAAGGATTCTTCACCCTTATAGTCCAGCAAATATCCACTAAGAAAATCTCAAAGGTATGTATTTTAATCTTAGTTTGCAGAGTTTGTGTCACTAAAATAATTAATTTAGCTTTTAAGTTGTGTGGTCTTAAAAATTCACATTTAAAAGTAAAGTTGAAAAACTTTAACGAATATACTTAATTCTGCTTAAAAATGTACTTTTAGTTTTGAAGAAAATTATCCTAAATTTTATTTTCCTTGTATACAACAAAAATAAATACCTCTTGGTTATTCACCATTTTGTTTCCTTACATACAACAATACCCATCAATTACTCATCTATTTAAAGCAACAATGACTTTCATTTCAATAATTTTTAAAGTATCTAATTTAATTAGTATCATAACCGAAGTAATCCAATATCATCATTCAACTTTGTGATACAGCTACAAAATTAACAGAATTTGATCACTACTTTACAATGTAATGTGTATTTAAAACAGAGCATGTATTTCACTGTGAATGCTCTGCGCTAAGGTTACACAAGGTTATATAAATTAAGGAGGCAGTTTTCATAGAAAAAAATAATCTTCCTAGTGATGTCAGTAAAACATACCCTAGTGTTCTGGAGCGTTGTAAATTCCCAGCTCAGACAAACCCACATTTAAATGTAAGAACAGGAAACCTTCCTTATTTGGGAATTCAGGATTCTTGATTTCTAATATTTCTTGCTTCCTGCTGCTGCTCTATCCTCAATCACAAAGGCTGCCTACCGATAGCCCCTCCTAGAGAGAGAAAGGAAGTGTTAAAGTAAGCGCTTACAGACTAAAGCTCAGCATCTATGCTTTAGGTAGGTTTGTCTGTTCACGGGAATCTCTAGAACATCTCTCTCTCTAACAAGTGAACACATTATATAAAACTGCAATTCAAAATTTAGGAATGCATACCACTAGAGGCTGGTGCTTGTTTTAAAGCTATTCACCAGGACCTATCCTTTCTCGTCGATGCTCCCAAGGTACCTAGCCTGTACCTCTGAAGAAAGTGCTCACCTGCGGTCGGCCTACATGTACACTATCACATTTAACCAGTTCTTCCAAGATAGTACTTGTCAATCCACATTAGTCAAACTATGATTCCTTATAACAGCTTTCAGGGATGTATCCCTACAGGACAAATGGCTGTCGGTGATAGAACTAACAGCAAGAAAGCATTTATCTAACTACTCAAAGGGAATGCTTTCATGCTTTTAAAGATACACTGCAACAGTTGGATAGAATTACTTTATCATCTTCCTTTTCTTTTAACTTTTGATAGTTAAGACTCTCTTTTTCTAGCATAAAAACAGAAAATCCCATAAACTGTCTATACAAATCATTTTACAAATTCTGACATTTAAAACTAGGCCAAAAAGAAATATACATTAATTTACCCAACTGGTAAAAAAAAAAAAAAAAGAATATTAAATGAAAATCTATTACAAATATGCCTTAGGTAATATTCACAGTATGAAAATATTCTTTGCTCTATCAAAGGTTTTACCAAAGGATTAATCCACAGGGTGAAAACAACTGGGGATCTGGAATAATTAGTCACAAATTCAAGTTCTGGAGGAGTCAGAACTAGCAAGCTCTCTAACTCACTTTAAGGATGAAGACAGAAACCCCTGAATCACCTACCACACAGGTTGTAATAATTAATTAAATTAATGTATTTGACAATGCTTTACAAATTACAAAGATAAGGACTAATAGTAGTGCTCCCAAATAAGCTGAAATTATTGTTCACAGAGCACCACATAACAGGGAGGTTTGGTTTACTTCAGCAATAAGGAAAAACTAAAATTTTAGGAAAAATTGTTGGGAAAGTCCAGGCAATAATACTTTGCTGAATTAAGTTACTGAACAGCAATCGAATCACCAGAATGATGTATAAATTTCTACTCACTGCATAAAGGAGTATCTGTATATAAAACACATTAGTATTCAAGAAATAAGTCAACTAGTCATATTTTGATTTTTTTGGTATGTATTATTAATTTAAAAATACATTCCTCGCCTGTCTGCACTGAACACTGCTGTCTGAGTTCTTCAAGAACTGTACATCACCACAGTAAGACTCTTCATTTCTAGCCTCATGAGAGAAAACACCCCTTTGCCAACTGTCCGATTTTGATTTCGTTAACCTTACTGTATCAAACTGAAGCTGTCAGCATTTGATATAAAATGGGGGACTGAGAGAAATACGTTGAGGGAGGATAATTTGCTTACAGTGGGGAAGTTAATCACATTAAAAATTACCTACAAGATAAGGGAAATATTAACATACCTAAAAGAGAAAAGAACCCCCGTGGCAATAAGGAACCTCCTAATCACATATATCACAGGTCCCTTTAAACAGAGCAAAAACTCCGAACTACTTCGAACATGAAGTGTTTCCAAGTCCTCAAGCTTTAGCTGTATAAGGGTCAAAATTTTAACTACCTCTTGGCAACATGTCAAGTAATAAATCTTATTTTCTTCGCCTTTACATAATTATCTACTTTAAAATGTGCAAACTCAAACACTCAAGATTAAACTTATGTGTAAACTAAACACTCTCAATACGTTCAGAATATATTTTTGCCCACAGTATGGATAAAATAAGTACCTTTCTAAATGGCTGATAAACTTTAGTGTATTTAGTTCCAGATTCTCAGTTCTAATGTTAATGCTTTAAATTAACAAGAATAACTTTCCGTACGTGTCAATTAGTGTTTTTGTTTAGATCAATATCCTATTTCTACATAATCATTTTTATTTTATAAACCAACAGGCTTACTATGAGATCCTTGAAACTAAATATAGTCAGAATGGACACATTAAATATCCTGAATCTTTCTGCCCTAGGTAAAGTAGATTCTACGAAATATCTAGAGACTAAATTCAGCTACTTAATCACTTTAAAGTCCTTAGATGGTTTTTATCGTAAGTAACCACAGAACCAAAATTTTAGAGCTTCAAGAGATTGAAACTAATTATGACTCTGGATATAGATACTTTAAGAACATGAGAAATTTCAAGACTGTGTCCAAAATAAATACACTAGACTATTACATACTTTAACTTTACTCGTCTCTTACAGAGAAGTTCTTCAAAGCCTAAAATATGAGGGTGAAAGTAAGTCCCTCTTCTTGGCTCTTGATATCTATTCTGAATCATATTTTAGTGAACCTTGAGTATAAATCTCAGATAGCTCACCTGATTTTCTAAAAGACACACAGACTAGGAAGGTGATCCTGAATACATTTTGTACTTTTTTCTTACTATGTAGATTTCAAACCACTGTAAATTTCACTTTTGATTTCATCCTTCCTAGTATAGAAGTGAACATTACTAAAATTTTAAACTATGGATCAACTTTTAAAAGTTATTTTAATTTCAGGTCATCCCTTGAAGTAATTAGAAACAAATTCAAGTTCAGGATCCTTGCTTTGAATATCAAATAAACATTAACACAGTGATTTAAATGAAAGAATACATAAGAAAGCCTTTGCACAGGGCCTGGCCGGTTAGCAGAGTCTGAATATAGACAACTATTTCTAACTCTGAAATCCTAAGTATATTACATGTCTCTTTTTTAAAAATAGAAAGAGACTGAAGAAAATGAGAGGAAAATCTTAATACCTAATGGCCATGAATAAAAATACTAGTGGACATGAAATCTGCTTCTACTTGTTAGAGTGCTTATATACTTCAAGACATATCTGATTTTTTATCATGCCAATAAAAGATTCAAACTGAACATTTAGTTCAAAGCCTAAGTGATTTCATTAACCAGTATTCATTTATTATTTATGATGAACATTTTATTAGGAGATTGTGCTCTTGTTACTTCTCAACTTTAACTGATTTCTGCTATCCTGATTTGGGACAAAGAAATAATTCAGAATACTCTGTCTACTCTTTGCTTTTGAGGTTCACTACCTTTGCTTAAAGAATACCACAACTCCCTCACTGCCCATCACAGTTTATGTTTGTACAGCAGGTAAGTACTCCTTTTACAAGCAATCTGGCTTCAACAAAATGTTTATATCCCAAAAAGTAACACAAAGAAGGAAAATAGTACATGCAAGAAAAGTGCTGACCACAATACTATGTATGTTATCAAGTATTTTCAACTTAAAAATATTCAACAAGACTTAAAAAACAGACAAGTTCAGCACTGTCTAGTAGTTGAATACGTACACAGTCTACAACCTAGTAGTACCACTTCTAGATACATACCCTAGAGAAACCTGAACTTGTACACCATGATAAAGCTTATGGCTGTATCAAAGATGCATGGAGAGTGTAACGAAGGCTGGAGAATCAAATCTATTTTATAAATTCTATTCTTCATAGACAAAAACATATACTCAAATTACAGTTGCTAAAACTCACAATTATATGGTGACCAAATACAATCTTAGAAGAAGCACTGAATTGAAGACTTCTACCCATCCAGTAATACTGCTTCTCTATTGGAAGCAAAATCTCTTCTATTTTTGAAATATTTAATCACAAAACAAACCATGGTGCAGTACATTCAACACAGAAGAAATCATTAATTGGGTGGCAAAGAAAAATAGGCATTCTTATTTCACTAGTTGATACTCCTAAAAACACAGAGATTTACAATTACATTAAATAATTAAACTCAAAATACTTTTTCACCTACCCTTTGTCCCTTCTTGCCAAAGACCAGTTTAGACTTTAATCTATAATTAGAACTGTTTCCAAGTATACCATTATGAATTCAATTGGTATAGTAAATCCTTTTCCCCGCTCCCAGAACTTGGCCATAGAGTCAGTATATAGTTACGTTCTCCTTTCCACATTATTAATGAAATATGTAAAACAAAGAATTTTGAAAACCCCAATTATGTAATAAGTGTTTAATTCCAATGTGCTTAAAAGGCATCAATTTGAATGTTGCTAATGTTAAAAATATTTTTAAGATTTGTCTCCTTTACTAATTTTTACACACTGACAAATTATTAGCTCAAAAAATACAGCATGATCAATACAACAATTAAAGTTTTATTTCACAATTCACAGCAATTGGGCTCATGACGAGTATTCAGTGTACAGCTTGGCCTGAACTGAATCAACGTAATACATCAGAAGTCCCAGATTGTCCTGTGTCTTAATCATTTACTGTCTATGAAGAACCTCGATAATCTCTAACTCTGAAATTAGTTCATAATAAATTAAAAACAGGAATTAGAAAATGCAGTTGTAAATTTACTTCTGCCTGTTAAGCTATGAGACCTTGGCCAAGTTACAGAACACAAAATCCAAGTTTCCTCATCTGTAAAATGGAAGAACACTATTACATCTGTTCTGGTTATCCCCCAAGGCTGATATATAGAAGAAATGAAATAATCTACGTAAAAATTCTCTGAAAAATAAAAAACACAAAGCAGAGAGAAGGTGTTATTATTAGCATTAAACAGGTATCACCTCAAAAGGGTCAAGTACACTAAAGATGAAATACTGCATTTCCACCAGGAAAAAATACTTAATCTGTTACTTCCATAAAGTTACTAAGATTAACAAAAAAAAGATACGCATTTAAAATTTCTTTTTTATAAAAGACAAAAAGCTGAATATAAAAATTTTAGAAGGAAATAAACTGACAAAATTTGAGCAATACAGGGACATCTGTCCCAAGTGGGGGAAAAAACATTACTGTGAAATAATTTGTGAAAGGCAGTCTCAACTCTTCAGGTGGAACAAAATGCTAGGGAACTAAAATACTGTAATATTTAATACTTATTCTCATACTCACCTCTGCCCATGTAAGAATACAGGTCAAGCAGAATACATGAGTACAGCTTTCTGGAAAACCAATTTCCTTCTCTAACAGACAACTGAGACATATTGGACATCTGTCAGCTTCACTGTACAACAGACAAGTGGTAGCAGTATTATCTTTGTTTTCTTCACCTATAAAGTAAAGAAGCCATATACACTTTCAAGTTCTCCAGACCAAATGGCATGTTTGTGGCAGTATCATGGACTAGATACTTCAAAAGGTTCAAAGTAATTAGATCTTAGATATACCATAAGAAACATTCGACTTGAGCAGCACAACACCCCCAACATTTACTAATTTATATTTTTAATGGAAGAGTGGAAAGAATTTTTCATGAATTTAATTTAAAAATAATTAATAGTCACATGGTTCAAATATTTAAAAGTAAAAAAAAGTTACAGTGATAAATCTCCCACTCAAATCTACCCCCATCCATTCAGCTCCACTCAATTCAACAAGCAACAACTGTTAACTTTGTTCTGTTCTTCCAAAGGCTTTTTTAATGCATAGACAAGCAAATCCCTATATAGATTCTTTCAAACCTTCTTCACATAAATATATATTCTTTCAAACCTTCTTCACATAAACCTCCTTCTGCATTTTTTTTTGTTATTGTTTCAACCTATGGATGGGACATCCACTTGTTTTCAACCTTTGGCTGTAACAATGCTGCAATGAAAAACTTTTCATATCACATTTTAATAGTATATCTGTAGGATAAAATCCTAAAAATGGAATTGCTAGATCAATGTGTAAGTGAATTTGTAATCTGAGTAGATACTGCCAAATTATACCCCTTGGGGTTTGTACTAATATAAACATCTACTAGCAATGTAACCAACACATAAAAAAGTATGCATTGCTGGCTCAAGTAAAAGAAACTCCAAGATTCAACATAAAATTAAACAAAAATTAAGAAATGGTCAGCTGAAATGTGCACAGTACATATACCAAGCAAATGAAAAAGGTGGGATCACCCTGGGAGTACGTGTTCATACTAGCGCTCATACCTGGAGACTTAACCTTTGGGACCAACCCAGGCAGGGGAACTGATCCTGGGAGATTCCAATATCAAGCCAAGACCCGCAAATGGGGCTAACATGGTCTCAGCATGGGTTCAGAAAAAAGCAAATACATACAAATCCTCTGGAGGAAAGCATCCCTAATTTAGGCTTTTCCTCAGGAGTCACAGATTAAACCAATCAAACATGAACTTGTCATCAAACACTACCAGAGAAAATACATTGCCTTGAGTAAGAATCAGCAGAATCAAGAATGTATTTAGATTTACTTTTATATTTATATTTTATATGTTATATTTATTTATTATTAATTTATTTAGACATCCACTGGCTTCAAATATCAGAACTTTCAAACACTACACAGAATGACTTAACAGCAGATTAGACCTAGAAGAAAAGAATGTTTATTAACTGGAAGAAAGACTTGAAGAAGTTATCTAGACTTTAAGAGACAGAGAAGGAAATGTAACCTGTGAAAGACAGTTTGGGAAATGAGGTCAGAACCAAATCTAACATATTAATTGAAGTCCAGAAGAAGAGAATAAAGGGGAGGAAATAGTTAAAACAGTAATGGCTGGGAAACGATAAACAAACAAAAACAAACAAAAAACATGATCCAACCGAGAAGGCATGCTAAACAGGAGAAATGAAAGTAATCCATGTCTAGAAAAAATGCAGCAAAACTGTACAACATCAAAGATGAAAATAAGATCTTAAAAGCAGAAAGGGGGAAAAGATAGATCATCTACAAGGGAATGACAATTAGGCTAAAAACACATTTCTTGACAGCAAATAAGAAAACCAGAAAATGACTAAATAATATCTTCAAAGCTAAGAGACCAAAAAAAAAAAAAAAAACAACAATCCAGAATTATTTATCTATCTTTAAATAGTTTTGAAGAGAAAAAAATTACAAAAACTTAAGAGTTTACTACCAATAGACTTTCACTAAAGGAACTTAAGATTTTTTTCAGGAAGAAGAAAAGAGATGAAGAAAAAACAGAGGACAGTAACAATAAAAACAGAAAAAATACGTCATTCCTAATCAGAAGGGAGCAAAAATGTAAGAAGAAAAGAGCTCAACAAATTAAAAACCTGGACAGATTGAACATAAGACATGAGAAGAGGGGGTGCAAAAAAGTGTGCATTTCTTATTCAGGAAGCTTATTTCAGATTTCAAGAACAAAAAATATGCAAATACAAAAAAACTCCTTGTGTTATTCTGAAATGTACACAAACAGTTTGGAAACACTAAATTTTGCTTTCAATACACAAGCTTTATAAAAATGAAGTTACCTTCCATATCTTCATACTCCTCATCTCCCACATTTAGGGTATATAGAGTTTTCTTCTTCATTTCTCCTTGAAAAATGGTTTCCTATAGGATGAATTATAATAGAGAATTTTTATATTTGCCTTTTCCCAGTAATATATATACACATATATGTATGTGTGTACATATATATGTTAAAAAAATAAAAAAAAACTTGAGCTGTAAGAAGTACTTTACACGTAAAAGAACACAATACAGGCCAAACCAGTACATTTTTCGGAGAATCCAGTACTCTTCATGCTCCTTGCCACCAAGCACACAGTCTTACTGATTGTGAAACTTTATAAAAGTATTAAGCAACAAAGACTAATGATAAACTTTGTGGTACAGACATAAACACAATCGGAGCTTAGAGAAAAGAGGGCAATTTGGACTGGAGTTTTCATTGAATATCATAGGTTATGTGTGTTAAGGAGCTTAGTGCATTTAAGGAGCAACACAGTATGAAGGAATAAAATGGCAGCCAATCTGACAAAGAAGAAGAGCTAAGTGGGGGATTGTGCAACTTTGTGTATGTACTGAGGAAGGATGGGATGTAAGCCAAGAAATTCATCTGAAAGATTACAGAGAGGGTAACAAGAGCAATACAAATCAAGTAGGGCTAAATTACAGATGGATCACGAATGATTGACTGAGAAGTTTAGATTCAATCTTACAGATTCCTCTAAAGAAGACTGACATGATAAAAGTGATGCAAATGGACCTTTTAAAAGAATGATCTGCCCACAAAGCACAGAATGGATTATGGTAGGGAGAGTAGAAGCAGAGATGTTTGCATAGCTAAAGTAATTGGTTGTAAAGTGAATAGAAAAGAAAGAAATTAAAGAGCTGAAGAATTTCTGAGATCTGGTGACTAAATAAATATGGGGAAGGAGTAAAAGATTATTCTGGCCTAGAAGACTAGGAAAATGACTATTACAAGAGGCAAAATGAGAAACAGAGGAAAGAAAGTTTGTTAGTAAAGGGGAACAAATTTATGAGGTAAAATTATTTTTTTAAATCAACTCCTAGAATTCCTTCTTGAATTGATGGAAGACAAGTGACAGCAATGAACTATTCAAATATATTTTCGACTATCTAGGCAAAAGAGACCCCCAATTTCATCCACTATGATTCTTCCATGTGTACACGAAGTGATTTTTCTATTACTTTGTTAAATAATGTACACATGCTAGTTTCCACATTAAAGGTACATATTGCCTAGGAAAATTCTCTAGCAGGTTAAATAAGGAGAAATGCAAAGGTCCATGTTTTGGTTCAAAATCCAAGCAGGAAATAAGAAACTAACACATACAAGAATGATTTAAAGGTTTTAGTAGGTTAAAAATTCAAAATGAGTCAGGACTGGAGTAACTTTTTTTTTTAATTGATTCAATTATAGTCTGCCATAATTAAAGCAGAATGTCAAAAACAAAAATTCCCACTCAGTCTACATTTGCAACATCTGTTTTAGTTCCAGTGCTATTTAGGTATCATGTAACACCTTATAGGCTAAAGTAGATACGCTGGCTTCTTTGAGTGAGATGGACCAAGAGTGGGTTTTAAGCAGAGGCAGCAAAGGGAAAAGCAGAGGCCAGCAGGGAGACTACCGCAGTAATCTAGAGGGCGGATGACAGTGGCTTTACTAGAGTAGTAGCAAGGGTGATGAAAAGTGCTCAGGTTCCAGCAGAGTTTTCAAAATGCAGCCATCAGGACTTGCTGACAGATTGAGTATGGGGTAAGTGTGAGAGAGCAAGAGTCCAGGATAATTCTAAGTATTGACTCGAGCAACTAGAACCATGGAATTGCTGAGAATAGAAGATTACTTTAAAATATTCAGATAGTCATAGGTTACTATTCTTCTCAGTATTTACTCAGAAGGGCAGTATCAATATCACTTGGGAACTTGCTACAAAAGCAAGATACCACAGGCCCCACCCTAGACTAGTGAGCAAGAATCTGCATTTTATCAAGATCTGTACAAGACTCCCATGCACAGTTAGGCCTGAGAGACACTGCTTTAGACAATTTCCCAAGCCACCTGATTCCAGTCATGTTATGCTCCCGCATGAGCTATTAACTGAGTGCAATTCTTTATTTGGGGACATTTGTACCATACCATTTCCCCAATTATCCTAAGAATCTGAGATAAAAAAGTATTTAAATTGGAGTTAATTCCATGTAATAAAATGTCAACTTCAAAATTAACACAACATTTAAAAGCCTAGTAAGTTCTCAGAAGATGTAATATAACCATCCCTTTATGTAGCTGAATAATTTATGTCCTATTGGATAGTCTAAATCTATGCTATTTTCACATTTCCTCCCTGAAGAATAAATATTAAGCTTGTATTTATATATTAATGTGTCAAGTATAATTTATAACTAATATTTCACAATAAATACTGTCTTCTCTGAAGTAGGTAATAACAGTTTATCACTGAGAAACTAAGAGACCTCAATCAAGTTACAGACTGCATTTTCTTATATATTAGAAATCCACTTAAAAAACTATTTTAAGTGTTTCTAATTTTTAGAAGTGTGTGCTTCTTCTTGACTATATCATGTATTAACTGTTTCCATACCTAAAAACAATTATGCCACTTTACCATTCAAAATGAAAGGGTCTTAGCACTTCACTAGATAAAAGTCACAAGTTTCAGTTCAACAACTTATAAATTCATAACTTGTTCATGTTTACCTGTTTTATCTGCCTGGACTCAAATTTTAAATCTAAAACTCCAGGGTTTTTAATACTAGTTTTGCTGCGAATTTCCAGTAATAGAAGAACCGGAATACAATACAGACTCCTGGTTCTAGCCAGTAATTTGTGGTCAATAAAAGACCTAAGAGGTAAGCTGTAGGTGGGCCGGACTACCCTTCCTTATGGTTACCTGAAAAGTTAGATATAATTCAATTTCACAATGTTAACTACTTATGACTGTATAATCATAAGTCATATTCGACCTAGATTACTTATTGGCTGTACTAATAAATTGTTTAAGTTAATTATCTTAAAGTCAAATCAAAATTTCTTTTAATTTTAGTTTACTTCAAATTTAAAAGAATACACGTTCATTCTAGAGTTTAGGTAAGTTGTTTACTTTTCAGATGATTTTAATTTACAAATTTCAATCTTTACTGTCTCTTCCCAGGCTCTCTACCTTTCCAGGTTAAGATATCTTTTTAAGTTTCTTACTCCTATCTTATCTTGAAGTACTTCTATCTTCCAGGCTGCCCTTTTCTACTTCATTATATACTGTTCCTTGTGTGTCAGAAATACTATTCTGAATACATACATAAAGGAGTTTGGGAAGAACGACCCAATATAAAAATTGTATTTATCATAAAAGCCATCAACTTTGATTCTGGAGTGAAAAAAAGCATTGGCACCAACCAGTTTTCAGGAATTCAAAACTCATTTTCCTTCACCAACCCTGGAATACATGGAAAAGTCCTAAGCCAGCATTACAGTGCACTCAAGTAACAGTACTGTATAAGACAGTTCAGTTCTCTAGAATAGTGTTGCCCAATACGGAATTGCTCTATCAAGCACTTGAAATGTGGCTAGTGGGAGTGACGACCTTAATTTTTATTTAAATTTTAATTGATTTAAAAGCAGTCCAATGTGTCAACTGGTTAGTATACTCTACTAGACAGCACAGCTCTCGGACGTAACCACCACTCTCTATGAAAGAAAACTGTTTCAAGTTATACCTGGGATGCTAACAATGTATCTTCTACTGCAGTAACTGCTAGGGCCCTTCAAGCTTCAAAGAATCAGAGAAGGGGCCAGAGGTTCCTGGGAATAGAAACTAACTTTTTAGCCTTGGCTGGCTGTTTAAAATTCCTATCCTTCTTCCTTTCTCTTCATCTTTTTCTCTTCCAAAGTCTGTTTCCTTCCACGTACTACAAAACAGATCACCTTTCCTTTCCAGTTCACTTCAAAACTCCCTCTGCTTGCTTCCTTTTACTGTCCTTCATGCAAGCCCACGGTACCTAAAGATGTCGAAATCCTAGTTAAGACTACGAATATTAGAATTCAACAGACTGAGATTCAAATCCTAGCTCCAAAGCCATGCAATAAATGGCTGTTATTATCATTACTATTACTGCTAGTAAGAACAGAGCAATTGGGAAGAGTAATAAAATTGTTGCTTGCCCAGTTTGTTTTCCCTAGACAAAACTGGAAGAGAAAGGTAAACACAAGACAAAAAAAAAATACAAATCAATATTTCAGAATAACAACTAAATTGATCAAGTCTACTAATATTTTGTCAAAAGGGTACAATCAGATCCTTCTGGTACAAAGAAAAAAGAAGAGGGACATATGAATGGCCACGAGGAAGTTGAACTCTAGTTCCCTCACTTCCAAACTCAATCCTGCCATTACAGACTACATCACAGAAGGGCACTGATAAGATAAACGAGAGCCAGGGTTGAATGAAAGGGATACCAGGGAAAGAGCTATGCTGCACATATTCAAGCCAAGGACAAAGTACACTTCAAGAAGGTGCTAAATACTATATTGATTCATATGGCTAAGGTCTTCAAGAATCCAGCAACTCTCAGGACCTCTCTCAGATAGTCTACTTCTCTTTATCCTTTATTTCTAATCCTCTATCCAAGCAAGATAAACTAGTCCCCAATCAACCCTCTGTGCAAAAAATTCAATTTAAAAAAGAGAGAGCATTTAATAGGGTACTTTGGTGTACTTCAGTGATTCATGACTTGGGCACTGGTATCAGGAAAATGTGTTTATGACTGTCTAGCAATAACAAGTATTCAAATGTTTACCATTACTATGAATGCAGGATCTTCCATCCCAATCCCCGTCTTAAATAAAATCATTAAATGCCTACCAATTAACTGCTCAAAAATCTGATACTCCCTCTAAGAATGTAATTTTCATTTTCCCCAGGAGAAACCACAGACAAGGCTACTTCCTATTGATGTCTAGAGAGGGACACTCTCCACTATTATAGGCCAGTGGTCGAAAAACTGGCTGAGTGTTTCTGTAAATAAAGTTTTGTTGAGGAACAGCCATGGTCATTCCTCTATGGCTGCTTTTGCACTACAGTGGCAAAGCTGGATAATTACCACAAAAATCATATACTTCGCAAAGCCCTTTGATAATTACAATCTGGCCTTTTTCAGAAAAAGCTTGTCAATCTTATTAAAGACCATAGAAGACTGCCTGCCTATTTTGGATATGTGGCTCAGTCTCTCACTGCAGAGAGCCCCTCAAGCTTTCTTAAGTATAGGCATCCATGTACATTTGTATTCAACCTGTACTATGGCACGACAGCTACTTACTAGATAGCTGAGTCAATGGTTCTGCAATGCTGTCCTGGAGTTTCCTTAAAATTCCCCTGAAGGCTATGTGATTTTGTTGATTTATCTACATTTATTTTATCAATCTGGCTTAAACGATCATGGATATTTGCACTTCAGAGTGAGGTTAAGGCAATTAACTCCTTCAGCTTGATGGTTATTTCCCTTCCAGTTTCTTTGCTACATAATCAACTGACTCCTGCTTCTGTGTCACTGCTAATTTTTTAAATCTCATTCAGAATGCTCGCAAAAATTTTTTTCCTTCCTGATTTCCACAATGTAACAATTTTATCAGACTTTGTAAGCAGACTTTGCAGCAAATGAATTATTTCGACAAGTTTTTGTTTAGAATAGCCTTCACTGGTATGTTTGGTGCTGGAACTTTAATTCTAACACTCTTTAGTATAGACAGGAAGATCCCTTTAGCACAGGTTTTAGAAAAGAACTGGGTTCAAATATCACTAGTTGGCCACTTAACTAGTCATGTGACAAATTCTTCAAGCTTGTTTCCCCATCTATAAAATGGAGTAGTGGTAACCATTTCAGTCATTATAAGGATTAAATAACTACATAATCCACTTAAAGTTTTCAGCACCCAGACTAGCACAGAGAAGTACTCAACAATCAGCGTGGGTGCGCGTGTGCACACACACATGAATACCTCCCCACCCTAAATGGATTCCAGGTATATCACAGGATTCAAGATTAATAAATCTGTATGACTCTCATTACTCATAGATTTTCATTATTAAAAAAACAAAATTTTAAAACTCCTGTATTTCAAAGAATAATCACATATAGAAAAAACAGTATGAATAGTTTACAAAATTTAAATTGTCAAACAGTTCAAGTAGATCTTATACAAGAATAAATAAGTTCTTTATTCTATACTGATAAAATTCATCAAGATTCCTGTTTATCTGGAAATAAAAATGTTGACGCAAGATACAAAATCTAGGACTCAAAAAGAAAACAGCCCTAGGATTTTTGCATCTTATTTTCTACTTTATATAGGTATATTTTCTACTTTGTATAGATAAAAACACTACATGGTATACATAACATATGGCAACTCTAGCAAAAACAAGAGGTCATGTTTAAGGAACGCTACAACCACAATTTCCTAGGTGGTACTTAAAAGTGTCATTAAAGTTTTTAATACGTATACAAATATTCACAAGGCTTCTTACCCTTAAGATTCTTCAGGTTGAGCAGTCAAGTAATCGGTTTGCCATCAAACTATTCTGGAGAGGGAATTATGAAAATTAGTCCTATCTCACTTCACTCTCACCCAGCTGCTCTCTTACTTAAGTTTAGAAAAAATGAGAATAGTAAAGTATAGAGAACTATTTATCACAGAGGACCCTCCAAGGTGTGTGTGATTTATTTAGAATATAAGACACTTTGACAGAGTGACTGTATACCTGCAAATATGAAGACACACACAGGTTCTGAAAGCAAACAATAATGAAAACATCTTGTTCAGTGAGAGAGAAGCACAAGAAATCACATTTCAGCACACAGGAAGAAAACAACTGAAAATAAAGCAATGGAGAATTAGAAAAATATGAACCCCAACAAATAAATAGATTAGTCTTATTACCTAAGAAGGCAATTTAGAAAAAGATATACAAGAAGATATTTAAACAGCCCAGAAACTCAACAACTACTAGTATTTAAATTACTTTCTGAACTCTGTATCTTAAGTATTCTTAATCAGTAACCGCTTTTCTCTTTTTTTCAACAGGCTCCACACCAGACTCCCCATGTCTACAGCCAGTTAGTTAAGTTAAACGTTTAGTCAGTGCTCCCTATTTTTGAGGCACCACTAGGCCTTAAGCACTGATGCACCTGAGGAAAACAAAAACCAACAACTACAACAGAGGACAGCAGGTGCTGTGACGGAGGTAAGCATGTGGTGTTGTAAATGCACACCACGATCAGCAAGTCCTTGCAGCATACGCCTTCGTAAAAAAAGGCTTCCCAACTGAGACCGAAGGATTTAAAATGTATTTTTCTAACTGTGCCCCCTAACTATTCTGTACCATTATTGCATTTCCATCTTTAAAGGACTCAGAAATGGAATTGTGAATTTTAACATGATAGTGAGGATTTTGATTTTCAAAACAAAGGAAGGATACATGCAAATAAGAGCACACACGTAAGTAGATTTCCTGGCCATTTTACACTTCCTATATAGAAATGACCATTAAGCAAACATAAAAGATACACTGTGCCTGACCCCACACAATAAAGGTACATCCTCAGAAAAAGCTTTTCAGACAATATTTGAACAAAGAGGTAAAAAGAAGTACCTTTTCTCTTTCCTTGAATTTTATAAAATAGTACATTTTCACACAATTACTTGAGTATATTAATATCTAACTGAACACCATGAATTACAAAAAAATAACTTATAGGTCTTTAATAAATAAAATGTTTGTCCCATCAGTGCACCTATTTTTCTCTATATTCGTAACCACAATAGTTACAAATTTTTCAGTATCATATTTCTTATGTTAAAAACAGAAGTCTTAATCAGAAAGAAATTCAATGGAGAAACAACAAATAAGAATATCTATTTATAGGAACAGCAACAAAATTTTCATTTCTGCCAATGGTTTCAATTTCACCCCAACTTTATAAATACCAACCAACAGTAAAACTGAAATGGATATAAAACTTAGAAGACTTTCAATCTTCTAAGATTGAAAGTATATCCAGGAAGTGAATATATACTTCAGAACATCTCCAAAACTCTTGCACAGTGTCTGCAACAAGTGAGTGCCAAAAGAGTCCACTAATATGAAATGTTATCTCATACCAATAACCTAATTATTGAAATAAGTCATTTTAAAAAGGTTAACATGAATAAACCCCAAAACATTTCCTAAGTGAAAAGCAAGCCAGAAATCCTCAGGCAGAAAACAGATTAAATTGAAAACAGGAAAACAGTTTTTCAAATGTAATATAATTTTGGAAAATTAGAGTTCATGAAAACAATGCTTTAATCTAAAAGAAAAATTAATGTTCCTATTTCCTTCTACGTTTAATGAAGCATCATCTCAACAGGGCTTGCACTGTTATACACAGCAAGATCACATATATGTTGGAAAAAAATGACAGGATATACACACCATGTTTAAAATACAAAAGAGATTCAAGCTGTCATTACATTCTAAAACAGATAATAAGTGAAACTGAGGAGTTTCTGTTCTGCGTAAAATGGAATAAGCACATTCTACCTTGTTAATCTCACTGAATGAAACTATAAAACCTAGACAGAATAAGTGAACAGCTAACTGAAAATTAAAAGGTAAATAATAACAGGTAGATTAGGGAAGAGCCCAGGATCTGGTATGTAATCTGGTAGTGAGTTACAATTTTTTCCCATTCAGTTCTGTCCCCAGCCTGGGCCTGATGAAGCTTGACATTTGAAAGAGAGAGAGAGAGAGAATTCTAGGGAAAGCCCTCTAGCTCTGCCCAGGCAGTGGGGAAAGGTCTCCTTACAACTCAGGTGAGGGAAACTTCTATTTTCCTTACTGCTCTTCATTCCCCGTGCCCCAGTTGCCAGGGAACCCTGGGGCAGGGATGGCTGCAACAGTGGCAGCAGCAGGCCAGCAGAAGCCTAATACTCGGAGGGAAAGGGATCATCCTCATGGACTGAAGAAACTGTGGGCTAATCTCATTGATTTTTTTCTCCTGTCTTCCTGTCACTTGGCTCCAGATGCAATTGTGGAAAGTACATACTACAGTGGAATAAACAAAGACTGAGCTTTCTAGCTAGAAAACAGAAAAGGGACCCCCAGGGACCTAGAGAATACCATGGACATAATAAAGATGAAAGAGCTTGACACAGTAACCTGTAAGTTGTTCAAAATGTCCAAAACACAATCCAAAATTACTTGGCATAGAGAGAACTGGAAAATCTCAAATGCTAATGGGAAAAGACAATCAACATAAACCAACAAGATGACACAGATATTAGAACACTGGGTGAATTGCCTGACAATGATTTAAATAAAGCAGGTATAAAAATGTTTCAACAAGTAAAAGCAAATAAATACTCTTGAAACAAATGGAAAGCTAGAAAATCAGAGCAAAGAAAGAGAAGCTATAAAGAGTGGCCAAATGGAAATTTTAGAACTGAAAAATGCAGTAACTGAAATAGAAAATACACTAGACAGACTCAATAGCAGAATGGAAATTCTTGAAGATGTATCAATAGAAATTACCCAATCTGGAATGTAAATTGGTGCAGCCACTATGGAAAACAGTATAGAGGTTCCTTAAAAAAAGTAAAAATAGACTTGCCATATGATCCAGCAATCCCATTCCTGGGTATATATCTGAAGAAAACTATTTAAAGATACATGCACCCCAATGTTCATAGCAGCATTATTTACAATAGCCAAGACATGGAAGCAACCTAAATGTCCATCAACAGATGACTGAATCAAAACTATGTGGTATATATGTACAACATAATACCACTCAGCCATAAAAAAGAATGAAATAAAGCCATCTGCAGCAACATAGATGGACCTGGAGATTGTCATACTAAGTGAAGCAAGCCAGAAAGAGAAAGACAAATATTACATGGTATCACTTATACGTGGAATCTAAAGTATGATACAAATGAATTTACAAAACAGAAACAGACTCACAGGCATAGAAAACAAACTTATGGCTACCAAAGGGGAAAGGGAGTAGGGGATAAATCAGGAGTTTGGGATGAGCAGATACAAATGACTATACATAAAACAGATAAACAACATGGTCCTCTTGTATAGCACAGGGAACTATATTCAGTATCCTGTAATAATCTATACTCAAAAATATGAAAAAGAATATATATACATATACAACCAAATCACTTTGCTGTATACCAGAAACTAACATAACATTGTAAATCACATATGCTTAATTAAAAAAATTAAGAAAATTTTAAAAATTACCCAATCCAAACAGCAGAGAGAAAAACATTGGGGAAAAGAATCATTAGTGCCTCAGGAACTGTGCAAAGCCTTAATGTCCATGTCAAGAACTCAAGGAGAGGAAAATGAGTGCAGTGGGGGAAAAAAAAGAAAGGAAAGGAAAAGGAGACAAGAAGAAATAATGGCTGGAAACTTCCCAAATTTAATGAAAGACATAAACCCCTATATTCAAGGAACTCACAAATCCAAACAGGAGAATTCCAGTGAAATTCATACCTGGACACATCACAGTCAAATTGCTGAAAATTACAAAGGAAAAATCTGAATATGATGAATTTGTAGTTAAAAGTCTTCCAAAATAGAAATCTCCAGACCCAGACAATTTTCCTAGTGAATTTTACTCAGTGCTTAATCTTTCAGAGTTTGGAAGATTATTCATTTCATTTCATTTCATCAATTCATTTTATAAGTCTAGCATTATTACCCTGATACCAAAACCAGACAAAGACGGTACAAGAAAAAACAAACTGATTTCATCAAAGTAAATAAACTATGGTATATTCATCCATACTATGGAATACTACTCAGTCACAAAATGAAATAAACTGGTGTTGCACTCAACAACTTAGGTGAATCTTAAAGGCAATATATTGAGTGAAAGAAGCTAGTCTCAGAAGATTACATACTACCTAACTGCATTCAATATGACGTTCTCAAAAGGTCAAAACTGTAGTGACAAAGAACCATTATCAGTGGCTGCCTGGGTTAGGGGAAGGTTTCACTATAAAGATAGCACAAGGGAGTTTTCTGAGTGTGATAGAGCCATTCTGAATCTTGACTCTGGTGGTGCTGAAACAAATCTATATGTGTATTAAAATTCACAGAACTACATATCCAAAAAAGGTCAATTTTACAATATGTTACTAAGTGTTAAAATGTTTTTAAAAGTAAAACATGTGAGAGCGATTTCAGGCTAGAATATAAATTAGCTTTTTCAACAAAGAGAGTCTTTCACTGACAATTTCATACTCAGTCTTTCCAATGGATCTTTATCACCAACACATAAAGACCACCCAAATTACATCGCCACATTTGGCTTGAGAGGTATCTGAGGGTTCCTGCACTTCTATAGCACTGGAAAGCATGACAGACAACACATATCTATTGAGTGGGGAGACACAGAGATTAAAAAGCAAGAGACACAACTTCCCAACCCCACTAAATCCTAAGACAGAGTTGTAGAAACAGATCAATTCCAAGACCCTAGTGATGGGACAGAGCTAGCAGATCTTTCATTGTATGGGGGAAGATAGGAATTACAATTGGCTCCCAGCTGAGTTACACTCTTACATGATAGTTGTCCACTCTATGAGAAGAATATACCTACAATGCAATGTGTATTAAAAAAAAGAAAAGTGAGTGCCTTCTAAGTGCCTGGATAGCTTAACCATAAAGCGTTTGGAATGCTATCATAATATATACAAGCTTTCACTATTTTCTCTAAATGAAACAGTAGAACAGTAGCATATTATATGTCCTCCAATATTTCAATATATATTTATGCAATTCTTCTCTAATAAATCCCACCTCTGCTTAAGGTATGAAGGAGGGAACAGAAGGAGGAGGTGATTATGTAATCTTCATTTGTCCTTGAGATTCTCACTCCCATTTCCTCATCCTCATTTACATTACTAATTTAAATGACTAAAGCTCTTTACATTTTTTATTTCTTTCCATCAGTCATCCCTCAACATGTATCACAGGTCTGTTGGAGGCAAGAATTACAAATCTTGAAAAGCAGAATTTACATTTAGAAGATTAGGCCTCATGCTTATTAGAGACAAAAAAGGAAAAAGAACAGTGAGGTGTTAAGAGATTCACCTCACAACAAACCTCCCAAAAGGACTATAGGAGCCCTTGGGATCAATAACAATGTACCCTCATATCTGGCGAGCAGAATAACCAAGAGGAAAAGGGGTCCTGGAAAGAAGTATGGAAGCAAAGAACTAGTGTCTTTTTATACTTTTCTTCTAATCCAAAACAGGAAAACTGTAAACTATTTCTTTAATTTAACCCTTAATCTTGCTCAGAGAGTCTCCTGAATTGAAATGGTAATCCCTGTCTAACTATCTCCCAAAAAAGGAGATGGGAAAATTACATAAAGCACAAAAAACATTTGCAAATAAACAAACAAATCCTAAGAATTAAAGAAGAGAAATTACTGACAATAAATTACCACACACAAATGCTTGTTATAAAGGAATGGAAATGGATTTCATCTATAGCAGTAGGGGGAAAAAGGGCAGTGTTCAAACACTGCTTCTGAAACACTGCTCTGTTCTGGTTAAAAAGATTTTTGAAAACCTTATATTATTATAATTTCAACTCTAGAAATTAGTCTCTTTTTTGTACAGATGCTAAATGTCATTCCTTGACCGGTTCCTCAAGAAACGTCATTTCCATTCTGGTACAAGTTGTTATAGCAAAACTAATATGGGGGGGTGGGGTTGGGAACTGCTTTGTGTAGTACACAGGACATCCACTCTCTCTTTACTCTAGCTATAACTATCATCTGAATTTATTACATTCATCCCAGGCAGCTATCTCTGAGATAAATACAACTTTATGATGCTACATAAGTATATAATCAATGCGTTCTCAAATGACTTTTTCACATATAAAGAAGCATTTCACAACCCTACTCCTATGATACACTACTATTCTAACCTAGAAATATGTTATTACGTACTATGAAATCTTATTTTTAAAAAAAGCAAAAATCTCCCACTCCTCCATACTAGCATCAGGCACAGGCAAATACAGGAATTTTCTCCTAAATGTAATCTTATTTCAAATGCTTCAAATGTCCCTAAAACTGGACTTTTGGGTATGCCTTTCACACTGTTTCTAGCTATTACTTTCTGATATATTGTAAGTTATCTCATTTAACTCTTAACAGTATTTTGTGACGAAGATATCTTCATTTTACATACAGTGAAGTTAAGGAACTTGTCCAAGGTCACAAGCCAGTGGTAAGCAGGAGGATTGGAACTCATTTGCCCTTTGCCAGAAAATAAAACAAATACTAACTCAAGTCACTAGATAGTAAAAATATTCAAACAACAAGAACTGGTAACACTCTTAATGACTCAAGTGACTTCAAAACTGTTAAGCTGTTACCTGCTTTACTATATTTCAGGATCCAGCACCATGCCTTCAAATGAGTGTCCAATAAACAGCTCTGAATGAATGATTTATGTATATGTTTAACAACTATAGGTAATATTTACTCAGCACATTTGTCAGGCATGGTTTTAAACTAACTATATAAATAAGCTATGCTGCATGGGAAAAAAAAGTAACAATTCTGAAATGAATGAGAAGAAGGAGGTTCTTAGCAGATAAAGAGTAACTAAAGAAATAAAAGAAAGAAATAAAAGAAAGGAAGGAAGGAAGGAAGGAAGGAAGGAAGGAAGGAAGGAAGGAAGGAAGGAAGAAAGAAAGAAAGAAAGAAAGAAAGAAAGAAAGAAAGAAAGAAAGAAAGAAAGAAAGAAAGAAAGAAAGAAAGAAAACAGAAATTTTAGAACAGAATAATTCAATGCCTGAAATAAGGTCTCAACAACAGAATGGAAATGCAAAGGAGTAAGTCCGTGAATGTGAAGATACATCAATAGAAATGATCTAATTTGAAGAACAGAGAAATAAAAGCCTGGAAGAAAATGAAGGGTCTCAGGGTCCTAAGAACAACATTCAAAGTTCTGTTCATGTCCAGGAAAAGGAGAAAGAGATTGGTACAGAAAAAAATATTTCAAGAAATAATGTCCAAAAACCTCCCTAACTTGGTGAAAGGCACAAATTTAAAAATTCACAAAGTTCAGTGTACCTCAAATAGGATTAACTCAAAAGAAAGATAAACATACCCAGACAAATCATAATCAATTGCAGAAAAGCAAAGATAAAGGAAAAAAATTTTAAAGTAGGTAAGAGATATACAACACACAGGTAGAACAAATGATTCAAATTACTGTAAACTTCTCACCAGAAATAATGGAATCCAAGAGGATGGCAGGACATCTTTAGAAAAAAATTGTTAACCCAGAATTCTATCTCCAGTGAAGAAATTCATCAGAAATGAAAAGACATTTCAGTTAAGAGAAACAAAGAGAATTTATCACCAGCAGGGCTACTTTAAAAGACAGGCTAAAGCAAGTTCTTCAGAATGAAGAGAAATGATACGAAACTTGAAATTTCATTAACAAAGAAAAACAACAAAAATAATAATAAATATTTAGGAATATAGGAAACTATTTTTTTTCTCCTAAGTCCTTTAATAAAAGATGCATGATTACTGAAAGCAATCAATTGTCTGATGGGGTTTTCACTGCGTGTGTATGTGTAATACATGTGACAACTATAAGATAAAGGTCACTGGGGGAATTGCAGGGCTTCGACATTTACTTCAAGTGGTAAATATTAATTCTAGGTAGACTGTGAATCTTTTGGCATACATATCATAATCCCCAGAGCAACAGTGTCTAATAGAAACATAATGTGAGCTATATATGCAAATTTAAACTTTTTAATAGCCATATTTTAACAGTTAAAACAAATAAAGCCACTTTAATATATTTTATTAACCCTGTAAATTCAAATATTAACATTTCAACATGAAATCAATAAAAAATTTATTAAATGAGACATTTTACATTCTTTTTGTGGTAGTAAGTCTTTGAAATCTATATATCTTACACTTACTGCATGCTTTCAAGTTGTCAAGAGCAGACCTAAAGCAATCACTAAAAATAATATGCAGAGATATAGCCAAAAAAAGGCAATAGATATTTAAAGTAGAATACTATAATACATTCACACAATCCAAAAAAGGCAGTAAATGGGAAATAAAGGAGCATATCATACCAATAATTATATTAAATGCAAATAATCTACACATACCAATTAAAAGATTGTCAAATTGGATTTTTAAAAAAGACTAACTTACATGCTGCCTTCGAGAAACTCACTTTATTTTTATTTTTTTAACATTTTTTATTGAGTAATAGTCATTTCACAATGTTGTGTCAAATTCCAGTGTAGAGCACAATTTTTCAGTTATACATGAACATACATATATTCATTGTCACTTTTTTTTCGCTGTGAGCTACCACAAGATCTTGTATATATTTCCCTATATTTCCCTGTGCTATACAGTATAATCTTGTTTATCTATTCTACATTTTAAAATCCCAGTCTGTCCCTTCCCACCCCCCTCCCCCCTGGCAACCACAAGTTTGTGTTCTATGCCTATGAGTCTGTTTCTGTTTTGTGTTATTTATTTATTTATTTATTTATTTATTTATTTATTTATTTATTTATTTATTTATTTATAGATTCCACCTATGAGTGATCTCATATGGTATTTTTGTTTCTCTTTCTGGCTTACTTCACTTAGAATGACATTCTCTAGGAACATCCATGTTGCTGCAAATGGCGTGATGTTGTCAGTTTTTGTGGCTGAATAGTATTCCATTGTATAAATATACCACATCTTCTTTATCCAGTCATCTGTTGATGGACATTTAGGCTGTTTCCATGTCTTGGCTATTGTAAATAGTGCTGCTATGAACACTGGGGTGCAGGTGTCATTTTGAAGTAGGGTTCCTTCTGGATATATGCCTAGGAGCGGGATTCCTGGGTCATATGGTAAGTCTGTTCCTAGTCTCTTGAGGAATCTCCACACTGTTCTCCACAGTGGCTTTCCTTGCTTCCCTCTTCCACTCTTAATGATTTAGATGTCTTCTTTTACAATTTTGTGTTTATTCTATTTGTAATTCATGGTAGTTATCACCTTTCCAGTTATGAGTTTCTCATTTTTGCAGCATCCTGCTTCTTTTCTGTTTAGAGTAGATGAGAAACTCACTTTAAATAGAAAGACATAGATAGGTAAAAATAAAAGTAAGGAAAAAATGTCATGCAAATAATAATCAAAGAAACTTGGAGTGACTGTATTAATATGAAATGTATTATAAACTTCTTTTAAATGTTTGAATTTATTTCTGCTTCATGGTCAGTTTCAGTTTGATCTAGTTCCGTAGCGGTTTCGAAACAATAAAGATATTTTCTGTTTCATGCATTTCCTCATATTACTCATGTTGATGTCTAAGTAACTGTGTGGCCTAATTCATTAAGGCTGTGCTATCTGAAGGTTTTTGGGTGAATGATAGCTTACAAAATTTTTAAGTTATTAATATTTTATTCCCCGTTAGAACAGCAGTTTAAAGGAACAATTTTCTTGACATGCCATCCAGGCATACAAACTAGCGTTACAAGTATATTTAGGTTAACACATCGCACATAATTTGTAAGCTGTTTCACTGACCCCAGAGAATTTTCAAAGCAGTGTTGCTGTGGCTGCTGTCTTTAATGTTTATATTTCTGTTTTTGTTTACTTTAAGCTGCTGAAATACTATTGTGGTTAGGATACTGGGCCTGGCATTGGAATACAAAGACAGATCAAGATATTATACTCCTTCCTGGTGTAAAAAGTAGAGCTGGAAAAATAGGATACAAAAGATGAACAACAAAATAGCATATGCTAAGTGCCAACCGTGAGGTACATGTCACTTTTCAGGACTAAGAAAGAATTCATTTAGGACAGGAGATAAGGGCAAAGACATAATTATGGGCCAGAATATAAAGAAACATAAAGTTAAAGTCCAAGGTAAGGCTTAAATTGTGTTTTGTAAAAAGTAGAGAATCACTGAGGAAAAGTCCACCTCTCTCCCACTCATCTATTTTGAGAGTAGTTTCTGAAATGTTTAAATTGGGAGTTTTGGAGATAATGCAGTAGCAGAAAGCGGGGAAAGTGAGGAAGTTACGGAAAACAAGCTAGGAAAAAAACAGAAACAACACTGGGGAGCAATAAAGGCCTGATCAGGACTAAGCTCCCCAAGAGCAAAGGCCATGTTTCATCCCCAGACCTAATGGACACAGATATCAACAAACCTGGAGCACAGGATTACAGGCAGAGAGAATGCCTACTTTATATCAAGCAATGAGCTACATACGCTGGCCCACCTTTGCATATTTCATCCTCAAAATACCATACCACAGTACATTCTAAAAATTAAAACAACACCAAAACTGAATACTAGAACACTGCTAACAAGGCTTGAAAATCACTCACTAAACATAGCTAACTAAGGGTATGAAAGATAGAGTTAGCTGCTATTACCAGCTAACTTGGACTGCTGGACTTAAATAAGTATTACTTGAAAATTAAAATAGGTGAGGAAACTGGGACACCTAGAAAAGGTGACAATCAGTATATGGGACAATCAGCATTCAAAGCCAGGTCTGATTGACTCCAAAGCCTACGTACAAAAAAAACTGAACTGATCTTCATCTTACTGTTAAAATTACATGAAAAAGACTCCACTAAAAGTACATCTGAGAACTCCAGGGTAAAAGGAAAACTAAGGAGGAAGATTAGTCTTATCACTAATAGAGATGTGAGATTCTCAAGAGGGTTAAATAACAAGGTGGGAATGTATCTGATCACTAATTTTCACTAAAATATTTGGGTGTAATAATCTTTTGTAGACACAAGTAAGTATAACCTTTAAAAAAAAAATGTCTGCTGTTCTGCCTGGATGTGTTGGAGCCCAAGTGCGTGAGCAAGGTGTGCATATGAAGGATGGTGAGGGAGCCCAGAGTGAGGTACTGGAACTCAAGCAGAATGGCAGGATCCTCAGCATGAGGTATATGAGAAGCCTGGAGTAAGGAACACATCCTGGCACAAGGTGTCAGAGCCGAAGCAGAGTGAAAATGTTATGCAACACAAGGGACAGAAGAGGAGTAGCAGCGGGAAACTGGCTACATACTGGGGATTGATCATATAAGAAAATACACTAAAGATAATGGGAGCTAGGTTACTCCTTATAAGAGAAGAGTTATACATTTGGAAAAGGAGAAAACAAAAACAAACACTGTGTATTGAAATTGGAGAAACTGGTACCAACTCATGGTTTTCTATATATAGATATAAATACAGTGCTCAAATCTTGTTTTCTAAATACATTCCTCCACTAAAAGAAGTCACTCCTTGGAGAAATGGCTGATTCCAAGGCTGTGGCAAGGAAAGTTTAAGGTGAGCCTGGAACATTTTCTTGTGTCAAAAAGTAAGGAAGTGATCAAATCAAGTCAAAAGAATACAGAAAGTAGCTTGAAGAGGCCTTCAGTGGCCAAAGCTGGGACAATTTGACAATCAACAAATAGCAAGTTTAATAAGGAGTGGGCTAAATATATTCTCAAAATACTTCCCCACAAAGCACTTATTAATTATCAAGAAGTAAAACAAACAAACAAACAAAAAACCCAAAACCCCAAAACAAACAAACAAAAAAAAACTTTACAGTAAAGAAGCTTAGGATCACCTTAATTAAGTGATCAAAGTGCCCATCACCAGTAACGGGACAAAAAGAAACTCTATGCCATCTGACAGGATGCAGTGAGAGCACACCATCACACTGTGATACTCCTACCAAAAAATGCACCATCTGAATCCAACCACAAGGAAATATCAGGAAAAAATCCAGATCGAGAGACATTTTACAACAAAACTAACCTATAATCTTTTAAAGTGTCGAGGTCATGAAAGTCAATAAAAGATTGAGGAAGTGTTCTAGGTTGAAGGAGTTTAAAAAGACATTATAATTAAACGAATGCAACACAGAATTCTGAACTGGATCACTTTGCTAAAAAGGAAATTACTGTGAAAACTAGCAAAATTTGGATGAGGTTTAGGGGTTAGATGGCAGTGATAAAGCTATTTCAATTTCCAGTTCTAATGTTGTTTACATAACAGAAAGTCCTTGTCCCTGTTTGGGATGATGAGAATGCACCTGCAACTTATTCCCAAATGGTTCGGGGAGGTGGGGGGGGGGGGAGTTCTTTGCATTGCACTGGAACTTTTCTGAAAGTCTGAGATTGTAAGGAAAAAAAAGAAAAAAGAAGAAAATTACCTACAATATTCATTTACAGTATCTAAAATTAGCATATAAGCAAAACAGTACTCCTTTCAAATGATGAATATGTGCTTCCACCTCTTCTTATGACTCTGCTTTATTATTTATGGGATTCTTTTGGTCTGTAACTGCACTGTCCAATACAGTAACCACTATTCTGTTCCTCCATCACACTGACCATATTTCAAGTGTTCAACAGCCACTATCTTCATCATCACAGGAAGGTCTACTACTAGACAACACTGATGCAGAATTTGGGAGACCAACAGATATTGTAAAAGACAAACTGAAGGCCAAAGAGTCAGATGGACTTGGGTATATAAATTCTTAGCAAGTGCCCTTTAGCAAGTCATTTGACTTCTTAACTTCTCCAGAGCCTCAAAGTCCTTTCTCGTAAAATGGATTAATACATCCAACCCTGCAAAGCTGCTGAAAAGATCAAATGAAAATTCATGCAAAATGTCTAGAACAGAATAGAATATTTGGCATATAGTAAATATTTGATAAACATTAGGTCTCTCCTGTAATGTGAGTGGATAATTTCTTAATCTTTGGTCTCAGTACTTTTAAATCTGGATAAGCAATTATAGAAGCATCAGTTTGAAAATGAGCTTACTACCCTGCTTGTTCAAAAGGCCAATGAGCTCCATGTTGTTACATTTTCACTCTCACCTTATTCAACTTTTATCAACACCTGACCCTATTAGCTACTCTCCCCTTGAAATACTCTTTCCTTTGATTTCTGAAATACCACACTCAGCTCCTACTTTTACAACCTTCTCAGTATTCTTTGGGAGCTCATATGCCTCCAACAAACCTTTTTTTTTAATGTTAGAGGCCACTGTGATTCCATTTTAGCATTTCTTTTTTCCAGGTTATATTCCCTTTCCTAAGCAATTCCACCTAAAGTTTCAATTACCTATATAAGTGACTCCATTTTTCTTTTTCCAGCCCATACCTCTCCTCTGGATTTTAGAACCATATACCTAATTGCCTATAGACATCTCCACCTGAAAGCCCCAAAGCTTTTTCAATCCCACTATGTCATAATCCAAAGTACCTTGGTCCTTATTTGGTACCATTGTTCTGTGTTTGGGAACAGAAACAGGGACCCAAATTGACAAACCCTGTTCTCACAGAAATTGCATTAAAGTGAAGAAAAAATACAATAAACTTAAGTTAGTAAATTATACAGTATCGTGGAAAGTGGTACGTGCTATAGAGAAAAATCTGGCTTAAAAGGGCAAAGAAATATGGAAGGAGGGCCTATCTTACACAGAGTAGTCAGAGAAAACCTCAGTAGCAGAGCAGAGGAGTGAGTTAAGAGTGAGGTAATGAAGACAGAGGAGAAGAGATTCAAAACACTAAATGCCTGGTAGACCATAATAAGGACTACGGACTTTACCATAACTGAGAAGGGAAGCCATTTGAGAAGAGAAGTGACATGATCAGGCATACTTTATCAGGATCACTCTGGCTGGTGAATGTTAAAGACATAGGTGAACAAAGGTCATAGTGAGACTTTTTAGGGAGCTATTTTGTAAGTGAGAGATGATGGCGCTGTTTTCACATTTTTACACTGAACTTTAATGTGTTTAAGTACTAGGAATTACAAAGTTACAACTTTAAAAAGAGAGAAGAGAGGACCACAACAATGCAAAGATGAGTCTTGGGAACAGCAATAAAATGATACAGCGTATTTTAACTCTGCGCTCTACTCAGTGCTATGAACAGTTACCACCACTCAGATGCAAGATAAGGTGAAAAGCTATTAACTTATTCTTTGGGACAGGGAATATAATTAAGAATTTTTATTTCACTGGGCAAGGTAAGTCAAGACCTAATTTACATCACTAAAAGACAACAGTAAATGATGGCAGAGCTTGCTAAAAGGAAGTTACAGTTTAAATTATTCTAGGGCTGACTCCCTTACTTTTATGCCTGCCACTCTCTTTACTTAGATTTTACAACTATTTCTCACTGATGTATCTTTTTTTTTTAAAAGTTCAGTATTAGGTATATAAATGGATAATACTGTGCTGTCTTATTACTAAAAGATGCTATTGATGATGAATCAACACCATGTAACTAGAGTATTGACCCATCTTATCTCTGCTGATTAACAGCACAACTTTTCAAGAAAGCTGCCTAAGCATTGGTTAGTGTCCAAAGGATTATGCAGAAGCTAAGTGACCCCTGAAGAGTTTCAATCTTAAACTGTGGACCGATTCCCACATAAAGGCATACAAAGAAATTCCCCTTAAAAATGTCTCCATGACATGTTTCAGGCAGCACATTTAGGAACAATTTTCCATTTTCTTCCACAGTTTTCTGCCCCCTTAACATACTGAAGAATCTCTTTATAGCAGGTGTGCACTTAAAGTAAGGAAACATCCACATCTTACCCCACCAAAATCTTAAGATATACTCAAATTCTCAGGCAAAAAGGTCACTATCCGAATGTAAAACTGAATCATTAGTATACTTGCAAGCACCAAAAGTTAGAGCAAAAAAGTGCTGTTACAAGAAGACACGCTAATTAAAAAAAAAAAAAAAAACCCTTCATATTGCATAAACAAAATATAAAATAAATTCAGATTATCTTGATAGAATAGTATAAAACAACAAAACCAAAAAAAAAACCCAAAGACAATTTCAAATTTTCATTTCTTCTGCCCAGTAAGTTAAAACAACAGCAAAAACAAAAGTCCCACAATTTTTTTTACTGCAGCTCTTAGCCAACAGTAAAAAAGTGAGACGATTAAGCCAACTGCCAAAGAAACAGGAAACAGAAAGCAATGGTCTGGAAAGAGACTTCATTACATATAAAAAGTTTAATACAGTAAAACACAAAAACCATCAGTTATTTAAGACTATACTTCAAAAAAAATGTACTTCAATATTCTGCTACTGAGGTAAGTGGTCATATGTATGAATTAGTTTTTCTTTTAAAATGATAAAATACATCTATTAAACGTTCCTTTTCCAATATTCAGTGAATTTCCCAAATTGGGAAAATTTAAGAACAGCATCTACTGGCCAAAGCATTATATTAAAAACTTATGGTTCAGTTTTGCCTAAAAACCTTAATTCACTGGTAGTATGATAAAGACGTTAAAGTGTAATTCAAAATGAATGAAAAATGCTCAACTCGGAGACACTGTATGTCACAGTAACACTTTAAGGATACAGAAAACACTTTGAGGGTATGTTAAAGTTCCACATTCCAATCTGAATGTTTGAATCAACTACTCTAAATGAGGCGCTTACTTTTAGAACAATCTTTCAAAGGGCGGGGGGTGGGGGGGGTAGCAAGACCGCCAGCCATCTGTAAGACATGTCTTTAATGGTTCAAGATTCCTAGTGTCTGAGCAGGGGCGACTGCTGGAGCTAAATTGAGATCTCCTGGCCCTTTTGTTGTCAGCCCAGGAAACCGATTTGAAAACTGGCGGTGGGAGAAGAATTTGAAATTCAGGGGATGGGGTAAGGCGGATACCCCGGAGCGCCGGCTCTCCCCCGGTCGCGCACTCGGAGAGGTCACGGCGCAGTAAAGTTTGGTTTCATGAGCGGGCTCGGACGCTGTTGACAAAAGCAAAGTCTCCCAAGTAAAGCGGCCGCGGGGGTCGGGAGCGCCCGGAAGCCCAGCAGGACACGTTTCCACCGCGGGGAGGGGATGTACGAATCGGTCGCGGAGACTCACGCCTCGACCCACTCCCCCAGGACAGCCGGGCAGGGACAGGCTCGGCCGGAGGAGGCGGGTAGGCCACAAGGAGGAAATGGGACGGGGTGCCGACAGCCGGGCGGCGGCGACCGGAGCGGGGCCTCCCCCCGGGGGTGGCGAGTGGGAAGGGGGGCCCTCGCCGCCGCGGCTTCCCCCGCCTCGAGAGGCAGCTCCAACTTTCCTCCGAGCGCAGGACGCCGCCTGGGCCGCGCGGGATTCCGAAACTTTGTCCGCCCTCGCGTCGCCCCGGGCCCGCTCCTCCGCTCTGCGCCAGCCCGTGACCCCCGGCCCGCCTCGACAGCTGCCTGCGCCCGTCCACCCCCGGGTCGGCCCGTGTTTACCTCAGGCCGAGGTCGAGGCGCTTGCTCCGGCGGCGGCGGCGGCGGCGGCCCCACTGCAGGTCCCTAGGTCCCCGTCACGCCGCCGCCAAGTTCCCCAACATGGACTCCCGCGTCGGCTTTGAGGTGCTCCGGGGGCCGCTGGGGCGCCGGCTCCGCTGGCTGGGGCGGGTGGCGGCGGCGGAGTAGGGAGCGGACCCGGGCTGCGCTGCTCCGCGCGGCTTGCGCCACCGCTGCTCCCCCTCCCCCCGCCTTGTCTGGCCTCCTCCCTCCCTCCCCCCTCCCCGCCCCGCGCGTCTCCTTCCCCCTCCCTCCCGCTCCGCTCCTCTCCTCTCCGCTCCGCCGCGCCGCCACAGGTCGGCGCGCTACGGTGACGCGGGCGGCGGCGGGAGCCGCCGCACTTTCCCGGCTCGCTCGCTTTGGCCCTGCGTGCCAGGTCGCAGCGCTCAACCGGACCGCAGGGGGGCGCTGGCAAACCACCGCTTGAAACAGAGGAACCTGGCGGGCGGAGTCACGGTCACGCGGCCTGGGAGCGGGAGGGAGAATGCCAGCGAGGGGCGCGGGCTGCTGGGAAACATCCTCCCAGCCCGGCTCTCCTCCCACGCCGCGGGTCTTGCGCATGCGCCGTGCGTGGAGCGCTGGAGTGGGCCCTGCTTTGGCGGCGGTACCCGCTAAGCCGCCAAAGACGATGGAGGCTATTGGGGACCTGGACGTGAGGGGGGTTGCACGACATTTGCTATCCTATCTTTATGGTAATCTGCTATTGATAAGAGTGTTAATACGTGGTTTGGCGGTGGATTGAGTTTTCACCCATGAGCGTTGCCCACCTGAGCTGCATCCTGCGAGGAGGCTGAAAGTGGCCCTAACTTGTAAGCCCACGTCTTCCCGCTGGGTGGGCGTTGAGAAAATGCCCAGGGGAGAGGTTTCCCACGTGACTCAGCAAGCCTAGACGTATCCCCGTGTCTTAATTCCCACAACAGAAAGTTAAACTTGGGCCGTTTAATTTAACCCCCTTGGTGGTTAGCTAGTGACCTGCGATGATTCATTTGTCGGAGCCTGCGGTACAGGACGTGTATGCCATTCCTTCCCGGCGGGTCGTCAAATCTTTTGTTTTATCTCAGAAATACCTTTCAAACTTTTTTTTTAAAAGTCCCTGAATTTAACCTCATAGTTCCTTTTCCGAACAATTTCTTTAAGCTCCGGGTTGCTCTACCTGCCCTCTGTGTCCACCCCTCTTTACCAGGGGGCCCTTGCAGTCCCCCCACCCCGCGCGCATGATTGTCCAGCTAACAGCTCCGTGTGGTGAGGCTCTGCCTTCGGGTCTCCCCGCCTGCTTGGCTCCCCCAGGCCTCAGTCACCTCCGTCCGTGCCGCTCGCATCTTTTCGTGTCGTCTGCACCCTTCCTCCCTTTATGTGCGCGCTGCGCTGTCGCGTCACGCTGAGCCCAGCCTAGAGTGACTTTCCTCCCCACTTTCTCGGGACCCCGCCGACCGGACACCCCTCTGCGGCACTCTCCCAGAGTGAACTGGTCTCCTTAGCCCATCCTCGCTTCTCTGCCACCCTCATCCTATGCATCATGTTTGGTCTGCTCTGCCTGTCACGCACTGTGAGCACTGGGACAGTGTCTTTAAACACTTCACTAACAACAGCTCCTGGCACAGTGCCTGTCACTCAGTAAGGACCCGGTAAACAGTTGCTGAAGGAATATATAAATGGCAGCCTTGTCTTTCTATTTAAAAGTCTTTAGAGTTTTACAAGGTATAGTCTGTGATATGAGCTTTGGGAATTTAGATGGGGTCTACCGTGTTTGGGATATTTGAAGGAACAATGATCTAGAGGAGTTGATAGCAGTACATTGTAAAGAATGTGATAAAGGATGACTAAGACAGCCACTGAAAACTGTTTCAAGAGTTGTGTGGTATAACCAGATCAACAAGCGGTGCTACAAGACATTCAAGTGAATACAGTGAGAGTGTAGCTTTGTTACATACTTACCCACGTCCTCATCCTAGAGAATCCAATCTCTAGGAGTCTAACTCCAGATAGAGACTTTTGGTGCAATATTATTCTTTTACATAAAAATTTATGTAAAAATCTCTTGTTTCCGGGGGAGAGATATTAAAATTTAATCAAAGGTCAAATGATAACATTTGCTAAATAGAAAACTATAGTTTTTAAATTAACATTAACAGTACACCATTTCAGCAAAACTGAATACAAATCTTTTGATATGTGTATTCACTGGCACCCCTTAAGTATTATGGGAGCATGTTTTAAGAGAAAAACACTCTTAGTGCTAATGAGCTGGTGGTTTCTACTTTCATGTGCAAATAGAAAAGAGAATGGTGGTTTGTAATCGGCCATCTCTTGCCTCCCCAGGGAAAAGACCATGTATATCTCTGCACAGAAGTATTCTCCTAATAATGTTTGTATGATAGAGATTTATTATTCTACTGTTTCAATATTTTTATTTACAATATAATAAAGAGATCTTGAGTTTTCAATAAATAAAAGATGAACTATAAGATGTAGAAGTAAAGATTGATATACCTTCACAGTCAAAATTTTAGATTTTATTATAACCACAAAATGATATGCATTATAAAACAACCTTGAACTGAATGTCCAATTGGCATGTTGCACTTTCCCAGCACTTAAAATATCAAACCTGTCACTCAGCAACAGAAACTTATATTGACATCTTTAGAAATGACCGGTAGTCAGTGTATTGATTTTAACAGAGCTTTATCAGAGATAACAGCTATTATTAATTTAACTATTATTGAATACAAAATAATAATCAGATCAAAAGGGGTAATCACAGTATAAAGATACTTGTTTAAGTGGGAAACATGGTTCTAATATATACTCTGTCACTTAAGATCTCTGCAGTTTGGAACAAATCACCTAATTTTTCTGGCCCTCAGTTTCCACATCTATTACAGAGGAAGTTTTTAGTTTAATAATCTCTGTGGCATTTATAGAGCAGAAGTGTATGGATTCAAAGGGTGTACAGTTTAAAACTCTTAGAAGCAAAACATGGCCAAATATACATTCTCTTTGTAAGAAAAGAAAAAAGCACATTTAGTTTATAGGAGCTTCTTAAAAAACGGTCAGTGGTTTATTCCTGTTGTCACAACTGAAGGGATTTTAATTAGGATAATACTGATTATGGTCCAGTTGTTTTCTGTGTGGAATTAAGTTTATTTCAGCCACAATCAATTGGGTGTCTAGTATCTGGGAGATGCTGTGAGGTGGTTATAGATAAATGAACAGTGTGTCAGAGACAGTTTAGTGGGTACAAATAAGACAAGTACAAAAACTAAGCAAGAATATAAATTTCATAAAAGGAATAAAAACAAAGTGCTGGATGGGGAAAATGTGTTTGGGATACTTGAAGGAACAATGATCTCGAGTTTGCAGCATTGTAAAGAATGATAAAGGATGACTAAAAAAAACAGTCACTGAAGACTCTGTTTAAAGAATTATGTGATACAACGAGGGAGAGAATACAAGGACCAAGGACAGTTTCATAAAAGAGCAAATCTGAACAAAATAGTCAGATATTATTCCAAATGTGGAGACCTGAGTTTCTCGCAGGGCAGTCTCCCATCCCCCACAGCACCTCCTCCACATGTTTACCCCTCCCCTCAGTCTTAGCCTCACAGTCACTCCTGCTGAGCCCCTCAGCCTTGAACCCAGCAGAAGATGCTATCACATCTTCTTTGCCGATACCTATAAAGTCTGTCCATAACTGTCTATATCCACACCCACCTGTTTTTCTCTCCCACAGAGGAAGAACGATCTCCTCTCTCCATTAAGGCTTCGCTTTCTGCTGTTGCTGTCGGTCTAGTTTTTCGAGACTTTGGCATGTTCAGACCATTACCATTTCTAACAGTTTGAGAACTGACAGAGGGCTGCTAACTCTTCAATCCTAACAAATAACAGTATGCATTTTTAAAGTCCTCCCATCTCTTAATCATCATGATTTCCTAAAAGAAAATTATTTGCAATATCAAAAAGCTAAATTGTGTGAACTACTCTGGTTGTCTGTTTGCACTTCCCTGCGGAACAGTGAAGCCATCACAGCCCTGGGACATTTGTTACCCTGCTCTGAAACAGATCCCCTCAGGGCCTGCTCCATGGGTTACTCTGTCTGCAACATTTTCAATCTCTTCTTTACTGTAAAGCAATTTATCTCTTTTTTCCAAATCTAAAAATAGTTTACATTTTAAGACACTTCCTCATTTCACTTTCTATTCACTTTTTTTTTAAAAGGTAATAAACATTCATTTTAACACTTCAAACAGCACAGAAGTATATAAAGTCTGTCATCCCCCCATCCCAATCCTGGATAAAACCAATGTTAAAAGATGGATGTTTCTCTCTATACTTTTCCCAGTGGTTATAGAAACACATACATATAGAGGTTTTGATTTTTATTTTTACAAATAATGAATCACACCATATGTTTTTTTCTGCAACCTCCTTTTTTTTCATTCAACACTTTATCATACATACTCTCATCTAGCTCATTTCTTAATTAGCTGCACAATATTGTATAATATTAATGTACTATATTTTTGAAGCCGTTCCTTTATTGATAGATAATGAGATTGGTCCAGACTTTGTGCCATTATAAATAATGCTGGTAGGGAGGAGGGTGTAGCTCAAGTGGTAGAGCACATGCTTAGCATGTACGAGGTCCTGGGTTCAATCCCCAGTACTTTCTGAAAAAATAAATAAGACTAATTCTCCCCCCAAAATAAAATGATAAATAATACAATAATAAATAAATAAAATGTTTAAAAATTAAACAATAAACAATGCTGGAGTCAGTAACCTTATATATATTTCTTTTGAAATTGTGCAACTTTTCTATAGCGTCGAATCCTTAAAGTGTGATTACTGAGGCAAAAGATATGTACATTTTTTATTTTAATAGATAATACCAGTAAAGGGGTTTTTGTTTGTTTGTTTGTTTTTCTACCACCCAGCATCCCTCTCCTCTTTTTCTGGTAACAGCACCTTGGTTTTCTTTAGATGAATTAGTCCTCTCTTAATCTGTGGGGTTACAAATGGTGTTGACTCCTCCTCTGGCTTCTATTTGGTGAATGATGGTGTAATATCCCACTAGTTATAGTGTTGTATAGTTCAGTGATGGACACATGACTCAATTCAGGCCAATAAGAATTAGATCAAGAGCTTTTCTTCTCTGCTGGACTTGTTGCTATAAGACTATAAGCTCTCTTCATGAAGAGGGACCTTTACTGGAAATGACTTCCACTCAGAGGAAGGCAGAACTGAGACCTAGAAAGAAACTAGATTGTAGTGATGACATTTAGGTCAATTTGATCCAGCTATGACTAGATTTTCAATTATGTGACTCTATAAATTACGTTTGGAGTGAGGATTTGAGTTGGGTTTTTTGTTACTTGGAACCAAAGGTGTCTTGAGTGACACATTGCCAGATTATATCTAGAATTATTATAGTTCACACACCACTCAAAGGTAAAAAGAATGTCTCTTTCTTCGTCTCTTGATGGACTAAAGTGTGACACTTAAATTTTGTCAGTGGAATATGCATTAAATGCTGTCTCACTGTTATTTTAAATTAGTGTTTCCCTGACTACCAGTGGGATTGGACTTCTTTTCATGTATTTTTGGGGTGTTCAGAGCCTTTGCATATTTTATATTAAGTTGTTGGTCTTCAATTTTTCTGATGTTTTTATAGGATCCCTTTTAGGTTAGCTAGAGCTCTTAACTCTTGGTGGTCCGTACCTGTATGTACTATTTTTTCACAATCATCTTTTAGCGTTGCTCATGGTGGCTTTTGTCATAAGAAGGTTTAAATTTTTATACTGTTAAATCTGACCTTTCACTCTTAAATCCACTGCAGTTAGGCTCATGTTGCCATCATTCCATTGAAACTCCTAGAAAACGTCACTGGTGACCTCATATGTGCCAAGTGCAATGAACTCTCTACAGTCTTCAACAAGCACTTATTATCCTGTATTGACTGCGCAGTGTGTACCAGGCTCTGTGCTAGGCACTAGTGATATAAAGATAAATAAGATACTGTCCTTGCCCTTAAAGAACTTGCAATTTAGCACAACCACCAAGCAGATGAACATAATTTCAATATGTAATTGTTGCTAGATGTTGAATTTGTGTTATGGCCTGAATTACGCCTGCTCTCCCCACCCCCCCAAAAAAGCTCATGTATTTAAGTCCTAATACCCAGTAACTCAGAATGTAATATTTGGAGATAAGGTCTTTAAAGAGGTGATTGAGTTTGAATAAGATCTTTAGGGCAGGCCCTAATCCGGTATGACTGGTGTCCTTGTAACAAGATGGGTGCACATAGAGGAAGACTATGTGAAGGCAGAAGATGACCATCTGCAAGCCAAGGAGAGAGGCTTCCGGAGAACCAGCGCTGCTAACACCTTCATCTCAGGCTTCTAGCCTTCAGAGCTGTGAGAGAATAGATTCCCCCTGTTTTAGCACCCAGTCTGTGGTAGTTTGTTATGGCAGTCCTAGCAAACCAACAGAGTTTGTCTCCATAACATCTCTTCCATGCCTCCCCCTGGTGTAGCATCCTTGTGGTGGTAGAAGGCAAGGATTAAGTTCATTCCAGCAACCAACTCTGGTTGTTTAAGCCATTCAAGGTATTCCCATCCCTCTTGTCACAGTGAGTAGTTGACAAAACCCTGACTTTGGCCAATTTGTGTCAGGGAAATTTGAAAAGCTGGTGACTCTTTTCCATGTTCTTCAAATAAAGCTAATAAAAGCCTGCTGGCTTGCCATTTGGTTGGGGAGAGCTGAGAATATAAGCCCCGGAATTACTGCAGCTACGGTGCTTGTGAGCAAAGCTAGCTTTAGAATGAATAATGCTGCTTCTGGGGAGGGCACAGGAAAGAAATGGAGTAAAACTGGATCCCTGACATCAAATTAATCCTGACACCTACCCAGTCACATGAGCCAACAAATCCCCTTCGTTATTTCTTGATTTATCCTAAAACTTACAATGCAAAAGGCCCTATTGGTTATAAGATGCACAGGGAAGGGAACCTACCATAGATTGTGTTCCTTAGGAAATACACTTTGGGATGGAGATTAGGGCACAGAAACGTCACTGGGGAGTGCTCTGAGGCTCCACCTGTGGAGAGAGTAAAGGAAGCAGGCTTGGGCAGAGGAAGAAGTAGACTTGTGATGTAATCTAACAAAGACCTCAGCCATTCCTACAGGGAGCTCTGAAGACTTTATGCCACCTCAATGATCAATCATTTTGACTAAACCCAGAAAGGTAAGGTGGCTCTCTTGAGCCAAGGGCACATTCTGGAGAAGGATTCCATTGAAAGCTATCAGCCTCTGACACTACCAGCAGCTGGCGGAGTGACTGTTTCGGTCCTGGATAGGGAGATCTCTGCATCATGATATTCACGGCGGTTCATCCATTTATATATCATAAATTCTAGGAGCAGCTCTTCAAAAATTCTGTTGTGGCTCTACTCCTGGAGAAATTTGCTAGAAAAGAGTTGATGGGATTAACTACAGCCTTTGAAGCTGCTCTTGGGGCCACAACTGAGGCTGATCAACTTCCACTGTTAATCTTTGTAGATTCCTCTCACTCTGCTGGTCTAGGCAGCTTACTTAGTGCAGTGACCCAGACCTTCTTCACTAAGGGGCCCAAGACCTTCATCACCAGGTCCTTTTCTAGTTGTGGCTGTTGTACCTGTCCACGTACCTTCTAAATTAGGCAAGTGAAAACCAAGACACAGATGGATTACCTGAGTAGCAAACATATTCTTTCTTATCCCTATTGCCTGCCTAATGAAGGTCAAGGCCAGTTATCTGTGCCTGCTGGTTTCTTGGAATGAGGAGCCTGAAGTGACTGGGGTTTACTGGAGCTCTTCCTGTGTCCCTTAGTGGGAGCATTTCCCCTCTAGAGGCCAAAACCACTAACCTCTGGAGAAAGAAGACTAAAAATTCTCCAAATGGATCACTAGGAACCATAGTACAGAGGTACTCCCACCTCCACCTTTCAGCTCATGGACCCATGTATTCCCCCTTTTGGGGACCCTGTACCATGTAATGAATGTCAATTTAGAGTGTACCTTGAGTCCTGGAAGGTATTCTTTGCAAGCTGGCACCTCAGCTGATTTTTTTACGGGCCATTCCAGTCCTCGATCAGTCTAGCAGTTTGTTTAGGTGGTACAGTATATGAAAGGGTCAGTGGAGCCCATGGTCATGTGCCCACTGCTGCACTGACACCCAGGTCAGCAGATCTGGCTAAGAACCTTCAGGCAAGAGGTCTAGGTTGGAATGTTTAAATTTCAGTCAAGATAGATTGATACCACTTCCAGGAGGAAATGGGTCCAGTGTAGGGAATGGGTCCAACTGGCCACCAAGCAGCTGGTAGATTTCTCTAAAGGGATGGTGCCATATTGGGAGCCAAGCATTGGTCTCTGTTGCTGGAAGGTTGGATATTTGACAATGGCCTTGGTAAGTGGGAGCCCATGACCCATGTATAACCTCCATTCCTGCCCCATTCTTATCACACACCTGTTGGACTAACACTAGTAGCCAGTGGCAAAGCCTGGCCAATGTCATCTGGACAAATCATTGTTTCTTGTGGTTGTTTAGTGCCTCTTCTGTGACTGATGCTCCCTGTTGGGCATAAATATGTGAAACAAAGATCTTCACATTTCATGTGCATTTTTATAGACTCATCCACATGCCTCTTTTCCCAGACCTCTTTATCCCTCCTCCTTGTCTTTCTCCCTCCAGATCCAGACCAAGCAGACATCTGCCAGTTTCTATACTTTCCACACAAAGTAAATGAACAGATACACTTAGACACTGGAACTGCTGCCTTTAGGTCCCCCACACCTTGGGGCTTTGATGGAAGAATGGAAGACCAGGCCAAGCATGAGAAACAAAAAATCTCTGTTGGACTCAGACCAGGAATCCATGGGTCTTGAGGATCTCTTTGTCTTTGTACAATTGTCCGTAGATTCTTCTCAGCTTGTTTTCAGCTGCTGTTTCTTTCTGATCTTGGCTTCTCCTTCCTCTCCTCCGTGATGGCTGTCATCACTTGTACTTCTGTGAAGACTTGGGAGCCAAGCGTCCCAGATCGGCAAACTTCTGAGTATGCTTCAGACACACAACCTTGAGGGAAGTAAAAACCACCATCCTGTTTCTCTTCTTATGAGCTAGGGCAGCAGCGGGGCAGTGGGGACAAGGGCTAGATTCCATCAAATACTTTCGGGCAGTCCAGGGTGGCTAGGCCTCACTTGGTCTTGAATAGCAAAATGCTTTGCAAGGTTCTGCCAACAGAAGCTTCCAGGGGCCCGGACGTGGTAGGGCTCTCAGGACAAGTTGGTGTTCATGTATTTGTGGAAGAAGAACAGATACTGCAACTTGCTTCTGTAGAAATTGCCAGAAACGTGGATGTCCTCCCAGCGCATGACTATCACCTTCCTGCCTGGCAGTAACTACGTGGCCACAATGATCGCCCGGAGACCAGGAGATGGCTTCAGCTATGCAAGTACCAGGACCTGCCCCTCCGCCTTCTTTGGCCACTATCTGGGAAAAGCCAGGAACTATTCTACGAAAGGTCTATAAATCTCCACTGCAAACGCTGTGACCTCACTCTATAACCCTAGGAATCTGTGTTGTTATTCTCTCTCTTGGGGCTTGCCATAAACTTAAATGTTTACATAGACAAGTAATCTCAAATGTACAAATACATAAGGACAAAAAAAAAATCTTTACAAATCTCATCATTACGGACAACAACTGTCAAATCATCAACATCCTGATAAGCCTCTTTTTAGACCTTTTTATATGTACTTACGTAAGTAAAACTACCTATATAATTGCTGTTTTATAACCTGCTTTTTGATTCATCAATTATGTCAGTGTGTCTACATCTACATCATTCCTGTGTTTGGCTAGGTCATAAATTATGTAACCAGTTTGCTAGAGGTAATGAGTTAACTGGGTGGTACTGCCCTCTAGAGTATATTTTGTGTCTAGAGTATTTACATATTGAAATACATATTATTTTGTTACAAATTGCTTTCCTTTTATTTCTCTTTTATAGTGCAGTTAGGTATATTTTATTGTAAGTATCCATGACTTCCGTTTCAGGACTGTAAAGGGAATGTTATAAAATACTTACTGCATGAAGGGGACTGAGTTGGCTAGGGTTGAGAAGCTTTGCCTGTAGATGGACAAAGTATTTCCAATTTTCAATATTACAAAACATACTCTGATGAGTGTCTTCATGCATTAATCCTTTGCTGTGTCAAAGGATATGCATATTTAAGTTTTTTTAATTTGATACTTCATTTTTGAAATATTATCTATTTATTTTCATTCTTATTTTTTATTGAAGTGTAGTCAAGTTACACTGTTAGTTTCAGGTGGAAAGCAAAGCGATTCAGTTATGCATATAAAAACATACATTTTTTTTCAGTTTCTTTTCCATTATGGCTCGTTACAAGAAATTGAATATAGTTCCCTGTGCTATACATTAGGTCCTTATTGTTTATATATTTTATGTATAGTAGTGTGTATCAGATGCATGTTTAAAATTTTGACACACTGCACCAATTTACCCATATACCAACAGGGCATGAGGGCACCAGTTCTCTCATATACTCACCAACAGTGATGTAGTCCTGATGTCTATGGAGGTACCTCTTCTCATAAGAGGTAGATAAATTTTTCTCAAAATTTGTATTTTATGTCCTGGGATAAATCTAGAGTCCCTCCCATATTTGGAAAGTCCTAGGAATGTACTTTATTCCTGGTCACTTCTAGATTTAATTTCTGACTTCAGTTGATTTCTCTTTCTCTTCTTTTTTTTTAAATAACACCTATATTTAAATATACTTCACCACCATACAATTCACCCATTTAAAGTGTACAATACAGTGGTTTGAGGGTATATACAAAAAGTTATGCAACCATCACCACAGTCAATTGTACAAGTTTTTGTGGAGGGGGGGCAGGTAATTAGGTTTGTTTGTTTGTTTATTTTAATGGAGGCACTGGGGATCCAACCCAGGACCTCCTGCTTGCTATGCACGCGCTCTACCACTGAACTATACCCTCCCCACCACAGTCAATTTTAGAACACGGTTTTCCTCACCTTCCTGCCCCAAATCCCATCCCCATTGGCAGTCATTCCCCATCCCCCACTCCAATCCTCTAGCCTTAGGCAACCACTAATCTGTCTCTGTGAAGTTGCCTATTCTGGACATTTTGTATAAATGGAATCATAAAATATGTAGATTTTTTGTGACTGACTTCTTTCGGTTAGCATAATGTTTTCAAAATTCATTCATGTTGTAGCATGTAGCAATATTTCACTTTTTAAAGTATTATTTGTTCATATCTTTTTATTGTTGAATAATATTTTGTTGTATGGATAGACAACATTGTATTTATCTATTCATCAATTGATAGCCCTTTGGTTGGTATCCACTTTTTGGATATTTGGGTATTATTTGGATATTATGAATGATGCTGTTATGAATATTCATGTGCAAGTTTTTGTGTGGCATATGTTTTTATTTCCCTTGGGTTTATTCCTAGGAGTAACATTGATGAGTTATATGGTAACTATGTTTGACCTTTTGATAAACTGCCAAACTTTTTTTTCCAAAGAAGCTGCACCATTTTACATTCCCATCAGTAGTGTGTAAGGGCTCCAATTTCTCCACATGCTCAACACTTGTAATTTTTCTGTGTTTTTGATTGTAGCCGTTCTAATGAGTGTGAATTTGTATCTTCTTATGGTTTGAATTTGCCTTTCCCTGATAGCTAACAATGTTGAACATCTTTCCATGTCTTTATTGGTCTTCTGTATATCTGCTTTGGAGAAGTGTCTATTCAGATCATTTGCCCATTTTTAATTGGGCTATTTGTCTTCTAATTACTGAGTTGTAACAATTCTTTATATATTGTAGATACAAGCCCCACATCTGATACATGCTTTGCAAATCTACTCTCCCATTCTATGCGTTATTTTCACTTTCTGGACGGTGTCCTTTGAAGCACAAGTGTTTTTAATTTCAATGGTGTCCAACTTATCTATTTTTTTCTTTTGTTGCTTGTGCTTTGGTGTCATATCTAAAAAGGCCATTGCCTAATCCAAGGTCACAAAGATTTATGCCTGTGTTTTCCTCTAAGAGTTTAATAGTTTTAGCTCATATATTTAGGTCTTTGATCCATAAATTTTTGTATGTATATATGCATAAATTTTGTGTTTATGCAACTTCAATTTTTGGCATGTAGATATCCAGTTGTCCCAACATCATTTGCTGAAAACACTTTCTTCATTAAATTGTCACTCATCCTTGTCAAAAATCAATTGACTGTAAATGTGAAAGTTTATTTCTAGTCTCTCAATTCTATTCCATTTATCTATGTGGCTACCCTTATACCAGTTGGTCTTATGTCTTGATTACTGTAACTTTGCAGTAAGTTTTGAAGTTGGGAAGTATGGGTCCTTCAATTTTGTTCTTTTTCAAGATTGTTTCAGCTATTCTGGGTCCCCTGAATTTTCTTAGGAATTTTAGGATTAGCTTGTCAATTTGTGTAGGAAAGGCAGCTGGAATTTTGATAGTGATCAAGTTGACTCTAGAGATCAGTTTGGGGAGCATTGCTGTCTTAACGCTATTGTTCTCTAATCCAGCACACAGGATGCCTTTCCGTTTATTTAGGTGTTCTTTAATTTCTTTCAATAATGCTTTCTTGTTTCCAGTGTATAGGTTCTGTGATTTTGAGGACTAAATTTATTCCTTTTACTCTTTCTGATGCTATTGCAAACGGTATTGTTTTCTTACTTTCATTTCAGATTGCTCATTCCAAGTGTATATAAATACAGTTGATTTTTTGTGGATTGATCTTATGTCCTGCAACCTTACTGAACCACATTTATTAATTCTAATAGTTTTTTAGCGGATTCATTAGGATTTTCTACATATAAGATTGTGTCATCCACAAATAGAAATAGTTTTACTTCTCCCTTTCCAATCAGGATGCCTTTTATTTCTTGCTGCCTATTTGCCCTTGCTAGAATCTCCAGCACAATGTTGAATAAAAGCGGTGAGGGCAGACATTGCTGTCTTGTTTTTGATCTTAGGGAGAAAGTGTTCAGTCTTTCATCATTAGGTATGATGAAAGAAAACCATGGGTTTTCATAGAAGCCCTTTATCAGGTTGAGGAAGTCCCTTTCTATTCCTAATTAGTTGAATGTTTTCATCGTGAAGGGATGTTGGATTTTGTCAAATGCTCTTTCTGCATTGTTGAGATGATCATGCTGTTTTTGTCCTTTATTCTAGTGATTCTGGTGTATTACATAAACTGATTTTTCTGATATTAACTACCTTGCATTTCTAGGATAAATTCAACTTGGTTATGGTGTACAATTGTTTTTATATATGTAGTTTGGTTTAGTTCACCTCTGTATTTTGCAATTGATTATCAGTGTCTAGCTATTAGCCCAAATATGGCGCATGGCTACTTCTTTTTTTAAATTTTATTTATTTATTTTATTTTTAGGTTTTTTTTTTTTTTTTTTTTTTTTGCAGGGGAATGTAATTAGGTTTGTTTGTTTGTTTGTTTGTTTATAATGGAGGTACTGGGGGTTGAACCCAGGACCTTGTGCACACACTCTGCCACTGAGCTATACCCTCCCTCCCTGGCACAGCTACCTCTTGATCTTTCTCCAGATACCACTGTGGTGATCATTGCTCACTTACCTGGTACCTGGAATCTGAACTTCTGGTGAGTCTTGGTAAGGGAGAAAGTCCATTGCTCACTGTATGAATTAAAACAGTTAACTACTTTAGCCTCCCTAGATGCTAGGTCAAGGGCATATGATCAATCAGACACACCTTAGTTTGTGTATAATTTGGGATCTAATGACACCAAAAGTAGGGTAAAACTACCCCTCCTCTCCCCTGCAAAACACTCACACTCACACACTCACACACACAGAGTGGTAAGTGTTTCCCTGCCAGATCCAGGTTTGAGGCGTGATTTGGGTGTTTTTCCCAGCTGCTCAGTTCCAGACCTAGCTCTCTAGCCCTCCTAATGCTTCAATAAGCTGCCCAATATCCTTTTAATAAATCCCTTTTTGCTTAACTCAGCCAGAGTCCACTTTTATTAATGGCAACTAATATCCTTATCAGATAAAGACAAGGCATTAATATTACTTGACTTACACTACAAATTCCAGAGATGATGTCAGAGATTACATCAAAGAACCATACAGGAAATCATTTAAAACTGAATATTTGACTTCCTTTTAAAAAAAAAAACCTTGATCATTTCTCCCAGTACAAACTTCAGCCTTCCATAAGGGGCTTTACTTCATTCTCTTTATTTTTTCTTCTCCCCACCCTATCCCCAAATTCCTGTTTATTTCCTAAGTAGTGACTTATCTAATTCTTTTTTATTTTATTTTATTTTGGGGGAAGGGGGCAATTAGGTTTATTTTTATTTATTTGTTTAATGGTACCTGGGATTGAACCCAGGACCTCAGGCATCCTAAGCACACACTCTACCACTGAGCTACACCCTCCCCCCATTCTAATTCTCTTTTCTCTTGCCAATCCCAAATATGTTACGGAGATCTTTTTGAAAATAAAGAGCTCTTTCCTTAAAACAAACTAGCCACATATTTTGTTTCATTCCACCACATTACATATTTCACGTTGCTTTGCCATAATCAATCTGACAAGTAACAAAGATGTCACACTTAGAAAAAACTTGGATTTGTTCGGTTCTATCTTTCTTTCTTTTTTTTAAATTGGATACTAACATCTCTTCTTTTGAAAATTACCTGTGATTTTACTTATTTTTCCTATTGGAATATTTATCTGTTTCTTGTTATTTTGTCAATTTTTTCAAGCTGTTTATATACAGGGCATATTAGTATATGATCATATATGCTGCAAATAATTTACATGGGTTGTTATTTGCCATTTGTCATTGTTTATAATGAAGTTCTGTTTGTTTTACCAAGTGGAAATTTGGATTGTGGATTTTAGAAAATAAAACCTTTCAAGCTTTTCCTTTATGACTTCTAGATTTTGTGCCATGCTTAGAAAAGCTTCTCCCACTGCCTTTGGCCCCAAGATTATATAAATGTTTACCTGTCTTTTTTTCTTCTCCATCTGTAATTCATTAAAAATTAAGAAACTGATGATAAAATTGATAAAATAACTCGCCCATGTTCATACAACTAACTAAAGCTAGAAATAGACTACAGAAAAGATGGCAGTCCTCCTCAAAGCAGTCCTAAATAGTGGTATTTTGTTTAATTAAAATTTTTAATTTAATGTTAAGTGAGTTTTTTTTACCCTTTAAAAATTCTGTCTTCCAGAAGCTCTCTTAGGAAATAGGGAGAAAATACTCTTTCAAACACTGATAATCCAAAAGACACAATGGGATTTATTAGACAAATGTATGCTCACCCTTGAGAAATTCCTTTATTAAAACATATGGGAAAATTTGCATCAGTTTAATAAACCAGCCCGTTCTTTTAAGTCTCATTACCCTAGAGCTGCTCTATAATAGTTACAACCAACAGAAGACAGGGTATTCAAAAAAGCTACCATATTCTTTTCTTGTTTGTTTTGGGGGAGGTAATTAGGTATCTATTTATGTTGATGGAGGTACTGGAGATTGAACCCAGGACCTTGTACATGCTAGGTACGTGTTCTACCACTCAGCTATACCCTCCCCCTACTGAATTCTTTCTTAAAATGATATTTGACATGTAAAACTTATTTATACACTCATATTCAGCTAACAACAATACTTTTGCCAGCTACATAAATTATTATTAATTTTTTTTACCATTTATCAGAATAGGTAAGGAATTCTTACATCTTGTTATTTGTAACAAGTATATTTGCATACCTCTCAAACCAGCAGAATATTAACACTCAATAGACATAGATCTGCATTTCTTCTGAATTCACAAATGAGTTTCCCTGATTTCTGCTTTCTATTATAGATTTATTTTTTAAAATAATAAAACTAAAATCTGTGAGATGAAGTCATTCCCCAAAAGATCTGTTAGTAAACAGACAAACAATAATTGATTATTTTCCAGATTGAATCTTAGCTAAATTTGGTTTCAAACCAATTTAGTCTTGATACTTCCTAGATCAATAAAAAAATTGTAAATAAACTCTTTAGTTTGATTAAGCTCTAAAGCATCCAAGAACCAGCTTCAGAACTTGCCTTTTCAGAATATACCTGTGTTTTTCAATAAAAATAGTGATAATAAATAAATAAATAAATAAATAAATTTGTTCTTAATTTTTTCCTTTCCAATAACTGTGATGAACATTCAACAACAGTAAAGCAACTCTATAATAAGCAATTATCATCCCACTCATATGATAAGTTTTTCTTTTATGCATGTTTTCTTTCAGTATTTCTTCATATAATGTACGTGGCACATAGTTACAATTCAAATGTTTATACATTTTGTTTTTCCTTTTTATGTTATTATAATGTCATGAAACTTGCCATGCCATTTGACTGACATGAATTGAGTTACTACAATATTCCTATGAGGATGTTTCACAATTTTATTAATTATTGATTTTTCTCTCCATCTACTAGAATATTTCAATTATGTCTTTATTGTTTATATTTCACATACTTGAAAAAGGATTTCTGGTTGTATAAAAACAAAACAAAGATTATTGAAATAAAAATAAAGCTGTGTAAAGGGTTTAATAAAGAAAGAAACTAAAAAGCTGTTAATTTAATTAAAAACCTCTAGGTTTCCAAAATATACCTTCATACAGCTGTGTCTCTAGTAAGACAATCTAGATAGAAAAGTGTGAGCCTACAGGTATGTAAATGTGAGTCTACAGACAGTTTGGGGGTAAATATTTGTGTAAAGAAAGATTTACTTAGAGCTCCTTTAAAATGAAAGCTGCTTCTATTTTATTTAATACTGCCTTTGTCAGATTTTGTTTTTGGGAATCCTGGCCTCAGAGGATGAGTTGAGAAGTGTTCCCTTATTCTCTAATTTCTGAAAAGTTTGTATAACATTAGCATTACTTCTTCCTTAAATGTTTTACAGAATTCACCAGTGAATTCATGAGTCTGACATTTCCTTTGAAGGACGTTTTTAAATAACAGATATAATTTCTTTTTGTCTTATATAAAATTTCATAAGTTGGATTTCTCAAGGAATCTGTCCATTTCATCTAAGTTGTTGAAATTCTGGCATAATGTTGTCAAGAATGTTCTTTTATTTTCCTTTTAATATCTGTAAAGTCTGTGCTGGAGGATCCTTCTTTCATGCCTGATGTTAGGAATCTGTGCTCTTGTGTTATCTTGATCAGTCTAGCTAGGGGGTTGTTGATTTACCTGATCTTTTCAAATAATCAGCATTTGCCTCTCAATTTTCCCTATTGTTTGTTTTGTATTTTGTTGATTTCTACTCTTATCATTATTATTTCCTTCTTTCTATTTTAGATTTTATTTGCTCTTTTTTAAAAAACTTTTTAAGATGAAAAGCTTAGATCGCTAATTTTAGAATCTTCTCTAATATAAACGTTTAAAGCTATAAGCTTCACTCTAAGCACTGCTTTAGCTGCATCTTACAAATTTTGACATACCATGTTTTCATTTTTACTCAATGCTAAGTATTTTCTGATTTCCTTTGTCATTTCTCTTTGGCCCATTATTATTTGTAAGTGTGTTATTTAATTTCCAGATATTTGCAGTTTTCTTAAAAAAATACATATCTTATTATTGATTCCCAATTTAATTTTACTGTGTTCCAAGAACCTAATTTGTATGATATCAATCAATTTGCATTTATTGAAACTTGTTTCATGACCAAGTATGATAAAATATACCAGGTGCACTTGGAAAGAATATCTATTCTGCAGTTACTGAGTGTAGTGTTCTATAAACGTCAGTTAGATCAAGATAGTGGACTATGTTCTTCTGGCCATCCATGTTCCTACTGATACTTTGCCTAGTTGTTCCACAAATTGGTAAAAGAGAGGTATTAATATCTCCAAATATATTTACAGAATTGTCTTTTTCTTTCTTTAATTCTGTCGATTTTGCTTCACAAAATTGAAGCTCAGTTACTGGATGGTGTACAGTTATGATTGTTATGTCTTCCTGTGAATTGGTTCCTTATCAGTATGAAATGCTCCCTTTTGTCTCTGGAGATAGTCTGTTTGAATCTACTCAATATATTCATATGGCTATTCTGTCTTTCTTAGCCTTATTATTGTCATGTTGGATTTTTATGGGGATTTTCTTGATCATTAACTTTCAGCTCTTCTGTATATTATATTTGAAGTATTTCTTGTAGAGACCATATAGTTGGATCTTCCTTTAAAAAAACCTATTCTGGCAATCTTTGTTTTTTAATTAAATTGTTTAGTCTGTTGACATTCAGTGCAAATCTTGAAATAGTTGGACTTAGTACTTTGTTTACTGTTTGTCCTCTCTGATTTGGGTTCTTCTCTTTTTCCTTCCTTGACTTACTTTGGATTATTTGAATATTTTTTTAAAATTGCATTTTAATTTATTCAATGTTTGAAAAAATTTATCTAGATTTTATTTTATCTAGTTTTTTAGTTAACCTTTTCCCTTTTTTTTTTTAGTGGTTGCTCTAAGGATTACAATATATACATTTAATTTTTCTAAAGTCTATCTTGAATTAATATGTGTTACTTCACATAAAATGGAAAAATTTTGCAATTGTATTATTCCATTTTCCCATTCCTTACTGTCCTTTTGGCTATAGTTGTCATATGTATCACATTTACATATATAAAAATTCCATAAGAAAATATTGTAATTTTTGCTTTAAATTATCCAATGTATTTTAAAGAAGTTAAGAGGAAAATGGCCCTTTATACTTATTCAGATATTTACCATTTCTAATGATCTTCATTCCTTCCCCAAAATGCAAGATTCCCACCAGTGTCATTTCTCTTCAGTGTAAAAAACTTCCTTCAGCATTTCTTGTAGTGAAAATCTGCTGGAGATTGCTTCTCTTAGTTATCTTTTATCTACATTTTTATTTTGCCTTCATTATCACCATTCTGCTGTTAAGACCATCCAGTGAATTTTTGTTGCAGATACTGTATGTTTCAATTCTAGGGTTTCCATTTGGTCCTTTACTCTAATGTTTATTTCTCTTGTGAGTCTGTTTTTAATTTCATACAGCATATTGTTCTTACCTTCATTAAACATAGTTATAATAGCATCCTTCCTTGGTTCTCTGTTTTCTAGGATTTCACTCTCGCCGTCTAATAACTCAGGTTGTCCTAAACTCTGTATTTTCTGGTCAATCCAGAAAGACTACAGATTATTTGGCTTAAATCTACAATTATCAACATCTGAGGCATCTTTAGTTTGGCCTCCGTTCATTGTCTTTGCTCTGGAAAATAAATCACATTTTCATGAGTCTTCATATGCTTTATCATTTTGGATTGTATCTTGAAGGTCATGAATTTTATGTTGTGGAGATTTTGCATTCTGTTATAACGTTCCAAAGGGTGCTGATCTTTTTAGATGAGCATGCAATTTACTCAGTTGGATTAAAAGCAAACTCTATCTTTTCATGACAGGCCAAATCTCAGCTTAGTTCTTTTATACCTAAACTATTTGCACTGTGCTCATAGTCCAGCGCTAGAAACTTGGCTGTATTTAATTTAATTTTATTTTTTGTTTTTGGGGGGGTGGTAATTAGGATTGATTGATTTATTTATTTATTTATTTATTTATTTATTTATTTATTTATTTATTTATTTATTTAAATGGAGGTACCTGGGATTGAACCTAGGACCTTGTGCATGCCAAGCATGCACTCTCCCACTGAATTATTCCCCCTTCCCAGAAACTTGGTTATATTTTAGATACAGAAATTAGGTATCTCACCTTGGTTCTCTGTGTTCTTGGATTTCACTCTCACCTTCTAATAACTCAGGTTGCCCTGAACTCTGTATTTTGGTTTTGAAGGCCAGAAAGACTACAGATTATTTGAGTCCTGAACATTGCCACAACTGTGGTCTGACCTCAGGCTAAACCACCTTATACTCCAAAATGTGAAATGCCTTGTGCCACACCCTTCTCTCAACTTTCCAATTTTCCTCCAAAAACAAATTTTTAATAACTTCAAAATTCTAGATTTTTGAGTAACCACATAGAACATGGGAAGATAATGTCTTGAAGTTAGCAAAGACATTTCCTGTCAGTTCTTGCCACCTCAGACCCCAGCCCCAGTCTGCATTAGCAGAGAAAAAGAAACAGCAGCTTTAACACTGGCTCTAGGATCCTTCTAGATTAAGAGAAGACTGGGGTCTCTTTCTATGGAGGGTTAGAGTCACTACTGTTGGAAAGTGTTTAGTGTCTTCCTCATGAAAAGAGAATTTCCTGAGAGCTTTATAAATAATCAGAGAAAAAACACAGAAGAGAATTTCCCATTATTAAAACAACTGATGAAGCACTTTTTTTTATGACAAAACTAAAGCTTTGTGTAACTGATCTCTTTTTCCTTGTGTGGTGGGTCATTAGTGTCAACTGGGTGTGGTTCCGTAACCAAATAGGAAACTAAAAATAACAGGACTGGATTTTTTAAAAATGCGGATGATTTTATGACCATTTATGGAATATTTAGCTACAAATTATAAGTTTATCTTATCTAATGCCTATCTAATCATGTCACTTAAATAACCAGATGAATAAATTTTCCTAAATTTGACATTAGTTGAGATCTTTATAACTTATTTAATCTTTGTTAAATTAAAGTATAGATGGTTTACAATGTTGTGTTAGTTTCTGGTGTACAGCATGGTGATTCAGTTATACACATGTATTCCTTTTCATATTATTTTTATTATAGGCTATTACAAGATATTGTGCTGTGCTATATAGTAGGACCTTGTTTATCTATTTTATATACAGTAATAGTACCTATAAATCTTTTTTTTTAATCATATAAACTTCAGCTCTTTTCCAGAAATAAGAGACTTTCGCCTGAGAGATCTATATATGTCAGGCTGTTTAAACACAATACCAGAACATTCATTGTATGTATATATATGTGTGTGGTGTGTGTGTGTGTGTGTGTGTGTGTGTGTGTGTGTGTACACACAGAGATCCCCAGACTTACCTTTGGGTAAATAGCAAGGAGTGTGATTGCTGAATTGTAAGCATATGTTTAGTTTTTAAGAAATTACTAAACTGTCCTCTGAAGTGGCTGTACCATTTTGCATTCCACCAACAATAATGAGAACTCCTGTTCCTCTGCATCCTTGCCACCATTTGGTATTGGTACTGTTCTGGACTTCGGCCATTCTGATAGGTATACAGTGGTAGAGCATATGGTAGTTCTATTTATAATTTTTCTGAGGAAACTCCATAATGTTTTCCATAGTGGCTACACTAATGTATATTCTCACCAACAGTGCAGGAGGATTCCATTTTCTCTACATCCTCACCAACACTTGTTATTTGTTGTCTTTTTGATAGTAGTCATTCTGAGAGGTGTGAGGTAATCATCCCGTTGTAGTTCTGATTTGCATTTCTCTGATGATTAGTGATCTTGAGCATCTTTCCGTGTGCCTGTTGGCCATCTATGTGTCTTCTTTAGAAACATGTCTATTCAGACCCTCTGTCCATTTTAAAATCAGGTTGTTTGTTTTTTTGATGTTGACTTGTATGAGCTGTGGATATGTTTAGGTGTTAACCCCTTAATGTGGATGTTCAGTTGTTCTAGTACCATTTATTGAAGAGACTCATCTATACTGCATTGTATTGTCTTTATTCCTTTGTCAGAGATCAATTGGCTATATTTATGTGGGTCTACTTCTGGGCTCTCTATTCTGTTCAATTTATTGATTTGTATATTCTTTCACCGATATTACATTGTTCTGATTACTGTAGCTTTACAGTAATTAATTAAAAAGCTTGAAACAAACAAAAATGGAAACACAAGATACCAAAATTTATGGGAGAGTTACATAAAACATCATATATATGATGCTATATACCTTAAAGTGTATCTTATACTTATAGCTTAACTTTGATCACGGTAAAAAGAAATCTACCCTTTAACTCTTCTCCCTTTTATGTTTCTGATTCACAATCTACCTCTTTTTGTGTTGTGCATCATTAACAAAGTACTGTCGCTATATATATTTTAATATTTTTCCATTTAAACTTTATACTAGAGTTCAGTGGTCAACAGATATTACAATATTAAAGTTTTCTAATTTGACTATATCTTCACCATTATCAGTGATGTATATTGTCATATGGTCTCATGGTACTAACTGAAGTCCTTTTATTTCAGCTTGAAAAACTCCTTTTAGCATTTCTTACAAGGTCTAGTGGTGATGAACTTCCTTAGCTTTTTTTTTTTTTTTTTTTTTTGATCTGGGGAAACATTCTCTCTCCTTCATTACTGAAGGGCAACTTTGCCAATAGAATATTCTTGGTTGGCAGTTTTTTTCTTTAGCATTTTGACTGTATCATCTCACTGCCTCCTGAACCTGTAAGATTTCTGCTGAGAAATCTGCTGATAGCCTTCTGGGGGTTCCATTGTAAGTTACACACTTCTTTTTTCTTAATGTTTTTAAGATTCTCTTTTTTTCTTTGATTTTTGACAGTTTTATTATAATGTGTCTTGAAGAATGTCTCTTTGAGTTTGTTTTGGGGACCTATGAGCTTCATGAACTTGGGTGTCCAAATCTCTCCCCAAATTTGGAAAGTTCTCAGCCATTATTTCTTTAAATAAGTTATCTATTCCCTTCCCCTTCTCTTCATTTTGTAGGACTCTTAATAATTTGCAGATTTTTTTTTTCTGGTGGTATCCCATAGGTCACATAAGAGTTACTCATTCTTGTTCATTCTTTTTTCTTTACTTCTGACTGGATAATATCAAAGGTCCTGTCTTCTAATACACAAACACTTTCTTCTGCTTTATTCATTCTGCTGTTGATGTTCTCTGTTACATTTTTCATCTTGTTCATTGTATTCTCTAGCTCTAGAATTTCTGTTTGGTGTTTTTTTTTTTTTTTAAACAGTGTCAGTCTCTTTGTTAAACTTGTTATTTTGTTCATGTATTCTTTTCCCAATTTCATTAAATTGTCTTTCTTTGCTTCCTTGTAGCTCATTGAACTTCCTTAAAACAGCTGTTTTGAATTCTTTATCAAGTAAATCACAGATCTCCATGTCTTTGGGGTTGGTTACTAGAAGATTATTGTGACACTTTGGTAGGGTCTTGTTTCCTTGATTTTTTTTCATGTTTCTTGAAGTCTTGTGTTACTGTCTTCATACATATCCCTCAGTCTTTACTGACTGGCTTTGGGAGAGAAATAACTTCTGTCAGTCCTGCTAGAGATTCTGAGACTTTTTCAGACCTTCTGTGGATACCTCTGCTCCACCTTCTTGCTCCTTCTTATGGCAGAAGCTCTAAACTTGCATGTCTTCTCTCGATCCTGCAATGCACCAGGCCAAGTGCTGACGGCCTCCCTTTGCTTTCCAAAGGGTCATGCTAAAGCTCAAGCTTGTGGTTTCTCCTTGGGCTATAGATTGAGTCTGGCTTTCTGTGTATACTCACAAGCCATCTGCCACAGCTTGGTCTCACTGCCAGTGAGAGTACACACAAAGAGCCAGCCACAGGATGGGAGTGTGTCAGGGTGAAGTGGGTGGAATGCTGGGGTATCTGGACACAGTTGAGGTGATCTGTGAATGAGGTATCCTAGTGGCTCATAGGTGGGTTTCCTGATGGAGTCCATGGTTCTATTGGTAGGATCCACATCCCTTTAAAACCCTCCAAGAGTCCTATATGCTACTTCCCCAGCATCTACCCACCAGCCTTTTGTGCAGTATTCTGGATAGAATGAAAGAGAAACGGACCTCTTTGTCTGCATCTTGAGGAAGCTGGGCACTTACTCATACACTCTGACTTTCTCCTGGAAGAGAAATCATGGGCAGAGAAGTTCTCTTTTGACATTAAGCTGTGCTGCCATGGAGAAGGGGTGACATGAGTAAATCAACTGTTCCTCTTACCCTCCCTAATGTGTCCAAACTTTTTTTTTTTTTTTGCTCCAACAGTGTGCTGGAACTTCTCTGCTGGACTCCTAGACTTCCACAAATCTCTCTCATCTCTGTGTGGTTGCCTAACACAGTGTTCTCCAGGGACTTTCAGAGCATAGCCAAGAGGGACTGGACCTGGTTTATGAGCCACTGCAGGGTCCACAGCCAGGACTGAGGTCTGTATGCCTATCACTCAATACACTGGTGGTGAGACTCCTTCTGGGTCCCTTGGCATATGGTGCTGGATCCCACAGTTCCCACAAGAACACTTTCATCTGTGGATGGATGCCAAAGTGTTGTTGAGGGGGATGCAAATTAGAGACACCTTATTCAGCCATTTAGCTCTTTTTGTTATTGTTGTTTTGACTTTAAGAAGACTTCCCACTATCTTGCATGATTTCTGAGAAGAAGTTGGGTATAATTCTTATCTTTACTCCTTTATAGGTAAGGTGTTATTACCCTCTGGCTCCTTTCAAGATTTTTTTCTTTATCTTTGATTTCTACAGTTTAAATATAATATGCCTAGATATCTTTGTGGTTTGTTTGGTTTTTTGCTTTTTATTTCTTGCATAATGTACTTAGTGTTCTCTGAGCTTCCTGGATCTGTGGTTTGGTGTCTGATATTAATTTGGGGGAAATTCTCAGTCATTATTCCTTCATATATTTCTTCTTTTCCTTTTTTTCTTCCCCCTTCTTCCTCTTAGTCCTCTTCCTCCCTCCCTCCCTTTATTTTCCCCCTCCATCCCCCTCCCTCTATCCCTCCCTCCATCCCTTCCTTCTTTCTTTCCTTTCTTGTATTCCCATTACATGTATATTACAGCTTTGTTAGTTATCTAGGAAGTAACATTCCCTGGTTTTCCTTACTCTCACCCTACTACCACACTTAAGAGCTGAAACCAGATATGTGAGGTTACTTTCCCATACACCAAGCAATACTCTGAAATACCAGCTTGGTGTCTTACAATTCACTTTAATTCTGACACTAACTGGAGTTGGTGCAGACCCCGCAGGTTAAGGGCTTGGTCCCAGAAGACTGCCCTCTCTACCTCAGACCTCAGTTGCAAGTCTCAGGTTGTCACTCTTTCTTCTGACCAACCAGCCATAAATTGGAGGTTTCCATGCCCCCCTCCTCAGGTTTCACCATTTGCTAGAACAGCTCACCGAACTCGGGGAAACACTTATGAAAAGGATGTGAGAAAGGGTATGAGAAAGGGTACAGATGAGCAGTCAGATAAAGGGATAAATAGAGTGAGGTCCTGAAGGATCCCGAGGGCAAGAACTTCTGTCCCCATAGAACTGAGGTGCACATCCTGGCACATGGATGTGTTCACCAACCCAGAAGCTCCCTGAACCATGTACTTTTGGGATTTTTTTAATGGAGGCTTTATCATGTAAGCATGATCAGTCATTAAGTCAGTCTCCAGTTCCTCTCCCCTTTCCTGAGGATATGGCTGGGGTGGAAAGTTCCAGCTTCTAATCACGACCTGATGTTCTGGTGACCAGCTCCTATTCTGAAGCTTTTTAGGAGCCCGCCATGAGCTGCTCCATCAGAACAAAAGATGCCCCTATTACCCAGGAATTCCAGTAGATTTAGGAGCTCTATGTCTGTGACTGGGGTCAAAGACCAAATAGTAGAAGAAAAGATGCTCAATATTCTTATCTCTTAGGAAATTACGAGGGTTTTAGGAGCTTCATGCCAGGAACTAGGGGCAGAGACCAATATGTATTTTCTATTATTTCACAGTACAGTTGATCCTTGAACAACGCAGGTTTGAACCATGTGAGTCTGCTTCTACGTGGTTTTTTTTTTTTCCAATAAATCCGTGCTGTGGTACTACACCATGTGCAATTGGTTGAATCTGCAGACACAAAGGGCCAACTGTAAAGTTATATGTGGATTTTTGACTGCATAGGGGGTCAGCATTGTTCAAAGATTAACTGTAGTTATCTCGTAGTTCTTGGATATTCTATTCTTTCTAGTTTCTCCTTCTTCTCCTTCTTCTTCTCCTTCTCCTCCTTCTCCTTCTTCTTTCTTCTCCTTCTTTCTTCTCCTTCTCCTTCTTCTTTCTTCTCCTTCTTTCTTCTCCTTCTCCTTCTTTCTTTCTTCTTCTTCTTCTTCTTCTTCTCCTTCTCCTCCTCCTCCTTCTTCTCCTTCTCCTCCTCCTCCTCCTCCTCCTCCTCCTCCTCCTCCTCCTCCTCCTTCTCCTTCTTCTTCTTCTTCTTCTTCTTCTTCTTCTTCTTCTTCTTCTTCTTCTTCTTCTTCTTCTTCTTCTTCTTCTTCTTCTTCTTCTTCTTCTTCTTCTTCTTCTTCTTCTTCTTCTTCTTCTTCTTCTTCCTTCTTTCTTCTTTCTTCTTTCTTCTTTCTTCTTCTCTTTGTTTTTCAGTTTTGGAAGTTTCTATTGAGATATCCTCAAACTCAGCTTTTCTTTCCTGAGTTGTATCTTCATTCCTATTATAGTGTTTTTGACCTCTGGCATTTCTTTTTGATTCTTTCCTAGAATTTCCATCTCTCTGCTCTATGTTGCCCACCTGTTCTTGCATGCTGTCTGTTTTATACTAGAGCCTTCAGCACATTAATTATAGTTGTTTCAAATTCCTTGTCAGATAATTCTAATATCTTGCCACATCTAAGTCTGGGTCTGATGAGTGCTCTCTTTTCAAACTTTTAGAATGACTTGTAATTTTTTTTTTCTTGACAGCCATTCATGATTCAGTCTGTGCTACAGACTGCATGTTTGTGTCCCCCTAAAATTCAAAATCCTTCCCCCTCTGCCAAATGTTGAAATCAATGTGATGGTGTTTGGAGGTAGAGTCTTTGGAGGTAATTAGATCATGAAGGTGGAGCCCTTATAAATGGGACTAGGGTCCTTATAAAAGAGGCCCCAGAGAACTCCCTTGCCCCTTTTGCCATGTGAGGACACAGCCAGAAGATGGATATTTGTGAATCAGGGAGCGGGCCCTCACCAGATACTGAATCTACTGGCACCTTGATCTTGGACTTCCCAGCCTCCAGAACTCTGAAAAATAAATTTTTGTTGTTTATAAGCCACCCAGTTTATAGTATTTTTGTTATAGTGGCCCCAGTGGACTAAGACATACTGGGTGAAAGTAGCTGCTTTAAATAGGTCTCTAGTAACATGATGGTAAATTATGGGGAGAGGGCGAGTGTTCTGTAGTGCTAACAACGAGGTCTCAGCCTGTCAGCGAGCTGCCCCTGAACTTCACGAGGGCTTCCCAGCCCTCCCACTTCCTCCTTAGGTGGGACGTTATGGCCAGAGTGGGCTCGAGTTGGGTATTTCCTTTCCCCCATGTCGGTTAGGTTCTGTTAAAACTCCAATAGTTTATGCTCTGCTGAAAGAATTTCTCTTGAGGTTGGGCATTGTTAAGAACAGAATGCTCTGGCATATTTCAAAAAGGTTCCTTTTCCTTTTCCCCTGTTGGAAGCATAAAGGTATTCCCCCCACCCTCACCCCGCTACCCCAACCATAGTCACTGTGAGAAACTGGTAAGGCTCCTACAGTTAAAACTCATCGAAGTATTGGGTCCTCCTCTGTGGCTGGGTCTCCCTGGAGTTTTTAACTATCAGAATTGTCCACAATGAGCTTCCAGAAATTCATCAATGATAGTTTTGGTTTTCCTACCCTGGCCATAGTTGCCACTGAGGTTTCTGCTTGTGGGTTTCTGCTCCAGTAAGTTGTGACTCTTTGTATTTGTCTGCGTGTCTGTCTAATTTGGGAAACAGTGGTTTGCCCTGTGACCTCACTTCTTGGACAGATCTATGAAGATTTTTTTGATTTTTCAATTTGTTCAGCTTTTTACTTGTCAGAGTGGATTGGCGACTTCCAAGCTCCTTGTATGTTGGACTGGAAACCGGAAGTTCAGTGATGTCATTTTAATGATGAAAAAACTGAAAGAGTAACAAAGAATTGTTGAATAAAAATTAAAATAGTTTAGAATTCAAATATTATCCCTCTATACACTTCAATTCAGTATTCCATTTAAACATTATTCCTCCACATATTTAGTAAGAAAAAACAGTTTGTCATTTCTTCCCTTTAATTGAGCATAGAGATTCTCAGCTTGCGATAAGGCCATATTTTCTGCTGGTGGATTAAGGTTTCTGAGTATAGCTCAGTGATTATTACTCAGTCTGCCTTGGGTCTAGCCCCCCTGGACATTTCTCCCCTAGGGAGACCCAGACCAAAATTAAATAGCTTTAAGTAAAAATGGTAAGAGCTGTTTTACTAAAATCTTTAACACACTGGGTCCCAAACACTTCAACACTGCACTCAGAGTAGGTCAGAGATCTGAGAGAACCATCTGCCCATCCTCGCTACGGACAACAGTGCAGCTTGGGTGCTGTGAGCGCTAAATGTGGTTGTCTCTGGAAAAGTGCTGCACCTGGCAAAGCTGTAGGAGGGACTCTGAAATGCAGAGGAGCAGCATGTGACAGGTGTTAGGTTCTCACCAGGGCTCCACCAGGGCAGCCGCAGTCGTCAGCAAAGGATTGATTACTTTGTTAGGTAGAGCGGTAGGAGAGGGTTGTGGGTTCTTTCTTTCTTTCTTTTCTTTTCTTTCTTTTTTTGTAGTCTAATAGAATAAATATGGTAGGAGTTTAGGACAAGTGAGACATCCTAGGAATACTGGGGGTGGGGTTACTTTGCAAGAGATCAGAAACTCTCTACCATCACTAGGCAGTAACTAGGAAGTAAAATTTGGGCCTTGACAAAAGTGTGATGTAATTTGTGCTGCCAAGTGAAATTTGGCAACATTATTTTAATACTTACTCAATATCTTGACACATAAGCCCTTTCTACTCTTGTTACTGTTAGTAAGAAGCAGCAGAGTTTGTTTTTTTTTTTTTTTTTTTCCCTTAGCCTAAAGTTGTTCTCAATGAGTGAATGAGGCAAATAAGTAAAAGAACCTCTGGTAAAATGACATATCCTCAGATGATAAGGGGATAAATTAAGAGTCAGGTTGGCTTACGATAGTGTCAAAAGGGGTAAAAGCAAGCCAGTATTTTATTACCCATAAGTCACAATATGCTACTTTCAAAATGAGTTTTGTATTAGTCTATATTAAAGACTAATTTCTTTTAAGGAAGTTGAAGAATGACTCACTCCACTCCCAAACACAATTGAAAATAAACGCAACCCTAATTTAGAGACCACCAACATTAGCACCATTTCTCCCGAATTAAAGCACACAAAGGAAATTTTAATAGCATCCAACAGAAAAGTTCTCATTATAAAGCCTATAAGGAAGAGTTCCTGTGTTTTGGAGGAACAAGGAAATGAGATGTTAGATAATTGACTCTTAAAGTGCTACTTTGCCATATTGTCTGCTGTGGAAGATATCGGATAGATGGTTTCCCCTAAATAGAGACCAAATTTTTTCAAGTGGAATCCCCACTGGTTATTTAAATATCATATTGTTTTAGTTCTAACACTTAACATTTCCTGAAGATTTTGAAACACTTAGTACTAAGGAGAAGACACTAAAATTTATGCCACTCAAAGGAAGAAATGAGCATGGTTTCTTTTTAAATGGTGATAAAAATAAAATTCCCTGAGTTTTCTTACTTGTTTGGAAAATCCATCATTCTGAGTAGTTTGACTAATCTGGAAGCAAGAACGTTAATTATGTGGCAGCCTTGAATTGCCCCTTAAGCTGAAGAAGCTCTTACCGTCCTTTAGAAGAATCTTCTGTCATGACCATTCTTTTCCTCAGATTTACTCAGTTTTCCCCAAGACATCAGGAATAAGTATAGGACACTTGTTCATCTTAGCAACAAACTCCTATTTAAATTTCCCAATTGGAAAAACTTGTACAGAATGTGACAGACTATCTCTTAGGTGATCTTTGTCACAGACTTTATTTTTGATCAAAATCTCAACACTTTTAGTTATTCTATTTTTTAAAAGGATAGGCTTACTTGGAAGATGTTGTGTATTAATTCTAGTAAAATTAGATCTTTGTCATCATCGTAGCATTATAAGAGGTTTTGTTTATGGTGAGTAGATTCACAATTTCAAACACTGACCTAACCAAATCTTTTGACTGGTAATCATGTATAAAACCTATGGATCTGGGATGGTAATGTTAATAACTCTTCATTTGCCACAGTGGTTTGGAGAGCAAACCTTATAAAATTTCTGCCCTTCCTTCTGTCTTTTCAACAAATCTTCCTGTGTTTTTCATGGTTGCCTAGCAAGGGACCCTTGGAACACCTTTATTCCCCTTTCTTAAACCTCTTCCTCAAACCTATATATAATGTACCTAGTATTATGTACTTTAAAGTTCACCATCCTTAGCAGTTGTTCTGTTATGGTGTTTGGAAAAGATAAAGTCAAAAATACAGATCTGAACAGAGAATAGCCAACACAAAACTGAAAAAGAAGAATGCCATTGGAGGACTCACACTGCCCCATTTCAAACCTTACTCTAAAGCTGCAGTGATCGAGTACTTAGTATTGGCAAAATAATAGACATGTAGGTCAATGAAACAGAATAGAGAACTCAGAAATAGAGTGACAACTGATTTTTGACAAAGGTACAAAGGCAGTTCAATGGAGAAAGAACAGTCTTTTCAACAAATGTTGCTGGAACAACTGGACATCCGTATGCAAAAAAATAAACATAGACGCAGACCTTACACCCTGCACAAAAATTAACTCAAAGCAAATCATAGACCTAAAGAAAAAAAGGCAAAACTATAAAGCTTGTACATAAAAACATACGAAACAATCTATGTGATTTTGAGTTTGGTGATGAGGTTTGCAATACAACACCCAAAGCATGATCCATGAAAGAAAAAAAAATGGATGTTGGGCTTTATTAAAATTCTATGTTTTTTTTGCTTTGCAAGAGACACTGTTAAAGGAATTAAAAGACTAGTCACTGGGAGAAAGTATTTGCAAATCACATAGCAAATAAAATGCTTGTATTCAAAATATACACAGAACTCTTAAAACTCAAAAATAAGAAAACAGACCAATTTTAAAATGGGAAAAAGAGTTCTCAGTGAAATGGCAGAGTAGATAACTCCAAAAGTCCATCCCTCTACAAAAGCCATGAATAAGCTGGCAAAAACTGTCAGAAGAAATTTTTCTAGCTGAATGTGGAATCTAAACAAAAGCTTGCAACAAGCCTTAGTAAAGAACAAAAAGCTTAAGTTTAGTGAAAAGATAAAATTATAACGGTGTGTCTCTGATCTGATAAAGATGCCAGAGATCTCTCTTAGGGCAGGCATGCACAGAGAAAAGGCCTTCATGACACAGGAAGAAGGTGCCATCTGCAAACCAAGGAGGAAGACCTCACCAGAAACTGACGACTGACGCTTTGATCTTGGATTTCCAGCTTCCAGAACTGTGAGAAAAGTAAATCTCTGTTGTTCAAGCTACACAGGCTGTGGTTTTTTGTTATGATAGTTGCAGTAGTCTAAAATGACCAAGAATTCTGTGTCCAGCAAATCTGTCCTTCAAAGACGCAGAAATTAAGACATTCCTAGAAAAACTCAGAGAGCTAACAGACCTGCTCTATAAGAAATGTTAAAGGGAGTCCTGGCTGAAAAGTAAACAGTACTTCAAGTTCACATGAAGAAATAAAGAACATTTGTAAAGAAAACCACACAGATAAATATAAAGCTTGTATTAATATATTTTGGGTGTGTAACTCCTCTTTTTCTCTACATGATTTAAAAGACAAATGCATAAAACATTAATATATTAATGGGCACACAATATATGAAGGAATCTGGATAATTCACAAATATGTGGAAATTAAACAAACATACTCTTAACCAGTGGTCCAAGAAGAAATCACAAGAGGAATTGGAAAATACCTTGAAACAAATTAAAATTAAAACAAATGAAAGTGAAACAAATTGAAATTAAATAATCTTGAAACAAATAAAAATGAAAACATAACAGTTACCGGATGCTGGGAGTGGGAGAAATGGGGACATGGTCAAAGTGTGCAAACTTCCATTTATAAGATGAATAAGTTCTGGGGTGATTATGGTTAATAATACTGTATTATATACTTGCAAGTTGCTAAGAGAGTAAATCCTAAATTTTTTTTATCACAGAAATAAATAGTAGTTATGTGATGTGATGGAGGTGTTAGCTAACACTGTGCTGGTAATAATTTTTCAACATATAAGTGTATCAAATCTTAAACTTGTCTTAAACTTGCATAATGTTATACATCAATTATACCTCAGTAAATCTGGGGGAAAAAAAGAAACCACAACTTACCTGAATTTATGAATTGCAGCAAAAGCAGTGCTAAGAGGAATATTTATAGCTATAAACAACTATATTTATAAAAGAGGAAGATCTCAAATTAATAACCTAGACTTCCCCCTGAAGGAACTAGACAAGAAGATAAGAGGAAAAAAACTAAACCCCAAGCAAGCAGAAGGAAATAATAATGATTAGAGTTAGCAAAGCTAAACATAGCCTTACCATATGTTTCAGCAATTGTGTCCCTAAGTATTTATCAAATTAATTTAAAAATTATGTCTACACAAAAACTTGCATGCAAATGTTGGTAGCAAGTTTATTCATAATTGACAAAAACTGGGAGCAATCAGTATCCTTCAATAGCTGAATGCATAAACAAATTGTGGTTTATCCATACAATGAAATACTATTCAGCCATGAAAAAGAACGAGCTATCAACCATGCAAAAACATGAGTGACCTCAAATGTATGTTACTAAGAAAAAGAAGCTAGTTTGAAAAGGCTACGTATTATATGATTCCATTTGTGTGACATTCTGGAAAAGACAAACCTATATAAATGGTAAACAGATCAATTTTGGAGGAGGGAGAGTTCAATAGTTGAAACAGGATTTTTTTTTATGGTAGGTAAGTATTCTGTATGGTACTGTAATAATGAATACATGGCATTATGTATTTGTTAAAACCCATAGAACTTTACAACACAAAGAGTGAACCTTAAGGTAGCAAATTTTAAAAATCATTCAGGAGGTTGGGGAATCTCAGGATGGAATGAAAACTGTGAGAAAAGAATGTAACTATTTCAGGGAGTGGGATAGGGGATGTGCTGACCCGATTAACTTTGGAAATGAGTGGAAACTAAGACTAAAGGCAAACGGAACTGTACTCTAGTTGGTGAAGTTGTTTTTCATGGAGGTATGAGTTAGCAATTCTGAAATCACTAAAAATGTATGCTGGAATTAAGTGAATGAAGAGAAGACGGTGCTATTCATTTCTGACTGCTGGAATAGGAGGTATGGATAAGAAAAGAGGCAAAAGCTGGAATGATCTATATGTGGTCAAGGATTAGATTTAGAAACGTCAGTATGAATTCATGTTTAGCTTAATATAGATACAGATGGATACTTAAAGAAATATTCATAGATATGTGTATTTCCTTTCTCTGCCAGATCAAGAGAGCCTAAAAGCTATGACAGCCCAGTAACAGTGAATACACCTGACACTCAGATCTTGGTTTCTAATACCATTCTTCAACAGAAGGAACCAGGGCTCCTTGGAGAAATGGCTTATTCTAGAGCTGGGACAAGGAACACACATGATAATCCGGTAGCATTTTGTAGTTCCAGAAAGTAAGAAAGTGCTCAAAGAAATGAAAACCGCAACAATGAGGTATGACAAAGCCAAATGAAAGAGCTCCCAACGGCTACGCTGGAACAATTTTAGCCACAAGACACATAAATTAGCATTGGATTATAACCCAAATTATAAAACAAATGTCTACGAGTCTATACTGATATAAATAAATGACTCAATAAATAAGAATATGTGTGTATGCATGACTGGGACATTGTGCTGTACACAAGAAATTGACACATTGTAACTGACTGTACTTCAATAAAAAAAAAGTAAATAAGAGAATTATAAATTTTTTGGGCAAGAGCATTCCAAATTATCTGTATATGTACTTTGCTCTCAAGGAGGTGGAGAGTATCTCCCCACCCTTTAAGTGTGGGTTGTGCATAGTGACTTCCTGGCAAAGAACGCAGTGTGCAAAGGAGGAAGAGAAGAGGAACTTCTCGGTGGAGAAATCTGACAAACACCACCTTAGCCAGGTGATCAAGTTCAACACAAACACAATGATGGCATGTACCCTTGATATGATGTGATGAGAATGGTACTTTCCCTCTGTAGTCTTTCTCTCCCAAAGTGCATAAACTCCAGGCCAATCATGAGAAAAACATCAGACAAACCCCAAATTGAGGAACATTCTACAAAACACCAGTACCCCTCAAAACTGTGAAGGTCACTAAAAACATGGAAGTCTGAGGAGCCTAAGGAGACGTGATGCCTAAATGTAGTATGATCTTGTGGACGGGATCCTGGAGCAAACACAAAAGGACATTAGGTAAAAACTAAGGAAACCAGGATAATAATAGTGTATCAATATTGATTTTGTAGTTGTGACAAGTGTACTGTGCTAATGTAAGATGTGAACAAAAGGGGAAAGTGTGTGGGAGATATGCGGAAATTCTTGTTCTATTTTTGCCACTGTTCTGTAAGTTTAAACTCTTCTAAAATGGAAAGTTTATTTTTCAAAAAGATGCAGGACTTACTTATCACATAAGGATGTGTTAGCGGGTGGTGCAGGGAGGTGAGGTCTTCAGGCTGTCTGCGTACGAGACTGTGCCCACCAAGGCGGAGGAGACCCCCGTGGTGCGGTGCTCTGGGCGTAGAGCTCTGCCCTCGGCAGTCACAGTCGTCTTTGTTATTAATAACTCTTACCTAAGACAAACAGGAAACAGCTGTGGCCATAGACACCCATAAAAAGATGTTCACGTGACTTATCGATATAGCTGGTCTGCTCTCCTTTGCTTCCTCTGCACACCTCATGCCTCTCTTCCCTTGATTGCTGCATACTAGCCAAATTGGATTTTTTTTTTTTTTTTTTTTAGTTCCTCATAGATATAATACCCTCTCTCACCTCTGGGTCTTTTCCTTCTGCTTGCAGTTCTCTTCTAGCCCCAAACTCCATCTTTACCCTGTTGGACCAGTTAAATCTACTTCATCTTTCAGTGGAAATGCCGATTTTGCAGGAAGGCCTTCCCTGGCACCCCAGACAGCACACTACTTCTCCATCTGTGGCATTCATCCTACTTGCAATTCCTTGTTTAATCTGACTTCCCCCACTTGATTATAAACCGCCAAAGGACAGGACTGCTGTCGAACCCAAGTTTGTGCCTGGTGCACAGTGAGGCCAAACAACCCAAAATGTCAGAGTTTGGAGCAGAGAAAGATTTATCGCAGGGGCTGTGCAAGGAGAACAGGTGCCTTGTGCTCAAAGACCTGAACTTCCCGACGGGTTTCAGGGAAGCATTTTTAAAGGCAAGGTGAGGAAAGAGAGTCACGGGGTGTGTGATCAGCTGGTGCACAATTCTCTGATTGGTTGATGGTAAGGTAACAGGGCGGTGTCACCAGGGTTAACCTTATCAGTCCTCAGTTTCCTGTGCTTATGGTCATCAAGTAGTTAACTTCTTCCATCTGGTGGGGGTTTTAGCATCTGTAAAACAACTTAGGAAATGTACAACAGGTACTGTTACCCAGGTACTTCGGGGAGGAACTAAAGATTCTTTAACTGTCATATGGCTGATTTACTGTTTAAATTCTTACCAGTTGTCCTGGCCAAACCACTCTTTTTGTCACTACATGTTCACATCCTTTCAATCATGAATTCTTGAGCTAGGCTTTTGTGCCTCAGGGGAGGCCTAGGAAACTACAGTTTTTCTACAAATAAGAGGCAGGCAGAGGACATGGGTGGGTGGGGGGCCTGTCCTGGGAAAGCCCCATAGTGTCCTGCTTGGTTACAGGATTGCTGTATCCCCGTGCCTCGCACAGAGTCTGCAGCATCAGAGGTGTCTGGTGAGTATCTATTGAGTTGAAAATAGTGAAGGAAGCTTTAGAACCGAGCGTGATGTTTTAGCAGAGTAAGGGCTCTGGAAAACATGGCCCCAGATAAGACTGAAAAAGTAGGTAGAAAAGGGATTGTGAAGGAATGCGTAAAGGCTGACCATAGAGCTTGGACTTGAACCACAGTCTTGAGTGGTCTACAGCAGGAGAACGATGCAAGCTAACTGGTTCTAAAGTTCCTGAAATCTTCCATGCTGAAAATATTTATTACCTTCATACTTCGAGAACAACACAGCCTGTTATTATAAGCTTTTCGTATTCCACTTCCTGCCTTTCAGACCCTTACAGACTGCAGCACTACCACACAGCCTTAGGTTTAATTATGGTAAAATCTGAGGCCAAATTGATTTTTTCCCTCATCTATATGACTTGCTTTTCCCACGTGGATGCCCCATCGTTCTTTATCCTTAAATTTTAGTCTCTATATTAAGAGATGAACTAGTGTTACTTACACTGAATCAATTTTTCCAGAGATAAGAAATGCTTTCTAGATCTGCAATTTCAAGACTTCCCTAATTTTAGAAATGTTTTGAGTGGTTAAGTGTAAAGATTGTTAAATCAGGCTGTCTAGTTTTAAATCCTGGCTCTACTACTACTGTGTGACTTTAAGGAAGTTACTTAACTTCTCTCTGCTTCAATTTCCTCATCTTTAAAATGGAGCAGATAATAATACCTACCAGGATTGATATGAGGATTAAATGAGGTTATCCTCAATATGCTTAGAGCAGTGCAAGCGCTCAAATAAATAGTATCTATTATTATAATTATTGTTGTTACTAGATTTAAACACAAATTTCAGTTGTTTGCTTTCATCCTTGGAAACACAAATAATGGCTATTTTGTATCTGCCGTGTCTACTATTCATAACATGCTCACACGAACTATCCCTGTGATTCGTTCTGTTTTATTTCCTCATGCATCCTTCCCCTAGAACTGTGTTTAAATTTTGTTTATTTTATTTTTATGCCTTCTAATGTGGCTTTTTATCTCTGTGACATTTTAATTTTTCTTTCATTTCTTTCCTAAGCTTTCTTGGCTCACTTTATTTTGAAGCTCCTTCTGTTGGCTTATCAGCTCTTCTTTGAATTATTTTTCTTCTTTTCTCATCTCTTTTTAATGTAAGGTCATGCTTGTAATTTCTCTGAAACTATTTCTTTAACTTTTAAAAAATCTGTTTCCCTGGATTTTTTTTTTTTTGGTGTTGTGTTTTAGTTACATGCCTCTGTCTTTCTTTGTATTTCTCTTTCTGTCTCTCTTGTTTCTTCCCTTAGCTTTCCTTCTTTTCTTTCCCTCTTGTCTTCCCTACCTCTTCTGTCTCTCTCCCCCTCCTTCACTTCTTCCTGCCTGCCTTTCTGTTACTCATATTTGCTGGCTAATGTAGGAGAGATGGGGGTGGGTAGGGTAAGATGTAAAGGAATTAGCCAGAGTTGCTTTTGATGCCTCTCCCGGGTAGGATTGCTACATGCACCAAATAAAAATACAGGATGACCAGTTAGATTTGTATTTCAGATAAACAACAAATAACTTCTTAATATAAGAATATCACAACTATTGCATACTGTATTTTTAGCTGGCAACCCTATTCCTAGAGTTGTTTTTGCCAACATCTTCTCTCTAAATCTGATCTTTCCTTTCCCCCGGGGGCCATGTCATCTCAGTTTCTGATTTTCCAGAGGTTGATGGGCCTCACAGCAAAGTCTCCCAGGATCTTTCTCCTTCATCCTACCACTTTTCAGCGGGGAATAGAAGTCAGGTGGCTCAGACTTTGGTTTTAGAAATAACATGGTCTTTCCACTTCACTGCCACTCTTTGCTGCAGAATGGGGTCTCTGCAGAATAGCACCCTTGGTTCTCACGGGTGACTGAAACCACTAGATTTTACCATCTTCCTGATCAAGAGTAACGAGCTCTTCGTTTCAGTAGAACTGTCCCTCTACAAAGTGCACAAGTGGGGACCCTGCAGCTCTGCTCTGCACCTCAAGGGGGTGGCATGTGTGTGTATGGACCCCCTAGCTCACTTGCCTGAGCTCCTTTCTTCCACACAACCCAGCGGCCACCCCTTAGGCTTCTAGGTGCACACCTTGGGGAAGAGGGGATGGGTGGGAGGGCTCAGCTCTGCTCTCAGCAGGACAGACAAGGGGAAGAGGCATATACAGACTCTGAAAGATGGCTTGTTTAGGCAAAGAGAATTCTAGAGTCTAAGTGCCTGGAGGGTGGTCTGGAGTGGGGAGGGTGCCACGGGCACAAGCTCCAGGTGGCCATGTATCCCTGACCCCGTGGATGCCAGGGCCAGAGAGAGCCTAAAGCTGAGAGCAGATTTCTGGCTCTAGGACAGGGGTGCTTTTCAGAACAATGATACTGCTTTGGGGAAATCTGCAGTTGCTGGGGGATCTGGAAGCTTTTACCTTCTTCCTTTTATGCATCCACCCTCGGCAATCGGCACCACCACATTTAGGCTCTTACCTGCATCTGTGTCAGATACATTTCCTTCTCCCCGGTTCCATGGCTAAACTGTCCGTGTTTCTGGCAAAGCCAGCTTTTCCAACCAGTGTCACCTGCTCAGGGACATCACTCCAGCAACTTTCCTCTCCCCCTCTCCTGCAGTGATGATTTTTCCTTCTCTACTGTATCTTTCTCATGAAGGTACAAACATGCTATTATTCCTCCAATCTTAAAAACAAACAACCCTAAATCAAACCAAACCAAGGGACCAAGCCAACCAGCCAACCAGCCAACCAACCAGCCAACCCACCCTGTTTGGATCCCACCTTCCCCTCCAGCTACCGTCTCGTTTCTTTCCTTCTGTTTTCAGCAAACTGCAAAAGAAATCACTTGACTCTCATGAATTTCTCTCCTCCTGTTTCCTCATGAACTCTCTCCAACCGCACTCTCACCTTCACCATGCCAATGAAGGTTTCCTTGTCAGGGTCATCGGTGGCCTCCAAGTTGCTTAATCCAATGGTCAGTTCTCCCTCATCTTTCTCGGCCTGTCAGCAGGACTTGATACAGCTGACACTCCCTTCTTTATGAGACAAATTCTTGGCTGTGTATCTCCAGCCCAAACAACTCCCCTGAACTCCAGGCCTCATAAATGCAGGCGTCTACTTGTCACTTCACTTGAATGTATAATACGCTTCACAAACGTAACATCGAAATTGAGCTCCTGTTCTTCCTCGCCCCGCCTTCTGCCCACACCTGCTCGTCCTTGGTCTCCTCCGTTTCAGTTGAAGGCAAGCCATGCTTCATTTACTCAGAACTAAAGCCCTGGACTCATCCTTGTCTTTCCTCTTGCTCCCCTTCCCCACACCCAGTCCATCAGCAACTCCTGTCAGGTCTAACATTAAGATAAATCTCAAAATTCAACCGTTTCTCACCTCTTTCCCTGCTACCGTCTTGGTTCAAGCCACCATCATCTCACATAGGATTATTATATAACCTCCTAATTGCCCCCCCCCCCAGATTTTCCTCTTGTTTCCCCCATCAGTGTAATCTCAACACAGCAATCAGAGTGACTCTATTAACCAGAAGTCAGACCGCGTACCTCTTCGTTCAAAGTCCTGCAGTGGCTTCCGGTTTACCCTTATAATAGCTTAGCAAACTCTGTACACCGACTCTGACCCCATTTCCCCTTCTGACCTCATCTCAGGTTATTCTCCCCCCCTGGGACTGGGATCCATCTACGTGGCATCCCTGCTGTTTCTTTCATTTATTTATTATTTTTTTTGGCGGGGGTGGGATGGGGAGGTAATTAGGTTTATTTATTTATTTTTAGTGGAGGTACTGGGAATTGAACCCAGGACCTCATGCATGCTAGGCATACACTCTATCACTGAGCTATACCCTCCCCCTTGCTGTTTCTTGAATGTGGCAGGTGTGTGCCTTTTAGGGCCTTTACAATTGGTCAGATGTTTGCATATCTCACCTGGATAATTGATACTGGAAAAGCAAGATAAGAGCTTGATTCTTTCCTTTTATTCACCAGTTTTCAAAATGATGACGTTGTGTCCTAGCAACCTCCAGAAATGTCAAATGAACTTTCTTTAGATTAAATTCATAAACTTAGGAATTTTAATACATTTTCTGTTTTTCAGCTATGGTAGTCATTATTGTTTCTGATGCTCCAGTTGCCTCATCTTTGGCCTTTTCAGGTGGGATCCAAAGTCCTTTTGACATGACCCAGTAGATTTTTTGTGTTCTTAACTTGAAATTTGATTAAAATCTATTTCCTATCTCTGCTGTAGAATGTGGGCTATGAAGTCAGACGTATCTGGATTTGATTCCAGGTTTAACAGTTTAACAATCTGTGCAATTCTGGAAAGGTTACTTAACATCTCTAGTTTAGGGTCCTAACTTATAAAGTGAGAATGGTAACACATATTCAGAGGGGTCCTTTGAGGATTAAATGAGATACAGGATATAAGGCACCTGGCATATAGGAGACACTAAAATTGTAGTCCTTACTAAAATTAAAGGCAAAACCTTGTTATCACGCAAAAGTAACAAGTTGCTTCTTCATTACTCTATAGAAGATGAGGTTGTTAGAAAAGGGAAGCTAATAATAATTCACATTTACTGTGTATTTATTGTATGCAAAACACCATGCTAAGCATTATTGCTCTACTTCAGTTATTCTAAGCAATCTTATAAGGCAGCATTAATATATATTATATATTTACATGTGACATGTAAATATAATACATTATAATGTCATTCCTGTATTACAGATGATGAGTATGAAGCTTAGAGTCACTCATTCAAGTAAATGAGGAAGTTGCAGAATTCAGAATAAAACCCTCTTACCCCAAAATATGATCACTTAACCCTTGTGCTATATTAATTTGTTCTGTTTAAGTGTATTACATTGTTCTGAAATGATACTCTGGGTAAAATGCTCTTCTAAGTACTCTCAAATTTCCATAGATTATCTTGGCACTTCTTGTTTAATTACTTTATCTGATTTTCTCCAAAGAAAATATTACATTAAAAAAACCCTGAAATATAGTTGATGGATGATATTGTGTTAGTTTCAGATGTATTACATAATGACTTGACGTGTGCATACATTATAAAATGATCACTACAGTAAGTTTAGGATGTATCTGCCCCATACAAAGCTATTTCAATGTTATTGACCATATTCCTTTCGCTGTATATTACATCCCTGTGACTGACTTATTGTATAACTGAAGGTTTGTACCTCTTAATCCCCTTCACCTGTTTCACGTACCCACCCCCTTCTGGCAACCACCTGTTTGTTCTCTGTATTTATGAGTCTGCTCTCATTTTACTTTTTTTTTTATTATAGATTATACATGTAAGTGAGATCATGTGGTGTTTTCTCTGTCTGACTTATTTAACTTTGCATACTACCCTCTAGGTCCACCCATGTTGGATGGCATCCATGTGGCAAATGGCAAGATTTCATTTATTTTATGGCTCAATAATATTCCATTCTATGTCTACACCACATCTTCTTTATCCACTCATCTAATGATGGACACTTAGATTGCTTCCTTATCTTGGCTATTGTAATTAATGCTGCGATGAACATTAGAGTGCACGTATCTTTTGGAATTAGTGTTTTTGTTTTCTTTGAGGAAATACCCAGAAGTGAAATTGCTGGGTCATATGGCAGTTCTATTTTTAATTTTTTTTTTTTTTTTGCTGTGACTATTAGCTTTATTATTGCTGTTTTTTTATTCTAAAGGCAATATTTATAATATTTTTGAGGAAAGTTCATACTGTTTACCATAATGGCAGCATCAATCTACAATCCAACCAATAGTGCATGAGGGCTCTCTTCTCTCCAAATCATCACCAACCCTTGTGATTTGTTGTCCTTTTGTTGATTGTCATTCTGACAGGTGTGAGATGGTATGTCATTGTGGTTCTGATTTGCATTTCCCTGATGATTAGTGATGCTAATTAGCATCTTTTCAAGTGTCTGTTGGCCATCTCTATGTCCTCTTTGGAAAAATGTCTATTTAGGCCTTTTGCCCATTTTTTAATAGGACTTTTTTATTTTCTTGACTTGAGTTCTGTGAGTTCTTTGTGTATTCTGCATACTAACCCCTTATCAGATACATTGTTTGCAAATATCTTCTCTCATTCAGTAGGCTGACTTTTCATTTTGTTGACGGTTTCTTTCACTGTGTAAAAGATTTTTCTTTTGTGTGTGTGTATCCACTGTAGGTTTCTGGTTTGTGGTTACCATGCAGTTCATAAATAACAACCTACATACATATATATATGATTATTTTAAGTTGATGATCTCTTAAGTTCAAACACATTCTAACAGCCCTGCGTTTTTACTCCCCCCCGCACATTTAATTTTTGACATCATATCTTACATCTTTTTGTTTTTTGTATTCCTTAATTACTTGTGAATATAGATGATTTTAATACTTTTGTTTTTTTAACCTTCCTACTAGCTTTATAGGTGGTTGATCTACTACATTTACAGTAGGTTTGTCTTCCCAGTGAGATTTTTCCTTTCATAATTTTTATAATTCTGGTAGCTTCATTGACAGTCTTTTGTGAGGAAGGAGAATTGTTGTGAATCATTGAGTGCTGGAGAGACCAGGACACAAAGAACATAAAAAATGGGCCAGTGTTCCCTCTGTTTTTGACTTTTATTCATATATCTTTCCTATTTTTAAATTTCTTTCCTTCTTTATCTCTTTCAGTATGTAATTTCTGTATACAGATCTGAAGTGTTTATGTTTTGCGTGAAGAATCACTTTTTAAGAGGACACTAATGAACTCATCTACAAAACAGAAACAGACTTGCAGACATAGTAAACAATTTTATGGTTACTGGGGGAAAGGCGGTGGGAAGGGATAAATTTGGGAATTTGAGATTTGTAAATGTTAGCCACATATATATATGTATATATATATAATGTATATATAAAAATACATTAAAAAATTTCTTCTGTATAGCATAGGGAACTATATTCAATATCTTGTAATAACCTTTAATGAAAAAGAATATGAAAATGAATACATGTATGTATATACATGACTGAAACATTGTGCTCTACACTGGAGATCGACAGATTGTAACTGACTGTACTTCAATTAAAAAAAAAGAATCACTTTTTAAATAACGATTTTTAAAGGTCACTTGGAGTAGTTCACATTTTTGTAGGACAGGTGTTCTGAAAGTCATCATCTGATTCTGGTGACTGCTTCTGCTATAGCCTTGGACATAACTATGAGCATCAGTGGCGTTTTCTGGCTAAGATCTCAGAAAATCTTTCTGTCTTATAGACTCTTAGATATAACATCATTTTGAAAAGTATTTTGAGAGAGTAAGTTCTGTATTAGTAAGTTGGTAAACTAAGAGTAGTGTAAGAAATTGCAGGTGATAAAAGAAAATTAAGCGCACACAAAATTTTAGGGACTTACCTTCAAATCTGTGCTCTGTAACTGTTTAACAGCAACGAATCGCTATTTTACAAATCCCATCTGTGCCTGTTATGATGATCTATGCTACTAATAACTCATTCTTGTCGAATAAATTTCTCCACCCTACAATGGAAATGTGAAAGACAAAAATCAACTGTCCTTTCCTCTGCAGTTCACGTCACTGAAGTCTTACAACTCAAAGTTTAATTTGGACCTTACATTTTTTAGTACATTTACAAACTGAGGATGAATTCTGAATGGTGTAATTAGTACTTTGTGTAAGTTCAAGTAATATGAGAAAGTGATTTTCATATTGCAATGTGCTTCCTTTTAAAAAAAAAATATTAATTTCATGATTTTACCCTTCCCTGCAGTAAATGAGATTTGCTCATGGAACTTTTCAGGGCTGCAATTATAGCTTATCTTCTGTTATAACTTTGTAGGAACAATTATGGAGCTTACTTTTCTTTAGAAATTATGATGATTTCCTCTCCTTAATAACTCTGATCATGTCAGTTAATTTCAATCTAATGAAAGTATATGGCAAGGAGCCCAGGGGTATCTGGGCAGAAGTTATTACTTTAGAGGGATTAGGAAAAGACTTACTAGCTTTCAGAATTCCCCAGCCATAGTTCTACCCATGAATTTGTGCAGTGATGCCCATCAGTCTCAAGCTGCTTATCTTCTGTGTTCCATGTCCATAATCTTTCAGGTGCTATGTTGTATTTTAAAGATGCTGTTGGAAAGCAAAAGTAAATCTACCTGCAGGACTGCCTGGTTAAGAATGATACCAGTTGGCAAACCCAGATTACCCTTGGGAAGGTCCCTGGTCCTGTGGACACAGGCGCTTGGTGTCTCATTACTACAGTCTACTGATGGCCTCGGCATGTTTGTGTTTGCTTCTTTGACCACAGCCTGTCTGCTGCTCTCTGTCACTGTCCCTAACATGCCGCTAGTAGCCACTCCTTCCTCTTTCTGACTCTTCTTACTTCAAGCCCTCAGTTGTTATTCCTCACCACCAGTCTCTCTAGCTCAGAATTATCTCATTCAATCCTTCCTACCCACGACTGCCATGTTAAGTCTCCAGAAGGTACTGCTTTGATCTTAGCACTGACTTTAAGATTCCCTATGGCCCACTGGATTAAATCCAAAGTCTTCAGTTAGGGGCTTCATGATGTGAAGTCACCTTCATTCCCTGCAAGGCTCCAGTACACATTTTTTACCCCATCCAACTGGGTCCATGAAGTCTGCAATGGACTAGAAGACATAGATCTTCTAGGAGAGAAGGCAGCAAGCTTTCTTCTGTAAAGGGCCAAATAGTAAATATTTTCAGCTTTGTGGGCCATATGGTGTCTGCTGCAACTGTTCAGCTCTGCTGTTGTGGTGTGAAAGCAGCCACGGGCAGTCTATAAAGGAGTGAGTACGGCCATGTTCCAATAGAGCCTTATTCATGCACATGGAAGTTTTTATTTTGTATCACTTTGGCATGTCATGAAATGTTATTCTTCTTTTGATTTTCGCCGCAGCCATTTAAAAATGTAAAAGGCATCCTTTTTCGTGGGTTGCATAAAACCAGCTGGCAGACCGGATTTGACCCATGGGCCATACTTTGCTAGCCCCTGTCCTAGGAGATCACTGATCGTGGACTTTGAGTGAAGCAGGGCCAAGGACCATAGGGTGGGGAGGGCAGCACCTCCTCTCCCCATGACGGTGTCCTCTGTCACCCATTTTACTATTCCTCTGCAGTGGGGTAGTCTGTGGCACGTGAGGTGCCCAACATCTCTGAGCCTCTAATTACCTAGTGAGAAGACAGCCCCCCATTAACCACCGTGCCACGAGAAGGTGGAACCACTGCACGTGGCCGGAGCACAGGGTGAGGGTCAGAGTTGGGTCCTTTGGAGGGAGGGCCAGCCCGAGCTATTGGCAATATGTATTACCTCCTCTCATCCAGCCTGCCTGAAGTCCTTGTGAGAATCAGAACTTCATGACGGAATTGTTCCCTTTCAGCTTTTAGGTGAGGTGCCTCTCCTGCAGGTGGAGTTCACTGATAGATTCCTGGCAAAGTCTGCAGGCAGTGTCAGGGGTCGTACCACTAGGTAGGGACGCCGAACCTGCAGCTTAGTGCTGCAGAGAAGCCGGGGCGCGGGCAGGTATAGCTCAACGGTAGAGTACGTGCTTATGAGGTCCTGGGTTCCATCCCCAGTACCTCCATTAAAAAAACAAAAACTTGGCTTATTATTTTTTTTAAAGAAGGAGCTAGAGAGGTTTTCTGGCTGTCTGCTAGCAGAGAGAAGCACTGCTGACCTCAGGTACCCTTTCAACTTGGAGAACCAGGAGACAACCTTCTTGCCTTCCCTGAAAACCATAGATAAGCACTTCCGAAAGAGGGTGATTAGAGTGTCTCCAAGCTGTCTGTAAATTTCTTCAGGAAGAATGGTAGCGGGAGAGGGGACCATGTTGGAGGCGATGGCAGCAGTGTGTGCCGAGTTCTTTTCAGTTCCCATCCTTGCTCCTGCAGTTGGATTGCTACCGCTGGCAGGTGAGGCGTCTGAGAACAGCTGGGAGGCAAACGCCTAGGACTCAGCGCTGACAGTGCAAGCCCGCCAGTGGCCACTAGAGGGTGCCACGGCCTGAGGTTGGGGAGCCTGAAGAGTCGCTTCCTCAGGCCTGGAGAGTCATTAGCCAGATGAGAAGCAAAAGCAATAGACCTTAAGGCTGTTGCTCTGCCTGACTACCTGGAGAAAGACAAGCGGGATCTCAGAAAACCCAGAGCCTTAGCGGGCAACCAAGTGATGTCCCCCTTTGTCTGAGGACAGTGATGGAGGCTGGCGCCTCAGGAAACTGGGCTGGGGCGAGAACTGCTTCATGACCGCAGGTGGAAGAGGCAGACTCCCCGCCTTCCCGGATCCCATGCCGAAGTCACTAAATATGTTTTTGTTTTTTAAATGCTAGGAAGTAAAATAAAGAGTAAGAATTGGGTAACTGCATAGAGGCCTGGATAGAGGGGTGGTCAGGACCATGTTCAGATCAGAGCAGGTCAGGAAACAAGGGGAGGTTTAAAGATGTTCCTTCCAAAGGGGCCGTGGAGATCCAGGCCAGGGGCCGAGGCTCCGCCACGGGGGTGTTCCCCGCTCCCATCGCTGCCTCTCCCAGTAGGGACTGTCCCAATTTGCTTTCAAAGACAAGTTTGTGGAGAAAGCATGTGGAGTCTAGAGGAAGATGGTCATTTGCTCAAAAGTCTGTTCAGGGAAATAACATTATAAAATTGGCCTGATAGCCTAGAAACTGGTGTAGGTTGTTAAAAAAAAAATTAACAACAATCTGTAGTTACAATCCAAGGAGATTTAAATCCATGTGGGTGATGAGAGGGAGAACTGGTCGGATGCAGAGAGCAGTAAAATTCTGTTATGGTCCTTGTATTGTTTAGGGGATATAGATTCCGATTAGTGCTAGATATTGCTAGAAAAAACATTTTAATATGTATGTTAATAAGAGAAACCATTAACAGAAGTAAACTATACAATTTTCAAACCATCTGAGAAAAAAAAAACCAAATCCAGAAAACTCAATTAACTCATCCAAAGCCATAAATAAATAAATAAATAAATAAATAAATAAATAAATAAATAAATAAGAGATGGGAGATGGGATAAAGAAACAACCAGAAAGCATGGAAAACAGAAAAGATTAGATGTCAGAAATGAATTTAACATCACAATGAATGAGTTAAATGTACCAAATTAAAATACAAAGACTTATATATTCAGTTAAAAATTCAACTGACTGTCTGTAATAGACACATGCAAAACAGAATGACACAGGGGAGTTGAAAGTAAAAGGGTGGGAAAAGCTACACTGGCAAATACTAACACAGAGAAGGCAGGACCAACAGTGCAGATGTGAGAGGATGTTAAGTGGCTTCTGTGTCTCGGTTGTGGTTGAGAGCCCCAAAGCTAAACACAATGCAGTGGGTACCAAGGACACCACAATCTAAAGCAAGAAACCAGACTCTCCAAACAGGACATGCTAAGAAATGGTAGGACTGTTTCCCCAGCCTCCAAAGGAGCAGAGGGAATGAAAGATGTGTTTTGGAGAGAGCTGTTAGGTGTTGTGGAGGGCTGCATTTAGAGAGTTTAATTGGAGCCTCTAGAATTAGGGGAGCATAGGGGCTGTCTGAGAAGCTGGGGCTAGACTGGCTTGAGGAAGCACATGAGTGAGAGGCGGGGCTGCTTAGGGCAATGTGCATGTTTCTTGCGGACCAAAAATAAACCACATGGGGTGAGGGTGGGATGGATGAGCTAGTCTGAAGTTTAGAAGAGGACTCTGCCCCCAAAGGACTGCCCAGAGGGATGATGGTACCCAATTTAACGGTGATCCATTGGAGCCTGGGGCTGAGAAAGGAGCAGAAAGCAGCTAGCTGGTATCGAGGGATCAACAGTGGGATGTTTCCACTGGGGGAATCACTGAGAAACCCACAAAATTGCTCAAGAGACAGAGTCAGCTTGGAACATCCAGATCACAATGGTATTTGTAGCTGATACTCCTCCCAGCTCTGGAGGAAGGAGGTGTGTAGAGGAGAAAGAAGTAGACCACATTCCTCTGCCCTGTTGCAGACTACCAGGACTGGAGCAGACCCGAGTCAGCATACGGAGGAAACTGGGTAAAATGGACCTTACAGTTCTCAGTATCACACTGGACTGGTCCTCTATATGTCCAAACAAGAAGACGATTTGTATATTATCTAAGAGTGATCCAAAGAACTATGGGACCCGATAAAGATTTCATCCAAGGGCAGAGACTGGATTGTTTGATGGAGCAAGTTTAGTAAGGAGTGGTGGGGAAGAATGCATTTGCTTTATAACTGTATCCTATTAATTTCAGCTCATTCGGTATAACTGTTGCATTAAATTAAGATACATTAGAATTCAAGGTGAAAAATATTAAATGAAACCAAGGAGGATATTTTGTATTAATGAAATGAAGACCTCTATAACAATGTTACTCTTTCCTGTTTCCCTTCTTGCTCTCTTTCCATCAATCCACTTAGGAGACTTTCCAATCTGCATACTTTATATACAATGTCTATAAATGTGACATAGATTCCATCTCCTTCTGTCCCCTTGTTGCCTGAAATCCCTCCATCCCTACATATCCTTCACCCACAAGAACTAAAGTGTGACTCCATCAACGCATTTCTCTGTGAGCTTGAGCAAATTACCTCCCTTCGTTGAATTTCAATTTATCATCTGTTAAGTACAGATAAAAATTCCTACCTTGAGGATTAAATAAAGTAATGCTTATAAATTGCTTAATAAGGCCTCTAGCACATAATAATAAATGATAGGTATCAGTAAAACAAGGTTAATGATAAAAGAAATATACATAGCCATTTCATCTTCTTTCAAGATCAGAAAATCAGCCTTCTCTGTAATATGTGCCAGTCTAGCGTATGTAAAGTTCAGGATGTGTTGCCTGATGATAGTGATTATAATGACAATGAAATGTAACAATAGCAGTAATGATTGACAACAAGATGCCCCCGAAATCTGAAAGCAAGTGGCCTGGGGTAAAATACCAGTGTGGGTAATGGAGCCTTAGTGGATTGCTGTTAGGAGTCGGCAGATTAGGTTGAGATGCTGTAATTGGAGACTTGGGTGGCTCAAGTCCAGCATAAATTCCATGCAGACTTTAGAGCAAAACCAAACACAGGAGAATATTTGATAAATATCCTCTGTGTACAACACTCAGATGCTGCAGATCACCTTCAGTCTCTCAGCTGTTCTTACCCATAGAGCAGTGAGCCATCATATGTAAATATTGAAGGATGGCCATAAATTTGTTTTATCTAACCTCAGCACCATCACATAATGTCAGAAACATTAAAAGAAAATGCAAATGTCCAAAGGCTAAGGGAACTGTAATTTGAAGTAAGCAATGGGTTCTATAAAACAAATTGCTTCTGACAAAACCAATTGCAGTTTTGATAGAATTATAAAATCATTCCCTTATGGGATGACAATTATATTTGAACATTATCAAATCATTTGCCAGTTCCTCATACGGTTTTAAATAATTCAAATTAGACTTAAACATGAGCAATCTCAAAATGGAATGATTCAATGAAAACTGGCTGAGGGTTTATAGATAAAGAGGTTGTGGTAATAATAATATGTGAAACTCCAAATGGGGTTTGAGTGGGATTGCTCACCCCATGTTTAATATCTTGGTTAATAGAGTGGGTGATGGAATAGCAATATAAAATGTTGCATTAGGTCCATTTCAGAAGAGTGTTTGAATGTAAAGGAAAAAGAACGATGGGAATAGAGACCCAGGGAAGCTAAAAATTGCAGCAGAAAATAAAAAGCTGCCCTTTGGATTGTAAACTTCAGCATAAATTATGTGGTGTAAAGTATTCTGAAACACAGGCTTTATTAAGAATATCTGGTGATGTTGAAGAGGCAATTGGATAATGGCAGGCAGGACTTTTGAAATAAACTCCTGGTGACAGTTTCTCTTTGCATCCAAACTCTCTCATTCAAATGAGTTCAAGCTGATGCCTATCAACTTTGTAAAATGGGGAAAACTAGGAACTAGAAGTTAAAATATTAACTGAATGACAAAAGCACTGTAACTTGTAAATAATGGCTGTATGTAAGTGAAATGAGAAAACCGGACGTAACTTTTCCAAAGGCAATGCTTTCTTCCCATTTGTTTGGATAGCAGTTTAAAAAATAAGCGTTAGAGATACTGGATTGAAATTGAGTATAGGAACAACTTGAGGGGAAATAGTAGGAAAATAAAGTCCAGCAAATGCAGGGTCTAGACTGCAGGAGAGGCCTCTGAGGTATCTGGTTCTATAAACTTCAGACGTATTTCATTATAGACAAAGTTGGGAAAGTGTGCGAGACTCTTGGAAACTGACTAAACATGTGCTAATAAAATCACTCATCAAAATGATCATGAATACCTTAGAGATCTGCATTTCATAGATGGGAAGTTGAAACTCAGAGTGATTTAGTAACTTGCTCAGAACGACACAGCCATTTTGAGGCAGAGTCCATCCTCTGCTCAGATGTGTTTTCCACTCTGCTCCAAGCGGCCTCATGGTGAATTGATGACTTAAGTGAGGCTCATCTCTCTGGCTGAATGCTGGGTCCAGAGCTTAGCTTTGGGAGCCAAGCTACGTGGGTTCAAATCCTGGCTCTTCCCTTTACTAGTAGTATAACTTTAACCTCTCTGTCTCTGTTTCCTAATCTGTAAAATGGGGATAATGATGGTACCTGCCGCTTCGTGTGGTTGAAGGGATTGTTAGTGAGCTCGTTAAAGTGCCTAGCCCCGTTTTCTGGCGTATGGTACATGTTAAGTAAATGTCATCATTATTATATTTGTGATTAAAAGTCTAGATTTCAAATTGCGAAATTTAATATAAAACATCATAGGGTTTTTTGAGACTTTTTTTTTGAGATGAAAAAAGGAACCGTTATGTGTCAATAATGCTATGTGTCATTCAGTATGTCCCCAGTATAGCAGGAGCCTCTACTTTGATATCTTTTCTTCATTATTTCAGTTGGGAAGAATATCGTAAGGAGATAGCCCCAAAGTTATTTTTATCTGGGAAGCTTTGTTTCTTTGTAGCTTGTAGTGAAATACTTGTGAAGGTAGTCTGTAATCATCATTGCCTAAATCAGGTACATTCTAAAGTCAGGTCTCCCAAGCCACATGGAGGATTGGAGATATATTTATATACACACACAAACGCACAGATACATACATACCTACACATATTTTTAAAAATATCATTTCACTCTCACCCCTGTAATTTAGGAAAAGCAAGAGTGAGCAAGAACCCTTTACTTAACTTGGATGATGATTGAGAACAGACTTAAGGATAAAACAGCCCTTAACAACTGAAAAATTTCCTACTTCTTATCAACTTTGGCATCTAATGTGATCTATTTTGCATATTTTCTGAGGAAGGGAAAGCTAATCATTTCACGTAAAATGTTTTATTATGGGAGAACTTCAAACATGTAGGATAAGGTTATGAAATTGCTCGTATCCTCCCACTGAGATGAAGGACCTATCAACTCTGATCAGCCTTGTGACCTGTACACCTTCCCTGATGGGGCGCTGGTTCCAGCTCAGACCTCGGAGAGGGTGGACCGTGAGCATCTCTTCACATCCAAGCTCTGCACGGAGCTTGAGAGCCTAAAATCAGTCACGGTGTGAGTATTTACACCGTGGTAATCAGCAGATGATGCAAATGCTCTAAGTCAGCTCTCCCTCAACTCCACCCCCAAGCTGGTTGTTGACCATTTACTAGCACACTGCCACCCTTCTCACTTTTCCCTCCCAAATTATTTTGAAACACATTCAGTCGATGTTATTTCATTTATAAATATTTCAGCCCTCAAAGAAAAGGATGCTTTTTATTTAAACATAAATATAATACTACATAAAATTAATAATAATTCTTTAATATCAAATTGCCAATCAGGGATCAGAGTTCCAATTCTCTCTTTTTTTAAGTTTGTTTGAATTAGGATTCAAATAAGCTTCTCTCGTTGTAATTGAGACACATGTCGTAAGAGATGCGTCTCTTTTAGTGCATAGATTCCACCTCTGCCTTCTCTTTTACTTTGCAATGTGTTGAAGAACCCAGTTTGTTTCTCTTTCCCTACAGTGTAGGCTTTGCTGATTGTATGCCCAGAGTGTAGTTACACATTTTCCCTTTTCCTTTGAATTTCCTGTAAATTGGTTGTTGGAGCCAGAGTTTTAATTAGGCTCAGGTTCAATTTTTTTGGCCAGACTACTTTATAGGGTTACAGTATGTTATTTTGTTAGGAGCCGCATAATACTTGGTTATCTCTAGTTCTGGTGATGGTGTCAGCTGCTGCTGATTACTACCAAACCCCATGTTTCATTAGGGCGTGCAGATTGGCGATGTTCTGACTGTATTTCATTACAGAATACTTCTGTAAATAGAGAGCTTCCTTCATCTTCTACTTGGTAACCCAGTAGTACAGTTTGTACAGAAAAGGTGACATAAGTGTTTGAATCCTCCTTTATATGCTTTTAAAAATGAGTTGGTTTGCTAGCATGACTTACTAGTGACCAGTACGGCCCTCTTTTTCTTTTTTTCTTTACTTCTTTTTCAGTACTATTATGAACTCATGGATTCAGATATATCTGATGTCATTCAATCCATTGCAGTTATTATTCTCTTGAGCTTCAAGGTCTCTTATCTTTGGCTCATGGGAGTCTCTTTAAGTTGACTCTGAATCCTTTGGACTTGACCCCAGTTGCTTTTGAGGGTTTTCCTGAGATCTTGTACATTTCCTGACTTTGAGCTGAAATCAGCCATTTTTCCTTTTAGTGGAAAATGGTATTTAGAGATCATAATCTGGGTAACCTTTTTAGAAAAAGAGCTAAGAAGTGTTTTAATTTGTGTTTATTTTAAAGATAAACTATGAGTCGATACTGATATTTGCAGTTCAAATTCAAGATTATGTTTGCACATACACTATTCTATCTTATCTGTGTCTCCTTTCCCACACCGAGGTTCCTGTTTATCAATGGCACTGAGATTGATAGAATTAAAAATATTTAAAATATCCTATAATTATTAATTTTCTGTGTTATACACAATAGTCTCTAAATAACAATTCCTACAGTCTTGCCAATAATATGACTCCTGAAAAGAGTTTGAAATTTTGTTGTATTTTATTTTTCACACATCTTTTCATCAGGCGTATCCCGCTAGGGCTGTGCAAATAACTGTGTTGTAAGGTCATTTGGAATTATTGTTCTGCCACCACCTGGATGTGCATTAAGGTCCATTTGTTTCATACTAGTTTTTATTTTTAGGGATGTTATTGAAAAGTCATTTTGCTTTATAATTAAAATATTTACATTCTTCCAAAGTCAAATCTATAAAACAAGATTTATACCAAGACGTCTAACTCCACCTTGTTTTCTTCTCCCGTAGATGTAACTATTTAAAATTCTTTATGGTCTATTTTCTTAATACAAGCAAATACATATATATCTGTATGCTTCTTTTCTTAGGTAAGGAGTTGCAAACAATGCAGACATTTTTCTGTTTTGTTTATTTTCACTAAAAGCTATACCCCGAAGATGGCCCCATAGTGATATGCAGAGATTCTCTTTCTTCCTTTCTGCAGCTGCAAAGTTTCCCATTGTGTGGGCATACTAAGCAGTGGTTCTCAAAGTGTGGCACCCGGGCCAGTAGCGTCACCCACCATCACCTGGAGTCTTGGTAAAAATGCAAAATTCTCAGGCCCCACCTCTGACCTACTGAATCAGAAACTCTGGAGTTGGGGTCCAGCAATTTGTGTGTTAATAAGATCTCCAGGTGACGCTGATGCACCTGAGACTCACTCAACCACAGTTTTTTAAGAGTCACATTCAATCAGCCCTCTCTTGATGGACAGTAGGGTTGTTTTCAGTATTTTTCTTTTATTTTTAAATTTAAAAAAATTTTTTTTGCAGGGGGGGTAATTAGGTTTATTTATTTACTTTTTCAATGGAGGTACTGGGGATTGAACCCAGGACCTCGTGCATGCTAAGCATGTGCTCTACCATTTGAGCTACACCCTCCCTGCTATTTTTCTATTTCAAGTAACTTCATAATGAATTTCTTGTACATATAGCTGCTCAAATGTTGCTAGTGTTATCTTTGAGATAGATTCCTACATGTGGGATTCTTGGATAAAGGATAAATTCATGTATAATTTTCTAGATTTTGTCATGTGTATTATTTCCTTAAGCGTTTCCAACAGACTGCCTTGTTATACTTTTGGATATTTAAGAAATTATATCTCAAGTTTCCTTTGCATTTTTCCTATGGTTAAGAGCCATTTGCATTTTTTTTCTAGGTTCCAGCCTATTTTTCTCTAGGGTTAATGTATCTCTTGTTCTCCATATTTAAAATTTCTTTGCATAATAGGACTGTTACATCTTTTTTAGTGATATATGTTGAAATGACGTCTCCCCTCAATTTGTGATTTTATGTTTACTTTGTTTATAGTGTCTCTTTCCAAGAAAAAGCTTTTTTTTAAAAAAATATGTAATTAAATTTTCCTCAGCTCATAACTAGATTTATTAAGCCTGGTTACTTTTCAGTGTTAGCCCATCCTAAATGTCTCTGAAAGTCTTGTAGGGACAGATATGGGTTTTTCAAGGATAACCCTTTGCTGAGAAAGTTTAGCCATGGGAACCTCAGGAGAAAAATAAATCAACACTGTTGGAGTATGATAATTTGGTGCAAAGTGCTTAGATGCTCAACATTCTCTGCAACTTCTTCATGATTGTTAACAGGTGTTCAATGCTGTTGGCTGCAAAAACGTTCAGGCTGGGCCCATTAAATTCTCTCTAGGCTGTGCTCTTATTCTCATCTTGGCTTCTAAATAAGTTGGTGCATTAATGCAGATTTTATAAAACATTGATGCTTCACACTGTGTTTATGGTAAAGCAGTTCATGTAATAAAAATAGACTCCCGACACTTTGGAACCCTCTGGAAATGGGGAGAGTGGATTATATTCACTCCCCTGGTGTGAGCTAATTAAGAGAATTCAATGAAAATTCTGTTACCAACTTAGTTATTCTGCTTCCGTATCGGACACGTATCTACAGGTGCATAGCCATCATGGCATGATTCATATCTACCCCCTTGCTCTTTTGTGACAATTCTGTAACCCAGCTTCCATGAAGAGGTTCACGATGTAGATGGTGCAAGTTCCTTTTACAAAGATTGTGTGTATGAACTGAAAAGGAGGAGAAACTTTAAGTTAGTTTCTCTCTGATTTCCTATTTGGGAGCACTTTTAGAAATATGGATGACTACAAACTCTTGATATCAACATAAATAATATCAGCTTATATTTGTTTTATGCTTTTCATGTTTGTAGAGCATTTTTACATCAATGGTCTTGTCTGAGCCGCACAGGATAGGTAGAGCTTGACAATTCTGCACCCAATTCCATCGTGGTGGGTTCTTTTCCTGACACCTCTGAGTAGTTCTCAGACGTCGTCTGCATGCCCTCCAATCCAAGTCAATTCTGACATTATCTATCAGATTTCCCAGGTTAGGGGCTCAGTGCCACAAGACTGCCCTCCACTTTAGATGCCAATCACAAGTCTGGATTGTTACCTGTGCTTCTGACTGACTGGCTATCAATCAGAGGTTGCTACAGCCCCTTCCCTGGGTTCAATCAATTTGTTAGAGTGGCTCACAGAACCCAGGAAACCAGTTTACTCATTAGATTACTGGTTTACTATGCAGGGCATTACATAGGGCGGGGTCCTGGACAAAGGTGCTTCTCTCCCTCTGAAGTTTGGGGCTTAGCACCGTGGCATGTGGAAATGTTCTGGTTCACCAGTCTGGAAGCTCTCCAAACCCTTTCCTTTCTGGGTTTTTATAGAGGCTTCATTCCATAGGCACAATTGATTCAATCACTGGCCATTGGTAATTGATTCCAAATAGTATAACAAAAGAGGCCCCCATTGCTCTCATTGCTCAGGAAATTCCAAGGGTTTTTGGAAACTGTGAGCCAGGAACCACTGACAAAGACCAAAGTATATTTTATTATGACTCACAATATCACAGGATTAGTATCCTTATTTCACATGGAAGTTAACTCTGAAATTTTAAATGACTTGCTCAGTGACACACAGTAAGTAGAGATGTTAGGGCTTATATGAAGATCTGGCTGTGACTCAGGGGTCTTTGTAGTTGGCTTCGTTCCTTTGTTGGAGGAAGTTCAGTATGTCGGTTAAAAAATATGATATTGTTTGACTGTTACAGATCCTCACACTATATTAAAGTGGAAAGTAAGAAGGCATATCCTGTTTTCTAGTAATATCCCATATAAATACTGTGTACAATTATAAAAGTTAGAAGAAGCATGCACAGAGTCTGGACAACTCTGGCCCTGCAGAGAGGAAACACGAGGTCTGTGATTAAATGATTTGTCTAAAGGCATGTCACATGGTGTTGCTGCAGCCAGATCTCTATTGGTTGAGGGGACAGGAAAGTTGAATGCAGGCAGGTAACAGGTGGAGACGTGCATTGGGTGGGCGACACGGCAGATTGGTGGTTCTAAAGTGAGACGCATCAGGATTCTGATATCTGAACAAAACCCAGTAGAAAGGAATTGGGACGATATGTAGTTGTCATCTAGGAGGTATTTCTGTTGGTAGAAATGTTTTCTTTATTCAACATGTATTGCACATTTACTACGTGCCTCGGGGTTCAGAGGCATCTCAGGGCTATAGGAAGAAAACTGGCCAGGGCAAGGTGGGTTAGCGGAACCCCAGGCACTAGGCTTATGGAAAGGTCAGGACTCCAATATTTAGGGAAACAAGAGAATGAAAACAGGACACCCAAGCAGAAGCTCATTGCTGGGAACTTGGGCCCTCGGGTCAGGGGCAGCTGTGACTCATGGGATCCTAGGACCCTGAATACTGGGTTTTCATAAGCAACAAAGGAGACTCAGTAAACACAGCTATCAGAACATAAAGTAGGATGGAGGGATAAAGTGGGAGTTCAGGATTTGGAGATACTAACTACTATACATAAAATACATAAACGACAAGGTCCTCTGTATGTCACAGGGAACTGTATTCAATACCTGTAATAGCCTATAATGAACAAGAGTATGAAAAAGAATATATATATATATACACACACACACATACACATATGTATAACTAAATCTCTATCTCTATGCTGTACACCAGAAATTAACACAGTATTGTCAACCGACTATACTTCAATTAAGAAAAGTGAGATATGAAAAAAAAAAAGGACATAAATTGCTGGGATGCACGTGTATGACCTGTTCTCCATTAGTTAGATGACTCCAACAGAAACCGGCTTGGAAACGAGCAGTGATAGGGAGGGCTTGTGCGTGGCCCTCCCACTTTGCCAGTGTGGCAACAGCAGCGGTTGCAGACGTGAGTTTTTGATACCAAAGTAGCAACAGTTGAAGTGAAGCGGTTTCAGGGAAGTTGAGCTCCTGGCTTTTAGTGCCTGGTGGCAGCCGCATGGTTATGGGCCCTGTTCCTGGAAGTGCAGCCTCAAATCTATTTCTTCAGCCCTTTGACTCCTCCTCTACGAAATTCCTTTTCTGTTTAAACTAACCAGAAGGGACTCTGTTGTTTGCACTAACAACCCTGATCTTTGTCTCTGGCCCGTGTTGAATTGGGATCTAAGAATAGGTCCAGGCTGGGGATTTAGAGATAAGAGAGCATAGCAAAAAGGTGACAGCCTGGAGAAGCAAGGCAATTTACAGGGAAAAGCTGAACAAAATCAATTTCTATCAGGGTCTTCAGTCCTGGAACTCAATTCTTAATATGCAACGTGGCCAGGGAAACAGTAAACATTTATAGGATATTTTTGTTTCTTGATTGAAAAGGTCATCTAAATACATATTATGGATCCATATTTTGGATAAACACATATAACACTTTTGGTTGGAACACTGACTAATATTGACAGGAAGAAATCTACATGAAGAAAATAGCCTTTTTGGTTAACAGTCAGCTTAAAGGTTAAATACTGGCTATTTTGCTTAAAGTTTCACATAAGCTGAACGTACTTTACATCACGAGAGATGTGTTATGCAATCCAAGGCATTTGCTTAATCATATCTTGGATTTGTTATCATATTTTGTACCGAAAGATTTTTACATGCTCTGCTCCGCAGAGTAAAAATGAATGCAGGTTTATTGGCTAATTTTCAAGGTAAGAGAAAGTATTTGTGATATACAAAGTGATCCTGGTATTAACAGTGGACGTAGAAGAAGGCAGTATTAATGGTAACACTATTTGTTGATAATATAATATTGGCTTGATCTGACTGCTGTGTTCATTCATTCGTTTGTTCCACAGTTCAAGGCTGTGGTCCCACATGATCAGATACTTGCTGGACATGATGTAAGTGCTCTGTCAGCATCTCAAATAATTTTCAACATGCCTGACAGTAAACTCATCTCTCCCACTAAGTGAAATCTTCTCCTGTCTCAATTTCTGCTACAATTGTTCTCCCAGACATACAGGCTTGGGATCTCCATGTTTTATTTGACTTCTCTCTTGTTGTTTTTCAGTGGGTTTCTAAAGGCATTTAACCTCTGGGTTTTCAGCCTTTGTGTTTTTCACGTTGCAGCTCATAAGCACAAAATTCATATTTAAAAGGAATCCAAACTTTCCATTTTAGGTGAAATACAGGAGATTTGGAAAATAGTAGGCAATTTATTACGGATAAAAATCACTACTAGAGCAATGGCTTTAAAGCAATGCAAACTGGCAAATTTGAGGTGCAGAATAAAGCCTAGAATCTGCATCTAACTCTGAAAGCACCAAGAAGATAAAAATCCAACTTAGTGCTGAATATCAAAGAGGAGATTGAAGTGCTATAATTTTTTATTCCTCTATTAAAGGATAATTTATCTAAATTCGAAAACATGGTTTGATAAGCTGCTTGTTTAAACCACGTCTAAATCCATCCACTGTGTGTGTAGTGTGAGTGTTCTATCAACAAAGAGACGGTGATCCTTTTGTCTTTTTACGCTGTGGTTTAAATTTTATTCTTTAATTTTCTGAAACGCATCAAATACCAATAGCTTCTGGCTACTTATAAAATATTTATTTTAAAAAATTATTCAATAAAAAAAAATCCAAGCAGCAGCTGAGCTCATAAATAATTTAGCAAATGGCAAACTGACTTTTACTCATGTGCATAGGCCAGACCACAGAGATGCTGCTGCCGTGAACCCTGGAGGCAAACGTTAATGTGAGAGGGTTCTGGCAGAGCAAGAGGGAGGAAGAGACCAACACAAAACAGAAATGGCCCAACTCTCTTCCCCATAAAACTTGCATGTGGAGCCAGAATTGGTGTCTGTCTCAGCTCAGTATTATTTCCATAAAATGGCATGTCTCTGGGTCTTTTAAAGTTCTTTCAAGTAAGCAGTGTTTTCAGAGTGGTACCAGGGTGGCAATATTTTGGTGTGGCAATGGATTTCCTTTGGCTATTGGCTGATATGCAATCAGCCTGGTCCATGTGGTTCTACCCGAAAGCTTTGGGTGGGATTCCTGGGGAGACTTTTATGGTACCTGGACCTGAATTCTTTCAACTACTAGCTCTAGGCTTGAAATTCAATTTCATTTACTAATTATGATGCACAATTTCTATGATGCTGTAATTCGGTGTGTGTGACCCTACCCGTCTGTTCACAGGCAGGAGTAATGGGCTGTAATAGACCGCTCTTGCCAGATGCACTGATGACATTCTCTCCAAAAATGCAGTGTCCGTTGGCTACTGTTTTCCTTCCCTTCTGTGCCAGACGTGAAGGCCTCTGGTGGGTTACTCTTTTGAGATGTATGAAGGCCCAAGGAGCACCGTTAAGTGCTGACTGCTTTATCAGTATTCAGATTATAGGCACATGATTATACTCCAGCCTCACTGTTTTGTATTTCCACCAGGATTTTGTTTTTAACAGTTTGGATCTAACTTTTAAATTTTGATGATAGTGTGAGCTGTAAAAATAAATGAAATCTTACTTATGTGTTTATTATAATGATGAATACTTTGACATATGATCTCTTAGTCTCTAACGGCCAGGTTTGTAATTCCTCAGCTGCATATTTGGTTGATCACTATAAGAAATGGTAACACAATGCATCATATTGGCTATGGGAAACTTCAGAAGTACACCTCTCTCTTCTTTTTAAAAGAAATGTATGTTTAATAAAGCTGAAACATTCCAGAAGGTTACCTTGTACCTGCTTCCTGTTTTTCTTTGTATTCTTTCTTTGTGACTTTTGCTTTCCTGGAAAACAAGGTTCTATTGATATTGACATCCTCCAGGGGTTATATTTTGTGTGATACATAGGCCTTAAGACGAGAAAAAGGAGACTGCTTTTTACCTTCTTTTCATATCACTGCAATGGTATTGCTCCCTTTCACTCCCAGGAGGAATGCCTCCTCTCAGGTGCAGGGTAATTCTACTTGATGATAAATGCTACGTTTATTTAATATTACTCTTGGACTTTCTCACCAAAAGAATATAAGTGGGGATGTTTGGTGTTGCTACAGAACCAGGCATACACTTTCCCTTCTTTGAAGAGGAGCTTTATTTTTCTTTCTTTTAAGAGAGGAACGATGGAACTCTCACCTCCTCGCAGTCCCACAGCCGTGCCAGCTTCTGTCCTGCCTCAAGCCCTTCCTGAGACATCCACGTGGACCACCTCTTACTTCCTCTGGGCTTCTTTTCAAAGTGTTCCTTCTCAGAGAGGCCTTCTGACGAAGTTATATAAACTAGCAACCTTTCCCAAACCCTGTGTTTTCTATTCTGCTGGTTTTTTTTTTTTTTATGTTTCAGATGATTACCTAACATATTATGTTTCTCAGTTGTTGTTTATTGTCTGTCTTCTCCCACCAGAAAGTAAGACAGGGAAGGTGCCTGCTTTATTACTACTGTATAGATCCATTGTCCAACGTAAAGTCTGCCATGCAGTAGAGGCTCAATAAATGTTTACTGAATGAATAAGTGAACAACTCAGTCAGATATTTATTGTGTCAGATTCTACGATAGATTCTGGGAACATAACTGTAAATACAGCAGATTTGTTCCCTGTCTTCTTGATGCCAAGGTGACGTCCGGTGGGTAAGAACAGTGATGCCAGCCACACCATCTCATGAGTGCAGTGTCAGATGTATTCCTGTTAGTATTAATATTCAGAGCTTTAAAACAATAATTTTTTGCTTAGTATGATGTTTTCCTTTTGTTTATTTTTTTTAGGGGGGTATGTAATTAGATTTGTTTATTTTTTTAATGGAGGTACTGGGGATGGAACCCAGGACCTCATGCATTCTAAGTACACATTCTGCCACTGAGCTGTACCGTTCCCCCAATCTTCAAATCTTAATAGCGCCAAATCTCCAGAAAGCTCAATCTTTTATAGTCACCCTGCCAAATAGTCCTTTGAGACTTGATAATAAATTCCAGTCGCTTCTCATTATTTACAGCACTTAAATCACCAGGAACAGTGATTACTGAATTAGTGAAAACCGAACCATCGTTCCTGGGGGAAATGCAGGACTGAGTTCCTGCAAGCCTCAGGTCATAACCTCTTCATCCACTGATCAGTATATAACTTTGTTTTATGTGTGTTTCTGTTTAAGATACCTTATTGAATATATATTGTTGATTCCTGAACATTGAATTCATGCCCAATAGCACTATAGCTCATGCCTGAACAAAAGTTATCTGACATTTTTTTTTCTGTGGGGCACTTAATAGTTATTTTTTACTCAGAGGATGAGACAGCACTTCCGGCTATGCTTGGGGACCATTTTAAACAGTGAAATCACCAACAGAAAGCAAAATAGTGAGAAAAATATAGCACTAAATAGACAGCAAAAAGGACACTTGTTTACATCATGAGAGCCGAAACAAGAAGACAGAGCCTCACCTTGCTTGACCTCAGCTGGGACCATGCACGTGGGGTGGCTCAAATTTTTCCTTTTTCAGCACGTGTTCGCAAATGAACACAAAAGTGCCATGAGTATTAATATTGGGGTTATATATAAATTTTAGCAAGTAGGCGAATTTGCAAGTACAGAGTCTGCAAATAATTAGCATCAACTATATTTTAAAGGGTAAAGGAGAGGGAAGAATCTAAGATAGTTCTTAAGTATCTGGTCTGGATAGATGGTGGAGGAATAGCAGTGGTAGTTTGGAAAGAAACTTGTGAAAGAAATTAATGTTGGTTGGAGCTCTGGCTGCTTCCTTACTGGAATGATTAAAACTTTTTGTTTGTTTTGGAGGCTCTAGGAGAGGATCCATTTCCTTGCCTTTCCATTTTTTAGGGGCCGCCCACATTCCTTGGTTCATATGCCCCCCTTTTTCCAACCTCGAAGTGAATAGCATTGCATCTTTCTGATCATTTTCCCTTAGTCACTGTCTCCTTCTAACTATTCCCTTCTGCCTCCCTTTTCCTGCCTTTAAGGACCCTTGTGATTACATTGGGCCCACCTAGATAATCCCGTGTAGTCTCTCTGGTTTAAGGTCAGGAGATTAGCAACCTTAATTCCATCTGCCACCTTAATTCCTTTTTCTCATAAAACCTAATATGTTCACAGCTTCTGGGGGTTAGGATGTAGGTATCTTTGAGGGGCCATTATTTTGCCTACCATACACGGCAGGTTTCATTTTGGCCATGTCTCTAGGGTATATCCGAGGGAAATTTCTGTAAATTTCTGATGCTTTAGAGAAGAATCTGGAGCTCAGTGAAGAAATTTTACCTGGTGATACAGATTTAAAGAGGTATCAGTGTACTTGTCATTGAAGTCATAGACGTGGGGGTGCTCATGATGTAGGGGTGAACAGACTGAGAAGAAAAGGGAAAGGAAAGGAAGTTAGGGGAGGGTCAGGGAGGGAAAGAGTCAAGGATAGAAGGTAAGGGGAGGAAAAGAAATTTAAAAGAGGGGTGATGTATACATTTTGGGGGGCTTGCTGACACATTGATGGAATTCACGGATGGTTTTTATTTGATCAGGAAGTGACGGTTCAAGTCCTTTGCTACCAGGGACAGTGGCAAGGATTTTAAGGAGACTGATGGAGACTTGAAATGGTCACTGAAGACTGAAGGAAAGGGAACTGACCAAAGGTTGATATAAAGGATTGCTGAGTTGTTCTGGGGGCTTAGCTGAACTTACTCCAATATTCTGCTGAGAGATTGATAAAAACTAAAATTCCCCAAGAAAGAACAGACATGCTTGAAAATTAATTGTGGATCTATCTATCCAGTCATCTCATAAACAGAGGAATGTGCATATTAGGGCTATTCATGAGTTTAGGTCACAATTTGTAGCCCTTGTTCATGTGAAAAAAATCACTCTGAATTCTAAACAAGAAACTAAAAGCCAAACTTTGGCACTTGACCCACTGACAATTCCTCTGCCTTTTACTGTCTTTTATTACCTGGTCCCACTTATTATCTAAGCTCATTCTTTTTAAAAATTAATTGATTTATTATTGTATTATTTAATTATTTTATTTTGGTGGGGGTGGGAGGGGGGAGAGATAACTCTCCTCTGTTTGTCGTATTCATTGTGTGCTGATTGGGAAGATTTGCTCACCCAAGGAGCAGACCAGCTGCAAACATGCCTTCAAGGAGGGTTTACATTCACCCTGTAAATGATATGTAGAGAACCGCTGAGGGGAGAACAGGGCTGTCTGAGGACAGAGCCCTTTCCGCTGGATGGGTAGCACACTCTGACCTCACAAGTGACCATCTCCCTCCTGCACCAAACTCCTCGGTGACGTAACATTGGGCTGACTGGACCACCAGTGTATGTTGTATAGAACTGCCTATGTTTTCTTGTCCCTTTTTCTTGTTAATGGAAGGATTCATCTATCACTCCAACCCCCTACTGAAGCACGCAGCTAAGCTTTCTAATCTGTGTGTCATTCGCATTCATCCACTGATATTCTTTTTCAGTTACACCAATTTGCAGATAATTATCTCCCTAAAGCTAAGAATCTTGTAGGTGCCCATGACTATGTTTAAAATAGATAATGTAAGTTTTGATTTACCAGTTAAAAAAATTAAAACACCTTGAATGTATTCTGAGCTACACTTTCATTCAGTTGTCAGCAGGTGGCAGCACACTAGTTTTTGCTCACCGTTAAGGGAAAAAAAGATGGGTAATTGGGTTTTCGATAAACCCTATTTTGGAAAGATAGCCCTGACTAGAACAAAGGCAAATAGTTTCTATATATAATCTTCATTATTTCATAAAGGTATTCCCTTAATTCTATATATTATTTCATATTTGTAATTCCTGTATTTTAAATTGTATTCACATTATCACTGATAACACCATTGGATGTACCAAATTAGCTTTATTTAGGTTTTGAAAAATGTAGCTTTTTGTGACTAAAGAGTCTAGTTAGGAGATGAAAACCCTGAGTAGTGTGAACTTGTTCTGGAAAGTCTTCTCTGAGCGATGTTGGGCATTAGGGATGGAGGCACTAGGGTGAAATTGTCTTCCCTGTTGCCAGTTTTTAAGACTGCTGTTGTATCTCCTCAAGTGAAACAGATGGGAATAAAGATCACTAGTCTATTACTTAGCTGTATGGACCTTATCCCTTTGTGAGGATTTTGATCCACACCAGTATTTTTAGGGGAAAGGGGCATATTTGCTCTTTAGAAAAACTCGATTCTGAAGTCACGTAAATCACTTGAGTTTTAAAGCCTGTCTTAAAGCTTCAAAACATATGTAAGGACAAAGTATTCAGCTCAATTCAACAAGCACTTACTGAGCCCTTGTGTTAGGACTCAGCTTTGTCTCCTTCACTGCTTACACAGAACACACTTGACTTCTGTTCACTGAATGGGGAGGAGTGGGGTATGGTTTCCCCACACCAAGCAATTCTCTGTGACACCAGCTGGGTATCCTACAGTTTAACTCAATTCTAACATGTATCTGCCTGGAGATGGTGTCAGATCTCACAGGTTAAGGGCTCAGTCCAACAAGACTGCTCCCACCTTACTTCAGATGCCGGTTGTGAGCAGTAGATCCCCAGGTTACCCGTAACTTCTGTCTGACCTGACTGCAGATCCCCTACTCTCAGGTTCAGTTGGTTTGCTAGAGCAGTGCACAGAACTCAGGGGAACACGTTTACCAGTTCCAGATGAAGAGACACATGGTGTGAGGTCCGGGAGAGCCCTGAGCTCTGTCCCCTGGGAGTTGGGGTGCTTCGCCCTCCCAGTGTGGATATATTTGCCAACCTGGAAGCTCTCCAACCCCCCTACTATTGGGATATTATGGAGGCTTCTTAATGCAGGCATGACCAATTATTAATTTAATTTCTAGCCCCTCTTCCCTCTCTAGGGGAAGGGGCTTGGGGCTAAAAATTCCAGGCGTCTGATCACGGCTTGGTCTTTCTGGTGACAAGCCCCCATCCAGGAGCCATCCATCCAGGAGGTCCCCCCTCCATCACCCCAAGTCACTGCCTTAGAACAGAAGATGCTCCTAGTGTTCTTGTCACTCGCTTAGGAATTAACAAGGGTTTTGGGGGCTCTGTGCCAGGCACCTGGGGCAGAGACCAATATATACACTTCCTATTATCTCACAGTGCCCCTTTATTTAATTATCCAACAGTCTTTGACCTTTTTTCTTTTAAAGGTGTTATTCTGGGTGCCATAGAAATACCAAATGAGTATGACACACTTCTTGCCCTCAGGTAATTGTTCTGAGGCAGAGGATAGGACTTATACAAAAATATACCATAAGGCACCTGAGTGTGTACATTAAGCATTTTTTGAATGAATGAGTTGTCATAAATAGTTGTTAAAATGTGCTTTGGGGGAAGTCGGGTCTACAGGTTAGGAAGAGGTACATGAGAGGCACGGTTTGTGCTGTGGCTTTGGAGGAAAGATGTGGTTGAAGGTCAGGGAGGCGGCTCTCTAGGTGACTGGAGCACCAGGAGCAAAGGCACACTGGGAGAGGACAGGTCGTCCGGTTTGGCTGGAGGGTAGTTCAGGTGTCGACCGTCCACTTAAACAACCAGCGAGGTGCACAGTGGGGCATCACAACCCCTGGCCTCGCATTTGCTAAATAGGGTTAGAGCACAGACTCACATAACCAGGCCATTAGTGGGACCCTCCAGGGTGGCCTTTGACATTTAGTGCCCAGTCCCTTGGGAGGTGTGGACAAACCCCTTGTTCTTCCTTGTCAACCAAGGTCACAACTGGTAACAATTTTTATGTATTTAGAATAATGACTTTTTAAAAATGATATATATTTAGTTAAAAAATTAAGCAATTTGGAAAAAAATACAAATAAGGAAAATGATATCCCAAATTTCATCCCCTAGGAAATAATCATTGTTAACATTCAGTATCACTTCAGACCTCTTTCTTTGCACGTATACAGATGGAGGTATGGCTGGCTCAGAATAACTTTGCAAAAATGGGACCATCCTGTGCATGCTAATTTTACATGGAAGTATTAAATTTAGTTCAACTTGAACTTAAAGAGAAGAAAAAGAAATTGTGAGTAAAAGATGAAAGAATTATGGAATCTTAGGTAAATGTTTCTTTAATTTTAGTTGCTTTAAAAAAAAAATAGGTGATATATTCACCTGGTCCAAATTTCAAAAGCTACATGTTGGTGAAAAACCAGTGAAAACCCACCTTCCACCCTTCCCCCTTCCCCCCCATCTTCTGTACCCAGTGTCCTTCCCCAGAGGTAACCGTGTTAGCAGTTTCTTGTTTAACTTTCCAGAGAGTTCAGGATTTAAAAAGTGTCTTTATCACAAAGATATTAGTTCCTAAGATTAAGAAACAAAAAGATTATAAAAAGCCTTAAAATTCTGAAGGGATTATGTTTTTATAATGATAAGCTATAATTTTTTTAAGTAATAGAATCTGATGCTGGGTCCTATGCTAAGAACTTTACATAGATTATTTCAGGTGATATCCAGGACAACATTATCATCTTCATCTTACTGGGGCAGGTTAAATAATCTGTCTGAGGACAAAAATGAGATGTAACAGAGCCTAGATGCAAATTCAAGGGGTCTGATAGCTGAACTACCCACTGCACGCACTGCCTCCAATGCTTTCCCCGCAGCGTGTCCACTCGTCTCTTGTAGAGCTGGATTTTGTCTCTGGTAGTTTTTCCAAGAAGGGCTACATTTCCTAAGGCCTTTCATGTTTGAGAATGTGTTCATTTGCCTTTATTCTCAAATAGCAAAAACTGTCTGGCTATTCTTAAGTCACACTTCTTCCCCCTCTCAGACGTCTGTAGGCAAAACTCCATTCTCTCCTGGGGTGGATTGCTGTGAAAGAATCTCAGCCAGTCCAGCTTTGCTCTCCCCTGTAGCTGACTTGCTTTTTTTCCTACCTCGATTCTTCTAACTCTTTTAATTGCCGCAGGTAATTCACGTAGCCAGGCTGTGTATCTGCTTTAGTGATTCTGTATCAGTTTTTCCTGGAGCACAACTGCCTGTTTCATATCCAAAATGACTTCTTTGTTAATATTAGGGAAATATTCTTTTAAAAAATACTTTTTCTGTTTCATTTTTTGGGTTCTCTACTCCAGAGACACCAGTTATCCTTGTACAAGATCATTGCTCTCTTTCACATCTGTTCCTTCCTCTCCAGTCGTCAAATCCTTTATCCCTTTTGCTGAATGTGCAGTGACCAGACCAAGCCTTCCCTCCCTGTCAGTATTGCAAGTCCATTTTCAGCCTATTTGATCTCTGATCTTTCTCATTTATTAGTTTTCTCATGGTGGCATTTTTGTCTTCAAGTTGTAGTCTCAGCTGTTTCCCTTTTCATCTCTGTTGTTTTTTCATTTTGTCTTTAAGATCTTATTAAGTTTTCCTTTAGTGTAAACACTGGCAGGGAATTCGTTCCGATTTTTGTCATACATTGTTTTACACTAGGTCTTTACCTGTCTTTTATATCCCTATTCTTATCCTCTCTTCTTTTAATTTTTTTTTTGTGCTAGTGTATTTGTGTGATCGATGTACTGCTTGTTTCCCTCTTGCTCATGCTTAACATGGAAAACATTTGCCAAGATTTTCTACTTTCTTTGAGATATCATGAGTGAATTCTTCTTGATTCCTTTCCCATATGACCAAAGTTGTCCCCTCTAAGTTGCAGATGAGGATGGGTTGCTGTATTTATTAATTCTGACTCCCTCTCTGAAGAGGAGAAAGGATGGGACTGGACATCAGCTGGGCTGTGTGCAGCCTTTGAGGAAAAATCAGTGCACACCTATTGAATCACACACACACACCCAAGAATATGCTTTCATTCCCAGAGATGGTAAAATCTACAATTATATTTAAAAAGAAAACCATTTTCTTAACTACAATGTAACCTGCACAGCTGCTTCTGGGAACACAGAGATGGTTCTTTCATTATTATATTGAAGGGAGTGTAATCTGGTGGTTGAGGGCACACCCCCCTAGGTTCAAATCCTAGCTCTGCCACTCAACTGGCTGTGTAACCATGAACCAAGCACTTCTATTTCTAAACCTCAGCTTCCAATGGGGATGATAATAGGACCTACTCATAGAGCTGTAGTGAGTAATAAATGGATTTGTACATAGGAAGTCTTTAGCACAGTGCCTGGCATACAGTAAGCTGGCATACAGGTATACATACTCAATAAATACTAGCTACTATTATTATTATCCAGAAGAGTAGCAGTTTCCTTTGGTTCATCTTCTTGCTTTTAGAATTTGATCAGGAACCTTCATGAATTAAGGGCATTAAAGAGACATCTACCTTCTGATAGCACATCTTTTTTCTTTTTAATTTAATTTATTTTTTAAATTGAAGTATAGTCAGTTACAACGTGTCAATTTCTTAAAAATTTTGTTGTTGTTGGGGGGAGGTAATTAGGTTGGTTTATTTATTTATTTATTTTTGGAAGAAGGTACTGGGGATTGAACCCAGGACCCTGTGCACGCCAAGCATGCCGTCTACCACTTGAGTTATATTCTCCCCACCTACAATGTGTCAATTTCTGATGTACAGCATAATGCCCCAGTCATGTGTGTGTGTGTGTATGTGTGTGTGTGTGTGTGTGTATTCATTTTCATATTCTTTGATAGCACATTTTGGCTAAACAAAGTTTGAAAGGAAATCAAAAAGTAAGAATATGGATCACACATACACTGATGGTGGGAATGCAAATATACAGTCACTCTGGAAAGCAGTTGGGAAGTTCCCTAAAAAATCTGGACATGCAATTACCATTCAACCTAGCAATCTCACTCTTGGGCATTTACCCCAGAAAAATGAAAACTTATGTTCACACAAAAACCTGTACACGAATGTTCATAGCAACTTTTTTTGTGATAGCTAAAAATTGGAATCAACCAGATGTCCTTTAACAGGTGTCTGGTTAAACAAATTGCAGCACAGAATGGAATCATGGAATTGTTGATTGAACTTTTGATACATGCAACAAGTTGGATAAATCTCTAGGGAATTCTGCTAAGCCAAAAAAGTCAATCCCAAGGGTCACATGCTATGCCATCCACTTATATAACATTTATGAAAGGAAACATTTACAAATGGAGAACAGATTAGTGATTGCTAGGTCGTAGAAATTGGGGTCCAGGGGAGGGAGACAGATGTGATTATAAAAGGACGTGAGAGATCCTTGTGGTGTTGGAACTATGCACTGTCCTGACTGCAATGATGGATATGCAAACCCATACAGGTGATTGTGTAGAACTTAATACACACATACACATGAATACGAATAAAACTGGGGGAAATCCAATCTGAATAAGATAGGTGGGTGGTATCAGTGTCATCATACTGGTTGGGATATTATTCTGTAGTTTTGCAAAATATTACCATTGGTGGAATTGGTTCAACAAAGGAGCTCTCTGTATTATTTCTTACAACTGCATGTGAAGTGACAATTTTCTTAATAAAAATTTTAATTAAAAAATGAAGGCAAAAAAGATTGCCCCAATACCCCCTCAACTCCCTACACACACACACACACACACACACACACACACAATGTCTTCCTATACTTTGGAGTTTCAACAGAAAACACCTCCAGAAAGACTATCCTGAAGCTTGCTGGAAAGGTCCTTTTCAGCTACTTCTAACCAATCCTAGTGCCACTGACCTTCAGGGAATAGACTCTTGGGTTCACGTGACATACCTAAAAAAGCACCAAACCCTGACTGAACCTTGCACATCATCTGGTGACGTGAAAGTAAAGATGTCCCAGAATTGAGGCAACGGCATCTGATGAGACAGCCTTCCCAAGATGTCCAGACTAGGCCTGTTGGGAGTTTGTTGACAAACCTTTGATGATGCCATAAATCTTCAGATGGTCTGCAGTGTCTGTGATCTGGGCAACATGTGAACTTTAGATAAAAAGTGCCTGAGAGTGCTCCCTCCTACCCCTTCTTGTTACTCACATGTGATCTCAATAGGTTTCCAGTCTGCATTGTCCCTCCCCAACATGAGACATTACACCCTGGAAAGGTCCTCCCTGGCATCAAGGGACAAAAAGCCACTGAAACTGGGAAACCTGGCTCTTAATCAGTGGTGCTTTCAAACAAGATCTTGATCAAAAGAAGGAAATGTAAAATAATTAATGAACAGAAACCTCAATTAAATAGAGTTGGAAGACCAGAAGGGGGAGCTCTCCTGCCCTGCAATAATGGCAGAGCCCAAAGAGAAGAAAGACTCCTTTTCTTTCCTGGCAAAGATTCAGCCAGTGACGAGCCATGGACTCTTTGTTTACTACAGCCATCCCAACTTCTTTTCCCCTCTAGAAATGCAGTCTCTTTCCCCTTCCATGCAGGCACTTGCCTGTGGCTTGCCATGGGTGCAGATTTCAAATTACAGTTCTCTGCCAATCCTGAATAAATCCATCTTTGCTGGAGAAATAACTGGTGGTCTGTTTTAGGTCACCAGATACAAGTAACATCAGGGCACAGATGAAGCGGGGAAAAGTCTGGGACCCACCAACACAGATCCCAGGTCATTTCTTGCTGCTTTGGGACTAGTTCTGGCCCTGACTAACGAAAAGGGTCTCTAAGGGATATGTGCAGTCACATCGCTGATGCAGAAGAGAGCTGTTTCTTTCATGAAATATCTCCATTTTATACTCCAATAACTACACAGATTACATGACTTTAGGGAACAAAATTCCATAAATCCGTAAATTGCAGCTTTGATTACCATAATAATCAATCCTACACAGATGAGGTTTATCCTGCCCAAAGCATTCCATAGATAAGGATTTTCCCATTCCAGACAGCAGCAGTGTGTTTGCCTGGAGGTCTGTCATTACATCCTTGCAAGGAAATTGACCAGATTATCTTCCTTTCTTTCCTTCCCAGGGGCGTTTCCTCAATAAAGAGAGAGAATGTGTTGTAGGCCTGCTGCCACTCGCCTTTCCAGGGCAGCAGGGCCAGTGCCCATGAGTGCTAGCATCACATCCAACTCTGTCTCACCTGCAAGTCCATTCTCTCCAGAACACTGTACGCTCTCCAAACGTCAGGAGGCCTGGCTAGGGGATTTCACAAGTATTAATGCCCCTTAATGTGTCTTGACTTTTCATTTTTGTGAACACTGTCATCAACATCTCTCAAGCTGCTGTGCAGAGTCCTTCACAGGGTTGTTTCTGCTGCTACTGCTGACAGCAAGGCAGTCTGGTCTGTGGAGGAAAGAAGCGAGAAGGCAAAATGAAAAGATAGGGGAAAGACAAGAAGGGTGATCCAACTAATGACTTTATTTGATCTGCGTGTCAAAATGGGTGATTCTTTAACAGATAGCTGGATGATACGTAATGCAGTCACTTACTAGTTTCAGTAGATGATAAAGTGATAGTTTGTTTATAAAAATGGCACAGTAATCCTTGGAATTTAATTTTCAGGAAACAATGGAAGTTCAGCATGCTTTACAGAGAGCAGTGGGCTGTAGCCGGTTAGTCCCCGCTTGAAAGAACCCATGGTGAGCCTTGCGACATCACCTACGTTGGCAGTTCGAAGTCGGCCGTGGTAGTGGTATTCACAACACAGAAATGATCAAGTACTATGAACCAGGGCTCTTTCTTCCCAGAAAGCTGGTTGCTGGATGTTAACCAGCACGTCTATATTTATGGATAGGTATTCAAGGCTTTCCCACTCCTGTATTCACCATTAATCTGGTGCCAGAACTAGAAAGTCAAATGAGGAATCAAAATATTTACTAGAGTAGACCCTTAGAATGTAAATGTATTGAATTTTCTGGGAGGGGCAGTTAATAACACCCCCTTTTTCCCCTCCTGAGTTTGGAATCAAGGGAAAGACAGAAGATCGGTATCTCGACGTTATTACTAACAAACCTGGTTAGAGGGCACCTCAGAGCTCTGTGGCCAAGCGGGTGACCTGACCCCTTGCTCCTGAGCAGAGGTCACCCACCCAGTTGCCGGCAAGACTGGACCATCACAGGCTGTGAGTCTCTCTCCCAGGGGCGGATCACTCCCTGCATGTTGGGGCAGAGAACGTGTTTGTCCTGAGGTCAGGCCATTCTGAGCGACGGAGAGACTGAGAGGAGGAGAGGAAGAGACAGACAGAGGCTGTGCCTGGCACACTCAGTTCCTGCTTCCTAGAGGTCCCGATCACTTGGACTGGGAAAGCCACTTCTCTCCCCTTGGGCAGGGGTGATGACAGGAAAGGGAATGAAGGAGGCAGCTCTTAATGGGCCAAGGTAGAAGCATGAGTTGTGGAAGAGAATGGATTGCCCTGCGGGATATTTTATTTGAATCCCCTTTCTTACCACTTAACTAAGATGGGACACTGATCACCCAGCACCAGACATTTTGCTCTGTCATGCAGTTGATTTGAACAGTTGAAATGAAAGGGTAGGGAAATTTTCAAACCCTTTTTTGGGAAGTGCCACAGAAGCGCGTAAAATATATGCTAGACACTTTTTTTAAACTTTTTTTTAATGGATGTACTGGGGATAGAACCCAGGACCTTGTGCACACAAGCATGAGCTCTACTGCTGAGCTGTTCCCCTCCCTATGTATATGCCAAACAGTTTTGATGTCCCCTTCTCCTTTTCAAAAAGTTTAGAGTCTGACTTATATCTACCAGTGTTAAAATATCAAACCCGTTTGAGCATTTTCAACAAGCAACCAGTTAATTCATTGAAAAAGAGATAAACAGTCCAAGCATTTATTGAAATGACTTATTGTTTCGCTGAATTGACTAGCTGCTTAAAAGAATTGACCTCAGTTCTATCCGGATTGTTAATCCAGCTGCCTTGCGGAGGAGACAGCCTCTCTTTCTCTGTCGAATCACAGCATCATAAAATTTTGTCTACATTTCCAGTTTCATGTGGAAATGTTTAAAAGAATGCAGAATGCACAATCCAAATCTTTTTTAATAATTGTAAGTATGGTACATTATCCCTTGTGCTGGGTGCTGGGTTTTCTTTGGGGGGACCTAAGATAATTTTAGGGTTTTTTGTGTCTCCTGGCTTTTCCTTAAAGGTCCAATCAGGTCAAATGCCAAATGCCATGTCCTTCGAAGCATGGCTGTTGTCTAAGCAGAAGGTACTCTTTGAAAGACTAACTTGAGGGATCTTTAAAATCCCTGTCAAAGTCCAGTCTAGGTTGGGAGTGACTTGCCTGTGGACATCTGCAGACTATTTTCTCATCCACAGGAAGTGAGGTGGTCCCTTCTCAGTGCCACAGGGCCTCAGTGTTGGTACCAAGTGGTACCATTGTTGGGAGGCCCAGCAGAAGGCCAGGAAGAGCGTAGTCATCACTAAGCTCTATCTCTGCGCCCGGGTGAGGAAACACTGGCACACCATTGTGAGGAGGCTTGTTGTCCTGTGCATGTGGCCCCAAATGAACAGTACCAGGGCACCTCAGCTCTGGCGTGAACTGCCTCTCCTGTTCACAAACTCAAGCCCGCACATCACTTAGGAAAATCAATGCATTTTTGTCTTCTGTTTGTTTGATGCATTTTGTTTTAGGAAATATCTCATTCCCCTAGTCCCTTTAAAAAAGTGTTATTATTGATTATATTTTTGGCAGAGATTAATATTACTATTGTTGTTGTTTTGCTACAATAGTCCTATTAAAGAAAGGAATTACTGCTTGCTGGGAAAATAGGCTGTTTACTAGGAATAATTGACTCTGGTTTGCATGTCCTTGCATTAAATTTGCATATCATTCATTTACAGGAAAAAAATCTTAGATACCTCTTCACGCCCTAATGTTCCTTCCCCTTCAGAGACCTTGAACGCCTCTTTTTTTAAACTTAATCTTCCTTAGGCTCCCTGTCTTCTTCACTTCAAATTTAAAAAGGCATCTGTAGAAAGGGCTCTGATTATAGGTATAAAACAATGACATTTCACAGACGATACAAAGATGAACAAATTGAAACTTAACATTTTGATGAGCTTGTGCTTGGAGTTCCAGCTAATATTGCCATCTTTTATTGCAAGCTTATTAAATAAGATGCATTGTCTCTTTATGAAGAAAATCTTAAATGGTTATTATTATTGAAGGCAGGTTGTTGACAGTTATTTAAATAATTGAGACTCTTCTGTTATTTTATCGATCCATGACATCATTTTGAATTCTGCTTTGTCAGTTCTTCAACATACGTTTTATGGACACCCGCCATGTGCCCAGGACCATGCTGAGTACTGGGATAGAAGGTGGTGCTGGTGACCAAGAGACTTGGGTCAGTCTTCTCCCTTATTGCAGCTCACAGTCTAGACATGGAGACAGACAAGTGGAGGAGGAGTTATGACACTGAACTGTAAGGGTAATTCTAGGGACAGAGTAGCCATCTTAGCTGGGCTGAAATTGAGCTTGGATACATTAACGGGAAACAAAGCAACATTTCTTTCCCTAAGAAACTACTCTCTCCACACAAAAGAGTGGAGAAGAATGTGTGCTTAAAATTAAATGCAAACATATTCTAGCATATTTGGTGTGGGAATGTGGGCCACGTTTGAAGTGCGTCAGGGGACAGGATAGAAATCATATTGCAAGAAGGTGGGCTCTGGTATGATGAGCTGAACTTAGCAAAAGGACTGACTGAGGGATGGAGGGAAGCTGTTGCTTCGTGTCTGCTGTGGCCTTGGCCTCTGAACTCTTGCTGTATTTGGCAACATCCTGGATCTCTGCTTGCGAATTAAAATTCCTCTTGTTCTGAAGTTCAAGCAACCCTCTACAATGGGAGTCTAAATTATTGCCAACAGAGAGTAAAGTGCATCATCCTCACTTTGATAGACATCGCAGCGATGTCAGAGCGTAGTGAAGATGGCTAGCATCAGTAGCCAATATAATGAGCAGTAATCTGCATCTCGGTAGGGACCAGGCAGAGCTTGGAGTGACTGAGGCCCGTGGCTCCGTGGCTTGGATTGCCAGAAGCCACCAGATTTAGCAATAAACCATAATGTACTTTCTCCGTGGTACCTGTCTATGTAGTTCTACACCTTTGAACATTTTCTAAGGTCCCTCAAAAATACTGCATGAAATGGCATCATAGAGACTAGTGCAAATGGTGACCCAGACTGAGTCTTAAGTGTGTGTAAGACTTTCCCTGGGAGCTCCTGTGGGCCCCAAGTGACCTCACAAGGGAGTTCATTTATGAACTCAGTGGGGGCTTGGCACAGTCAAGATTTGGCATGCATATTAATAAAACTTCTGTTCCCAACTAATGAAACGTCTATTCCCAAATCGGGAAGGACTCTTGTTTTCTTTAATTTTGTTTTTTATTGAAGCGTAGTTGATTTGCAATGTCAATTTCAGGTGTACAGCAAAGCAACTCAGTTACACACATACATACACAAATTTTCAGATTCTTTTCCATGATAGCTTATTACAAGAAATTGAATATAGTAGCTCCCTGTGCTATCCCAAACTGGGAAGGGCTCTCAACCCTGCATCAACTCCTTGTTTTCACTACCTTTCTTTCCCAGGTCCATTCCAGATCGGCAATGATTCCTTCATACTGGATCCATCAGTCGCTTATTTGTCTCAATTCTTTTTAAAACCTGAGTCCTGAATAGATAAATTCAGGATGCACTGCACACGCCATTGCCCATGGAAACCAAGGGGGCGTGATGTCAGTAACGTTCTTAAACAGGGCCATCCTTAGTCCCACCTCTAACATGAAGACACTGTTCCTCTTTGGTGTATAAAATAAGGCATTGCCCTTTTGTAGATTAACTTGCACAGCAGCTGACATTGTTAATCATGAAAACAGTTCCACTGTCCAGGACGAGTACTTCAGCATTCAGGCCAGTGATAAACGTAAGAAATAAATCTATGGGATCAAAAGAGTAAAGAGGAAAGGACTAAGATTGCACAATTTAAAGGTTTTTTTTCCCCACAATTGTATGGTATGTATCTTTATTTTCAGGGTCATAAAGAGGTACTCAAGGGAAAGAAAACATAAATATGTGAACAAAAAACCCCAGCTGGTGTTTTGCCAAGTGGAAAGAAAATGTGACCCATGAAACATTAATTCAGTCGTGTTATTAACCTGATCACTCCTTATTTGAAAATTAGGTAAAATTATTTTCAAATTGTCATGGATACTTGGAGGAATATGCTATTGTGTACATCTTTTAAAATGGAAAAGAGATCTGAGGCTAAGTTTTCCTTTAACACATTTTACCAACGACTGGCACATAGGAGTAAATTTGTACTAGGAATGTTCAGTCAGGTTAACTTCTCTTTTTCCTACAGTCAAATCTCTGTAGGGACCCTTTTACTTAGGAGTTTGCCCTTGTGCTTTGGTTTATATACCTCTATCCTCTGATCAATTCCATCCCTTTGGAAGTTTTTTTGTTTTGTTTTTTTAGAGGAGGTACTGGGGATGGAACCCAAGACCTCGTTGTGTGCTAAGCATGCGCTCTTCCACGGAGCTATAGCCACCCCCCTGCTTTGGAAGTTTTAAAACAAGCCCTCAATTATTTGACCCACCTTCCATTAAGAGGCAGCATCTGTGTTCCCTCCCCTGAATCTGGGGAGATTTGTGACTCCTCAACCAACAGAACAGGGTGTGACCGTGTCTAGACGGTGTGTGCGACCTCTTAGGCTAAGGCCTGTAAGCAGTCCCAGTACCCGTGACCCATGCTGGAGTGGCAACACGCAGGAGCTCTGGTGGACAGTCCCAGCTGGGTCCAGCCTTCCAGACATCCCTGCCTCGGCGCCAGACGTGTGAATGAGCCATCTTGGATCCTCCAAATCCACTATCTGCCAGCTAACCACTGGGCAACCTCCATTAACACCACAAGAAACAGATGAATCACCCAAATGCCCTCAAAAATAGTTTTTTCCTTCTCATCTCAATTATGATGGCTCATGTAAGTTAAAAAAATCTCATTTGTCAATGAAAAGTTTTCAAGGAGGCACTCTGTAAGTAGAGAAAGTTTCTCTTTCAAATCTGTTCAAAACTGAAAAATTATGATATAACCAAATGGCCATTGTTTTGAGCCACCATGTTTCCGAGTAGTTTGTTACCCCAATATATATTCCAACATGCCCCAATATATTCCACAGAAATAGATAAATGGAACAATCCCCTTAAGAGCTGCTTTTGGGGAAGCCCATTGTGTTCTGAAATTACATGTTCCTATTTTTGAAATTCAGAACTGCATTTTGTGCAATGTTGAATGTAAGGGGTTAAATGATGTTAAAATAGTCCCAATCCTGTATCTCAGTTACCTTGTGGCTTTAATGGGCCTGTCTTGACCGGTCTGAGGGCCTCATCACCAATAAGCCGTGATGTGTGGATTCTGAATACCCAGCACTTAACTAATGCATGAATTTCTGGAGTTCAACTATCTGTCGATTGGGAACTGTCTACATTGACAGCGACTGTATCTCTGGGAATAAACTCAACTCCACAGGTCATGCTGCTGCAAACTGGGTAGGTATGGTGATGGAAAGGATGGCAGGGCCATCCTTTTTCCTGCAGCATGCTCGCCTCCATACTGTGCTCTGTATTGACTGGCAGCCTCACCCAACTGCTCTCTGATGCTCAGTGACATTTTGTTTGTATTTTTTCCATGGTGCTCTGCCTTGAATTTTTACTTCTCCATATTCATTTCCCTCTATTCTACTAAATTGTAAGCGTCTTGTGAGTGGAGGTTATGCTGCCTTCATTTTCTATCACTGGATGGTGCGTGCTGCCTTATGAGACAGATAAATACTTGTTGACTAAATGGATGATTCTTTCCTAAAATGACTGCAACTGCCAAGGGATGATGTTCTAGCCTTAAATTGCCAGCCTGCGGAACTTCTGTCCTTTCTCTTGGTGATTTAGAATCACAGACTATCAGAGCTGGCAGGGAACTTAGGGATCACTTACAGATGGAGGAGCTGGGAACAGGGGCTGCCGAGTGAGTGTGAGAGCTGGGACTGGAGCCCAGGTGTCCTGACTCCACGCCAGAGCTGCTTCCACCAAACTCAACAGCCTCTTCGTTTCACGGATTTACCCGTTATCTCCATCCTGGCAGTGGCGACAGAATACCATGAGCTGCCCCACAGATCTCTCTCAGGCCAGTTCTGCATCTTTGACTTTTGTTGAAAGCCCTGCAGTTTTGCTTTCCCACCCCACCTCACTTACTGTGGTGACGTCATTTTAATAACTCATTTTCAAGCACTAGTTTCAAGTAAACTTGATGGGGGGGGGTCTGTCTCCCTCAAAAAAAGTAGTTTTCCTGATGCTCTCAGACCCACACTAAGTGCATTCTTTGATTCGATAGCTATTCATCACATATTTATCATGAGTATTGCAACAGATTGCTCTGTGATTTTTTTTCTATTTGCCACATATTATTAATTTCTTCTTAATACATTTGAAGTTATCATTTGCTTTCATTTCCCACTCAAAATATTTACTGTTGTTTTGGATGTGCTTTCTATTCATTCGCTCATTTATTCAGCAAATACTTGTGGGGAGCCCTGTGTGCAAGGTCCTAGGAACTGGGAGTACAGTGGTGAGTGTGACAAATGTGGTCCTTGTCTTCACAGTGATTACAGTTGTGTCTTGTTTTGGCTGCCTGATCCTGCCTTTCCCTCTGTCCATCTTGGAATTCCCTGAGTGAGGAAAAAAAAAGCGTATTTTTTCACTGTATCACATTCTGTCTTACATCGCAGGACTCACCTCCAGCTTCTCTGCCCATAGTCAGTCCTTCCCCCTTCTCCTGCCATTCCCCACACCCGGGGCTCTGCCGCTCACATGCAGTGCTTCCTCATATGGCTTTGTCTTCAGGCAAGGCCATTCCCAACCTCTGGAATGTCCTCGCCACTCTCCTTCATCAGAAGAACACGCATTCATCCTTCAAAGTCTTCCCTCATGAAGCTTTCCACTCCTCAGCCACACTAGCCCACTAGCCCAGTAGCACCCAGATTCTTATTTAAGGACACAAAACCCGTCTAGAATATATATGAATGCCATTCAAATTAGAATACTAAGATTTTTTTTTTTATAGATTACTAAGATGTTTAAAAACAACTCAGGAGAGATTTAAAAAAATTTTTTTAAAGTAATATATGCACATGTTAAAAATCGGTTGTGTGAAGTTCCAAGTTACTTCCTCCTAGAGAGGAAACCATGGTTACAAGCGTGTTGTGATTTCTTCCAGATAGACATTCTATGCATATATGAATAGAGATCCTAAAGATTTTGTGGACAGAATTATTTCTGGTTCATTTGAAATAAATGAAAAACCAGAGAAGCCATAAAACGATGTATAAGAGTAGTGAAAGATGAAGTAGGGGAGGAAAAAGTTTTCCTCAACCCTCTTAGGGCTCCTTGGCCGAAAATTAAACTGACAAAGACAGATTAACAAGAGAAGAGCATACAGATTATTTAATACAAGTTTCACATGATGTAGGAGCCTTCAAAAGGAAATGAAGACCAGGAAGAAAAAAAACCCAAACAATCAGACCTAAGTATTTTAATACTGGGCTCAAGGTGGGAGGGAATAGCTCAAGGGGTAGAGCACATGCTTAGCATACACAGGGTTCTGGGTTCAATCCCCAGTACCTCCTTTAAGAATAAATAAATAAGTAAACCTAATTACCCTCCCCCCAAACAAACAAAAGTACTGGCTTTGATGAAGAGTGGACAGTCATGGAGAAATGTGATAGGTCAAAGAGTAGGGGTTAAGTATAGTGAACTGGGGAGACTTGGCAAGACCTGTTTGTTAGGGTTCTTTTCCTTAGAGTCCCTTTGCTTTCAGAGGTAAGGACGCTCCTTTCCTCCAGGTACAGCGAGGGCACCTCTCACATGAGGGGTTTATGACTTATTTGGGGGGAGAAGGACGGGGTACGGGAGTTTAGAGTGACCGTCTTGCTTCTGCTGTTTTCTCAAACTTCTTCAGTTTGAAATACTCAGTATGCCAAGGAGGTGTCCCATTTTGGGGTAGTGTGTCCTGAACCCTGTCAATGACACGCCCTACCAATTGTTATAGAAATCAGAGCCAACACTTACTGACCACTCACCTTATGGAAGGCGCAACTCTGAACTCTTTACCTGCCTCAGTCATTTAATCCTCACAACCACCCCATGAGTTAGGTACTATTATTATCTCCTTTTTAGTGATAAAAACATTGAAGTAACTTGCCCAAGGTCACCGAGTTGGTGGAGTTTGATCTAAATCCAGACCTTGAATTTCAAGAGCCTCATCCCTGCTAAAGACAGAGATTTTTGTCTCTCCCAGGCCCAGCTCAAGAGTTACCCCATTATAAAGCTTTTTTTTCACTTATTCTCCAAGTAGACTTTCTTTGTACCCCTTTGTCATTCTCACTTTTGCATCTATCAGAGTTAACTGTGTTTTTAAAAATTTTTTTAACTTATTTGGGAGAGGTAATTAAATTTTAAATTTGCTTAATTTTTAATGGAGACACTGGGGATTGAACCCAGGACCTTATACATGCCAGGCATGTGGTCTACCACTGAGCCATACCCTCCCTCTAGACTAGAAATTGTGTTTTATGCACTGAGTATCCTCTGTGCTTGGCACAGAGTCAGGGTTTAATGTTTGTTGAGTTGGGAGGCTAAGTCTTTGAAGGAAAGACCTTGTCTGGTGTCGCCTGTGAGCCTATTTATGGTGCTGTTCAAAAATATCATTGTTCCATCAGCAACCTTTACAAAACCTGATGATTAAGGAGATTATGAGACCTCTTCTGCTGAATCTTAGTGGGGAAAAAAAATCCCTAGGATGGTTATATTTAAATGAGCCTTGAGAGGTTAAACCCTCCTATTAAGTATTTTAAGTATTTACATTTGTAATAAAAATAGACCTTTTCCCCTAGTCTGCATTCACCCTTCTGCCCACCACACACACAAACATCCCTGACAGACCTACACTCACCTTTCAACATCTGCTTCTGTTTTGATTTCCCCAATGGCAAGTATTGTTTTAAAAGAATACTATAAAATAATGCCTAATCATTGTCAAATAAATGCATCCAATAAAGAGATTTATAAAGAAGAATGTGGAAATCACCTGGAAACGTATTATCTAGTCACTAATGCAGCTAGCATTGTAACAATATATATTTTTTTCAGGCATTTTTCCCCCCATACCCATTCCCCAAAATATTTTTTACAAAAAAAGAAATCACACGAATCATACTGCTTTGTACCCTGATTTTTTCACCTAAAGTAAATCTGGTCATTTTCCATATTAATGAATGTTTAATTCTGTGGTATTTCTTACCTCGATGTATCATAAGTTATTGAACCAGTTTCCTATTCATGGACATTTTAAGTTGCTTCTAATTTTTCACTGGTATAAAAACATGTCTTGGGAAGGCTGTCTTGGATTCTGCACACATCTGATTATTTTCTAGGATAAACTTCTAATCGTGGAATTGCTAAGCCAAAAGGTACATGCATTTTCAAGTTTTAGAAACATTTTCCAGGGTCCACTCCGGTCAGCACTGTAGACAAGTTCCTGTTTTGCCACATTTCTCTGCAGCGTTGATGAGCCCTGATCATTGTGGTTGATTTGCATTTCTTTGATCATTAGTGAGGTCAGATATTTTCTCGTTTTTCTTTGAACTTTGATTACAGCAGTTTGTGTATGCGTGTGTGTTAAAGAAGTTTTTAATTTTCAGTGTGTTCAATCTCCTTTTATAAGGTATTGGCTTTGGGGATCATATTTAGAAAGGTGTCTTTCATGAGTAAGATAATAAATTCAAGCACCATGTTTTCTATTATACCCCTTTATAATTTTGTTTTTTAATAGTTAAGTCTTTAATCCACCTGCCAATTATTTTTGTGTAAGGTATGAAATAGAATTTTAGCTTAATTTCCCCTTATTTTTAACTGATTATCATACTTCCTTTTAAAAATAATTTACCCTTCCCCTATTTAATTAAATAGTAATAGCAAATACTTGAGTTGTGATTTGTATGCCAAGCACTGTTCCACATGCCTTATGTATATGAACTCATTTAAACCTCATCACCACACTATGAAACAGGTACTATTATTATCCCCAATTCATTTTATTTTATTTTATTTTTTATGGAGGGACTGGGGATTGAACCTAGGATCTCGCACTTGCTCAGCACACACTCTGCCACTGAGTTATTGATAAGGAAACTGAGGATAGAGAAGTTAAGTACCTTGCCCAAGATCACGTGGCAAATCATGCTGGAGCCAGACTGGAATCCAGGGGGTTTGGGTCTGGAATCCACTCTCCATGGCCTCAGTGAAACACCTCCAGGTCCAGTTCTAACACTGCTTGCCCTCTGCACCTTCTCGCTTCACCCCAGTGAAACCTCTTCACCCTTACTTGAAACCTGTGCACTCACAGCATGTAAGTTTCTGCTTGGCAGGAAGACTGTGTGTGCATGGCCTCCTTCCATAACAAATGCCAGTTTCCTTGGTGGCAGCGGCAGGGAATTAAGTATATTTGCCCCAGATGCAGTGCTTTGCTCATAGAAGCATAGAATCTTCCTTTCTTCTATCATTACTTTCTATTTTAATTTAAAAATAATATATGAACATAGCAAGCATTTATATAGCAAAAGAGTGAACACTGAGATGTGTCTGTGTTCCTACAACTTCCTTCCAGAGACATTTACTAGAAAGTTTTCTATCTGTGTATAGGTATATGTGTATACTTTTTGTTTTACATAAATAGGAATATCCTAAGTGTCTCTTCTGTATCTTTTTAAAGTTCTTGTCTCTTGACCCTAGTTCCATATAAATATGTATAGATCTAGCTCATTCTTCTCAATGACTCCATACTATCCCATTGCAAGGCTGGGACGTAATTTATGTAACCAGTCCCCTGTGAGTGAGCATGTAGGTTGCTTCCAATCTTTTACAATGATGACATCCTTAGACATTTGTCCTTAAGGATGTATGGGAGAATATATATAAGATAAAATTATTGCAGTGGAATTGTTCAAAGTATAGGTGCATCATACACTTTGATAGATAATGCCAGTTGAACCCATAGATTTTTTTATAGTTTGACAATATTTTAGAAATTACATAATTGACTTCCAGATAGTTATTGAATATCGAATGACTTTTGAAGAGAGAGCAATTTAAATGTGGAGACAAGAAAGTACTAATAAGTATGGGAAAAAGGGTTACAAATTGATTTACTATTTACTCCAAATAAGATAGGCTTGGATTAACATGAACAAAATATAAAGTGGTAGCCAAAGTCAAAGTCCACCGTTGACGCTGCCATCACATGCTGGTTGAGAGGCAGCATTCGAGTGGTGAAAATCAGGGCACTGGGAACCAGACTTCCTGTGTTGGAAGCTGTGGTATGCCTCTTCTTAGCTGTGTGACTTTGGGCAAATTTATCTGACTTCTCTGGGCCCCAACTTCCTCAGAATAACAGCGGTAAAGGAGAAAAGAGTATCAAATGAGCTGATTGGCGACATAGTCACAATCTAGAGCCTTGAAATGCAAGCGTGACATCGAGAATAGATATGAAATCCCATATATCAGTGGTGCTCATTCCACATCGCGGGGATCTTTGTTTTCCAGGAAACAGTTGTTCTTGGCTCCATTTTTGAGGATGCACATGCCTCAGTGGAGGATGAGACTGATTTTGGCAACTGAATGGAACACTGGAGTGTTCAGTTTTAAGGCTGATTTTTGGGAAAAACAATGTCAATTAAGCCATTGATTACAACATCCTGATACGACAATACAAGAAAATGATTGTTTGGAGTGTTGGATGTGATTTTTGACTCTTGAATCAATTGCTTTGTTCCATTCATGAGAATATCAGGGATTTTAACAAACATTATATAGTGTTTTTCATTTCTGAAGAACTTAAGGTTTGCATAATTGTATATACTGTTGAGTAAAGCTGTCAAACAGTTACATTTGATCCACCTGTGTATATCTATAAATGCTATACTATTAATGGTCCCTTGATTTATATAATAATGGTAACAATAATTCTGTACATTTGTATACTGCTCAAAATTCTTTTACAAATTTTTCAGTTTTTGAGGACAGGTTCCATTTTTTTTTTTTTAATCACATGCCTCAGTTAACCTCTTGAAAGAAAATTAAGAAATTGGAACATCAAACTTCTTTAACATGAGGTTAAAGGGAAAAAAAGGATTTTTCTATTGTGGAGAAAATGCATAGTCAGGAAGGTGTATAAGATTAATCCCTGTTGAAATGTTAATTTTGTAATAACACTAGCTAAAAAAGAAATCATGTGAGAGTCTGATACTATTAAAATCAGTTGATTTCTGTAGGACACAAATGACTTGGATCCCTTGTGGTGGTGGGCAGAGGGGGTACAACTATTTCTCACTTGATAACAAAATGCTATTTCTGCTTTATTTGCATCTGTAAAACCTCTCAGGAAGAGACAAATTTCTTTTCTACCAGCTAAAACTAAAGAAAACGAAACCTTGTAATTTAATTCTTTCCTTGCATCCAGGTGGTGGTGCTGTTCTCATGAAAGAAAACATTCTACAAATCTGTTTTTTTTTTTTTTTTAGAGGTAAATTATTATAATTGCTCTTTTATTTGCAAATTGAGCTGTTAAAGCAATAAGACCATATGGACATAATTTCTATTAACCTTTTAAAAACTTCTGTTTTCAATTTGGAATTATTTTAATCCATAGTGATTAATCAGCAATGTGCTTAGCAAAAAGATTGTGCTATACTTATTTATGGTGGGTAGTAACGTAAAAATGTGCACCATCATTCTTTGTATTTGAAAAGCACGATGTCCAGAGAATACCCTTATCTTTGCAAACCACAGTGCTGTATTTATGAAGACATAAAAACCTGTAGAAAAGGTGAAGAATTTAAAGTGGGTAAAATGGCAACACTATTCAAATTCAAACAGGGAAGCCGACTGTTAAAGCCACACAATATATAACTCCCAACAGCGCTGCTTTTACTTTAGATAATGCTTTCTTGTTGTTTGTTTGGTGGTTTTTTTTTTTTTTCTTCTTTTCCATTTTGGCTTCCTTGGTGTGAAAGTCATAATGAGAGAAAAGTAAATGCTTACATATTTTTATTTTCAAAAGTCACCTCCCAAGAGATGAAAATTTCTTTCTATAAAGTTTTCTATATGAAATAATGCCTAAATATCTGTATGTGGCTCTCTGAATACCTCTGGATATTTAAGGGGAAAATACCACTGCATATTTATTTAAATGAGATAAAAGCCCATGTTTCTTGCTAAAGGTCAGCAGCAGTTCTGTGAATCTGGGGAGGGGACTGATTCTGGGGTGGGAATTGTCTGTCTCTGGCAGAAGCCCATATTAAAATGACTGAATTAATCTTCCACTGTATGAAAATCAGTTGCTCCCTGTCAGGAAATTTGTTACCCCATGTCCCTTTCCTTAATCAAAATGTCCTGAAATTTTTTTGAACTATCTTCATTATTTAGAGGAGTAGACAGCCCAACAGACTCAAAAAGGAATCCGAAGACTTGAACTCTAGAATCTCATCAATTGCTAACTTTGACCTTGGGCAAGATGCCGCATTTGTCTAAGCTGTTCCTTATAAGTAAATGAAAGAGTTGGACCAGAATATAGATGACCTTTAAGGCCATTTCCAAATCTATAACTATGACTTTAAATCAAAGGCATTAATAAAGACGTAAATATATTATATACACTATATGTCAACTAATATGAATATAAATAATTATATATCAAATATATATAAACAATACACAAAAATCTATTATCTCATATAACAGACAAGGGTATAGGGAAATTACGAGGTTGCTTAATTTAGCGGTCAATGACATTATCAAGGATGTGAAATTTTTCCTGTCTCTCTGCTCTGTCATCCTCACTGTCTTGGTTTTTGTCCTTAGGCTTGTCTCCTCGTGGTTGCAGGATGACTGCTGTAATTCTGGGTGTTACGTAGGGACATGACTTCGTCACGTAGAAGAAGAGCCCTTTCATTCAGTGGGTCTCTTGTTTGTAAGGAAAATCTTTTCTTGAGCCACCACTCCCCCGACCCCAGCAGACCTGCTTCCATGTATCATGTATTATTAGCCAGACTTATAGATCACATGCTCCTGTCTAAACCATGACTGGCTTAAATCAATAAAAATTCACCTGCTAGAGGTAGAAAAGACCCAGATATCCATGTCTCAATGAAATGGGGGTTCTGTTGGCAAGAAGGAATGGAAGGAAGGAATGACAGTTGGGTAGGCTGCCAACAGGGCCAGTCACACTGAATGGCATTACATGACCCCACCAAAACCTAACCGGCACCCCTTCCTCAATTCCCAAGCTCTTTGTGTGACAACACTTAGACTATAAACCCTAGTGGACCATAGGTTTGAATGAAAAAGTCAAAACTATAAAAATAAAACTCTTGGAGGGAACCAGGAGTAAATCTTCATGACTTTGGGTTAAGTGATGATTTCTTAGATACAATACCAAAAACACAAGTGATAAAAGAGAAAATCGATAAATTGGACTTCATCAAAATTAAGAATGTTCAAATGACACCATCAAAATAAGAGGACCACCACAACAGGAGGAAAATATTTGCAAGTCATATATCTGATAAGACACCTGTATATCTAGAATAAAGAATGTTTACAACTCAATAACTGAGTAAATAAATAACTTAAAAATGGACAAAGGGCTTGGATAGACATTTTTCTAAAGGAGATATATGAATGGCTAATAGGCACATGGAAAGAGCTTGTCTTTAGTCATTAGAGAAATACAAATCAAAATCACAATGAGATACCACTTAAAATCCACTAGAGTATGTACAATAAAAAAAGATAGACAGTAACAGGTATTGGTGAGGATGTGGAGAAGTTGGAACTCTCACACATTGCTGATGGGAGTGTAAAAAGTGCAGTTTGCTATGTCCTCAAATGATTAAACACGGTTGCCATAAAACGCAGCAATTCCTCTCCTAGATACATACCCAAGGAAATGAAAACACACGCCCACACAAAAATGTGTACATGAATGTTCATAGCAACACTATTCATAGTAATCAAAAGTGGAAACGATCCAGATGTCCACACAATGGAATATTATTTGGCCATAAGATGGTTGAAGTACTGATGTATCCTATAAGATGAATGAACCTTGAAAACAAACTTTCATTCATGTTAAGTAGAAGAAGCCAGCCACAAAAGGCTACATATTGTGTGATACCATTTATATGATGTAGAGAACAGGCAAATCTACTTTTAGTAGAGACCGAAAGTAGCTTAGTGAATGCCAACGGGTGGAGGATGGGGAATACAGGGGGTAGCGATGGGAACTGACTGCTAATGAATAAAAGGTTTCTTTCCAGGGTGGAGAAATGTTTTGATTTTTGTTTATGCATTTTTCGTTACATTTAGTTTCTCTAAAGTGACACAATCTGTTTCTACTTTTTGAATGGTTATTCTTGTATGTGTCATATGCCTCTTAAACACATTTTCCTATCTATGCCTAGAATTATCCAGCATTTAACTCCACCTTGAGAGGAAACAAATTTTTGCACACTTTCATTTACCAGCTGCTTCTGTTTCTGCTGCCATTTTCTATGCTGAGAAAATCTTTATCACTCTCCCAACAATTATTAAGCTTTAACTGTCGTTTATTCTGGGTTCTTTTTAATGGAGGTACTGGGGATTGAACCCAGGACCTGGTGCATGCTAAGCATGTGCTCCACCTCTGAGCTCTACCCTCCCCCCATTCTAGTTTCTCTACCCGTCCCCCTGTCCCCCGGGTTTTCTATCCCGCATCTTCTTTTTGGATCTATTTTTCATTATTTGAAGGTACATTCTTTACTAGTTATTTCCTGAGCTGATTCAAGGTTGAGAAATTTTTTGAGTTCTTACATTTACAAAAATGTCTTTCCTTTCACACTTGAGTTATAGTTTGGCTAAGTTAAAATTTTAGGGTCAATTTTTTTCCCTCAGAACTTTGAAGATGTTCCAATTTCTTCTTGATTTCAGTATTAGTGATGAAGTCTGATGTCAATATGATCTTTGATCTTCTGTTTTTTACTCTCTTTATTCTTTTTGTTCTGAAATTTCACAAGGATGGATCTAGATGTAAGTTCTTTTTTCATTTATCCTGCTTGGAGACTGGTCAATACCAACATGAATATTTTCTTTCTCTGAGAAATTTTATTTTACTAATTTCTCAGTTATTTCCCCTCTTTTACATTCTCTCTCTTCTCTCCAGAACCCCTATTAGATGGCCCTGGGAATCTCTGAGTCAGTCTTTCTTGTTTCTTAACTTTTCTTTCATATTGTCTTTGTCTCTTCCAACTATATTTTGAGAGAATTCCTTAGCTTGGTATTTCAAAATGCTGTTCATATGTGTCCATTCTACTACGTAGCTCCCAAATTGATCTTTTGATTTTGATTGTCAATATTTTAATTCCTGTAATACTCAGTTAATGTTTTAGTTATAATATCCTCTGTCTTTCCAGAGATATTTTTATACGTATTCTAAAACCTTGTAAGCTCTTTTAACTCTGATTCTTCGAGACACTTTATTTGTTGAATTTGGTCTTTGTTTTAAGGTGTTAGTTTTCCCCCAAATGTTGCAGAGTCTTAGTTATTTCAGCTTTTGAGAATCAGTAATTTTGTCTGCTCTGTTCAAACGCGGTCTATGTGGGAGAGGTGAGACGTGCCAGGGTTTCAGGCTGGCGCTGGTCCTCCGTCTTCTCCGCGGGTAGCTTCTCTAACCCTTAGAGGGCGCTCTTCTTGGCTTCTTGCCCTGCTTCTCCAGGCCCAGGGCACAGCTTCACTGGTGCAGCTTGTGAGTTAACATGACTGTTTCTCTCTCTCTCCTTGTATCTTTCAGAGCCTTACTGGCTTGCCCACTGCCTCCTTCCTGCTCTTTGCTGTCATTTCCTGAGAGAAGGGCAGAATTAGATAGGGAGGTCTCTGCTATTCTCAGGTTGTATTCTTTGTTTTCTGTTTATTTCTTTGGTTTTATTTTTAACTATGTTTTAGGAACTCAGGGAATTACAAATCTTGAGGGAAAAAAAAGTATACTTAATACACTTAATCAAAAAGCTGAGAGTCCTCCCTCAGACTATATACAGCTAACGAGCCTCAAGTGCCCCTTAAGACACAGGATATGAAGTTAGGAAAACTGATAGTTGAGTTCCAGTTCTTCCACATTTTTTGGTGTTGTGATCCATTTCCGAACCTCAGTTTCTTCGTCAATAAGCCAAGGACAGTAAGAATATCTGCTCCATATGTTTTGTGATGATGAAATATATCAGGAAAGTGAACATCCTTTGTGAGCATCAGAGAGCTACTCAAAAGCCATTATTCATCACACTGAGTGATGCTTCCTCAGACCGCAGGTGTGTGTGGGGGAGGGTAGTGGGAAATAGGAGAACAGAAGATGGGGAAGAGGAGACTGCCACAAGCTCTTGCCCCAGACTTCTGTTTTATAGTCACTGCTCTCGGTTCCTTAGACTTCCTAGCACCAAGGAATTTTCTGTGTGTCAAATCCAGAAGCCCTACTTTCCTAATGGTGTAAAACCTAGCCAAAAGAATCACCGTGAAGTCTCCCATTTAACTAGAGCAGATGATTGGTTATGGGGAAGAGGGGATAAGGGATGGCTCTGTAGGTAGGATTATAAAATTATATTAATGTTTTCCCAGGGCTTCATCAAAGGGACAGTTTCATACGTATCTTGTCCTCTGTGTAAAAGAACTTGGAATTACCTAAAATCTCAATCTGAAAATATCTTCTATAAGGAGAGGACTTTGTGGACATTTTTCCCCTCAATGATGCAAAACTGAGTAGAACTGTAAACACGTCAGAGGGTCTGAAATCCACATGGGCTGGAGTCCCGGCCAGGGTCCCCCCCTCTCAGGATCTCTCTCCTCCTCCGAGTCTCATGCTCTTCCTTTCTTTAAGGAATACAATATCCCAGACAGTTCAGCCTAAGATGTGCTGCAGTCACGGATGCCCACTTTGAGGCTTAATGTTAAGAGGTCCAATGAGTATTGATAATACTACAATGCAATGGACAGAGAGATTTCCTTCCAATGCACTTTCATGTAGCTTATAACAGCTGGCCTCAGCTAAGATTGGAATTCTGTGTTTTACTTCTTTGTTGAAATAATTCTTTGCCAAAATGTTTTTTTTCACTAGGTTGAAATCGTCTAGCTGAATCAGAATGGTGCTGCCTGCCTGCGGATTTCTTATGTGGATGACCATTGTTTTCCAGAGAGGTGAGAAGCTTATTTCCCTCCATTTTCACTCTGCAGGGATTGTTCTATCATACAGGATTACGCAGCACTCACTCATTCTTCTTGGGTTCAAATAAAGGATGGGTTTGGTCTGAGGTGTCCCATATTTTGAAATGGAGGCACGTAGTGATGGTCAGGATTTGGGGAGGGAACAGATTTAACAGGAGAAGGATGAGAGGCTGGACACTGCCTGGGGCTAATTTCAGCTAGATCAGCTGGATCGTGATTGACCCAAAGCTGGCAGCTAGACTTGTGTGGTCTGCATGATATGCACAGAGTTAGCTCAGACAGTTCTCAGCTGACAGGCTCTCGTATTTCTAGATATTCCAGTAATGGTTCCCAGAATGTGCACTTCATCGGCAAGTACATTTAAAAATAAAAGGCTTATGGAAATACAGAGAAGACCAAAAGTCTGAGAATAAAAGTCAGCCCTTTAAGTGGAATAATTTCAAATATATGAAAAACTCACTAGAATGTCCTTAATTTTCTCATTTGTTTTTTTTTCCCTGACCAATGAAAATCAGATCCTGGATCAACACGCACATAGATGTTTGAGACCCACTGCCCCTAGTCCACAGAGCAGTCTGTAACTTCTTGATCTGCAAATCCACTTCAAATATTTAGAGAACACCTACTACGTGGAAACAAAAAGGTGAACAAAAGGTCTCCATTGTGTAACTAATTATGCAGAACACCTCACCAATAATGTCTTACTTGAATTCATTACTCTTTCTAGTTTTTAATTTTTTCTTGAAGTATAGTTGACTTACAGTGTTGTGTTACCTTCAGGTGTACAGGAAAGGGATTCAGTTATACATAAATATATGTATGTATTCTTTTCAGATTCTTTTCCATTATAGGTTATTACATGATATTGAGTGTGGTTTCCTGTGCTTTACAGTAAATCCTTGTTGTTTATCTAATTTACATATAGTTGCACGTGTCTATTAATCCCAAACTCCTAATTTATCCCTCCTCCTCTTCCTCTGTGGAAACCATAAGTTTGTTCTCTATGCCTGTGAGTCTGTTTCTGTTTTGTAAATAAGTTCTTTCATACCATTTTTTTAGATTCCACATGTGATATCATATGATATTTTTTTTCTTTGACTTGCTTCGCTTAGTGTGATCATCTCTAGGTCCATCCATGATGCTGCAAATGGCACTATTTCATTCTTTTTCATGATTGAGTAATATTCTTTTTAATAAAAATATATTTGTGCAGATATAATCGGTCACAGCCATTTTTGGCTGTTGTTTCCATCACAAGTCTGAATGACTGAGGTGAATAAAAGGGTAACATTTAAACACTGAGTGTTTCCTTATTTCACCTGATGAGTTGTTTTTTGGGGGGAGGTTTGGAGGGGAGGTAATAGGCTTATTTATTTATTAATTATTATTTTAAAAATCTAACAGAGGTACTGGGGATTGAACCCATGACCTCGTGCATGCTAAGCATGAGCTCTACTCAATGAGCTATACCCTGCCCCCTCAGCTGATGACTTTAAACCTCTGCTTGCTAAGGAAGCACGGAAGAGGAAGCATGAAGAGTATGTACGTCTAGGTGAGGCCGTTTCTTTGGTGTTAAGTCTGTGCAACTAAGACACAAGGACGCAGTTGAATGAACTGCAGCCTGAATGGCGTGCTCTGGGAAAGCCAAATGGGCCTTTCTTTTTTGCCAGGACTGGAAAGACGCACATTGATTGCGCAATTAAGGAAAGGTTGGCTGAAGGTGAGGAAGGTTTCTCCGTCCTGCCCTTATTGCTCAACGAGCTTGTTTAACAGGCTGCACGGGAGCAGCGGGCTGTGGCGGGGCGAGGGACTGCTTCTCTCTAAGTATTGCTGGGCAGCTGCCAAAGACAGTTCAAAAAGTAAAACAGCTCAAGCGTCCCATGCCACGAGGTACAAGATTGACGTGTTGGGGCTCACAGGTGCATTCACAGCAAATTGCCGTCTGCGTAAGTTCTAGTTATAGATAAGGAGCCATTTGCGCGGCGTCTGGTACTTTCCGTGTTGTTCCGTCTTTCTGGAACCTGCACATCGGTAGAGGTGCTGCAGAATCGCAGGGACAGCCCGGCCCTGACAGGGATCTCGTGTGATCGTTTTGTGCTTCCCGGGAACCGGTGTTCTTACCCTCCCACCGCCATCCGTTGTCCCCGGTGAGCTGTCGCAGCGCCGCCCGCAGATCCGGTGTCGCCGCACCGCGCTCTGTGCCCTCTGGCAGCGTTCTGCTGCCAGCACCCTTTCCCCATGAGAATCTGCCCCGCTGCGACTCTCGGCTGCGTCAGTCACTGCCAGTTCCTCCCGTGAAAGGAACTCCTTTTTAAAGCCTGCAGTTGGTTTGGCTTTTATACAACGGTCTGGTCACAAACTCTCTGTGACAGCTCCGCCTTGAGCATCCCGTTCGGGAGTTCAGAAGAGCTAGGGTTGCATGTGGACTCTGTTTAACGACAAGTCTTTTGGCTTTTCTGCTGGCCTCAAACCTGGTATAAACAGTGATTTTGCACTTGCTGAGGAGAGTTTTCTCCTTTGCTTCTGTCATGGACTCGAAGGAAACCTGGATATTTGTCATAATGATAACTGGTCACCTGTATTCTGGGCTTACTATGTGACAGATACTGTGCTGAGCAATTTACAATGTGCCATCTCATTTATTCTTCACACTCATTCTACGGGATGGTTATGATTATTCCTGTTTTATGGTGGAGGAAACTGAGGCTGAGAAAAATTAAGGAAACCTGCTCAAAGTCACTGAGCATGCATGTGACAGAGGCAGGATTCCAGCCAAGGTTAGTCTGAGTCCAAAGCCATGCCCCTACTTCCTTATGCTTTCTCCTCGACAAGCCATTCATCCTTGGGCCACGTGGGGAATCCTGGAAGAGTTCAGGCATCAAACACACACACACACACACACACATACACACACACACACACACCCCATACTCTAGCTTTGCTTCCAATCAGACATGGAATTAGTGCTAGTAGAGCTGACCGAGGGGGCATCTCCGCCCTGCTTAGGGCATCAAGTTTCTCCAATAATCAGCCCTTTATGATGCCTCCCCTGGTGATGGGCAGCACTAATGAGCAGTTTTGTTCAGGACAGTTCTCTATCCTAAGAAAGAAACTTGGCCTCTACCCCAACCCCCTAAGGACCACCCTCTAAAAAGGAGGCCGAGACAGTTCCCTAAAAGACAGGGCATGTCGGATACCCCTTTGGGCCGGATGGAAGACACATTTCCCATCTTATTCTCATTTTATGTGGAGGTTTGATCTAAGGCTCTGCTTCCAGGCAGTGCTGTAGCACCGGTGTGTAGGTGAGACTGCCCCGGGACAGCCTCCGTTATCAGTGAAGTCTCCCCTCCACCCACCTGACGTAGAAGATGGACCCTCCTAATTCCTCTGTTAGTAAACAGTGTTATGAGGTTCTAGCCTAGATTTAGTAAATTTACAAAGTAGTCACTCCCCCCAACCCCAAACTTGGGAAAATTGGAGAAGTATCCATTTTTTTATAATACTCTTTTGAGGATTCAAAACTAAAAAACTAATACAGAATAAACAAATTCCAAAACAAACATTTCAGCACACCTTTCTAAAATGATGTCAAAGAGAACTCTTCTTTTTAAAAGCAAATGAATTCTGAGGAGACAGAGTGTGTTGGAAGTCTCCTGTTCTCTGGCAGGGTTTTGGAATTCTGCTTGATTGTCAGAGACAGTTGGGATATTATTTAGAAAGTGAGAGAATCCAACACCAAAATGGATCTGTTTAGAATTATCCCAGTGCCTGCAGGATTTTCTTTGGCTTCAGTGATAGGGCAAACTGGGCAAAAAGAGCTTTCTTTGAAGGCCCTTTCCATAAAAGGTGAGAAGCTGGAATGATAGGAATTCTGTTTTGTAAACTTCCTCTATTGAACCTCTCTTTAAGAAACATTCTGGAAGATCTTAAAGTTATCCAATTATTTGCTAAAAGTCAAATTTAGTGATTACTTTTGGAGGGACTTTTTTAGATGTGACCTTATATCTGTTTGCTGCTCAGTCAGTGGGTTGGTCTGCAAGGTGTCAATGTAAAATCAAAATGGTGTCACCGTTGCTAAGAGAACTCTCTAAAATGGAGCTGGGAGGCCATGGAGAGAGTGTGACTTATGCACGTCTCAGCATGGATAGAATCTGACCTTTTGATCACTTATTGTCTTAATGCAGGCATCCAGAACATCTGCCCAGTGTTCCTGAAACTCCAGATACTTATCAGAACCTCACCTAAAATAACTCACCACAGCCTATCCCTTAAGGACAAATATTTCCTTTCTTGTGTCAGAGGACGGCCCCGTGGCTTTCGCCTTTATAAGCCCGTGACTCGTTCTCTTCTTCAGAACGTTTTTTCAGTTTTACCTGAATCTGTGTCTTCCAAATTGCAATGATTAAGATCTCAAATAAACTCTTCTCTTCTTTTCAGCGTTCTGTGCATCTTGGTCAACATGACATGGTGACAGAGAAAGGGGATACAGAGTGACCTTTCCCCCTCGTCCAGCCCCCTGTAGATTCAAGTGAGGTCCTACAAGAATCGATTGTGCTCTGTTGTCTCCTCAGTGGTCCTGGGTTGTGTTGGTGTGTCTTCCTGGACCCAGACCTCCTGTCTTGGTAGAGGTTCTGGTTTACTTGTGTGTCTTCCATCGCAAGCTTCTGTTCTCGGGACTTAATTTCCCATTTGTTCTGGTGAGTAATTACTCTTGGAATAATGGGAGGTTCCCTCTTTAAGGGTAAGGTTGCAGGGCAGCCTTCTTCTGGAACTTCTGACAGTTTTATGTGCAAGAACTGTGGGCCCTCCTCTGGCAAGTATTTGTCTCATTGGACTATGATTACCTGGAATGATTTACTGTTAAACTGGCCACCTTGAGACTCCTTTGAAATTCCTAAATTAGTCTATTTGTGCAGTCGATTAGCAAAAGGTTGTAAGACAACAAGAATGGGAAACATATTTCAATTGACATTTTGAGGGCTCCAAACACAATAATTAATCCACTATTTCTTCCTCAGGAAAACTAACTCACAGTTATCTCAAAAGATTCCCAAATCGGAAAAAAATCCTCTGAGGCTTCTGAGAGCTCTCTCTCTCTCTGCTCCTTCCTGTTCCTCTGACTGTCTGCTGTCATGCTCTCCTTGCTGTCCATCTTTTTCTGAGCTTCTTTTCTATAGCATGGAGACTGAGCCCTCGCAGAAGGCTAGCCATTCTGCCTCCACCTCCTGTAACGACAGCCCCTTTTAAAACCAGGCATAATGTAGTTGGATGGGTGGCTTAACCTACGGTGTCATTTAAGTTACATTTTTCAAATCTTTGCAAAACTGGGAATGCAGCTATACAGGCAGTTCAAATGCCACCCATTCCTTTTCATCAATCCCCAGACCTCCTTTATGTATCTCAAAAGGCTTGTAACCCCTCTGGGAATTCTAATCTAGACCACCTCCAATTCCTATGACCGAAAAAAGGAGGAAAAGAGGTCTTTCACAGCACAAAGTGCTAAAAGGACTCTCTTGCCCAAACAGCTTCTTTAAATTTCTTGTCAAGGAGCAATGCAGAGCTTAAAAGTCTCCTCCACAAATAATAAAAGACTTTAGCCACCCGAGCAAGTACACTTAATTTATTCCAATTGTTATTTATAAGCAAATGAGTTTTATATTATACCTGATTCACAACTTCAGTTTTAAAATGAAAACTATGACATCTTTGTGTCTATCTGTTTGTGTGCCGGGGTAGGTTATGGGTTGGTGATTCTTACCTCACACCTGAAAGCAAGAGAAGTGAAATAAAGTGGGTCACAGAAATGGTTGAACCAAGTAAATCTCATCCATAGTTTCTTAATCGGTCCTGAATATGGATTCTTTTCAGAATAGAGTCTTCTTTTTATGTTTTCAAAGAGTGAAATTAAAAGGATGAGACACAGAAGAAAAGATGAAATAACATAGACAAATAGACAAGTTAAACCAGAGCAAAGTAAGTCCCCTCACCCACGGCAGCGGTTCTCTACACGCCAGAGTTCTCTCGGCAGCTTACTGAGCGTGCGGATTCCTAGCCCTGCCGCATGGCTTAATAGTCTCGCGCGGGCTCGGCAATGTACATTTTTCAGAGACATCCAACGAGTCTGCTTCAGGAAGTTCAGAGACCATACTTTGAAAGACAGTAAAGCCATACAAGACGGAATTAATATTGGTAGATGCTAATAAGCATTTCCTCAGGGAATAAAGCTTCAGAGGTTGGGCTGACGAGCCTGAACAGAGAACCTTTGGAACCCATTTTTTGGGCTAGGGCTTGCATATTGTTTCATTCCTTCTGGATTATATAAACTACTTTCAGGTAAAGGTAGGGAGCAGCAACAACGCTCTACCTACACACACACACACACACACACACACACACACACACACACACACGTCTGTAATTTCTAGGCTCATTAATACCTTCTACAATATATTCTGAGATATCCATCATTAACGAAGGCTTTCTTTAGTCATGTCCATGAATGAACCCTTGACCTTTCTTACTTTCTTCACATCTGGACTGTGTAGAACCCTCCAAACTCCAGCCGTCACTGACAAAGGACCTTTAGTTGAGCCTTACACTGCTCCAAGATAGGGAGGAGCTACTGGCCCTTCTTTTCTTTCCTACACCTCTCTCTGCTTTGACTAGACCCCCCCCATCCAGGTCCTTTGAGGTGGACTCCATCTATCAGCTCTAACTTGGCCCAGTTCCTGACCTGTTTTTTCAAGATTAGCAGGGTATGAACAGATTTAGATTCCTACCCCAAGCCAGGAGGATTTAATATTTAAATCACTTTCCATTTATTCAACAACATCTGAGTGTCTATTCAATATTTAAGAGCCTACTATGTGCCAGGCATTTTTCTAAGCATATCAGTGAACACGGCAGAAAGATCTCTGATCTTGCAGAGTTTATATTCCAGCAAGGGAGACAGACAACAAACAATTAACATTGATAAGGCAGAAATTGCTATGAGAAAATGAAGAAGTAGAGCAAGGGACATTGTGTGTGTGTGTGTGTGCGTGTGCGTGTGTGCGCGCGTGCGTGCGCGCGCGTGTGTGTGCGCGTGTGCGCGTGTGTGCGTGCGCGTGTGCGTGTGTGTGTGCGCGTGTGCGTGTGCGTGTGTGCGTGTGTGCGCGCGTGCGTGTGCGCGCGTGTGTGCGTGTGTGCGTGCGCGTGTGTGCGCGTGTGCGTGTGTGCGTGTGTGTGTGCGCGCGTGTGTGTGTATGTGTAAGCTGTGGTATTACATAGAGTGGTCAGGGTATTAAGAAAGTGAGAATTGTGCAAAGATTTAAAGAAGGGGAAGGAGTTAGCCAGAGAATATTTGTGGGGAGAGCTACAAAGAACAAAGACCTTATGGCAGAAATGTGATTGCATGTTCAAGGAACACACAGGAAAACAATGTAACTGGAACAGATTGCACAAGGATGACAACAGAAAGGGGTAAAATAGGAGGTAATAGTAGAGGGAATCAGGAATAATTTCAACTTTTTTGCCTGAACTACTAGGAGATTGGAGTTGACATTGACTGAGGGAGGGAGGGTTGTGGATGGAGTGAGTTTAGGGAAGAGGGGAAAATCAAGAGCTTTGTTTTGGAAATAGACATCCAAGTGGAGATGTTGAGTAGGTACCTGAGTGTATGAGCTTGGAGTCCAAGAGAGATATAAAATCTAGGAATCATCAACATATACATTTTATTTAAAGACATGGAACTGCTTGAGGTTATCAAGATGTAGATGAAGAAGTGATTCAGAGTCTGAGCCCTGGGGTACTCCACAATTAAGTGGATAAGTTAAGAGAAGCAAATAGCTAAAGAAACTGAGAAGAAACAACCAGAGAAGTAATGTGAAAACTAAGAGAATGTAGTATGCTGGAGAGTCTTAGGGAGAGGGAGGCAGGTCATGCTGCTAACAGGTCAAGTTCTGAGGCTTGACCATTGTAATTAATATTGGTGACCCTGACAAAAGCAATTTGGTGGAGTAATGGGGGGGAGGGGTAAAGCCTGACTGAAGCAGGTTCAAGTGGAATAGAAGGAAAGTAGTTTGAGACAGTAAATATAGACAATTCTTTCAAGGAATCTTGCTATAAATGGAAAGGAAAAGAAAAGAAGTGATTGCCAATGAGGGGTTAAGAGAAGTGTTTTTATGGTTGTTTTTTAAATGAAAAAAAATATAGACATGCCTGTGTGACTAATAAGAACGATCTGATAGAGAGAAAGAAGATCTATTGCATGGAAGAGACAAAGGAAAATTGCTAGAGTGATGTCCTTGATTAGATGAGAGAGATTGGGTCTGATCCATAAATATGGAGACCAGCTTTGTAGAGAGTTCAGATCATCCATGGTAACAGGTGGGAAATCTGAGCACGTAGAAGATGATGCTGATCAGTGGGTACATGAGATCATGTGAGTCTGGGGAAGTTCTCTCCTCATGTTTCAGTTTTGTCACTGAAGTAGGAAATACACTCATCCACTGAGATTGAAGAGAGGGATGAGGTTTGGGGCTGAAGAAGAAAGGAGAAGTTGTGAAAAAGTTGTCTGAGAGAGTGGGAAAGTTAGTGACATTGACATATATGGTATGATAGCCTGTAGTCAGACAGGGGCCCTGTTGTGGTTCCTTGGCCTTAAATGTAAAGTGCAACTTGTCAAGAATTTGTGGGTTTTCTCCAGTCATAGTGAGCTAACATACATAGGTGCAGGCATAAAGTAGGTTTTCAATTGGATTTAACCCAGAGTGAAAAGAGAAGACACTCTCAAGAGGAGTTTAAGAGAATTTAATGGAGAGACATTTTTCAAAGGTATGGGCAACTTTAAGGAAACCAACAAGGATGGTGAAGCACCCTAGGGTTAGCAACAACAGGGAGCCATTACTACCCTAAGGCTGAAGGGCACAAGGTGGAGTAGTTGTCATCAGAACACTGTGGGCAATACGCCTGCAGGAAAAGTGCCTGTCGATCTGGGGCTGTGGCCTTAGAGAAACTCAACCACTGCCAAACTACAGCCTGACAGGAAGGAAGCAGGGGGTTCATACCCCTACCTCTCTCTCTCCTGCCCTCCACTCTCTTGCCAGTGCCCGTCATTGGCTAAACTTAACTGGCAGCTAAAGAGTAAGAAGCCATGTTGAAGCATCAGTAAAGGGCGCTCCTAGTGCACAGAGCAGAGTGAAGAAGGATGGAGAGTGAGCTGCAGGAGCGAACAGAATAAGACCCAGCCAGACTCAGAGTTGTGCTTTTGCCGGATGAGAACCCTGAAGAGAGAGAGAGTAAGTGAGTCAAGCTAATATGCAAGGGAGTGATTATAATGGTTGCCTGTGGGACTCAGATGGATAAACAGGGAAGAGTAGACATCAAGGGCATGAGGAGCAGTGAGAATACAGAGGGTGGAATGGGGTTGCCATTCATTCAGATAACAGAAGAAGTGCAGATGAGAGGTGAAGGTAGGAGATGGTGGTCAAAAACTGGGATGCAGGGAAATGAGATTATGGAGCAGTCAACAATAATGACAAGGTCTAGCAATTACAGTGGGAGTGAGTGGCTGTGGTAGCGTGAAAGACAAAGCAATTGAAGGTGGGGAGGTCAAGTGACCAAGAGGCCAGATCTGCTGGGCTCAGGAGCTATTCCCAAACTACCACTTAGCGTCATCACATATGACAGCCGGGCCCTCCTGTTGCTTCGCCCACTAGCTGCCTCATTGATGGCACTGGCTTTTGCCTCAGCCTGGTTCCTAAGTTCTAACCAGCACCCCGTTTACCACTGTGGTCCCCTCTAGAACTGGAGACTTGCCCCGAAGTCCAGGATGGTTGACTGAGGCACTACTGTCTTTGGAGAAGTTTCCTGGCTGATGCCTGTGGTTGTCCTGGCCTGGGAATCACTTCTGATTTCCTGTTGCAGAGTTTCATCACTAGGAGGAAGCTGACCACTTTCCCCCTGGACTCTGTAGCTTTGACAGATGGCCGATCACGACTGAAGCTGGTAGGACACTCCCTCTGGACTTCCCTCACCTCTCCACATCTTCAAAGTCAGGCTTGACAGCTGGGAGGATTCCTCCAAGAACCCATCCTCATGCAGAATCTCCCCATCTCCCTACCTGTCATTATGCCTCGAGTCAGAGGACCAAGTTCTGAAAACGCTACTGATGGGAGGCTGTATAGATGGACACAGTAGAAGTGGCAGGTGCCAGTCACAGCGCAGTCTTTCCAAAAGTAATCTTATGTCCAACTCCAAATCTTGCACGTCTAGAGTCTCTTCTCATAAATATTTGTAAAATACCCTTTTCGTTCATAGCTAAAAACTAAGCACCTTGTTAACTTTTTCTGACAAAGGGATATCTCAAGTTAAATATAAAGCACATGATATAAAGCAGAAATAGCTTTCCAAATATACTGTGATTTTTTTAGAGCTAGACTAATGGTAAATTTTAAAAGAAAAAGGAATGTCAGCGATACCTTGACACCTTGACAATGTTGGGAATGAGGTGCTTCTTCCATCTGACATAATAAAATAAAAATCTATAGTCAGCTAGGCTAATAATCAGTTAGAAATGGAGACAGAGAAAAATACTTAGTTTATAATAGTGACAAAAACTATAAAATTATTAGGAATAAATATTTTAAAAGGAAGGTATAGAACCTATATGAAGTAGATTATAAAATCTTTATGAACGATATAAAATAAGATCTACATAAATCGAGAGCCATTTTTGTTTGGATAGGGGAAAGACTCAATATAAAAAAAAAGTTGTTTCTTTCCAAATAAATAAGATTAATGTCCGGCCATTCCAACTTGCCTTCCAAAAGGCTTTAAAAAACTGGGAAAATTTATTTTAGAATCAAGATAGAGAATTAAATTTCTAAGGGGAGGGTATAGCTCAGTGGTAGAGCGCATGCTTAGCACGCACAAAGTCCTGGGTTCAATCCCCAGTACCTTCACTTAAAAAACAAAAACAAAAACAAAAACAAAAAACAGAAAAAAAAAATAGCAAAAAAAAAAAAGAAGATTAAATTTCTAAAAGTAACTAATTTTTTTTAAAAAAGGATTGAGAGGTCTTGCCTTACCAATTATTAAAGCAAAAAATGAGTGTGTCTGTATTTGATAGCACTATGTTGTCTAAGTGAAATTTGCTAAGAGAGTAGAATGTAACTGTTCTGTCTCACATACACAAAAGAATAAATATGTGAGATCATGGGTGTGTTAATTAAGTAGATGCGAGGAATCTTTTCACAATATATACATACGTCAACTCATCATGATGTTACACTTCAAATATCTTACAATTTTGTTTGTCAGTTATACCTCAGTAAAGCTAAAAAAAAGAAAATGCAGTAAATTGAAAAACATTTCGAAGGCAAAAAAACAAACAAAAAAACCCCCCAAAACAGAACAACTATAATTCAGGTGGTTTTAGCCCAGGACTAGAAAAATTGATAGAAAGAATAAAAAGCCCAGAAAGAGATCAAAATATACTTGAGAATTTAATTAAAAAATGAACAAAGAGTGGTTTATATAATAAATGGTGCTGACTTAATTATCTATTCATTTATAAAAAAGTTTTACCCCCACCTCACATACAGACACACAAATATACTTCATGTGGTATAAAGGCCGTATATATTATAAATAAAATAATGAACACATTAGATGAAATTTTAAGAAGATATTTTTATTACTTGGTACCAGAGAGAACTTCTTTATAAAGACTAGAACTATGGGAAAATCTAAAACCATGTAATAAAAAAATAGCTATATTTGACTTCTGAAAGCAGAAAATAAAAGAACTCAAGACACCACAAAATCCCAAAACAAACACGACAGACTGGGAAAAAGTAAATATTTCACAACACATGTAATAGCATATTTCTTTGTCCTTTTTATACACATTGATCTTTAAAAATCCTATTGAAAAATGAATAAGGAATATGAACAGGCATTTCATAGGAAAGGAACTGGAAACTGCTAATAAATATATGAAAAAACTATCAGTTTCATTAATAGTTTAGAAATTAAAAATAAAAACAAGATTCCATGTTTTGGTTACCACTTAGCAAAACTTTAAAAGTGTCCCAGTACCCAGTTCTGGTGAAGATGCAGAAACACATTATTTGTGAGTGTGTGGATTATTACTAATAATTTAGAAAGTCATTTGGTAATTTCTATTACAATTAAATAAGCACAGACCTTTTGGCCCAGCAATTTTACTTTGGGGATTTTTATCCTAGAGAAATAATACATCAATTTACAAGGACCCGGATGGAGCCTTACATATTTATTGTAGCACTGCATATACTGGGAAAACCATAAAAATCTGTATGTCTATCTACAGCGGAAAGACTGAAAAAAATTATACCCCTGCCTTATTCATACCAGGGAATGCTATGCAATTATTCACACAATGAATTAAATCTATAGGTACAATGTTGGAGGGATATCCAAGATCTATTGTTAAGTAAGAAAAAAACCCTATAATGTGCTTTGTGTTTGCAGTTCAGCATATACTATTCTAAGTTTTTGTTATTGTTTTAATTAAGTCATTTAATCCCCCAGCCAGTCTATGGAAAGGTTCTGTTACTACTTCCATCCTTACAAAGGCAAAACCAGGCATCAAGATATTAAGTCACATGTCTGAGCTTGCAGAGACAGTATATTTGAATCCGGTCTGATTTTAGAATCCATGTGTGTAACCACCATACTGAAAGTCATATTTCTGATGTCTAGTATTAATCTAGTCATCTAAAAACAAAGTCAGCCCTACATCTATGTAGATCTGTATGAGCGTGAGGGAAAAGGGTGTTAACTGTGGCTGCCTTGGGGAGTGGGATTTTAAGAGACGATTATTAACCACTTCTTAATACATTTGTATAATATTTGACTTGTTGCAAGGAGGAGCTTATAATTTTTAAAATATCTATAAAGAAGAATATTTTTAATTAAATTAAAAAATTTGTAGATAGGGAGAAAAACAAATCTGTGAACATGATGTTGAATGCTGCATCTGATTATTGCACTTGAAGGAGGGAAATGACTTAATGTAAACATATTAGTTAGTTAATTAATTAAATATTTTTTGAACACTTTCCTTGTTCCAGGTGCTGAGGATAGAGCAGTGAATTAATAGACATGGACCCTGGCCTCATGGGGTTACATTCTAAATGGGGATAAACAGATTGTAAACAAACAAGCAAACTAAAGCATTAAGATGGAGGTAAGAGTTTTAGCAACAAAAATAAAGTAAATAAGGGATACAGGCAGTAAGGTATGAGTGTTAGGGGTAGGTGAGTTGCTGTTTTTCTTTATGGGATAGTCAGAGAAGGTCTTAGTAATAAGATGACATTTGAGAAGAGATCTGAAGGTAAAGAGGGTAACTGCCATGTGAATGACTGTGGGAAGAGTTGGATAGCAGAAGGAATAGCAAGTGCAAAGGCCCTGAGGTCACAGTATGCTTGATACATTTAAGGGACAAGAAGGCCAGACTGGGGTGGAGATGATAGGGACAAAAAGATCATGGGAAGACCATGTAGAGAAAGACTTTAGCTTTTTCTATGAGTGATATGGGAAGCCATCGGAGGATTTTAACAATGACATGATAGGACTTGAACTAACATATGATTTGAAGAAGTTTTAGTTGGCCATCACAAATTAAATGTAGTACGGTATTTGCCATTCACTCCACATAACCCACACAGACACTGCTGTCTGTCCTCTGACAGCATTATCTGAAAAGAGGCTGTGGCCTGGGAGGGTTTTCAGAGAAGTCTGAGAGGGGAGCTGAGTGGTTGGAAATCTTGTCCTCATTTGAATGGACCCTGCTGACAAAATGTGCTGTTCTGTGTGGTTTGTTTTGTGTGGCTACCTTATTCAGAGAAAAGAAACCTTGGGAAATTGATAAGGACACTTTATTCCAGAAGGAGTATTACTTTTTTACTTTGAGGCAGGGAAGAAAGTCCCCAGGATTTAGCTAAGGCCTTTAGTCAGTAGCACACAGCATATCAAACAGAAGCATAGTCCTCTAGATAATTAAATAATCCGTGGGGGGCACTAGCAAATAATGCCCCAGTCTAATATTATGCCTTCTCTGTGTTTTATTTCTAAGTTTGGGATAATTTTTAAAATATCTCTTGGCTGTATACCACTAGAGATTATGATTAAATTTTCCCAAAGAAAGACTCTGGCATAATTATTTTTTAAAGCCATCCTAAACTCATAAAATACATTAAACCTACCCGTCACGATTTTGGAACTAGCTGTGAAGAACTGAGCTGTGGTTGAACAAGGATCTGCCAGTTAAGTTTTTCTGATGCGTAAGGTCAAGAAATGTCTCTCATTTCTGTCTGTGAAATGGAGCAAGGCTGACTGGGAGCCTGAATATGGAAAATAGTGGTTGGGGCTGGGTTTACTTGAAGGGAATGTTAACATAAGGACTGTTCAAGAGCTTATTAAGGAAAGGGAAGAGACGGAGAAACAGTCCAGAGGACAGCAGAGACAGGAAAAAAAGAGAGACAGGGTTATGAACTGAGACGAAGAGATGAGATGAGACTCTGAAAGTATATTGTTCATTGATTTTTGTACCTTCTTGTGAGTTAAAAAAAGAAATCACAGGCATGGAATTGATGGGCAAAAGTTAAGAACTTTTACAGTATTAACAACTACTGCCAAATTTCTCTCCAAAATTATTGCAATAGTGTACACTCTAGTCAGTTGCATATGAAAATTTCTGTTTTTTATGTCCTTACCAGAACTATAATCGTTTTAATCAATGCTAATATGAAAGGTAAAAATTTAAAATACATATAGATGTTCTAAATTGCTTTTATGTACTTATGAGTGAGATTATTAGATGGAACATCGTTTCAAGTTTTTCTGGTAGCTCCTTTTTATATTTTTGTGGCCTATTTTTCTATTGGGACTTCAATTTTTTTCCTAGTGATGTTTAAAAGCTTTTGATGTATTAAGGAGATTAGCTCTACGCTATATAGCCAAGGACTGGGTAGGCAGAACTTTAAGATGCTTCTAGCTGCTTTTTTGTGAAGATAGTTTAGTAATTTTCAAACAAGAAAGAGTCAATGGAATGGCCCCTCTCAAGTTCTAAATAGGAGCTAAACAAGCAGGCATCACCACAACAGAAGACTATAACCGAAACATTTTTGTGGTTTAATATGACTGTCCAAAGCCAAACATCCCTTGGTTTATTGAAACAATGACTGTTGTCATTGCAGTCAGGCAAATTTGCAGAGGCCCCACGAAGATAGTAGTAATTCCCCTCCGCAATACTGCCTTCCCTTTTGAATTTTACTACTTTTAGAACCTCTCCTGTAGTTCCCCAAAGGGAAGCTCACCATGAGGGACATCTGGAGTGGAGACCAGGCATGAATATCAGATTTAAATGCCCATGGGTTGGGGGCAGGGAGAGGGCTGGCTCTGACACAGTGTTCTAATTGGAGCCCTGCCTAAGCCAGGCAGCTTGGAGGGCATGAGTTGGGAGCAAACTTACAGCAAACGGCTTGTCCTTGCTTGGGCTCCCTAGGTGGCAGCTACCATAGCATCTCTTGGGTTAGTCATCCTTCCTCCATGGCTTCCGCTCTGGTAGAGTTGTAGACTTGGGAGGGCACCGTTGTAACAGTAGATGCAAATGAACAAACTGTGTAGAGCTGGTGTTCAACAGAGACACCGCGTGCCAGCAACCGAAGCTGCAGCAGCAGTGGCAAAGAAGCCTGCCGAGAACTGATTAAATTCACCAGTTAGTTCTCTTTTGCCTGGAGTTTGGAAGCAGGCACCTCTGGAGTCAAATGCCTCAAGGGTTCTTGAACAATTTGGAGGTAGGAGTATGGAGAAAGCGACATTGGGTATCTTGGTAATACTACTAAGGCAATCCTTTGAATAATTTGACCTCAAATTTGAGAGTCAGGTCATACCAGTTGCAACGTATGTGTGGTAAATGTTAGTTTTGTCTCTCGTGTGGATTTTTGGATTTTTTGCACTTTGGCACTTTTCATAAGTCGTAAAGAGTTTTAAAAATATTTATTGATCAATTACTTCGTTTATGACTCCTGTATTTTGTACCAAAAAAAGCTTCCCCTCTCCAAGATATTATATGTATGAGTATAGATATACAGATAGTGAAAGGAAAATTGTGAAAGGCTTTGAAATGGGCAAAAAAGATTACTGGGTGTCCTTTCAGTGGAATTCTACACTGCTTTTCAAGGTTATCTGGAAGGGTACCTGTGAGAGAATGGAGAACCATTAATTATCATGGTAAATCAACCACAGCCTTTCAGTCTCATTATCAAATAGGCTCTTTGCTTCTTGAAACTTGCCTGAAGCCCTGCGGTAAGCTACAGGCCAAAATCTGGTTCTTTAGCAAAGACACACAGGCCCAAATTCTCATGGAAAAAGACTACGCCAAGTAGGTTAAACTGCTGCCACTTCAAAGGATAGGCTCCTGGGGAGAAGCTTCTGAGCTGACATCACTGAGACAGCTTTCAGGATGCGCTTGTGCAGGGAGCGTGGAGTTGCTTTTTCGTCCAGAAGCAGACAACTTTCTGCAAGCAGAATGTGCACCCAAGATCCAGCAGAACAAAATTATATAGGAAGGAATGAACCGATGAGGGAAATGTTGCTGTGGTTGTGTTGAAGCTGTTTTAATGCTCCATTTTCTGGAAATATAAGGAGGCTTTTTCTCTTTCTTCCTAAGCTATCTTTAATCAATAGATGAATGATAGAAAAAGCCAATCAGTAGACTCTGCCTTTGTAAAGTGAAATTGAACATTTTTTTCTGCTTCTCCCTGAACTTCCTTCCACCTCCAAATTTAAAAACTCTGAGTTCCTTTGCTTTTCCACAGCAAGGTAGTTATTTGCCCAGGTTCAATAAAAATCTCCTCCTTTCTACCAGTATATAATTGGAAAAAAGTGTGTATCATTTCCTTGAAATGTCACATTTGTGAGTGATGCTCGTTTAATCAGTTATGTCAAACAGCTCTGAGGAACAAAGGTTGATTTTACTTATGCCTACAAAACCATCCCAGGAAAGCTGTGCTAGTCCCTTCCTTACAGGTGGTAAGAAAGGGCACTTCTCAGCAGGCCAGGACCCTTAGGAGATTTGGGGGAACTCAGATAGAGAGGAACTCATCCAAATTTATAGACAGCACAGGTGACACATAGTGGAGTTTCTTGGGCTTGGGTTCCTACCCTTGAGCTGGCAAATAAGAGACTTTTTAAAGCGCAATTCTGTGTTTAATACTGCGTGCCTCTGGATTTGCAAAGCAAACCCAAGAAAACCTGTATGATTAATTAGCGCTCGCTGCAGCGGCACGTGTGCAAACCATCAGGCCAAGACTAATGAGACCTTTTTTAATGACCAAGAATAATCCTTGAGATTTTTATGGTTGGAAAGGGGGACTGTTTAGGGAAATTGGAAAGAACTTGAAAAATTTGAAAGGGGCAAAAAAGTTTACTGGGTTTACATTCTGTGTAATACTAGATGTCCCTTTTGAGTTATCTGATTCTATATGAATTTTGCCTTTTTATTTTGGCCTTTGAGATATTTTATAACCCTGTAAATTATAGAGACTGATAGATAGAAATGATTATTACCCCGAGAACAAATGAATCCTGATGGAGATGTAATTGATCTCCCCCTGGGGAGAAGGCCAGTTTGCATCTATTAGCCAGTTCATTTCAGCATCCTTTATTGTCTGTTCTTTGAATTCTCCTTTGAACCATTTTAAAACATCTTATTTGTTTCTTCATTTATGATGAGCTAGATAAAAATTTGACACCTGCTTTATGTGAGAATCGTATTTCTACCTTTGTAAAAAAGAGATATATTTACCCATGTATTTTAAAGTCTTTAATATATTTGAGCTTTCTTTAGATATACGGGGCACTATGAGGACCTAGCTTTATTTTCTTCAAAAAGCTAGTGATTTTTCTCCATACTCAGCAAGAGTAACCCTTCTTTTCTCCACTGAGTTGAAAGTCCACTTATTGGGTGTTACTTGTGCTCTGTATGATGGTCTATTTATTTCCTTTTCAATGTAAATCTGTTTTAAGTGCTACAGTTACATAATACATGATTCGGCAGGTTATTTCGATGTTACACTGACCCTACTGAAGAACAGATGGTCCTGACAATTTGGATTTGTCTAAAATTTAAACTAATGAAAGATAAAACCTTGATATACAAAATTTAGGCCTCGCTAACCATCTCCAGACTAACTATCCTCACCAGGCAGAACCTAGTTATAAATCTAGAAGGTAAGCGAACAGGTCATCTGGGTTGCAAAGCCGTCAGTAAGTCCATGTCGGAGGGAAGGAATAACCCCCACACAGACAGTGCCGAGGGAAGCAGGGCAGAGGAGAACAGTATTAGCAGACACTCATGGAGCAGGAGTGGAAGAAGTCAGAACCATCAAATCTTCAACCCAAAAGTCAAACCCAAAGTAGGGCCAGATCTTTTGATTTATAACAAAACCCACTCATATTCTCAAGCCTTGTGGGTGTACCCACTTTTACACCTGCTTGGGTTTGAGAGTGATAATGACTCACACCCTTTGTCCTGGGGGTTTTGATCAATTAAGAAATAGAAACAGGAGGCACAGATGGATTAAGTTTATAGATCATGAAGCTAGCTTGCAGTCCACAGCTTGGATGCTTATGCCCCAAATTTCCACCTTGAGATCCACAGGGGGCACCAACATGGCCCTGCCCAATGGGCCGTCTGCCTGGCAGCCCACAGACAGTCAGGAGCAGCCTCACCCCCACTCACACACGAAGGCCCAGGTCATTCACGCACTAGCCCTGTCCCCAGAGGGGTCTGGGTATAAGACTACGGATACTGTGCCACCTTGATCTGATAAAACTTCCCAAAGATCACGGGGGAGGAGCCAGTGATGGACGAGGGAAAAACCAAGCTGCAGGAGCTTTCCCCTCAATAGTTCCTGGCAAAATGGAAGACCTGATAGGATTTCCTATTTCGTGGATGGCCGCAGTGTGGGCAGAGGACGACTGGAGTCCCTCCTACGCCATAGCCCAGGAACCAATATTCATAAACATGAAGTTTAGGAAGAAAATGTTATGTTCCATCCACTTTGATTGTGAAGGATGGAGAAAGATATGTTTCAGATCAACTAGATTTCTATCAGAAGTATTTTGTAGAGTTTGGGCACTTTACTATAAGCTTCTGTGAACTCTCGGCGTTCTAGAACACTGACAAAATGCGTGCAAATCTGTCTCCAACAACCCCAAATAGCGTGTATGGTAAGTACCCAAATACCCCCCTTTTTGGTATTGTACCCCAAAAGAATGAAGACAAAAATTCATAAACACTTTTATTTCACATTTTTTAATGTTTAAAAACTATGTTAACAGAGCAGTTATAGAACAGAACTTCTTACATTTCTTTATTTACACCACATCCTGGGGGAAAAAAAAACCCCAAAAACCTCTATATGTTTGATTAACCATGAAGAGCAAAGTTTTGTGACTTGTGACTCACTTAAATCGTCCATCTGAAATTCATTTACAAGGTTTTTACATGAATGAAACAGTGATGTGCTACACGTAAGGGACTCAGATGAAGTCTAAAATACACAGATTCTAGAGGGGATTATGTACCAACCACCAAGATTCAAGTGTTTGGGGAAAACATTACTTAAGACAGTCTGTGTTGGTGCCGACTCTGAAAAGTAAATGCAGTCATGCAAGACTTTCAAAAGCTTGATAAAATAATGGTTCTTTTCTTCCTTCTTTTCTCTTTCTTTCTTTCTTTCTTTCTTTCTTCTTTTCTTTCTTTCTTTCTTTCTTTCTTTCTTTCTTTCTTTCTTTCTTTCTTTCTTTCTTTCTTTCTTTCTTTCTTTTTCTTTCTTTCTTTCTTTCTTTCTTTCTTTCTTTCTTTCTTTCTTTCTTTCTTTCTTTCTTTCTTTCCTTTTCTTTCTTTCTTTCTTTCCCTTTCTTTCTCTCTTTCTTTCTCTCTTTCTTTTATTTCTTTCTTTCTGTTTGTGCTCATAGTTAATGCTCAGGTCTTTCCCCTCATTTCAAAGATCCCAAAGTTTGGGAAATGCAGCAATTCAGTTTTGAAAAAACAAAACAAAACAAAAAAAACACATTCTCCTCCCCAACTTGTTTTCATGAATACTGTGTAGTGGTATCAGTGTTAACGTTAAAACAGCATTATGAAGAAACAACTCGTTATTTTGAGTATATCTATTTCTATATGGCAACCACTTGGGTCTAAAATGTTCCTTATTTGTAGCTCAGAGGACTATCTTTTAAATAACTGATCTGAATACCAGTATAAGAAATCAACGCAGCTATTTTTCAGACATTTCTTTCTCTAAACAAGTAAGATTTTTTTAGGTTCCAAGTTTACATTGAGAGAACTATGTTACCTGGGAGAGAAGGTAAATTTTTCTAATTCCCAAACCAAACCTCTAATATCTATGAAAACATTTATTCTTGATAGGCAGATACTAGAGACTTCTATTTCAATGTGGATTAACAACTGCAAAAATATACAGCCTCCTATGTATTTACAATATATTTACATACAAGCAAAGTATTTCCTACAATAAGCCTCAACTGCATAGATTCTTCCTTTTAAAAACACAAATTCAAGCCTGTATATAGATGGGCCCGGTTTCACAGTCCTTCCTCCGAGAAAACCCTAAGAGACGAAGAAGCTCTGAGTCTTGTGAATTATACATGTTTTTCAAGAACTTTCCCTTCAAGATTTAGTGATATTTTTCAGTTGTCAGCCACCCCCACCCCTAATTGATACCCGAAAGACATAGATCATTATAAATAATTCACTGTATTTTCGAGGAAGTGTATTCTGTTGCTAAAAGATTCTCAGCTCTGCCATCCCTAAGGGGAATGTTCATTAACATTCTTAGATGATACAGTCTCTCTTTTTAGTTTGAAAGTGGCTAGAAGTTCCCTATGAACTGGAATGGAGGAATTATGTTCTCAAAGTTTACACCCTTTCTAAGCCTCAGACCTAGATAACCAGAGGGAAATGGATGGCTTTTGCACTAAAGGCATAAAATCAATTATCTGGTCATCTCACCGGCCTCCTCCTTGCCGCAAACCCAGTGAAATGCTCCATCCAGCACTCTGACCTTGACCCAGAGCTGTGCGTGAGTTTCCTCGGAGCCCTTTGCAGCCCCATGGGCAGTACGACCCTTTTAGCAGAGAACTCACTAGGAAGGAGGGCAGGACTGACCACCCCACAGTGAACCCACACCTCCTGGAGACCTTACTCCTGACATGAACCAGTATTTCCTCGAAGGTTGCATTTACAAAGGGTACATCTTTTCATTCCTTTCAAAAAAAAAAAAAAGACGCAAAACACCTCACTTTTATTTCTTCACAGCTACAAGAACTGCAATCTTAGCGTGTCTCAGCCCACATGCAGGCAACCCCACTGACAACTGTGCATCTGGACCAGCATTTCACCGGGGAGGGCAATGAAGCGAGGCCCTTTCCTCCCCTCCCTAAGTCCTGGTTCCCACCTCTTGTCCCGAGAATCCTAGGAACAGTCCTCTGGGACTAAGGGGCAGGACTAGCGGGGATCAAAAAGGAAAGATTAACTGATTCCGAGTGGTCCTCACACTTGACGTGCACCCAGATCACTGGGAGGGTGTGTTACAGCACGGTTTGCTAGGCTCACCCTGAGAGTCTGATTTCACTAGGTCTGGGTTGGGGCCGGAGAAGGGGCATTCCAACGAGTTCCCAGGTGACGCTGTGGCTGCTGGTCCCGGGGAGCCCTACTTTGAGCACCACTGGCCTGGAGGCCTTCAGAAAGAAGCCACTTCTGGGGGAACTGTCTGAGCTGTCCTCTGAAATACATCTTCCCACAGCCCTCTGTGGTACCACGACCATCACCCATGTATGCCTTTCTCAACAGGGTCTGCAAATGTGAAAAAGGAAAGGTGGGTGGAGAGCTTTTTAAGCCTCGTCTGATAAGCGAGCAGTCAGACCACGGTTTACTAGCACTAACTCCATTGAAAGTGCTGTGTGCTGGCTTCAGTGACTGGCATGTGGGAGCGATATCCTTTTTGGTAGCGAGAGGGAAGGAGGTGAACTCCGGGAGCAAAACGTCCTACAAATAGAAGCAGGCAGGCCAAGCCTGAGACTCCACAGAGGAGAAAGGGTATCAGCTGAGGAACGTCCCTGGAGGCTTATGGCCCGCAGGTGGCCCCTCACCCTCCTCCTGCCACCGGCTGTCTGGTGGCCCTGGATTTACTCTTCTCCTCCTTTGCTGCAGGCACGGCTTCAGGCCACTCAGGGCACCTCTAACTGGTGGTGTGTGGCTGGGGGAGCACTCCAGATCCCACCAGCAACAGAAGTGACGGACGCTTGGCAACTTGGAACAAATACCCACTAGAAACAATATTACATTTAGTGGTGAGGTTCTTCAGCAATCTTGTTATATTATCCTATGTTCAGCTAAACTATGGGTTTAGATCTAGCCGGTCTGGTGGCCTAACACCATGTATAACCCCCAGGGCTTCTAAAGGAAAATACATTCCAGGTTGCAAACAATCAACTGACCAGAGTTTTACAATATGCTCTGCTTAAAAATTGGGGCCTGCCTGTGCTTAACAAGACTCGATTTCTTTCTTGTACACACTTCACTACCCCCATTTCCAATAAGTACCATGAAGGAAATCAGGGATTTACAGGATGCTGTGTTATGATAACTAGGGAACAACAGTTCACCGTCTAAAGGACGAACCTGGCACTGTTCACTAGTGTTGAGATCCTAACTGCCAAAGGAAAACGTGCTGCTCCCAGTGGCGAAAATAAAATGCTCGTGAGTCTGCTCACGTAGCAGAAAACCTTCCACAGCACTTGACTGTGTTACTGAAATTCTACCTAATGTCTGTGGTACATGCAGTTTGGCTACCAGCTCTCTATTCTAAACAAGAAGAGTAAGAGCGATACGTTTCGCAGCTAAGCCCACCCAAGCGATGTAATTGATCAGTGATCTCTGACGAATGACAGGAGGGTCTGTCATATTCAGTCAACAATAAACTGAGATAAACATATATAGATTTTAAAAACCTGTGGTACCACAGACATTGACCGCAATGTGCCTCCTCTAAATAAATATATTTTAAATAATAATAAAAAAATCCCTTGTCCTGACACATAAAATCCAAAGATCCAGATATATTACTACACATCCTGGGAGTTCACGATGAACTTCGAAGTTGACTCTGTGAGTGTAAAATGAATTGTTGTAAATTCATGAAGAAAACAGAAAGTAGCATAACATAGTTTGTAAACTTAGATTTGTCTCTATTTAAATGAAGGGTCGTCCACGATCTGGCTATTTCATTATTTGGTGCCCTAGACAAGCCCAAAGGGCCAGCTGACTTGTTTTATTCAGTTTCTCTCCCTGCTCACCTGACACGGAAGACACTGCTGAGAAGGACAGACGTGCCTGTGGATTTTACTAAGTTAGGAATTCACATGTAGGTAGGTATTCAGATCTGAATAGCAGAACGCTGACCTAATGTGGATGTAACTCTGGGGCAGTACATTAAAAGCTCTGGTGAGTCTACCAAGAAATGCAGGAACTACCTTTCCTTCTTCCCCCAGAAGGATCACGACAAGGTGCTCTGATGCCTGCTTTTTCTATGGGACATTAGTCTGTCAAGGGGAGGGGACATCCCGTGTCAGCCCCAGGAAGCATGCAGACCTTTGGGGAGCTGAGTGGGGGAGGATCAGAACCTAGAACTAAGTGCCTGGGAGCTCTGCCAAGAGTCTGTGGTTACAGTCTGTTTATCTCTGGATAAGCAATCTGTGCTCAGTGAACTTATATGTTTGTGAAGTTCAACCAGGATGTAGATTAAATACAAGCCCTGTTTCAAGTTCAAGGAGCACACACGCCTCTCACTGTGTGATGTGGACAAGCCAGTCGCAGGTGATGGCCCAGCTCAGGGGGGATGTGGTTCTGGGTTTCCATATCGTCCCCCATTCCTTTTCCAAGCTACCTTCTCCCGAACTCTCTTCTTTATCAGTCTCTCTGTGGTCTCCTTCTCCTGCTTTAGGAGAGGGGCTGGGGCAGAGTGTGGGTCACGTCAGGTGGGCAGTAACAGCCCACCCTTGACAAGGGGCGAGAAGAGGACCAGCACAGGCACCAAACGCCCCGTCTGGGGGAAGAAAGGTACACAGTGATTCCATCACACATTCTTCTCAAAGACCATCTTTGAGGGTTCTTGTTCTTTTTAAAGACTGGATGGATTGTTAATGGAGAAGAAATAGGAATGAGGCTTATTTAAGGTACAAAAATCTTATATTTGTAATAACCTAAATTTATAGATATAAAACAAGTCTTTTTAAAGACCCCACCCCCAAAGTACCCAATATAAAACAGGAATTACTTATCCTAGGTCCTCCGTGGTTAGATACACATTATTCCCTGTGCAAAGAGCTGGTGGACATGAGTAAAAGCTGCTGGGTTGATAATTTAAGGAAATGTTTTTCCCCCTTCAATAATACCGATATCGCGCTGAAGGCTGTCTGCATCAGAGGAAGATGTTTCTCAGGCATTTTGGACCAACTGTTTGTAGGACTCTTGCTTCTCCATTTGTTACAAAGGTGTCACGGGTCTTCCCCAGTAGAAGCTGACTCAGATTAGAGTAATTCTGACACAAATTGCCAAGAGGGAAACAAACCTTCATTTGCTAGATTACCCAGATACGTAGTTTAGTATGTTTACCAAGGTGAGAATCACTCCCACCCCTTTCCCAGCTGAGAACACTCTCCAGGGAATGTCTCTGCACAGAGCAGGATGTAGTACCAGCGAGGCCATGGGCTACGGGACCTCAGCTTCCAGGTGATCAGAGCCACCTCAAATATTGAGCATCCTCTGATCCAACAGGGGCATGTGCCCTGTAACTCTCATATGATTATCCCTATGTGCTATGTTAACCAAAATAGGCAAATTATTTACGAAACCATTTTTTTTTCTGTAAAGCAAAATAAATATATACAATTCAAGATTCTTTTCTCTTCTAAAAAGGTACAGATATCAGAAGCTGAACATCAGTAGGAAAATTATTTCAGAATCTGGATGTATAATAAATAAACATGATTGATGATCATGTTTTTAAAGTTCTAAGAGATGGTGAACTCACAAAAAAAATAGTGTTAGAAGAGTGAAGAATAACTGAGTGGGAAAAGTACTGGAAAATATGATTGTGTGAAATTTGGGGGGAAAAAATCCACAATCCTTTGATCAATCCTGGATCTTGGAGGGACATAAACCATTGGAGAAACAGGTCTCTGTTTTGCCAGTGAAGTGTTATTCCGTCTTGTACCTTGTAAATTTCTGTCTGCTTCTGTAAACTTGCCGAGGGAGTGACGCGGGGTTGCTGATGTGTGGGGACGTGACTGTTTCGTTTTTTCAGCTGGTCTCAGTGGCCTTCGTCACTGCCTGATGAGTAGGCCCAGTCGTAGATGACCAAGGGAATGCTGACCAGGGAAAACAGCACCCCCAGACCCAGGAAAAGGGCAGCCTGGAGCAACAGAAAGGCAAGGGTTACTTTCTGGGAAGCAAACACTTCCTGTGCTCACCTGGGGACACACAGATACACTCTCCCTTTCTTTCTGTGTGCCCTTGGATTCGGACTGTGTTACAATAGTTGCTGAACTATGAGAACCTTTTTAAAAACTGTGTGCCTCGGATTCTCCAAGGATGAGAAACTAAGAAAAAGCAGCCATGCAGAACCGTCCTCTGCATTCTGCGCTTTGCTGTCATGGTCACCTCGGAGTGAATCTGTTCTACAGCTGACGGTCTCCTTACAGCTCCTTTCAAACTACGATGACAACCAGAGAAAAGAATGGCCTTAGAAAACAAACAGGCCATGTCACTGCTCTTGACCAACCAGCCTTGGTTATTGCTGGCAGGCAAACATTTTCATTTGAAAAAGTATTCAAAAGATATGGGAAAGCGAAGTAGACTGGATGGAGTGAAATCGGAAATGGGTGGCCGAAACTAAGTGACTTCAAGGGTGGATGAAGGCCACAAGGGGCAGGTTACTAATTCTAGAATCTGGAGAACACAAGCTTATCAATTGCTTGGCCTTGAGAGCATCCACTGAGAGCTTTTTGGGGAGAAGGATGAAGCATCGCGAGAGCCAAGGGGGCTGGACTGGAGTCTGGACAGGGAGATGGAGCTGAGGGCAGGGGAGGAGGCGAAGTGTGGGGTTCAGAGGGGTGCATGCACACAGGCTCACCATCACAGGTCTGGTCTAACTCCCAGTAGGTCCCTCCACGGACAGAATCCCTTGTCTCATGCTATTTGGTTGCTCCTCCTACCAGTTTTATTATGGGAGCAGGGCTGGAGAGACTCAGGGAATTTATGGACTATGGAATGGTCTCCACCACTGTCAGGATTTAATCTTAGTTTGCTTTACTGCTACGCCAGGCTGACTGCTCCTTCCTCTCTGTCCTTGGGAAGCCCGCACTGGTCAGATTCAGAAGGATTTGGGATTTGTGGTTTTCAGGATAATCCTGTTGGGGATGTAGATGCTCTACCAGCATCAGCGCTGCTTCTCCTAGGTGCCCCGGGATGAGCCCTCGTGCCTGCGTCTCTCCTCTGGGTCTGCGGACTCGGGTATCGTGTGTGAGTGGGGTGCTTACACTAGCTGGGAGGGCAGCTGAGAAGCCTTCTCCGAGGCCAAACATAATGGTGCTCCAGGAGGTACTCATGGTGCAGCCACTTCACCCCTGCTTCCCTCACTGTCTCCAAGTGCACCACCTTCAAGATGCCCTTGAACTTCACCAGACCTGGAAACAAGAATCCCAATATAGAAAGGTAGTTTCTGAATCCAGGTCTGTGGCTCCAAAACACTTCTGTCCAATCAAACAAAGACCCTTTAAGCTAACTCAGACACTTGAGTTAAGGCATCACACGTTCCCTGGGCTGTAGGATGGAGTTATGTGACCAGGAATCGTACAGAAACAGGGGACTGCATAGAATCTTGGAGCCCCTTTCCACCTTACAGCTTGCTAAGGACAAGGCATCACGCCACAGAGACACAGGATGATCTCAACATCTAATCTCTCAGTTGGACCTGCCCTTGCTCAGTGCCAAAAGCGAAGGCACAATAAGAGAAAACCTGAAAAGATATTTTGAGGGAATGGAGAAGATTCAGATATGATGTTTTAAATCTCCCAGACGGGCAAACACTAAGACTGCTGCCTCCTTCTGAGGTCACTAAAAGTAGTGTTAGATGGTGGAGATGGACTATGTGTTTGGTATACTTCAACGAAAAACCAGAAAAAATTAGAGTGGCTGGCATGAGACATACCCAAATGCGTTGAGTTCCTTTATCTCCATCCTGGCTTGTTATTTTTAAATACAGAGACGAAGGAAGAATGAAAATTAGCATATTAGCAGATGTAACTCCTGTAAAATAAGAAAAAAAAAAAGTTTGCGGCCGTCATCGTGAAACTCTGGCTTTCTAAACAGCCGCTGGGGAGTAAGCGTGAAGTCACAAAGCCATACCTACGACTCCAAAAATGTCCTTCATGGAGGGTATGAAGATCACCAGTAAGTTGATAATCACCAGAAGTATGAAGGTCACCAAGACATGACGACATAAATTAAACTTTGTTTTCTTAGCCAGTTCAAACAAAGATGAACGGACCTGCAGGAAAAGAAAACGAAGGTTCTGTGGTGCCAGCAGCATGCCGACCTCCACATTTTTCAGCAGTCACTGATAGACTGGTGCCCAGGCATTTGCGACAGGCTTTGTCACACCTGGTGAGTTTACAGACAGCTTAACAGTCTGGGAAGCAGCGGAGCTTGACTTAAGATGGACAGTGTTTTCTTTATGACTAGGTAGTTGTCTTTTGCAGGGAGGGGAGTAGTTTCTGTTTTATCTATGACTGAGTGCTCTCTTCTGGTCCTACATCCTCCTGCCATGTATAACAGGGGATTCAAACAGTCTATCTACATTTCTGTGTAAGGAAGAAGAGGGATAGATTAAGTAGACGTAAGATTCATTCCATCAGAGTTGTGGTGTATATAAACAATGGAATATTATCAGCCGTCAAAGAGTGAAGTAACGCCACTGCAGCAACACGGATGGGCCTGGAGATCATCATACTAAGTGAAGTCAGTCAGACAGAGAAAGACAAATATCACATGGTATCACTTGTATGTGGCATCTAAAAAAATGGCACAAATGAACTTATTTACAAAACAGAAACAGACTCACAGACATAGAAAACAAACTTATGGTTACCAAGGGAAAAGGGGGAGGGGGAGGATAAATTAGGAGTTTGGGATAAGCAGATATAAACCACTCGATACAAACAGATAAACAACAAGGTCCTACTGCACAGCACAGGGAACTATATTCAATATCTTGTCATAAGCTATAATGGAAAGAAGTCTGAAAAAGGATCTATATGTAAATGTATAACTGAATCTCTATGCTGGACACCAGAAACTAACACAACATTGTAAATCAACTAGACTTCAGTGAAAGAAAAGCAAAGATACGTTCCATCAGGAGGCTCCCCTAATTCACTGATCCCACTTTCTTTCCAAAGAGCCTTGGGATCCTTCCCCGATGCATTTTCAAGGATGCAGAAGAGTTACTTCAGCAGGCCGGCTCTGGAGATGGCTCCCGCTCTGGAAGGCAGCAGAGAAGAGGAGCCACCAGCCGCTCTCAGGCTGCACTGCCGCCCTTTACTCACCGTGAAGAATAACACGGGCACCGTGAGGATGACAGCAACAATGACGGCCAGCCGCACCGTCAGGATGAGGATGTCATCTTTATTCTGGTACTTGTGCAGGAGGTCTGACTGCACTTTTTCTAAAAACGAGGGAGAAGTAAGAGGGTGTGACAACAAGACAAAAGCACATCACGGAATCACAGCTTTTCCGAACCACAAAGAATTTGTAACTTGGAGGGCAAGGAAAGCAATGCTCTGGGTGTTGAAGTATCTATTAAGCAATTGATATAGTTGATGAGGAGCCCCTCCACCCTGCTGGCCTCACCGATCCTTTAGGGAAAAGGACTGTACAGTAATCACTAGACATCACCCAGAGTGGGGATGCTTAACTCACACTAAATTACACCTAGGAGTCAGCTGGGGTTAAAAATACCATGCGGCTGAAGCACAAAGCCCTTCTTAATCTAGATTCTTCCCGACTTGGTGCCACTCATCACACACTGCCAAGAAGCCCGGTCTTGCCGAGCAGCCTGTGGGCCCCTCGGGGCCTCTTCAAGCTCCTCTTATAACTCAGCGTCCAAGCAGCACAGGTGGTCACGGAACTTGACCACCGCAAGGAAGTAATTCTTCTCTCCCACGTATGTTTTTCTTATTTAAAAAAGTATTTAGCTTATATACCACTTTGAACTTTTTCTCAACTCTAAACTTCAGAAAGTGTGTCATTTCAAAGACAGCCAAAACTGGAGGGGCAGCCACTGAGAGCGAGGGAACGCTCGCTCCTCTGACCGAGACAGTCCCCTCCCGCCGTGTCTCCTCCTCCTCGCACCCGTGTCTCAAGGCTCGGGGTGTGGAATTTCAGCTCTGGTCTGGGCCGTAGATTAGTCTCAGGGTTATAAAAAGGATCCCAGGTCATAATAAAAATCTCCTTAGTTCTAATTTCCTTGATTCAAAATTCATAACCATTTAAAAATAGCTGAGCTTTTTTTTTCCTTTAACCTAAGAGCATAAAAGGGTTTGGTATTCTAGTCTATGTAAAAAAAAAGGGGTTTGTCAAGAAAAATCATAGCTTGAACAAGATAAGTGAGATGAGACTGTTTAAGTAACATTAAGCTTTTTCTCTCTCTCCTTCCCTTTACCCACCCCAAGCCCTGTGAGTCTGCAGGAACCTTAGGAATACCATCTTCATGCAGAAATTAAACGTGGTATTTATGGATTCATTAGACAATGCGCTTCTCCATTGCCTGTGAAAATGGTAATAACACAACTGTATACTCAGGGTAGCCCCTCTCTCCAGGCTGAATTAATCATCTCTAAATGTGTTTAAGTTTTGAGGCCCCTTGTGTTCATGAAAAAATGCCCCCAAGAAATATTGTTTAATAGAGGATGTGAAATATATGTATTTCAATGTAAATTCGGTCTCAAATTACAGTGATAATGAAAGATGTTCAATAAAGCTGCAGGATGACTGACGAAGAAGCAGTAAAAGAAGGTAAATGATTCCTACAGGGTCAATAAAAGTTAACAATGAAAAGCTTTGCTCTTTTTCGGATTTCTTTTCTTTTAAACTTTCTGTGTCATTCCTTCAAATTGCTGCAAGGCTCCACCTTCCACCGAACACCCAGGTGTCTGATTTTTAATTAACGGAGTGTCATGAGGGTAGCACTTCGCTCTTTCTCACTTTCAGAATCTGTCTCTGTCTCTCTTTGCTATTAATGGAACCTGACCCAGTTTGCAACAGCAATTAGGAAAGCCTTCGCTGATGTAGTTTCAAGCTTTCCTCAGGAAAGGTGGCAGGCTTATAAACTGCAATTTCTTTTAAGGACAGTATGAGGAGAGGAAAATTACAGGATAGTGTTTCGGTAATTATTCTTTTGTGTGGTCTGCATGAATATTCAGAGGAACCATCGCCATTTGCTTTAAGTAGAAGAAAAGACCAGCAAAACCAATGGGCAGATTTGTTGCTTTTTTGGCTATCACGTTAAAAGTTATTTTGACCTTGATTTTTAAGAACTTACTTACTAATCCCTGTATTTGTGTGCTGATGGAAGTTACTTACCATAGAATGTCAAGTAGCCAAAAATGGCAGTCAGGAAGTACATAACAAACATGGCGAAAAAGGAGATATTGGAAACCATCTGCATCTTTTTCTGTGATCGACTGAAAACAAAGATAAAGCAATTTGAAAAATTAAAAACCATGTTACTGAATCTAAGCACCAGTGTGAACACTGAAGAATGAGAACTTAGAAGTTTCTTTCTATCAGGATAGGGCAGACCTGACCCACTGAAATGACCCCCAGCAATTGTGCCATTTTAGAATAACTTCTTTTATACCGAGTGCCTATTGTGAGAAAGTGATTCACGGAACGAACAATCTCTTGAGTGTTCTTCCCCATTCTTTTAAAAGTTCTCATCTGAAGGGCAGAGAGTATTCTTTTTTTTTTTTTAATATTTGTTTGATGTTATCTCCACCCTCAGCACGCACAGGAAAAAAGGCAGAATAAATTCCAATGCTATGCTCCCAGCCCCCAGAGATCGGGGCAGAGCGAGAACTTGACCTCAGGTGTTCTGTTGCTAAAGCTGCTACTTGGGTTCTGGTTTTCCCATCGAATAGCCCTAGGGATGCACCCAGAAGCCCTTGTGTCTCCAGAGCAATTAGTGCCCAAGAGATCACAGTTGGAAATAACGAAGGGCTCTCTCTCTCTCTCTCTCTCAGGTTAAAATAAGTTTACTCTGGGAGTTTGCATGAACCTTTGAGTTTCTTTAACTGCCCAAACAATCTACAAGACTTGTACTCAAAAAGACACCACCAATAGTCACAATGTTTGACTGTGTTATAACAGGGAGTATGGAAAACAAGAAAAGTTGAGAAGTACACACATGAGAAAATTTACAACCCAAAAGCTGGACTATTAAATGCAGATGTCAAAGACGTATTTAAATACTCTAAACACAGGATCACAGTGTAGGATGTACACACAGATAAGTAGATGTAAATATTGCAAAATTTACTCACATGTCAACTAAATATGAAAGAGGAAGAATCATGAGTGAATTCAATGCTAAAAAACATCATCTTTATTTTGGTTTCAAACTGGAAATAGACAGCTATACTGCATATATTTTCTGGGCTTAAGACTATTCCACAATGTCTACTTCAAGAAACAAGAAAAAGTCTCAAATAAACAATCTAACCTTACACCTAAAGGAACTAGAAAAAGAAGAACAAAGTCCAAAGTCAGCAGAAAGAAGGAAATAATAAAGACTAGAGCAGAAACAAATGAAATAGAGACTAAAAAGACAGCAGAAAAGATCAGTGAAACTAAGAGTTGATTCTTTGAGAAGATAAACAAAACTAACAAGCTTTTAGCTAGACTCACTAAGAAGAAAGACAGAAGACTCTGATAAATAAAATCAGAAACCAAAGAGGATAAATAACAATGGATACCACAGGAATGCAAAAGACTACAAGAGAATATTAAGAAAATACTATATGCCAACAAATTGGGCAACCAAGAAGAGATGGACAAATGTTTAGAACCATAAGACCTTCCAAGACTGAATCATGTAGAAATAGAAAATCTGAATAGACTAATCTCTAGTACAGAGATTGAAATGGTAATCAAAATCAAGAACTTCCCCCCAAACAAAAGCCCAGGACCAGACGGCTTCACTGGTGAATTCTACCAAACACTCAAAGAAGATTTAATACCTGTCTTTCTCAAACTCTTTCAAAAAGTTGAGGAGGAGGCAATGCTTCCTAAATTATTTTATGAGGCTAACATCATCAAGAGACCAAAACCAGACAAAGACAACACAAGAAAAGAAAACTGATGGCCAGTATCTCTGATGAACATAGATGCAAGAATCCTCAACAAAATACTAGCAAACTGAATACAACAATACATCAAAAGAATCGTACACCACGGTCAAGTGGGATTTATTCCAGGGATGCAAGGATAATTTAATATCCACAAATTAATCAAGATGAGACACGACATTAACAAAATACCCACTTAAGATAAAAACTCAATGAAGTGGGTATAGAAGGAACATACGGCAACATAATAAAGGCCATGTATGACAAACCCACAGCTAACATCGTTCTCAGTGATGGAAAACGGAAAGCTAGCCCTCTAAAATGAGGAAGAAGGCAAGGATGCCCGCTTTTACCACTCATATTCAACCAAGTATTGGAAGTCCCCGTCAGCGCAATTAGGGAAGAAAAAGAAATAAAAGGCGTCCAAGTAAAACTGTCACTATTTCCAGTTGACAGGATTTTATATATTGAAAACCCTAAAGACTCCACCAAAAACTATTAGAAATAAGCGAATGCAGTAAAGTCGCAGTGTACAAAATCAACATACTAAATTCTGCTGTGTTTCTATACACTAACAATGAGCTAGCAGAAAGAGAGATTAAGGAAACAATCCATTTATAGTTGCAACAAAGAGAATAAAATACCTAGGAATAAATCGAACCAAGGAAGTGAAAAAATTGTACACTGAAAACTATAAGACATTGTTTAAAGAAACTGAAGAAGATACAAGTTAAGTAGAAAGATATTCCATGTTTATAGATGGGAACACTTAACATTGTTAAAATATCCATCTTACGCAAAGCAAGCTACAGATTCAGTGCAATCCTTATCAAAATCCTAAGGACATTTTTCACAGAAATAGAACAAAAACTTCTAAAATTTACATGGAATCATAAAAGACCTCTAATAGCTCAAATGATTCTAATAAAAAAAGAACAAATCACATTTCCTGATTTCAAACTATATTACAAAGCCAAAATAATCAAAACAGCATGGTATTGGCAGAAAAACAGACACAGAGATCAATGGAACAAAATTGGGAGTCCAGAAACAAACCCGCACATATATGGACATGTGTATACACATGTGTATGTAAATTAATTTACATCAAAGGAGCAAAGAACATAAAATGGGGAAAGGATAGACTCTTCAACAAATGGTGTTGGAAAAACTGGATATCCACATGCAAAATTATGAAACTAGACCATTATCTCACACCATCCACAAAAACCAACTCAAAATGGATGAAAGACTTGAATGTAAGACCTGAAACCATAAAACTTCTAGAAGAAAACATAGGCAGTGTGCTCTCTGACATTGGTCTTAGCAATATCTTTCTAGTTATGCTTTCTCAGGCAAGGGAAACAAAAGCAAAAATAAACAAATAGGACTACATCAAACTAAAAAGGTTTGCACAGCAAAGGAAACCATCAACAAAACTAAAAGACAACCTACTGAACAGTCAAAGTTTGCAAATCATATATCTGATTAGGGGTTAATATCCAAAATATACAAAGAACTCATACATACAACTCAACAAAAAAGAAAACAACTGACAAAATTAAAAAATGAACAGAGGAGCATAACATTTTTCCATAGAAGACACAGATGGCTAACAGGCACATGAAAAGCCATTCCACATCAATAATTATGAGGGACATGCAAATCAAAACCACAATGACATATTACCTCTAGCCTGTTAGAATGGCTATTATCAAAAAGGCAAGAAATAACAAGTGTTGGAGAGGGTGTGGAGAAAAGGGAGCCCTCAGGCACTGTTGGTGGGAATGTAAACTGGTGCAGCCACTATGGAAAACAGAATGGAGAGTCCTCAAAAATTAGGAACAGAATTACCATATGATCCAGCTACCCTATTTCTGAGTATTTATCCAAAGAGTACAATAACACTAATTCCAAAAGATATATGGAACCCTATGTTCAGAGCAGCATTATTTACACCATAGCCAAGATATGGAAAAAACCTAAGGTTCCATCAGTGGATGAATGGATAAAGAAGATGTGGTGTATGTTTATATATACACACACTTATATACACAATGGAATACTACTCAGTCATAAAAAAGACCGTATCTTGCCAATTTCAACAACATGGATGGACCTTGAGGGTATTATGCTAAGTGAAATAAGTCAGGCAGAGAATGAGAAATACCATATGATTTCACTCATACGTGGAATATAAAAAACAAACAAACAACAACAACAACAACCCCAAAATGAACAAAGCAAACCAAATCAAAACATGCAGATACAGGGAACAGAGCAGTGTTCCAGAGGGGAAGGATGGTGGGAGGAGGACCAAATAGGCAAAGGGGATCAACTGTCTGGTGATGGATGGAAACTGAATTTTCGGTGGTGAGCACACTGTAGAGTATATAGAAGTAGAAATACAAGGTTGGACGCATGAAACCTATGTAAGTTGTACACCAGTTACCTCAAAAAAAAAGAGACTATGGTCTGATGACTATTTTTAATGTAGAAAGGCTGGCAGCAGTAGGCTAAAAAGAGAACCCATGGAGGAACTGATCAGCAGACCTTTAGTTTTCTCCAGAACAGCAATCAAAAATACACCCATAGAATCATCGTAACAGTTTAAAATGAACCACAATACTCTTTGTGGTCTTAACATTCATTTCTTTCTGCCTGATTTACCAGCTTTTTCCAACTAAACCAAAAGGCAAATCAGATACAATGCATTTCCCAGGTCACAGATGAATCTGAAGATTAGTATCTACTTGCAAAAGAATTGTAACATAAAGCAACACAAATACTTGAAGCCTCTTTGAGTAACACAGAATTTGAAAAACTAAATTAACAAGAAAAAGCCCATGTAGTGAACGACTTTATACATTTATGGTCAAAACGTACTGCAGGTTTCTGATTTTTCTTGCTCAACAATGGCAGAAAGTAAATGTTGAAGCTGGGTGATGAGTCTGGGGGGTTCGTTATATGCGAGTCCATTTATTTCAGTACAGCACTTGCCTATTAATGAGGGGTTGTAAAATGACTCTGCAGATAAAAAAAATTAAACAGATCTCTTACTCTTTAAGCTCGCTGTAAATTGGCAGGACTGACGGGTGGCAGACGAATGCAAATGCAATCGTTGGTAAAGCGTACACGGTCTATTTGGAAGAAAAAAATAAACATTAAGGCAAGGCATCTTTTTCCCCCATAAAAATAACAGCACTCTAGGCTTTCTGAGCTGCCTTTTTATCTGACAGCTCTTCAGCATCCCTGGATTATTTGGTTATTAGAAGAGCTCTGATAGCTAAAATAGGAGCAGCTTTTCTAAGAGCGCTCACCTAGCTTGAGATGAGACAGCAGGCACCGGGCACAGGTTGTTTTAATGCTGGGCCTAACTGCAGTGTATTTGACGTCCTCCAGGCCCTGCGTCACCCTGTCACCCTGTCACCCCGTGTGTATCTGGCGCTACCCGGTTACATGGCACTTTCCTGCGTCATTTCACAGTCCCCACAACACCCTGAAACAGACCAGGGCTGTTCTCCTGACTCCCTGCAGGACAGGTGAGGACTTCCACATCCATGTTACTGCTCTTTGCTCTGTACAGGGTGCGTCAAATCAGACTTAAAAGACGGCATCTAAAAAGACAATTACTTCACCACTTTGGTTGTATCCTTAAGAGTTAAAAGAGAGTGAGAGAGATCGATCTAAATTAGTTTTCTCAGATAAGATATTTTAAAACTCTCAATCTCAATATAGTAACTTCTTATGCAAAAAGAAGTTGTGGGGGGAGGGTATAGCTCAGTGGTAGAGCACATGCTTAGCACACTTGAGGTCCAGGGCTCAATCCCCAGTACCTCCGTTAAAAAAAAAAAAAAAAAAAAAAGTTTTTTTGGAAGCAGTGGTACTGTGCTCTTTGGAGAATGAATACATCAAAAACAGTATAATTAAAGCCAGTATAAGAAATACAATGCCATTAGTGAAAATGCTCCTTTTTATGTTTAAGGGACAGGAAAACTTACCTTTGAATTAAAGGTAACATATTTTGGCGTACACATGTCAGCATTTGTTGAATTCGCACTTATTGTTGAATTAAGCTCTGAAACAATGCAGGGAATTTGAAATTTCTTGTAGATAACCTGGTATTAAAAAATAAAGGATGGGGGAAGGTATAGTTTAGTGGTAGAGTGTATGCTTAGCATGCACGAGGCCCTGGGTTCAATTCCCAGTACCTCAGTTAAAAAAAAAAATCTAATTACCCCACTCCAAAATAAATGAATAAATAACAATGTGGGAAAAAAAAAGAATAGGCAAAAGATAACCCTTTAAAGTGCATGAATAAATAAATAAATGAGAAACAACATAGACTCTATCAAATAAAGTCAGATAATGAATAATTATTACATGGCATTGGAGCATGGCAAAACCAAACAAAGCCTCTCAATCAGCACTTACCACAATTAGGAAAAAAACCATACAGCTCAAAGAAAATCCACTCGTATAGCCAAGATAGCCTAAAAAAAGTTAAAAAAAAAATATTGTTATTTCATTCATCACCTCTTTCAAAGCATGGTTTCAAGCATAGTTTGGGGTTCCTGTAATATTCATCCACGCCAATGTGAATACAAGATTTATTATTTGATAGTGCTACCCTTTTGGGCAAAAATGGTGACTTTAGATGAAAACGTTATAGTAGTACGTGTTTTGATTCCAGTTTTTCCTGACACACTAGGGAATGCAGATCCCCAGAATCCAGGGGAAAAGAACCTCCCGAGTTTGACCGTAGGTCTCTGTTGCTGTACACAGATGGATTCCTATGGCCAAATCCACTTAACTCCTTGATCCATTCAATAGTTCTTGATTGTGCACTTATCCTGAACAGGCACAGAGGCGATGAAGGGATTTCCAGGGACACACTGAGCACCTGAGGACCTTTCCCTTGCTCCCCTTAGGGTGCCTGGGAGATCCTCCGTAACCTCCGGGAAGGCACAGTTAAGTCCTCTGGGGGCTGCACTTTCTCACCGCTGGGAGAGAACAGCCTTTCCTACCTACACTGAAAAGAGTTACGTGCACATACACAGGAAAGCCTAAACACAGACTCAGAAACCAGAAAATTAAGGAGCTTAAAAAAGTCTGCTTATAGATCTTACAGAAGAGCTATAGAGGCTGGTAGTTTTCATATAAAACAAAACAAAAAACCATGGCTAGCGATCATTTTGGGAAAAACTTCAAACGTCTGCCTTGAATGAGCCCAGAATTCAAGGAAATGTGTTCCAGAGGCCTTGGACGGGACGGCCGTCCGGCCTCGTCAGTCCAGACGTGAAATTCCCGTTAACGTCAGGCACCCTCGTCTCCGGGTGCCAGCACACCCACCAACGTCAAAACCAAACGGACACGGCTTGGTGACTGTCTGCCATTTCTGACTTTCCACTTCTCTCTCTCCCTTCAGTGAGGGAAATAATTGAGACTGGTTAGCCTTTGCTAATTTAAGAGTGGTTCATAATACTTCAAGGAGTATGTTTAAGCAACTTTCAGTCTTGACATTAGATTCGCAAATCTGCTTATCTAAGGCATCAGGGTATGTGAGCCCTTGTCTGAGAATTCCATTTCCTGGGCTCTGCTGTTGGAAAGAGCACTGTCTGTTGCTGGTCCCAGGACCTGCCTTGTCCCCTCCACAGATTAGCAGAGCGACTGCCTAGGAAGTCACATACTGACCAGTGTGTTTATCCCATATTAGAGTCGAGCCTGATTAATACTTGTAATTTATCCTCACTTAGTCTTTGCCCCGTAAGTGAAAGTAGAGGGCAAAGTCGTTCATTTGTATTAGGTTTCTGATTCATCTGTATTATTGTATGATAAAAGCAAGATCTTTCCTTACCTAAGTTCTTTAAGAGACACAGAGGGAGAATTATGCCAAAGGTAACTACCACCACCAGGACGCGGCCATCCAGGTACCAGGCTCTGAAAGGCATTTAAGCAGTTAGGTTATATTTTCTTAGAAAGTGCCTTTTTTTTCCTTATGTGTAAAACTTCACAATATATTTTAATTATGTTTTTTTTTTACTATTACTAATGTTTACCATTAATTTTTTTTGTCATTATTCAGGTTTTATCCAAACACTTGAACCCAACCGCTGGTCCTTTACTATCATCTCTCTCCCATGTGATAGAAGAAGGCACATTGCTTTTCTTTTTTTTTCCCTCCCCCCACTGGCTAAGTATAGCATTCCTCTGAATTATTTACATGGTTTCAAAGCTGAACGCACACATGCATTCTGTCAGATTACAACTTGTCTCATCAATTATTTAAAGAGAATGTTCCTTTTTGTTTTGCTTGGCTAATATCATCGAAAAACAAGTCACCACAGGTAGGCATGGCTTTCTCCCTAATCTCTTGTGTGTGACCTTGAATCCTGATGACAGAACACTAGAAACTCTGGCTTCTATGATTCTCCCTTGAAAGAAAACAGAGAAACTAAGACTGACAAGAACTGTTAAACGAAGAGGTAGTCAAAACACAAGGACGTGCCAACGGCAGCCGCAGCATTTTCCAAGGTTAGCTGCATCTTTAATGAGGTTGGCTCATGTCAAGTCTGCTCCCCAAATGCTCCGTCCCTTCCATAAGAGACTCCGGTCTTAATTTGGCATGTTCCACTTCTGTGTTAAAAATACTCCATATCTGTTCTGGTTCATAGAAACTAGATGTAGATTTCGGGCTCACAGGAAAATGCAGCATCTACCATTTACAGCGCGAGTGATGAATCTACTTTTCACTTATTTATTTTTGTTTGGTTTTCGTTTTTTTTTTTTTGGCGAGGGGGTGGAATTAGGTTTACTTATTTGTGTGTTTGTTTGTTTTTAGAGGAGGTACTGGGGCTTGAACCCAGGATCTCATGCATGCACTCTACCACTTATGCTACACCCTCCCCACCTTGAATCTACCTTTTAAATGCTCATATTCAAATGGCTCTCCCTGCTTCTTTTTTATATAACCAACCCCAGAAACAACAAACTGAGAAAAAAAAAAAAAAAACCAGCCTAGGGAAGCTTAGTTTCTGCAGTTTTCATAAACCAAACACTTCAGTTAACCCACATTTCCATTAAAAGCATTTTAGTGATCTCACACACACACAAAAAGGGGCTATTACTTACGAAAATGCCTCTTCCTTTCCCATTAGGAACTTTATGGCAGAGGGTAGTTCATTTTTTACTATGAAGAGGTAACTCAGCATTGCTAGAGGAAAATGAGGACATTTTTAGAAAGACGATACTGGGGCTCAGGTTGCAAGCCATAGAGAAGGTCACCAGCCTGTTCCTAGACTGGCCTTCAGTACGACACAGACAGCTGGAGATGCTGTCCAAGATCCTCGCTGTAAGTAAGTGACTGCTGTCTCTGTTTCCCTGTCCACGCGCCGTTTTAGCAATGAGAATGATACTGCTGGGGTTACATTAAAACTCACATGGCCACCCAACCCCCAGGATTAGAGAAGATGGTAATTTTCACATACTTTCAAGCTCTGTATAACAAAACACGATCTCTTTACCTCCAGTGTTCTGCAGAGAGGTGGCTCCAAAGATGACGAGTTTCCCTGTGGTGCCAAAGACCTGCTCTCCCAGCTTTTCATAAACCATGCAGCCTGTTTAAAAGCCATGGTTGAGAATAGTTGAGAATACAAGAAATGACAGGATTCCCTACGTTAAAAATGGCCAAGATTTCATCACCCTGTGGACTGTTCCCCAAGTTATTTTGGTCTTTATCAGAATCACACAAAGAGCCTTCTTGGCTTTGCAAGAATTAAAGCATTCTCACGACAAAGCAACCTCTTGAAATTTAATTTAATTTATTTAATTAATTTTTCTTCCCTTTTTATTTTTTATTAGTTTTTATTTGGGGGGAGGTGAGTAGGTTTATTTACTTACGTGTGTGTGTACATATATTTTTAATGGAAGTACTGGGGATTGAACCCAGGACCTCATGCATGCTAAGCATGCGCTCTACCACTGAGCAATACCTTCCCCTGCCTTAACATTTTAAAGTGTCAGACATGGGCACCATTTCTTCTTTTTCAGGTTGGCCACAAAAGCATTACAAATAAATAATTAGGTCATAAGCCTTATTTTTCACTAGCTCAAAAGTCTCTCTGCTTTACTAGGGGGAAATTCCCACTCCGATCATATTCTCAGGTCTGGTATGTATCAGGAATGTAAAGACTTGATTTAAAAATAAAAATCCTGATGGCTGGGAAGGAAGGTTCCTTTTGAATTAATTACCTGAACTGATTAGACTAACCAGGAATTGTCTTAATAATATTCCAACAATGTCTCATGTATCCGAAATACCATAACCAGCTGAGAAACAGGTAATAACCGTGACATCAGAATTCTGATTCTAGTAAAATTTAGTTCAAAGATTTGTGACTCACAAAAAAAAAAAAAAAGAGAGAGCACAGATAAAGGCCTCCAAAAAAACTAATCTGGCAACACCAGAATTCTAGGGTTCAACTGGTTCATCTCAATAAACACTAAAATTTAAACCATTCATTAACAAACGTGTTTATATTTCTTTGTAACGGTTCAGTTCACATTTTTAGGAGGTTCACCGAAAGCAATATGGGTTAGACTATAATTAAATTTTTGTTTAATCTCTCATAAGACTGGTGTTTAAACTAGACAATGGTTAGATTTTCAGTTTATTACAAAATGTTCCAGTTAAATGGAATTGTCTATATACAATAATAGCCGGCCCATGTGGTTTTATCTCATGTAAAAGTCAAATATTACAAACATAATCCAGTATCCCAGGGGTAGAAAATAAACACTTCAGGTATTACACTGCCCAGAGAACTCGAAGTCTTTTCATAGCACGCTGGCTGCCACGTTGCCTTGGGAGGAACATTTTCTCCTTGGAATATGCACGGAAGAGAATGAAAGCCCTGTGACCTTTCAAAATCTTGGAGGCTGTGACATAAAAACATGGGATCCTCGTTCTGAAGTTATAAAGACCTAAGGAAACACAGAGGCCTGTAAAACGAAGTCATCTTAAACTAGAAAAGCAGGCACAACCGGGGGTTCTCTTTAAATGACAACGTGATTTGCTCACTGATCATAATTCAATTTCTGTGCTGCTGTAGTCACTTCTCTAGGTAAACACCGCTGCAGGTCTTCCAGCGACCACAGGTCAAAGTACTTGTTTTCTTTAATAACCAAGTGGCTGAACAGGGAGAGAGGATCCTTTGTTCACAACATCACCACGAGAGGCATTTACCCCGGCTTTGCAAAATGAGACGTGCTCCCACAGCTTACCTGTTTCCTTTGAACAGATCAACAGAAGGTTGATTGAATATATAGACAGCAGCGTTACTGAAGTCAGAAGTACCCTAAAGCAAAGAAAATAAGGCTTGTGACACCTATAAAGAACACAGACTCTGACCTCACCCTGCAGAGGGGCAAAGGCTTATTTACATGTGACGTGGTTGATCCTGTTCATTGAGAGTATCCAAATATTGGAACCCGTGAGTCACATCCTCCTTAAAATCCTCAATAAAGACCTTCTACCAAGTAACGAACTGCCCATTAGAATGTAACTCCGGGAATTCAAGTCCTTAATATAATTCTAAGCTCTCTGGGATCATTTCAGTTGAGGTTACTTTAAAACAACTTTACCGAAGAAAGCTTTTGTAGTCTACGGTGTACTTTCTGTTACAACTGAATGAGAAAGTTCAAGAATGGGGGTGGGGTGCTGAGGGAAAGGCTTGCAGTGACCCTCAGGTCAGTGGCCATGTGACTTGGGGCACTTACCCAATTTCTCCCACCCCTAGACTCCTCACCTAGCACGTAAAGCCACATGGTGTCTAGGGTTCTTTTCATCTAATTACTCTGGCTACGTTTGAATCTACACATTGGACCCCTGAGATAATTCACTTTTTTTTTTTTTTTTATTTTTTGCACTTGGTTCCTCTTAAAAGAATAAGCACCGCTTTTAACTGACGGGAAAATTGTGACAATCAAGCCTAACGAACGAAAAGACCTTTTCGAATGACAAACTCCTGTTTTGGTTTTTGTACATCTGGCTCATTATCAAACTTTTCTCAAGAAAAAGTACAGTCAAAACGATGTGGGAGATGACACAGATTATTTCTGAATCATTTGGTTAAAACAGACATAATCATTGAAAACTAAAGCCTATTGATTACAAAGAGAAAAAAGGTTCTGGTCCCCAAGATGAAACCGCTCATTTCCTGATGCAGGGAAACACAGCCCGAGAACAATGCATTCCTGCCACAGAGCGCGTGCTGGAGTTATGAAGGCAATTATTTCCCCCCCCCCGCAAGTGCTGTTGAATGATGCTCGGCACCCGGTGCAATGCTCTTGGCTTGGGCTCCTTCCCAGCCCTCCCCCGGCCCCGCACACCTGTGGAACCACTGCTCAGAGGTCCCCTCCTCCGTGCCTTCCCCACCCCCAGGGGGAAAGATAGCTTCTTCCACTTCCTCCTGCCTCACGGCATTTGGTTTCTCATTTTATTTGTCCTAAGTGCAAGGTAACTAAGGGGAGAGGAACAAGGGAGCACAGAATGACTGACTGCAGAGCAGATGCACCGCCCAAGATTGGCCAGAGAAACATAAAAGAGGGACGGAGCTGGGCAGGGGTACAACAAACACTGGGAGAAAGAACAGAAAACCTAACGCCTGGGGTGCAGGTCCCACTGACCAGCTAATAAAGGGGAACTGGGGTTAAGATATGACTGTAAGGAAGTGTACTCAGTTATATATCAACTGAACCCCGAGTAGGAGGATGAGTAAGAGGATAAGTCCCTTATTGTCTCTTCTGGTAGAGGGACATGAAACACTGAGGGCAAGCGGTGCTTAACCCACCCAGGAGTTTTGAGATACGTAACGGAACATGATTTGATGTGCTCTGCCAGAGAACGAGGTACAGGACACAAGTGTGGTATGATTCTTCTTTCATCTCGTAAGACGTAAAGTATTTATGTTGAAGCAGCAAGCCTGGAGTGTCACTAGGGCTTCACTCAGGTTGACTAAGAACCCTACGGGGCAACTTCTACACGTGCATGGGACAGGCCAGAGGGTATTTCTGTGTGGCACAGAAGAGCCTGGGCGTCCCAACTGGGGACAGAACGGAAGCAATCTGTAGGGTGAACCACGTGCTGCTCCGCAGTGACCATGTCCCCTGTTGAATCGGTTCTCCTGGGACTGATCTGGGGAGGAGAGGCCGTGTTACCACAGGGCCCCAGGCTAATGAGTAAAGAGTGTGACTTTTCAAAACTTGCAGAAGGAAGAATTACTAACATCCGCCTACAGGTTAACCAAAGGCCCTAAGCCTGGGAGAACGGGGTACTTCTTGCAAAAGAAACATTCTAAGGAGCATCTGTTCCCCCAGCTCGGAGCCCCGGGGACTGCATGTCTCTGAATGTGGCTGCCTCTCACCCGCTTTGCTGGGTTGGATTTCTTTGTAGAAGATGCCCCGCTGGCCCGTGGCCCTCAGCAAAAGGGAAAAGATTTCTTCATAAACTCACAGCACCTCATTTTCTTTTCCAAGTGGGAGAAAAGTGTTTATCAGAGAAGAATTTAGCAGGGAGGCTCACCTATCTTCTGCCCCAGACTTAACAGAATGATCCTCCCATGGTGATGACAACAAGCCCTTTGCTTCCATGTCAGGGAGACCTCACGCTGTACCCCCAACCAAAGGACCCGTTGAGTCTGACAGTCAACCCCTGAAGAGGCTTTTCTCCATCCCTCCCAACATATGGACCCTCCCTTCCAAGACTGAAAACAATGGTATTTTTCTATCAGGTCACTAAGAAGCAAACTCTGAATGTAAAATTCTCAGACTGCTTTAACCTGTAACAGATTCTAGCTCTAATAGGATTAAAATTCAGAAAAGTTCATCTCTCTATTTAGATTTTTTGGAAAGAAGCAATAAGTTATCCAATTGGTTATAATAAATGCTGGAATAGTTTAAGAGGATCCACTTGAAGCTGGAGGAATGACGAGAGAATGTAATGACTTATTAGAAAATTTCTTCTATTTTGAGCATGATTGTGACCTGATTTGTCCAATTAGATATTCGTATACAGAGTTTGTTTTCCTGTGCTAAGCGGAACAGAAGTGATTCTTTAAAAAAAGAAAATTTTTTTTAATTGCAGTCTAGTTGATTTACAATGTCGTGGTAGTTTCCGGTGTCCAGCACAGAGATTCAGTTATACATACATATATATTCTTTTTCTGCATTTTCATTATAGGTTATTACAAGCTATTGAATACAGTTCCCTGTGGTACACAGTCAGACCGTTTTGTTTATCTATTTTGCATACGGTAGTTTGTAGAGAAGCGACTCATGTTTTCATTTCATCTGGGTATCATGTAAGTTTTCACATCACTAACCATTGACCACAAGTTTGAAGGTGGCTGGGGCATAAGGTGCTTGCTGGAAAAGGCACATTTCAATGGGAACCAAACCTCAGCATGAGGCAACTGAATTGTCAAGGTATTGATATTTCAGACTTATGTTCTGCCTTGAAGAGAAGGGGGTCTAGAACAGATAACAGGGAACAGAGAAAAGGGCCCTGGGGGAGCAGCAGCAGGAGAGGTAGTCTTGTGAAGAATGCGGTCAGGGATTTTGAGGACCCTCGTGTCAGAGACACTTTGAAGAAATGTGGTGCAGGGAAATCCTGGTAAATTTCGGGCCCCGTGAGAAGAAAGAGGCTTGTTAGGAAACAGAATTCTAGGCTCCTGGATGTGGGGGAGACCTTTAGAGACTACCCTGTCCAGCTTTTCACCGGGGACAGTGCCAACACAACCTTGTGCCAACAAACATCAGGTCTGCAAAGTGTCTTCTGACAGGGGACACACATGCAGCCCGTCCTGTTTCTGGAAAGTGCTGTGCACTGGAACTGAGGCAGAGCTGAAACTACTGCTGCTATTTCTATCCTGGGTTCTTATTTCACCCTCTGGACCTACATGAATCTATGTGAAATCTAAACCCCTCTTCCACCTCGAAGTCCATCTGATGGTGCTCATTTTAAGACTGTGCTCTTTGACTCAGACATCTCCAGGACTTTCTGCTGTTCATCCTGTGACGGTGTGTTCAGGCTGTTTACATCTCAGTCGTGGTCCAGTCTCTCAGTCATCCTTTCTAACGGCTGTGTGCCAAGGAGAGCACAATGCTCTCACATTAGTTGGGATCCAAACAGTGCAAAGCACAGCGAGATGACTAATTTGAGTTGGACATCCTGCTTCTTTTAAGGCAGCCTGGTTTGGTTTTCATTTGTATGGAAGCATGTCACACTTTGCATTGTTATTGAGGTTCTGGGAGGGGTTATTGGGCCAATCTTCCGGGTTCTGTCCTGTGTACTTTTTTTTTTTAAGTCAAGTGCAAGGCTCTGCACTTACTTCCATTGCCTTTTCTCTTGTGATATCTTTTAAAATTGTTGATCCTTTTGACTTATGTACCACCTACCCCATCCAGCTCCCTTAACTTGTCTACCTTCATCCACATCTAACTCTAAATGGAACAAGACCATGTGGAAAATGGCCCATCATCCAGTCAGCTACTCCAGCCAGACACCTGGAAGTCATCCTTGACCTCTCATCCACTCTCTCATCCTTCATATCTAATTTTATTCTCACTGCCTCCAAAATAGATCCCAAATCTATATGCTTCTTTTCGCCATCTCCACGGCCACTACTCTAATCCGAGGCTCTACCACCTTTAATTTCTGGGCAACTGTGATAGTCTCCGCCTGTCTACCTTTTCTTGCCCCCTCTGATCCAGCAGCCAGAGGAAATGTTTTATTTTATTGCTTGGTTATGTTTCTCCTTCCCCAGACTGTAGGACAGGTCATGATGGTTTCGTTCACAGTCCTAGCCTGTCCTATTTCCCTACTTACATACAATACCAAACAGCACGGAGCAGACTCTTAATTAAGAAGGAGTGAATTTACAAATATTAGAATCTCATTCCTGAGTCATGTGAGATTCTGCCAAATATCTTGCTAAAATCAAGGTACACTCTGCCCAGGCCAGTCCTGTGACTTATCAGTTCACACTCTTATCTCAGAAGATAAAGTTAGTTTAGCATGACTATTTAGGAAAAACCTTATTTGCCCCCACAGAGCCGTATCTTCTGCAGTAATTGCACATAAATAAGCTATTTGATCATTTGCTCTAGAACATCGCTTGGGACCTACTTTTTATCATTTTTGAAAGCCAGGATGAAATTTGCCCATTTCCAGTCCTCTGATAAAACTCCACTACTTCTTAAACACTCCTAGATATTTCTTACTCTATTTGTTGCAAGAAAACGTTGACTCCTGCCTTAAACAATGAACATCTAAATGTCTGTCTTAAAAACATTCATCTGAGTGTCTCTGCTTCTCACGACCGACCGCTGAACTGGCGCCACCACACCATCTGCAGGCGGGGTCCCAGGCAGGGTTAAGCGCGATTACCTGTGGCAGGGACCCCCGCCGCCCTCCGCGCGATTACCTGTGGCAGGGACCCCCGCCGCCCTCAGTGTGATTATCTGTGACAAGGACCCCCGCCGCCCCGCGCCAGGTGAGACTGAACTGCGGCGAAGCACTTACAGCTGAGCCATGACCATTCCTCGGCCCCAGCCCAGGTCTCAGTGGGAAAGTGAGTCCCGTCAGCTTCCTTTGGTCGACTTCCTAGGGCATTAGGGCATGACTTCCTTCACCAGGATATATATTTTTAAATTACTTTCAACTCCACACCCTCCCCCCCACTGCTATGTCTCTCCTTCCAAAAGGGACCTGAGGCTCACCACACTGTATTCGCCTTCCTCTTCTACACCTGGTTAAAAGCATAAAGCTTGACCATCCTCACGATTAGAACAGTCCACATAAAAACTCCCCTGCTGGATAAAAAGCGGTCTTCATTACTGGTTTGGCTTCTATCTAACATCATCTCCCACCAGCCACAGCCCCTCACTCCCAAACTCACAGACAGAGATGCTGGTCGAGGTAGAATATTGACAAGGAAATTTAAAACTCCAGGACAAGGGAATTGGACAAACTGGGGGAAACATTCTGTTTTCTGGCCAATCATCCTACTCCAGTCCCTCCCCCGTGGTGCTGGCCTCCCCCCGCCTCCTACATTTCCAGGCTGTCTCCACCCCCTACACGCTCCTCCCCAACTTTGTGATTCATCTCATATCTCCACTAACTACCCACCCCCTTCTATCCCATCCCCAACTCTTCCTAAGAGAAATCAATGAAGTGAACCAAGAGTATAAAGGACTGCTGAAGAGAGGAGAGGGCCAGCTGGGGATGAAGGAAGAGCTGGCGGACCCACTGAGGATGGGTCTGAAGTGTTTTCCATCTGCTTGGTGAGAGCTGAGATTCAGGGCTTTTCCCGGCTCGTGCGACGGAGTGCCAGTGGAGAAAGGGCATCTCAGGTGCGGGAAAAGGAGGGGTTTAAATGAAGGATCGTGACCTCTAGGCTGGACAGGGAAGGAAAGCACAGCCCAGAGGTCCTCAGTGACATGCAAGGACAGGCACAGTGTGAGTCTCCACGGTGGGAGCCTTGGAGGGAAGGAGAGGACGTGTGGTCAGAAGCAGGGGGTCTGGAGGGGACGCGCGGAGCTGGTGGTGCAATGTGGCTCCTGGACCAGGAAGGCAATGCCAGCGGGAGAGGCTTAAGTGCACAGGAAAGGAAACACAGAGGAAGTTCATTTAATGAGACCGTAGATGGAAGAAGACACGTCCAAAAATTAGGAGAGAGGGACAAGTTGTTCTGGGTCTCTAACTCCTGTGAAAATGGTAAATACTTCGACAAATTCAAAATTATCTTTTACATGCAAATGTACTTCCGAGAGCTTTAATTTACTCTAATGAGAATTCAATATAATTAATAAAATGGTTGAGCACTACTAATAATAAATTTAGGGGCATTCACTGTATCAGGCCCACACTAAGCACTTTCTACAACATGTCCCGTATGAGTAGTAAGCAGTATTACCACCTACTTTACAGATAAGGAAACTGAAGTTCAGAGAAGGTTGAGTATTTTGTCCAAAGTCACAAAGCTAGCATCATCGGAGCCCTCAAACCCTGGTAAGCCTGCCTCCTTACCCATCCAAGGGCCTTACCCACCATGCTCTCTTGTCTGCCAAAGTCAAATGTTCACAGAAGAAAGATAGTACAAAAAAGCAGGACCCAAAAAACTTAAAGAGTAAAATTCATCAAAATGTTAACAGAGCTTGTTTTTAACAGTACGGCTTTGGGTGATTTCTTTATATTTATTTTGTGCGTCTTCAGAATCATCTTTAATGATTATCTTATCTTTACAAGAATAGTATTAAAATAAAAAATATAAGAAGCCTTTCAAATGATAGTATTATTATTCCAAGCCCTTTTTTGGTGGGGGATTGTATTTGTTTATTCATATAGTCCCTATTTCATTTAAGGAGCTCATGACGTGCTTATGGAAAGGAGCAGAAACATATAATCATTCAGCCCCAAAGTGGACTTCCTAGTCCCTAAATCCTGATTACACTTTAACATTTTGGGGGGTCAGAGGACCAGCACCCCAGGATCTGGTAGCATGCGATTCTTCATAATACTTATAAACTGAACTCGAGAATGAAAGGGGTGGTTTTTAAAGGCTGGGCAGGGAACAGGTGGGGACCATTGATTTGTACAATTCCCTTTCTTTCCTAGTAGGTCAATCTAACTTCTTTGGTGCAAAGCTTCTCACTGTTGGTTAGGTGTTTTGTTTTGTCTTAAAAAAGAATTACGCATCGCTGATGACCAAATCAAGTAACGTCTACTATAATCCTAAAGAGAAAGAAGTGTTCAAAAGAGGCCCGCAGATAGAAATCGAATGCCTCAGTCTAGCTGATGCTTTGCGAAGTTAAGAAAGCTGGGAGGAAGTCTGAGTTAAATAAGGAAGATGCACGAGTGTGAAGGCAAGTCATGTGTCACCCCCACTTCCTGTTTTTGCCTACAGTCGTTGGTAGAGGGCTGTGGGTTTTGTGGGCGTGCCATTTATAACTCTTAGACATGGCCGTCTTCCTCTTCTTCCATTCCACAAGGATAACTGGTTTCCCTTCTCCTCAAACCTACATTGTTACCTTCCAAAACGATGCCCCCTTTATCATACTCTAAAGATGGAACTCCCGAGTGAAGAGTTTCACGTAACCATTAAATAAAGGAGTGTGCCTGACATGGTGGGTATTTTGGACTCTCCTTCCAGTAGGAATGATGGATTATGGGCTCCATTCACATAGTCCAACTCCGTTTCCATGGTAACAACACACATTTAAGGAGCGATGGGAGAGTTAAGAGGGAGATATCATTGTTGCCCTCCATCCCACCGCCAACTGGTGTCATCCTGGGCAAGGTACTTAGCCTCTGTGAATCTCAGTTTCTTTATCTGTAAAATGGGGATGATAAACAGGGTTGTCATAAAGATTCCATGGAACAGTGTATACGTTTTAACCCTTCAAAAAAGTAGAAGCCATTCTCAGCTAGCAAGCTATACAAACAGAAGCCACAGGTGGCTTGGGTCCGTAGGCTGTAATTTGCAGACCCTGATATGGATGTAGACCACTGATACCATGTAACTGATGTAAGGCGAAGCCCGTGGCCACAGAACAAAGCAAAACTAACTGGCTCACACACGGGCAGTTTTCCAATCTACAAAACCAACCATTACTCTGTGAGTAATAAAAGTTCAAGCTAATCTTGAAACCCCAAGTTTCTGAGCTATACGGACCTGCTGTGCTGATCCACATCGGCCCTGCTGTAGCCCAGAAGAGCAAAGAGGACAGGCGTTCTATGCAATACGGCCGTGGACAGCACTGTTAAAACCTTAGACAGTTCAGTTAGGTTGCCTCTTGCAGGCTAAGGAAAACACAGTGCTCTAAAACGGAGGTCATGCTGTTGTCCTTGGGTAGCATCAGATGCAACAGCACAGGCAGGACTTCGTACACACACACACACACACACACACACTCCTGCTTCTCTGGGAAGTGCACTACTCGACTTCTTGGAACCCCTAATCAGGCACATCGCAGATGAGTCATCAGCTAAGCGTAACTCTTCAACTCTTAAAAACAGTGGGTGGGACTCCTCTGCCACACTTGCCAACTCTTTCTGTTTACAAAACAGGCAGTCGGTTTTTAGCATCACCCGGACCACTCTCCTATTTCCCCATTTCTGAAAAGCTTCTCAAGCCAATGAATTTCAATGGAGTTCAGTGGCACCGCCGCTGTCCTTTCTACATGCACTCCCAATGCTGGCAAGGCCGACTGTCCCGTCCTCCCCTGCCACTATTATGATTCCCAAACAAGAGACTCTGATGCCAGTGAGCTTTGCTGCCAGCTGAGGGACAACAATTCGCTCTTCAAATCATTTCTAAGGAACGGTGACTGTAACTCAAAGAATTCTGAAAACAAGTAACTGATTGAAGAGATGGAAGATGAGTGTGCCTCTCCCCAGCGACCTCCAAGGACCATCGGAAGAGCAGCGTTCCCTACTGACTTCCTCTTCATCGCCCTGTTTGGATATCACAAAATCCAATTTGGTCTTTCCTTAGGAGGCAAAGAACTGCCGGCTTGGGAGCTCACAGAGAAGACGACTTAACATTTACCAGGAATGACTGGATAAATATCACACAGACCATCTTTGTTATCACTAAGAGCAAAATTATCATCCGAGTGGGTGTGATTCAAACTTTCTGGAATATATATAAAGTAATAAAGCAGTGACAGTTCCAGAACACGCAGGGTATTTGCAAAGGTACACTCCGATCTCATTCCAACTTGGTAGAATTTGCTGAAAAAGGTTTAGAGACCCCAGAGAGCTATTGCTGAGGCAGTTCTTGAAGACTGTGACCCTCCTGACAGAAGGAGAAGCCCATTTTTGTGACATCTGGTGACATGATAGTAATGATCAAATACCTATAGTACATGAACCGGAATTCAGGCAGTGTGTTGATGGGTCTGTTGCTATAATTCCATTTCTGTCTACTCCTTTTGTAGGCTCAGCTGTAAAACACTGAATATAGAGAGAAGGCACCTGGTGGTCTGAGGTCTGATCTTGGTTTACAGAGTTCCTCATTTTTTAGATTCACCCTTAACTGGCATGGCTTTTTACTGACTTGTTTGTAAACACTGTAATTATCGACACTACAATGCTGCATCTTTTCGGTGGTAAAATGATGAATGGTCCACAAAGGTAAAAAGACAGAGAGAGAGAGATGACGTCACCTACAACTGGAGCAAACAGTCCACCACAAAGTGAAGGTAATTGCTGTAAACTGACAATGACAACTTCTGTCCTTTTTGCTAAGAACAATTGAACAACAAGTGCCCTTTTTAACAAAGTGATGCTGACCTTGTACAGAATTTCCTAACAGTCTCCAACAGTTCTGAATTTCCAAATGAAGGAGGCACTCCCAGGAAAGTAACCAATGGGTAGTGAGCCCCTCGCTAACTCGATAATTTTCATTACATCTTCACAGCCTATTTAAAATTTGAGGGTGAACCAAACCTCACGGCTGACTTGTTTCCCTTAGATAAGTCTGCAAAATTATAAGAGCCACAGTTTGCCCTAAAGCCTTGTAAGAATATGTAAGACTATGGCTAATTTTCACATATTTATTCATTCATTTCAGGGGAACAACTGAGAATGAGCTATATGCAAGCACTGATCTATATTTGTGGAGATAGGGCACAAGGAAGATTTAGACTTAAATCCTGCCCTTGTAGGGTAGGGAACGGAAAATATACGCCTAAATGACGGAAGGACTGCTTTTATTAGAACGATAAAGATGACACTGAAAAGAGAAGGGAGATCTCCCTTCCACGCCGGAGGATGGGAGAAATGTTTCTGGAGATGGCATCTGACCTGGGTCTTCCGGGACCACCAGGATTCAGAAGCACAGGGAAGGCATGGTGGGGAGGTGTGTGGAAAGGCCAAGGAGCCAGCACGGTGCAGGTGGCCCCTGCAGAAAAGAGTGGGGAGAGGAGGCTGACGCAGAGGCAATCTGAAGGGAGATGAAGTGAAAATCCAGTTTGGAACAGGTGGCACTGCATCCATCACTCATTCTAGTTCTTGTGGTCTAAATAGCGACACCAAAAATATTTTTTTTCTCATGTTTTCTGGAGAAAAAGGAAAAAGTCTTATTGCAGTGGTTTTAAGTTCGCAAAAAAAACCAAAAAATAAAAAACCAATTTTATCCACTAGTTTCTTCCCCTGAATGCACATGGTAAAAAAGATACTTTAAAGAGTATGAAGTGTCCACTCCCACCCCACCCCCAGATCCTGTGTCACTCTCCAGAAGTGGCCACTGGCAACAATTTTCTTGTGTGCCTTCCCCAAACAGCCTGTGCAATACGTGCACATGTGCACAACCTCCCCCTGTGCTCGCTTCCACCCAGTACTCAGTCTGTTCTTCCGTAGTAATATTCCTGGGGATGTTTCCCGTACACCAGTACATATACAACTATTTTACTCTTTTAAATTGTCTAAAATTCTATTTTATGCAACTTCTGTGGTTACTTAACCATTTCCCTAATAACGGCCTTGGTATTACTTGACTTTGCTATGACTTAGTTTTTAATTCTTTTTTAAAAAAAAAAGTTTTTCCTTCCAGTTTTATTGGGATAGAACTGACATACAGCACTGTATGGGGGTGGAGGGAGGGACTAGATTTTATTTATTTATTTAATGGAGGTCCTGGGGATTGAACCCAGGACCTCTGCTTGCCAGGCGCACACTCTACCACTGAGCTACACCCGACCCCTACTTGGTTTTTATTTCTTAATTACAAAAAGTTTAGTTAAATCCTTGAAAGGAATTAAGTTCAAGGGCAGTGGGAAATCTTAAACAGCACATGCGGCAAAGTCAGGCACAGATGTGACAAATATGAAGCAGCTTAGAAGGTTTACTGGTTTTACAATATGCGTTATATTGTATTTGCTGTGACCAGGAACTTGACCACCCCCGATATAAAATTCGGTACAGCTGATATTACAGAAAAGTCTTTTCATTACAATAAAGGTGATGGTTCTTGGTGGAAAGAGTAGTAGCATAATTGAGGAATACCGACTGATTTGAAAGGTGATTTTAAAGAGCTAAAGTATTAACTTGCAAGTATCCACTGATAAGAATAACATTTCTCTCATGATATACGTTAATAATGCAAGTTTGGCCTCTGAAGGCATCACTAAAAGGCAGGGTAAGTGTTTTAGATCACTCAGCTTCTAGAGTCTAGAAATCCTGGATGGAACCCTGGCTCCCCTACTTTCTAAGTCGTTACTAAGACTCAGTTACTTCATCTGTAAAATGGGGCTAATATTTTACAACACCAGTGGTGCTGGTGGGGATTAGATGAGATAATATGCTGTGTATAGTTACATTTTAATAAATGTTAACCACCATTTAGTAACCACGGAATTAATACTTGAACATTATTTAGTAACTGTCCAAGTTATACTTTGATGGTTAACAAATTAAATGTTAACCATTATTTAGTAACTATCTAATTAGTACTTTAACTTTGTTAAACAGTGACTAAGGACCAGGCACTACTGGTACCTTCTCCATCTCTCTCTCACACACACACACTCACACACACACACACACTCACTCATTAACTTCTCATAGCAAGCACCCCATAGGATTGGTGCTAACTAGTAAATGTCTTTTTGCATGCCACTTTCAAAGTACGCTTTTAGATACATTATCTTTTTTAGTCTCACAACCACTACCCAGGTGAGACAGAAAATGGAAAACACTCCCTAAAAAGCCTGGAATTATAATCAACCAAAATAAAACTTAAACCATTTTAAACAGATTGTTTACAAACTCAGTGTTCATGATAAACGATGATCTCTCTCTGAGCTCCCAGAAGCGTCATGAATTAATTCTCCTTTTTCATGGTTTTAAACTTGAAGGTTACATGACTAAAATAATAATAATATGTAATAATAACACATGCCAAGACGTTACAGAAAACTGTAACGCACTTACTACTTTGATTCTATGTAGGGTAATATACCTCTCATTTACCTAGCACTGCGAGAAGATGACACGTTCTTTAGAGAGTCATTTTCCATTAAATGTATGCCCGTAACAGAAATCCTTAGAAAATGTAACTTTCCTGTTTTGGGCAGAGGTCGGGGAGATGGTCATGTGAAATAACAAGCAATATAAAAACCACCATTCTTCCACGCTAATATTTACTCTTAATGTATTCTTTTGCTATGATGGAGTTACGGGAAAGCTGTGTAAAAAGAGTGGGGCTAGGAAAGGGAGACACACTGGGAGATTTTTTCAGTATCCACTGCCTTTTCCTTGGGTCTCACTGTTAGGAAAACTCAGTTCAACAGGTGCATTTTACCCCGAGCGCCTTGTGCCCCAGCACATCCCCAAACTGCTGTTCGGAGAACAGCCCCATTTCATTTCCAACAGAACAACTGTAAACTGAGACGCCCATGACCATACTTCCTGTTCCTCTGAATGTAGGATGACATAAAACCTAAGAGCATCCCTACAATAAATAGGGCAGAATTCAAGGAATCTAACCGAATCAGGTATGTGTTAAACAGGAATGACAGCCATTATGGTTTGGTCCAGAACATGAGCCCCAAACCCATCCAAGAAAAAGAAATCCCGCCAGCAAGTTTCCAGATGACCGCAGGGAAGAGCTCGGCACCCAGCCTCGGGGAGACACGGCGGAGCCTTCCCAGCTGCTTTTCTAAAGAAGCCTGGCCAGGCTTGGACTCCTTGTCCATGTTGGCCAATATGAGTCTGGAACAGGGCCCTGTACCAGACGAAATGGCTCCCTCCTGCCAACTGCTTCTTGGCTTCGAGCAGCTGTGCAAGCAGCTGGCTTTACCACACAGAGCGAGCCCTTGTTCTGAGTAGGAGAGTGAGTTCCATACTGTGTGAAAAACTCCTAAGTCTGGGTCTCTCTATACAACCACCTCTGTGAGCTTTTTAACCTGAAGATCTGGTGTGTTCGGCTTGCTATTCCTGCGTCTTACAAAGAACCAAACACTCTAGGATAGTTTTATCCTGGGGAAACCTCCCTGCAACTCTAAAAGTCAAGTTTACCCAATTCTTTGCTTCAGTCGGAAACTGATGAGCCAGGAGATACGAGATCAAGTATCCCAGAACCAGTATAATTAAAAATAAACCAAATTCCAGGAGTGCTAGATGGAACACTAGAACTTACTCCTGCTCCCCTGGCTCCGATAATCCAGTAAAGAGATTTTTTTTTTAAAGGCATTAAATGGCTAGAATAATAACATGAGAGGAGAGAAAATAAGAAAATGTCAGAAGCTGGAAAGGAGAGGGAGCTGCACCTTAAATTGGCAGCAAGACAGCCAAGACCAATCCAATTTACACCACAGGACTCCCCAGAGGCCCTGATGGCACGACTGGAAGTGGGGAACAGTGGAGGGGGCAGGGGAAATAAAGAGGCTCTGCTGAACTTCTTTCAAGAAATAGCTCAATTCTCCAGATCAGGAACCTACTCTGGAAAGCTCCCATCCTAGCAAAAGAGACTTAAATGTACAGAAAAGCTATTCTCTGGAAACTAAAATAGAGGTCTCTGGGTGAGGGACTCCGCACAACTTGTCGGGGCAGGTGTACCGTACTGAAATCTGGGGTTATTCACCCCAACCCTTTTCCCCAACCTGGTCCCCAAAAGGCAGCAGCAATGCCCAGACCCTACAGGCAGGTGACCCGAAGAGCCTCTCTGGGTGACCTGAACGGCCAAGGAGAAACGGACACCGCTGGTTCCCCAAGGGAAGGGCCACTGACAGCGCGTCTAGTGAAGCCATTTCCAACAAGCCCCACTCACACGCACCGGGCTCAGATCAGCCTTGTGCCCCTTCACCCCGCACAGTTCTTGAATACAGCAGGCACAGAGGGACCACCTGACATCTGAGGAAAGACTTTACAATGAAAGAGTCCAAAACAAACAGAAAAATCAGCTTGCACCACGGGGGTGCAATCAGCAGAAATCAGATTATGGGAAACTCTCTGGGACAAATGGCCCCAGTTCCTTCAACATACAAATTGCACTGAAAATAAGAGAAAGAAATGAGGGAACCTACAGAGTAAAAGGGACTTAAACTGCATATCAACCAACTGCCCTATACTGACTTCATTTGAGGATTGATTTGAACAATCCAGTTGTTTTTTAGGAAATCTTTTTCTGTGTTTCTGCCCAGTTCAGTTGTTTTTTAAAAAATGAGATAATCAGAGCCATGTAAACATTGTTTGGATATTTGATGATATTAAGGAGCTGTGGTCAGTTTGCGGGGTAAGACATATTCTGGTTGTGTTTTAACAGTCCTTTTATACTAGAAAAGTACACTGAAATATTTATGAATGAAACAATGTGATGTCTGGGATTTGCTGCTAGGCAGTCTGGGTGAGGGGCTGGCTGAAAAAGCCTGGTCACAAGATGAAGGGAGCCTGGGGATCTTTTACATTCTCTGCTTGATGTCTGAAATTTTCCATAACAGAGGAAAAACTACCATTTGAATCCTCAGAGAAAAGAGTGAAATCATTAAACAGAAACAAAATAATATAAAAAGGAAACATTCAAAGAAGGTTTAAAAGCTCCTGTAAATAAAAAAATAAGAATAACAGAAACACATTCAGTAAAGACTTGGGGAAAACTGATGGCATATCCCAGAAAGTACAGTGAAAAATTATAGCAATGAAAGAAAAGAATACAAAGTTACAGGGCTCGTCCAGTTGGTCCAATATCTTGGTAACAGTTCCAGGAAGAGAGAAAAGAGAAAGAGGAGGAAGGAATTCATCAACACAACAATGTAAGAAATGTCCCAGAACTGAAGACCATGAATTTCTAAAAGAAAAGATGTACCAGGCACACAGCAAGACACATCACTGTGAGACAGAACATCGGGAACAAAGAGATTTGGCAAGTTTCCAGGAAAAAAGCAAAATTAAAACAAAAACCCTGCCCATATACAACAGATCAGGAATCAGAAGCATTCTCACCAGAGAAAAAGCTAGAAGGCAATGGAGCAATGCCTTCAGAGCTCTGGAGGAAAATTACTGACAATATAGAGTTTTATATCCAAATTACCAATCAAAGATGAAGGCAGGGTAAAAAACATTTTTTTCAGAGATGAAGGCATCAAAATTTTATTCCTATTTAATCTTTCTCAGCAACAAAAGCAAGGAGGTAAATCCAGAAAGAGGGAGAAACGGAATACAGGGAACAAGGGATCCAGCGGAGAAGAGGTGAAGGGAATTCTCAGGATGGTGACAAAGAGATTCCCAAATAAAAGTTTCCCCTCCATGCCTCAGTTCCCTTATCTGTGAAACTGGGAACTAACAATAGTACCCACCTCCTAGACTTGTAAGGATTCAGCCTAAAACAGACTAGTTCCTGGTATAAAGTTAGAGCTAGAAGAGTTGTTACCATCATCAAAGAATTGACTCCTTCTGCTATATAAACTTAAAATGACTTGATATATGACAATAACTAAAAAGAAAGAAGTCAACATAAAGCACATGACTGAAATGAACATATTTCCAGCTTTGGAATGACTGAATATAGTCACAGACCCATAGGGTTTTGGAGGTTAGCAGGGTTCTGAGATTTTCCTAGTGCAATTTCCTTGTTTCAAAGAATAGGGAAGTGAAGCTCAGAGTAACTAACTTGCCGGACCACACAGCCATTTAGAAGAGGAGTTGGGATCAGCTGTCAGGTGTTTCATGTCAATGCACTGAAAATCACAAGTGTGGCTACACAATCTCCATCTGTGGTATCCCCACAGGGTCAGAGTTTCACACGTACAAAAAAAAAAAATCACCACAGAAATATTTTGCCCAACTCTTGTCATTTTACCCCCAAACCTGGCACTTGGTTCAAGATATACATAAGTAGGAAGGCCACCTAGAAGGATCTAGCTAGGGCAATAGAGGAGGCTACAGTTGGGTTTATTGATTTGGTTGACAATAGGAAGACGATGTATTGAATTCACTGTCCAAACAGAGTTGCTCTGATTCTCAGAAGGACACCCTAGTGGGTTCTCACACAAAAGAAAGAAATGTTAATCCCTAGTGCTGTGGACCAATATGGCACCGCCTGGATGGGTATTTCTGATCGCTGAGTAATGGAATGGGTAGCAATGCACTTCCATCACAGTCTAAGTCTTTCTACAGGAAGGACTGGTAGCCATTTCAGTCACTGCCTCCAAGAAAACAGTGGATCCGGCAGTGAGGACTACTGAGCATGCCCAGTGAAGAACAGGACTGCCGTCAGGGGCGGAAAGGCAAGATTCCGGGAGAAGAGAATTTCCTCCTCGCCTCATCAGGCAAAGCACCACTGATACCGCTTTGAAGTCTGAGAGGGGAGTCGGGCTGGGTGGGAATTTCCCTGGTATAAATCCTATGATCTGTCTTCATCTCGTTCCAACTGAAATTAAGCCCTTTGTACATTGCCAGGATGTCTCCTTCAACAGTTTGAGATGAACTTACTTCAAAAGAAAATTGCCCCTTTTCTTTTCATTGAATCTCAGAGGGAATGTACACACTAATTTTTCATCTTTAAAGTACTGAAAACTTCTATGCTTCTTGAACACGTCTTATCAACAAATTTGCAGTCACCTTTGGATATACTACGTGTCCCACAGCAATCCACATACCAACGTGGTGACTGCTTGAACTAAACACCTCTTGATATTTTCACTATCTAGCTAAGATTTAAAGTGACAAGAGTCCAAAAAAACCAAAAAAAAAAAAAAAACAAAACCCAAAAGTTGATTTTTAATATTTTATCCTTTTCACAAATGCTTATTTTGGTATTTTTGATGAATAAAAAGATTTTCTCCTTCCACTTTCTTACAAACATCAGGTGCTGCTTGGAAAACCATCCAAACAAACAATATAGAAGTATGTACTGGTAACTTAGCAAAGTTAATCAAACGTAAAAAGTAATAATAAGAACTATTTAGAAATATTTCCAATTTCTTCTGTGGAGCAACAGAAACATACAGAAAATACAGTTTTAAAATGGAAAGGACTGCAGTCAACACTCACAGGAAAAGCAGGATCCCGGTGTTTGCCAGGGCGAAGGCGAGTCCCAAAATCCCGCTGCCCATGATGGCATTGCTGAGGTTAAAAACAGACATGCCTAAGGAGGTGGTGCCTGGAATCTGAGCAGAGACAAACATTCACAATAAGCAAAACAGTCCTCAAGAAAGACCATCACGCCAAAGTCTTTAAAGAACTATCGGGAACCAACATGGAAATAAAATTCAAGGAATCCTTTCTTAGTGGTCTAGTTATCTATCTTTTTTAATGGGTTTCAGGAGAAAGTACGTAGGCTCCGGGGAACAGCCTGGTGAAGAAACAGCTATGCTTCTGGTACTAGGCTGGATGAATTAAAAACATCTGTCCCAATTTATGCAATTAAAAAAATAAGCACCCTTTATTATAATGACACTTACATATTCATCACATTTCTTTTTCTCCAAATGGCTGTTGGTGAGACTTCTTCTACTTTCCCGATCAGAAATAAACTTGCTGTAAAGAGATGTAAGATCATTTAATTTCATGATAATGATTTGAAGCTTAATGTCACGACTGACTTATTACTTAACAAAACATCGCGCATGAAAAGTTATCAGTTACCTAAGAGTTTAACAGCCCGATTCAACCGCCCTCTCCTTCCCTTGTTTTTGTTTTTGTTTTTCGTTTTGGTTTTTTTGCTAGTATTAGTTGTCCACATTCTTGTTTTACCAAATAAACTAAAAGCACTCCAAGGGTAGAAACATCGCCTCATTCCTTTTTATATCCCTCACTCTACTATGCACAAAGCAATGCAAATAGCAGGTGCTCATCTTGAGATGAAACGAAAAAAAAAACCTAAGTCAAAAAGAGCTATACATTTTGAGTCATTTTAAAATTAGTAAGTTAAAATCCTATCAACAACGCAAGTTAACTTTCATATTGTTTTTTTCTAACAGAAAATTAAATGATGTCAACAATACTATAAAGCTGGCATTTAAAAGAATACTGGAGGCAGCATCCCTTCTGAGCTCACATTCCTGGAGTACAAAGTTATTAAATAGGAATTCCCTCTCCCCTGCGAAAAAGAAAACAACTCTTTCCCCATCAAACATTCCTTCAGCAATTGCAGTACGCAAGTCACTAGACCAGGCAATGAGGGGGACATGGGGACGCGTGATGAGTGATGGAGTCACCAGCCTACAGGAGTTCAGACTAGGAAATTATGGTGGGGGAGGCAGGGCATATGGTCCATGATTAAGGGCAGAGCTAGGGCTTAAAGCAAGCATGGGATTCAGAACTTCAGTTCAAATCCTCACTAGCTCTGAGGGCCCAAGTTCGCTACCTCAGTTTCCTCATCTGTGAAATGGGAATGACACCATTACATTATCTTGCAATGTTATTGGGAGAATTAAACGAGTGCACATGTGAAACATCAGTATAGCTCCAGGCACAGAGCAAGAGCAATGGGAACGATCCAGACAGGCTGAATGGAGTAGAGTATGTACAAAATATACAGAAGGGGGAATTCAGAATGCTTTAAGAACTGTCAGATATACTTAGGGTTAACATCCGAATTTCTAATTAAAAAAAAAATTCCCGTTTAAAAAAAGCACACAACACTGTAAATCAACTATACTTCAACAAAAAGATTAAGAACAAAACAGAAACAAGTGCTACTGTCAAAAAAAAGTCCATTCACAGGCAAACTGCTGCAAGTCCCAGGAAGACACGTTAGGGATGCTTTTTGGCTCTTCCGGAAATTTCATTATCTCGTTTCAGCAAGAACTAATCACAGTGAATTTTTCACTAATAAACGTAAAGCCACTTGAATGAGACAAAGAAGCATGTATCTTTAAACTATACACTGCATCTTCAGATGCTTTTTGGAATGAAGCTGTATTTCACAATAAACCATGTTTTAAATGAAAGATAATATATATCATCAATGTTGGTTTTTAGGTATCTACCTTTTTCATCTTTAAGTCTAGCTTCTCCCTGGCTTTGCTTCCTCAGGGTGGCCTTATTTTGCTAGGATAAACCAAAGACAGGCACCATTCACACTATGAACTTCCCCTGAGACCACCGCTCAGTGTTTATTTCCTTCAGCATCTGCCTTTGCCGAGAACCTGTCCAGTGACCGTCAGAGATGAAAAGAAGTGAGGAAAACTTTGGTCTCCTGAAACGCAGGAGCTGACGTTCCAGCCGAGAGACCAGAGCAGCTAACACCAGAATAGGAATGTCAGGTCGTGCAAACCGGAGATGAGATAAAGAATCCGGAGGAGGAAAAACCCGGGGGCGGGGGTGGGCATTAGTCAGAGGAATCATAAAAGACAGAGTCCTGAGAAACAGCTCTGCGGGTTCTTAGCAAGGGAACCACATAATGAACGCAAGGTCTTTGGAGACCCTTCTGGGAGTTCAAGAGTGTTGACTCTTCTTTTGCCCTTCACATTTTATTTCTTATTTTTTTTGGTGGGGCAGGAGTTGGGGGGGTGTTATTTATTTATTTATTTAAATGGAGGCACTGGAGATCGAACCCAGGACCTCATGCATGCTAAGTGTGCACTCTACCACTGAGCTACGCCCTCCCCACCCTGCCTGCAATATTATAAATCCTTCCACAGAATCAAGGTTGAGAGATCTGGCTGGAGAGGGTCAAGGGGGAGCAGCCCTCCTTTTCACACAGGCAGACCCAGGAAACAGGGATGCTGGACTTTCCCAAAGGAACTTGACTCGTAGTTAGCGCTGCCACTAAATAAAAGACTGAATGTCATCAGGCTAATTTTAATCACCAGCTCAAGTCTACTGCATCATTGCCCAGAAGGGAAAAGCCTGAACATTTTTAAAGAAACCCAACCGAACACCAATAAACCTCCTGTTTATGGCAGATCTGAGTTCCAGGACTGCCAATGCTCCCCAGACTGATGGCAGAAAATAAGTGGACAGAGGAGGACGGGCTACAGGGGCATTCAGCGGGGGTCGCTGCAGTGGAAGGGGAGGGAGAGGGAGCAGCCCCCGCCTGCCTGCCGGCTCTCTGCCGCAGCCCTTCTGCAGGGCGAGGATAATGAAGTGACTTACAGAGCTGCTGGGATGCCTAGCCATTAAAAAGCACATTAAAACACTTTGTGCGTCAAGTGCTTCCCGATTCTGCCTCTTCCTGTAGACTTTCTGCAGCCAGCCTTAACAGGTTTTCCCCCAAATCTCCACTTGCTCTCTCACTGAAAAAGTTTCAAGTACCAATCGCTTGCCCTGCAATTCCAGGTACTGCTGAATTGGACTGTGCCTCAACGTTTAACCTTAGCTCCCCCTGCTCTTCCAAATGGCCTTTCCAACAGAGGGTGAGGACAGAGAGAAGACCAGGGTGTTCTGAGAACTGAGACAGAAAAACGAGTAGGAGGAATCCACTATCCCCTCAGGAGACCCTCCGTCTTCCTCTCAGCCAGTGCCTCCGGGCCGGTTCACAGCCCTCATCTTCCATGAGCCCGCTGATACCCTGGTTTGAACTGACTTTTCTTTTCTTTCTTTCTTTTTTTTAATTGAAGTATAGTCAGTTTACAATGTTGTGTCAGTTTCTGGAGTACAGCATAATGTTTCAGTCACACATAGACATACATATACTTGTTTTCGTAGTTTTCATTATAGGTTACTAAAAGATATTGAATATAATTCCATGTGCTATATAGTAGAAACTTGTTGTTTGTCTATTTTATATATAGAATTTTGTATCTGCAAATCTCGAACTCCCTTTCCTTTTATCCCTTTCCTTTTATCCCTTTCCACCCCCTTTCCCCTCTGGTAACCCTAAGTTTGTTTTCTATGTCTGTGAGTACTCAGAGAAAGCTTCTTTATTCTCTTTCTGATGTTTCAACTTTTTCTTCTTTTTCATCTGTAAGTCTTTGCATGGTCTTTCTGCAAACTTTTTCTTAAATAAAATAAAACCAACCTTTTTTTGTAATGGAAAAGTCCCTTTCAAATAACTAAGTCAAGCCGCTGATCACAAGTTTCTGTTATCTCACCATTTACAAAATGCAACTGCATGTTAAAAAGCACTGACCTCTGGCCAAGACCTCTTTATTGAAGTAAAAATGGGCTATTGGAGAAGGTGCCTTTGACATGTGGGATGATAAAAGAATTATTAAAAAAAAAAAAGTTTCACTAGGTCGGTCTGTACCCATAAAGCAGAACTCGATCAACTCTGGTAGCGAATTATTCTGCGAACAAAACAAAACGAAAACCTACAATGGCTGTCGTGCTGACCTTCAATAAACAAAGCCTTGAAAAGGATGTAGGCGTTATACTGAGGTCGTGTGAAGGGAGGCAAATAATATAGAGCAGTTATTTAAAACCAAAAATAAATCAACAACAGCAACAATCCAATTAAGGAGGGGGCTACACAATAGGAAGGTAATCTTCCTGTTTTAATCTCTACCAATCAGGTTCTTCCTAGATTACAGGGTTTCAGCTGAGGATTTATCACACAAAGAGATGACTGGTTGAACTTAAATGACCTTTCCCGGTTCTTCCCCTGAAATTTTAACACCCTACAGGAAAAAGAGAAAAACGAGGCAAGAAACATGTAACAGAGACTGGGAAACACGAACGAATGAAAGAAATAGCAGGCATTTAAGGAGAAGACTGAGAGGTCAGCAAAGCCTTATTTGGTGGATAAACTCCACTGAAAACAGGAGAAAAGAGACTCCCATTATAACAGGAGTGGATAAAGCCAGGAAAGAATTTTCTGACATGAAAACATGGACACAGGAGGAAGTCATGGCATCTTCTTCCCTAAGATACAGAAAAGACATTAGAAGAAGAGAAGGGATAACTTTTCAAGGGTCCTCCCAAGTGATACAAAGGTCGCTCATGAACTCTGAAAGATGCACAGGGACCAAGGAAAACCAAAAGGCTGACGCAGGCTTCAGTGACAGGAGTTGCCCCAAAGTCTTTGAAGAAAATCTTAATGAGAAACTCAAAATTTTGTTAGAAGCTTCTGGGGTCATAACAACAGTAACTATTCCTGGAGATGAGAACAACAGTGGATAAATCAGAAAATAGGTGAATACTTGCCGAGATACAGCTGGGATAAGCTACTAACAGTTCAACAGCCTTAAGGTGACAACAACCAGCAATCATCCAAAACCGGAAACAGTATTATCAGTCCTTGGGGTGGAGGAAAAAGAAGTGTCTGCCAAGAACGAGGGCTGCACTTCCGTTGTTACAGATTGTCTTCTATACTAAAAGGTTTTCTAGTGCCAGACGCTGTGCCAAGTATTCTACATGGGTTTTCTCATCTATTTTCCCAATAATTAGATGTGACCAGCTCTATGATTAGCTCCATTTTAGAGACAAGTAATTTGACCAAAGTTATGTTACTCATAACTACACTGGTGAGCCAGGATTTGAGCCTAAGCTAGCTGAGTGCATAGCCTGAGTCCTTAACTTATAAACAATATTTTGTTTACTAGTCCCCAGCAACCCCATAAGGTGAGCTATTATTTTTACCCCTGTTTTGCAGGGATGGAACTGAGGCTTAAAGCACAAGATCACACAAGACGTGTGGATGGAGCCAGGATTCAATACAAGTCTAAATCCAAACCACACACATAGCTACTCTCTGTCTCTGTCTCTATCTCTCTCTTTCATTTAACAAATACTTTGCAATATCTCCCCTGTACCGGGCACCACTATCACATCATTACAAGGTACGGGAGAAACAAAGATGATTCAGGTAGTTCCTTCTCTCAAGAAGCTCGCATCGAGAGGAAGTCTTGAGCTGGCTACTCAAAGTGTGGTCCGTGGACCAAGCTGTATAGGCATTACCTAGGAGCCTGCAAGAACTCAGTATCTCAGGACCAGTCCCAGACCTACTGAATTAGAATCTGCCGGTAACAAGGTTGCCAGGAGTTTCACACACACATTAAAACGTCAGCAGTCCTGGTCTAATAGACATTTCGGAAGGTTTTGCCGTGCCGGCTATAGATTTCCGTGACTCCAACCCCCAAATTAGGGCATGAAATAAAACAACTGAACTAGAATAAGGGCAGGAGACCCAATGCCCAAATGGTTCTACTCCGTTTTTAACTAAACTTTAAAAAAGTCATTCCTCTCGTATCCTAGTACAAAGGTTCCAGGCAAAGCTATCAGCTGGATGCCAGGTAATCAGAGGTCAACGTTTGCCTTCAATGTTTTCTCTAGCTCCCTAAAAAGAAGCACTGTTACCTAGACGTTCACTGCCTTGGGAGACGGTTCTCTTAGATTCATATCATTGAGCCTCCCTTCCTCCCACCAACGTGAAAAAGCTGCAAGAAAAGGGAGAGGTATTTGGGTGGATCTTTGCTGAAATTACGGTGGGTTTTTTTTTTTTCACTGTGATTTATCTTTTTGATTTCATGCTGTAATATGTTGTTTTCAGTTTAAATTGTTCTAGAGCCAGAAATGAAGCAAGATTCATCAACCGTGTCAATGAAAGGGGGGAGATAAAATAAAGAAACAAATGCATCGCATTGCATTGGCAACAGTGGAACCAAATTCTGCAGAACAAGTGGTCAGCGCCTGCCCACGCTCGGGCCATGTGGCTCATGGCCTTAGTCACTGTCCATGGGGAAGTGAGCTCACTGGGCAGGTGCCCAAGTCCGGGTGGAGAAGGGGTGTTTCCAACCACTGCAAGCGGTAATCACCTCCAGAACAATATTTTTCGTAAGTAAAACTTTTAACGATAAAGGTCAGATTCTAAACTGAATACTGTAAAAGACTCTCATCTTAAGGTCCCCAAGATTCACACTGCTTTAGGAATGAAACCTCATTATAAACTCGAAATGTCCTACTTGTGGAATGGTTAGAACCCCATCCGCTGTTAAGTGGAGGTCAGTGGTGACTACAGAACACTCCAGGAGCACAGAGTGTAACACAGCACTGGTGGAGCTGAACAGAGTTTAATAGGTGGTACAGACAGACTATCTCTTTCACTAATCCATGAGCATTTTAATCAGAGGCAGCGGGACAGTGTAGAAAAGTCAGGCATTTCAGACAGATCTGTGTGTGCCCTGGAGCAAGTTGTTTTATTTCTCTGAGCCTCAGGTTTCTTACTGGTAAACTGAATTTTTAAATTTTCCTTATTTGCGAGGGGGGAGGGTATAGCTGCATGGTAGAGCACATGCTTAGCATGCATGAAGGCTTGGGTTCAATCCCAGTACGTCCATTAGATAGATAGATAATAGATAGATAGGAAGAAAGGTAGATAGGAAGAAAGATAGACAGACAGGCATTAGATAGATAAGATAGATAAATGATAGATAAATAGATAAATCTAGTTACCTCCCTCTGCAAAAAATTTTTTTTTTAATTTTTAAAAAATATTCCTTATTTGCAAAAAAAATTGCATGATGTTATAAGGATCAGTGGCAATACGTGTAAACACACCTGGCACTCAAGAAATGGTAGTTATTATTAATAATTATGCAGAAAAGATAAAAGCAGCAAACTTGAGTCGAACAATAAGAACTATCACAACACAGTAAATACTTAGAAGATAACGAGGAAGTATCTAAGAGCATTTAAGGAAGAGAAAGAGGAGAGGCAGGGCCAAAACTTCTGCGTGTGTGTCCACGATGGCCCCTAAGTCCGACTCTGGCCTCTCCATCACGCGTTGTCCCAGGATGCAGAGCTGATGACCAGAAATGATTGCTACGAAGATGCCTGGTTAGCTGTCACAATGTTTCGTCCATTTGACCGCCACCTCCCCACCCCAAAGTGCTGCATGGTTGGTGTTCTAATGAATTAAGTCCCGGAGAGTCCACGCTCTCCTCCCAGCCTTTCAGGCAGCCCGAGGCTTCAAACAAACCACACCACTAACTCCCAAGCTGGAGAGCTTCCTGCTAAAGGCTCCATATAAGCTGGCTATAAAATCAGAAGGTCAGAGAATGCCCCAAGTCATTAAAAAAAAAAAATAGACATTTGCCCTACTCTTTTTTTTTATAACAACTTTATTATAGTATGATTCCCGTATAGGAAACTACATATATTTCAGATATACAGTGTGATAATTTTTGATCCTACTCTTTAAAAGAAATTTTTTTTTTGATGGGGGAGGTATTTAGGTTTATTTATTTATCTAATGGAGGTACTAGGGATTGAACCCAGGACCTTGTGCACGCTAAGCTTGCCCTCTACCACTGAGCTGTACCCTCCCACCGGGTCCTACTCTTGTAACTTAAGAAACACAGGACCCAAGGGATGGAAGGACTTGCTGGGGTCACAGCTGAGGGTGGGAGCTCCCAGGCCCAGGTTCTTCCTGCCCGCCCCCCACCTCCTCTCTCCTTTCTCTTTCATGTGCTAGTTCTCTACTCTAGTTTCTCATAGAGCCACTTGGGCTCAATCATTATTGTTATTACTTCAAATCCAAGTTACAGATGATGCTGGTAATGACGTACTTGTAGTTTTAACGTGGGAACATTGGCCAACGTGACTTGAACCATTCCTGGATTAAAATGCGGGCGAGGCCAGAGGCCTGTAGTACACATTCAGATACGGCCTGCAGGGAAATGCCTCCAGTCTGTCGAATTCATAAGCACAGAGCTTTTTGAAAAGTTAGGGCTGGTTGGGGTCCAATGTATTTATACATTTTGATTAGACTCAATTGAAAGATTTGAAAGGATGAATAAATTACTTTTCCTATTTGCTTCATCTGCTATTGCTGGCGATGCCCAACAGATGTCACATATGAAATTCAAATTACGGCTTCAAATGCAGCATAACTTTAGTAATGAATAATTCAAGAAAATAACTGAAAACCAGAATAAGATTTTAGAGGCACTTTTTTCATCGGATAGAAAGTGTTGGTGGAAAAATACTCACCTGTTTATCTGACCATTTTCTACTTCGGTGAAATCGTTGGAATCGTTGCTAACGTTGTCATCCTCAGGCACCGTCATGTTTTGCAACTCAGTTAATTCGAGTCCACTTTTGAAATGCATCATGTTTAGAAAGTACCTGGGGTCAAAAAATTAGTCCAAATTCTTCTTTTCTGAGTGGATTTACAAATGGACAGCAGCAAAAATATAGGGTCGACAACCCTAAAATGCAACACAAGCCAAAAATAGACATGTGAATATCACCCCTGATTAAAAATAAACTATTTACACAGAAACAAATAATTAATTTACCACTAACGCAACTTTTACATTTTGCTACTCAGGGCATTAAAGTCATCTTTGTACATCAAGTTATAGAGGCTGTAAAATGTATGTCTTCTATAAATCTCCCTCCATTTTTAACTATAAAATGAGTCATGTTCCGTACTCTTTATGCTTACACTTAAGAGGAATACCATGTCATCTGCAGGCAATACAGACGCCCTTTTATGAAGCAGTGCGTTTAAAAGGAAATCGATTCAGTAATTTTAATGCGTCAGACCACAGGGCACACATACAGCTCGGTACAGACTGAACAGACACAAAAGCACCTCTGATTTAGCAATCTCAGTTTAATAAAAACGCAAATCCTCAATAAACGCCATCACGAGGGATCAACGACCCAACCTAGAGGTCAAGCAGCAAAGGACAAATCTGTGTTTTGAAATTTAGCAAAGAGTTTATCCATCAACTGCAAGAGATTAAATCAATCTCTTCAATGAAATCACTCCATGTCAGGGAATTAGGGAATTAAAAACTCATACTCAGGGGATTTAGGTTAATCCACCTGAAACTATATTTCCTCCTAGAAATGAAAGGCTTGCAGAGTTCACGTTTTCCCCCACATGGATGGCTGTGATTTCAATTCCTGAGGGGTCATCAATTGTATGTAAGGGGGAAAAAGAATTTCAGACACACAGCATCACAAATCAAAAAACAGGTGGTTACAGTGGTGTGATATTGTGATTTTTTATAAAAATATATCTGTCTGATCTCCATCCCCATTTCCAGCTCACAGTTCCCCAAATCCTTGGAATTTCCTAAGTGTTGAGAGTGATAAATATCTTTTGTCATGTTAATGAGGCAACTTTGGGAAAGCACCTAAGGATGAGGGCTGGTTGTCAATGAAGCCAACCTTGTGATTAGAGGGTTGGAATTTTCAGCCCCACCCCTTGACCTCCGGGGAGAGAAGAGGCTAGAGGCGGACTCAATCACTAATGGCCAATGAGTTGATCAATCATGTAATAAGGCCTCCATAAAAACCAGGAAAAGGAGGAGGCTCAAAGAGCACCCATACTGGGGACTAGAACTCTTCCACGCGCCACCGGCTGGGCTCCCAGCTCCACAAGGACAGACGCTTTTGGTTCCCTCCCTTGCCCCATGTATCTCTAAGTTCTGGCCAATTAACTGGACCCAAGGACACAGTCATGGAAACCTCTGATTTAGAGCCAGTGGGTCAGGAGCACAGCCAACAACCTGGGCTTGTGACTGTTGTCTGAAGTGGAGGGCGCACACACACACACTGGGATTGGGTCCAGGAGGTAAATGCAACCTCGAAAGCAAGGTCTATAAAGCGATGGGAGCCTCACTGGGACAATCTCAGAGAGGCGATGGGGACCATGAAATGAAGCAGAATTTTTGAGATTGTTTTGAATGAGATTTTTTTCAAATGAATGAGATTTTATTGGTTGTTTTTACCTCCAATAGTAAACCCCTTTGAGTGATGTTTTGATATCTTGTCTGATCCTGAATTCCACAAGATGACTGTAACGTGTTGAGTTAAAACTCCAATATGCCCATCTGAGCATCCTAGGCAGCATTGTGCTAGTTGATAATATTTTTAGGACCCCTAGAAAGCACCCCCGAATGATGCTTTTTCAAGAATTTTCTTCTCTTCCCCACAGCTGGGCCCCGCGTTATTTCTTTTCATTCACACAGTCTCCTATCTAGAATGAAACGTTCCTAGTCCCGGAATCCTTTACAACTTCCACAAAGTACATACCGTCTAGGGCCTCAGGTTCCAGGAGCCTCACCCTTCCTGCAGGGCAGGGCCTCTCCTGGAAAGCAGGAAGCCAGGAGCGGAGACTTGAGATCCTTGAACTCCTGCTCTAAGGCCAACCTGGCAGCTCGGGGTGGAGTCTTCCAGCCCGGGTGGTAGTGCTGGAGCCCAGGCCATGATTAATTGCCTTGAGTGCCTTCACATGCAGCAGTGAACACGGTCTGTCTTTACTTTGTGAAAGTTGAAGGGCACTAGCAGGGTAAAGCCCGCTCTCACCCCTCGGCCCGCTTTGATGAAAGCTGCACAGAATCCCCTAGGATTCTTGCTCCCCTGGCTCTGGTCTGGACAAGGCCCTTGGAGGCTACTGGACGGATATGGCAGGGCTGCTAGGAAGTTGATGCAGTGGATGGTGTTTCCAATCTGGGTGAAGGAGTCCTTCTTTCTCCACAAACTGGTAGGAAATCGGGCACCGGACAAAAAACTTCCGAGGAGGGGAAAGGTTGCCTAACAATAGACCTGGAGTCTGCAGTTTGAATTTAAACTTTCCTATCAATATATGGGTGTGTATACAAATACATACTATATAAAAATATATACTGTATCATATAAAATATAATATACAATATGTATACATATACTATATAAAGTATATATATATAGTATACATAAATACGATGTATATATTAAAGCAATGGGCAAACAAGGCAAAATAAAACCTAAAAAAAAAATAGAGGAAGTTCTGGCCACTAAAACTATGTCAGTATTAGGCAAATGCCAGCACTAAGTTAATCACATAGGATACACGTTTTTCCTTTGGCTTAGAGAGAAATTTATTTTTTCAGTTCCAGAGGCTAGAAGTCCCAGCTCAAGGTGTTGGCAAGTTTTATTTCTCCTGCGGCCTCCCTCCTTGGCTCGCAGACAGCTGCTTTCTTGCTGTGTCTTCATATGGTCTCCCCTCTGTGTGTTAATCTCCTCTTTTTTTTTTTTTAGAATAAATTTTTATTGTTGCAAAATAACCTATCTGAAATCTAACTTGTTCTTGAAGACGAAAACTGGAAAATGGGGAAAATGAACAAAGTGAGTGACACCTGTCACCCAGGTTAAGGCCACACGTAGAAAATACCACCCATTCAATTTATCAGGTATTTATTGAGTGCCAGGGGATGAAGAGATTTTAAAAGTCTGAAAAGGTCAAATTCTGGGATCTGAGGTAGCTTCAGAGAAAAGTCACAATTGGACTGGCTCTTGAAAAAGAAAAAGAAAAATTTTCTGGTTCTAAAGCTAATATATGCCCGTTGTGGACGCTTTAGAAGAGAACTTGAAAAGAAACTGTGGCACCTAAAGTGGGCCGCTGCTGGATTTTGATGTGTTTCCTCCCTTTTTCCCTGTTTTTTTTCTCCTTTTCTTCATGTAACATTGCATTGTAAGCATTTCGAAGAAGTGCTTTTTTAGATATATTGGCTCCTTATTAATAAATAATGCAGGTTTTTATAGAAAAATTAGAAAACGCAAGTTTGCAAATGAAGACAGAAACAAATTTTGAAAAAGTCACCTGTTATCTCAGCAAGCAGAGATGATCACTGTGTATATATCGAAGTGTGACCTTCCAGGGTTTTTCTATGCACATAGATGTAGGGCCTGGCACACAGTAGGCACTAAATAAATATCTGTTAAAGGAAAAGAATGAGTACAAATTTTAAAAAGTCTTCATTTACAAAAATGGAAATCATACCATTGAGTTTTTAAACGTTTTCACTTAAGTATGATTTCCGATCCTGAGCTATGTCTGTAAACATGGGTTTACACCATTACTGCAAATGCTTCCTTAACTGGCTGACTGGGCCGTAAACTGACATCCAACCTGTTACTGCTGGACAGTCCCACGGCCTGGTGGACAGGAGACTGACAGGTGGACACGGGCCTGAGCTGAGACTTCTCAATGAAGGAGAACATGGCCAAGGGCAAAGAGACAGGGAGTGTTGAGTTCAAGAAACAGAAGAATTATAGTTTCACTGAAAGACAGAAGCAATTATCACACTACACAATTAAATTAAAAGGCCAAATGAAGATGGTGTGACGATCCAGATGTTAACCCAACCACAATTACTATCTCTCAACATTTATAATAGGTTATAAATTACACTTTACTTGACATGGAACATTTCTGATCCTTTACTGCAATCTTAAGTACTCTTAAGAGGCATTATTATCTTGGTATGCTTATTGGTACATTTTCCTAACAGTACCAGTGTGAAACACATATATTTCTTCTCTACTCTTCATGGTGTTACGCATCAAAGGAGAGGATACACAGAGAAACCTGTCCGCTCTTACATCGCTCAAAGCCTATGTAAGCAAGTAAGACCATCTCATACAAAGCGACGGTATATCATGAAACATTTGCATCATAGAGACCAAACTACGCAGCAGAACAAAGAATAAGTCCAGAAAGATTTCAGAGATATACACACATACATATGTACATACGGAAAGGAAGGAAGGGAGGGAGAGAGGAAAACGGAGCCTGGAGAAATCAGGTAAGGTTTTACAAAGAGTTCAGACTTGAACTATGTCTAAAGATAGGCAGGATTTAGACTGGGGGTAGGGAAGGCATTACTTGCACTGGGAACAAAAGAGGGAAAGACCTGAAGGATAATGGGCACAGAACACCCACTCAGATGAACGCAGCTAGAGCAGAGGGAGCAAGTTGCATGCTCCTGAGTAATAGGAGGTTATAAAGGTTTGGTAAAAGTTGATCTAAAAACTGTAGCAAGAAAAGCAAACCAAAGAATATACCACAATTTAAACATTGTCCAAAATTACTTTTGGGGATAAATAAGCAAAAACATCATTTCAATTGCTAATATACTTTGTGATAGGTGGGCCCGCTTGGTATTTGTTCCCACCACTTTCCCATCCAGTTCTGTAGAGGATGGAAAGTTGAAAAGTACATTTCCCACATTCCTAGAACCCCGCAGCTAGGGTTCTGGACAGGATTTAGATTCCACCAATCAGAGAGCAAAGTGGTGGGGGCCAGGCATCCATTTTGCTGGTACCATTCCAGCAGGTGCAGCCGATATCACTGGAGCCAACCACTGTGGCTGTGAATCCCTGATGGTCAGATTGGCCTAAGTGATGTGTTCCTGGAGCACGCAGTTCAAACAGTGAGAAACCATCTTCCTGGCTTCCTGGTGAAGGCACAGGTAGATGAGTGGTGATGTTCTGGTCATTATTCCCAGAGGTCCGGCCTAAAGCCTGCTCTGCTATCTTTTCTAACAATTTTACAGGCTTTGATTCCCTGTATTAAATTCCTTTTGTTTAACATACATAGAAACATCTCTGTTATATGCAACCGAACTCTGACTGATAGTCTTAATTTTATCTTTTCCTCCCTTAAAACATTTTTATCGTGAGAACTTTTTAAAAAACAAATTCCTTAGTCTCTCTTTTTGTTTTTGTTTTGTTTTTGGGAGCGTGGTAAGTAATTAGATTTTTTTAAAAAAATTTAATGGAGATTCTGGGGATTGAACCCAGGACCTTGTGCATGCTAAGCACACAATCTACCACTGAGCTATACCCTCCCCCTTGAGAACTTTTAAACATATATAAAAGCGGGCAGAATAGAACAATGAACCCCCATGTACCAATGTATCAACAATTACCATTTCAGGCCAGTCTTGTTGAAGTTTCACCCCCACCATCACACAGAATTATTTTAAAGCAGATCGCAGATATCCTATCATCTGTAAATATTCCAGCACATAGCTCTAAACGGTGAGAACCATGTCACTATCACACCTGGAATATAACGAGGATTCTTTAATGACACTAAATATCGAGGCATGTGTACTTAATTTTAAAACTGTTATGAATCACATTGGTTTTTCATTCTGAAGAGTAAGATCATACTTCTCCTGGCTCAGGTCCTAGGAATCAATTACAGTGGCCAGTGGTCCTGAGAACGTGTTAAGTGGGAGGCCAGCGATGGTCCTGTTCATCCTGCCACCTCTTCCCACAATGGCCTGAGCCTATTTTTACACACGTGGGGTCCTTGGATCACCGAGCTCTCAGATGCTAATAATATGGATCTATGAGCTGCTGTTCCTTATTTCAAAAGGCCTCAAACAGGCTAAACAGGTCAGCTAAAATGTCAGGAGTCCTTGCTTTTGGGTAGATTGCATTAATCTGCTGTGATCATCCTAGATTCTGACGGGTAATGTTATGAATCTTTGAATAACAAAAATGGGAAGTGAATTAATATATTAAAGCCGTAGTCAAAACTCACTACACAGTATCCTCAAGGTCTGGATGTTGCTTTGCATATAAATTATACTTCAATTAATATAAAAGCTTGAAGTTGATACCATCTTTGAAAATCTGGGGTCCCTGAGAGGTGGAGAAGGGCCTTTGGTAGCTAAAGGCTGGGAGCCAGTAAACAGTCTCAGAAGAAAAGGTGTTTTCTCTCTTCTTACTCAAGACTCCCGGCTTAACCGGAGCTTGAGGTCTCAGCTCTGCTAGGACCTGGCCTCCCACTTTCTCTTTGTCGGCTTCTCCGACTTCTGTCAATCACACTCAGCTCTGTATCTGGAAAGTAACCCTGAACCACCACCCGCCTCCTCTCTCTTCCCTCAACAGTCTGAACGGCTTGCCCCTGTCCTCATCACTCCCCTGAATCCAGGCTCCACTGGCGAACTCTGGCTCCACCCTCAGGAGCCGTGCTGGCCCCAGGCAAGAAAGTTAACCTCCCCTTGCCTCAGTTTCCTCATCTGTAAAATGGAGATAAAGTAATACCGACCTCACACAGCCGTTGTAAAGATTCCACAATTGGGTCCGTGTGTGGCACTTGTTCTGGCAAGCGATGGTGCCTATCACTGCTAACATCGTTACCACTTCCTAATCAAAGCAAGTGGGCTTTTCTCAGCCCTCATCCCTTCATGTCCTTCCGCAGGAAGGGGCACTGTTTCCTGACCTCCGCCACCGCGCCCCTCCCCGCATCCTCCTGGGCGGGGGCTGCTCCTCCGCCCCCTCCCACCCTCAGGTCAGCCCTGTGGCCCCTCGGTCCCCTCCGCACACTCCACGTTCTTTCCTCTTTAAGTTTCCAGCCTGAAGTGTCAGGCTTCGTGCCACACGGGCATCTTTCAGACCTTTTTTCCCCCAGGCCTTTTCGTTTTGTAAAACTAGAATTCCTCTGCATTTTGAAATCGGATCCGCCTCAGAAATACGACATGATAAAGATCCCATCACTTAGCACGGCACACGTTTCTTCATCTGTAAACCGGGGAGGCTGGAGGGAAGAGACGACCTGTCAGGTCCCGTCCCGCTCAGAAAAAAAGTCCGCAGATGCTCTTGGGACCCCGGCTGCCCCCGGACCTCTCCACGTGGGTGTCTGCCGGGACTTCAGACTCCAGGCGCCCAACTGAACGCGTCACCCGACCTCGCACATCAGCTTTGCTATTTCTGTTCACGATCGTGTTCGTACCCCTGTCACTCAGACGCAGAACCCGAGTATCTAATCAGTCCTTATCAACATTCTTTCATCACCGCCCTTTCTTCCTCTCCCTCCAACCGGCTCCACAATCCGAACCGGGCCAGTCTTTCCTCCAGTCTGCCTACTGAGCCCTACCCTCTCCCATCCACGGGGGCAGATTCTTCCTGAAAATCCCTGTCTTGCACACTCCTCTTCCCACTACTCTACCCCAGGTGCCAATCATAACTGTTCCTAATGTCCACAGGGCGCAGTCCAATCCCTGGAACCTCAAACTCAAAGCCCAGATGGCTCAAAACACTCTCTTAAGACTTCTCTCCCGTGATGCTCTTTCTGAACCTCCCATTCCTGCCATGGGTCTACTCTTGGGCAGTTTTCTGCTTTGCTCCCACATCCCCTTGGCCCTGAGCACGCTTCCCACCCCTGCCCCTTCCCATCAAGCCCACGCCTACTTTAGTACCACATTTCTTTCAAATCCCAGCTTGCTGGCTTTCGTGCCTTTATAAATTTTTTAAAATTTCAAGCCAGCCTTCTCTGTGAGGTCTTTCTCCAATGACCAACCCATGACTGATTATTTATTTGTGATGAATTCTCACAGCACTTTTGCATAGATTACTTACTGGCTTACAACAAGGGTTCTTATACATTTTAACCATCTTTTAATGGAATTATCCCCCCCCCAATTACATTTTCAACCTCTTGAGGACAGGGACCACTTAGCTCCCAAGCACATGATGGTAAATACGTTAACAATAACGATGATGACTAAATTTAAAAAGCAAGCTATGACTATCTGTCTACAGACAATAGAGCAGCAATCCTCAGAAACACAATTTCTCAGGAAATCAAGACAAAAATGGGAAGTTAGCACATGCACAGCCCTACTGCACAGTTTTCATTAAATCTGCCACTTAATTTCTTCTACATTTGATCTGGGCATGTGTGAATTATGTGAAAATACATTTAAAACTGTAAAGTACTAGGTACATGGAAAGTATTTATCATTCACATCCTGGCCACTCTGTCTGGAATGTTTGAGAATGCTTGGCATAACTTCTACAAGTCCAGAAAGGATTGTACAAAGCAGTGGTTCTCAACTGGGGACCATTTTGGCCCCTGCCCTCAGGGGACATTTGACAATGCCCAGGGACAGTTTTAGTTGTCACAAGTGAGAGGGTGTGGCAGGCTTCAAGTGGAGAGAGATCAGAGTTGCTGCTAAACACCATTTGATGCACAGGACAGCTGTTCACAACACAGCGTTATCCGGCCCCAAATGCCAGGACCCAAGGGTGGGAAGCCCGGTGTTAAAGGAAACTGACCGGGAGATAAGGATGGACCATTTCTGCATGGGGTACAGAGATGAGCTGCTCACTTCCTTGGACAGGTTGCCACCTGCATCCTATTTTGTTCACAAATTTCCGACACCTGCTGCTACCGCCCCACAACTCCTCTGTTCAGATTCCCAGACCATCTTTTAACTGTCTGCTATCAACATGCCCAGCGTGTGGTATCCAGGAGTTAACCTATCCATATTCAGATGTTTTGAAACTATTCTGATTTCTCAAAAGCAGAAAATACTATGAAGTTAATTAACCTGTAACTCTGGATATAGGAGGGTGGATTGTATATTACCTTTTAAAAACTGAAGTTTAATTTAATTAAAACAGTTTATTTAAGCAGTGTGAATACCACAAAATTTAAAATCTCATCAACTTAAAATTCATAGATTTAAATAATTATGTACAGTTTAAAAACAGCCTGGGATATTACAGCTTTTGAGAAATTATTTTTCTTACACATGTATGTTTTTGCTCTGCTAATGTCTCTGATTAAGGACTGCTGTTGAACTAAAAACAATGAACAGGAATTTCTTTTTCTTAAAAGCCTCATATAAGTTACGACAGCTAACTCCCAGCAAAATATTCTAGCAAAAACAGAAACAAGGAGAACTTTAAAGCACCACTAAGCAGTGCATGGTAAGAGAACTGTTTATAAAAAGAAATATTTAAAAATATGCCTTCATTTGAAAAGAGAAACCATAATAAAACACACTATAACTTAATATTAAATGATGTTCTTCTCTCTGGACCTCTGTCTTCTCACCTCTAAATAAGAAGTTCAGATTAACTGATGCATGCTCAAAGATCTCGTCCAGTTTTAAAATTCTCTGAATTTATGATTCTGTAGACTGTTTCTTAATGGCTCACTTTCAGAGATAAGAAGATGGGCTTGTGGACAAGTCTTTTGAGTAGGTTAACAGACTAATGGTCCTCAGTTCTGGCTACACATAAGAATAACCTCCAGAGATTAAAAAAAATAGCAGTGATAACCTGCCCCCACTCCAACACACAGCAGTTTCTGGTTTTATTGGTCTAGGATGAACTCTAAGCATGTATATTTTAAGTGCTCTACAAGGGACTTTAATGTACTGCCAACATCAAGATCTATAGATTACACTAAGGGTGGAAAAAAAACAAAAACAAAAACAAAAAAAAAAAAACCCAATACAGCCACAGCCCAAGTAGGTAAGATAAATGAGCAAAGCAGATTCAGCACAAGGAACTGGAGAACACATGTCTCATCTATTTCGGTAGGAATAAGATGGATCTCTTTTTTTCTCCCCCCAAGAAATGCCAGAAATCCAGATTTTTAAAGTGAAATTCTGATATTTAACTGTTGACAACCAATTCCAAACAGTTTTAAAAGAAAGTGTAGGTCACGCAAAATTGACACACACAGGCTTCATTTGGTTCTACAGCCACCAGTTTGTAACCTAAACCAAACCAGTTCAATAAATCCAACACAACTCTTCCCTCTGTGCTGTCCTGCCTCTGTCCCACTCAGAGCCTCCTCCTCCCAGACTCTGGGCCATAACCTCTCCCTTTCCTTTCCATTGTCTCTTTCTTTTCCAATCTTCATCACTCCTAACAGACGGAAACTGAGATCCACACATTAAATCTTTATGTGGCCCAGGCTGTATCCCTGGACTGGCTCATACGCCGGGGAAAATTCAGGTTATAAATTGTAACCTGAGGCTGCAGCTCCATGATGTCAACAACTGGTTGGTTTAGTCGAGTTGGGGAGGAAAAATCAGTCAAGCTCATAATTTCGCATTACCCAGAATTGACCAAGCAACACATGGGAGCTGTCATTTAATTTCTGCTTCTGTTTTGCTTGCTTTTCAAAATCCACTGCATGTTAGAATTATCTCTGGTGTTCTTTTTAAAAAAATTCCCAACTAAATCTGTATCTCTGGAAATGGAGTCCAGGCGCTGGCAACTTTTAAAAGACCCCTGGTGAGTCAATGTGATGCCCAAGTTGAGAAACACTAATCTTGATCCATCTCCTAAACCTGCAGATTAGCAGTGTGTGTATCTCTGGCTGATTACCACCTTGAAGAGTTCTTTTAGCTTGTTCAAGGATGTGCTCAGCTCTGTTCTCATTGTATCTTCATGACTCTGTGGGTGAGGCAGCTCGGACACTATTATTAGCATTGGACAGGTGAGACAATGAGACATAAATAAATGTCAACTGAGTTGCCCAAGTGGACCCGGCTAGTTATTGGCAAAGACGCACTGTCACTTCATCAAGAGTTCCTTGATTGCAAGCCGCATGCTTGCAAAGTTTCCCCAAACTATGGTGCTTCCCAGGACTGAATTCCTTTAAGCTTAGTAAGTAACCCTAACGCGCAGGTGGTTGGTAGAAAACTGATGAAACAAAATGTTACCAAAATAACAATTTTTTTTTAACATATATGTATTTTAACAATGTTCTTAAAAGACTCAATTTTAGGGTCAGTGTTCTGGGGTGTCTTTCTCTGAAGTCTACAATGCTATTTGGAATATGCTTATTCCCCTTACCTCCAGATCACCTTTCAAAGATTCTCCCAGAGACTGAAAATATTCAAGTAGTTTCCATTAAGATATTTTTTCAGAAAAGTTTTCTTAAATGATTAAATATTCACTAAATATTAGAGGTAAGAGGAACTTTGCTGATCATTTTCCCCCATTCCCTCTGACAGATGAGAACCTGAGGTCCCTTTTCATCTGATATATATGGAGCGCTGACACTGTGCATCCGCTACCTTCATTAAACCTTCAGGATAACTCTATAAGATGGGAACTGCTACCATCACCACCACCATCGTCATCTCATGATTCCCGTTTAACAAGTGAGACAAAAACTGAGGTTCAGAGACAACTTGCCCATGCCCAAGGTATGGTACTTACATCTGACTCAAAGCCCATGTCCTTAGCCCCCACCTTCCATCACCTGGACTGACAATGGTGCAAAAAGTGAAAGATAAACAAATCTTTATGAAAATGCTAAGAGATGATCAGTGAACACTTCTTTGAAGAGGTAAAAAAGTGGCATTTGAGCTAAGCCTTCACAAATATATGGTATTTCAGTAGGCATTCTAGTCTGGAATCAACATCAAGACTGAGGCAGAAAAGTGACAGGGAAGGCATACGGCGAAGTGGGAGAAGGAGGTGGAAAGAAGTGAAGACAGATTGTGGAGGGTCCTGGGAGCCCGGCTAAGGAATTTAGACTTTAACTCAGGCAATCGGAACCCACTGATGACTTTTAGAAGCAAGTTTACTTTAAAATGCAAACTGAGTTTTAGAAATAGAGACCTCGTGGAAGTGTTGAGATTGAATTAGGGGAGCAGAGCTCGGTCTAGCGGAGACCAACTGGAAGCCCATTACACCTCCTAGCCAGCGACTTCACTCTTCACTATGCACAGTGCTTGCATCTGCTCCCCTGAGGGCACCTCCAGGTCTGCTTCATGGATCTTGCATCCCACAGACTGCTGCAACTGCCCTGTCTAGGTCAAATGACAGAGACCTGAACCTGGGCAGTGGGGATGGAGATGCAAAGACAGGTCTGTGGGGCATTTGCACGGGCCTGGGAACAGCACAGAAGTGTAGTTGGTAGGGGGCGGGGAATAGCTCAGTGGTAGAGCGCAAGCTTAGCATGCAAGAGGTCCTGGGTTCAATCCTCAGCGCCTCTGTTAAAAAAAAAAAAAAAAAGTGGAGAGGAGGTAAGAGAAAGAGAAGCAGAGTAGAAAAAGACCCTGACGTTTCAACTTAGAAGAAGGGGACAAATAATGAGACATAGAAAGACAGGGATGGTCAACAGTAGCATAAAGAGGTGAACAAGACATTTTGGCCAAGATCTCAATCCGACAGGCAGCTACCTTGTGCTGGGCATTAGGAGAACAACAATGAGGAAGACTGGTTTTTGCCCTCTAGTTAGCACCCAGAGGGAGGAAAAGACATAACTAGCAAGAACCAGGTGCCTGGTCTCCTAGTCTAAGGACCAGTGTTCCCTCCCCCCTCACACAGGCCCTCCTAGAGGGGCATCTTTCTAAGCATCCTCCCGCATCACATGATCCTGTTTTATTTCTTCACTGCAGGAACAAATCTCTGAAACTCATTTATAGGTGCATTTACTGTCTGTTTCCCCCAGGAGAAGGCAAGCCTCACAAAAGCAGCAACTTTATATCTTGTTAGTTGCTACCTGCCCCAGAAGCCCTCAGGAGGAAACAGTATGTTGGGGGAAAAAAGGTTTGAATAAACCTCATTAAGGTTAGGACCTCAAGCCAAAGGAAGTGAGTTTCCCAATGCCTCAGGCGACATACTGAGAATTGAAGTGACTCTGAGAAATACAGCTATTTTGCGGTTGGGGAGCAAATCCAAATCCAGGGGGCCTCCCATGGATCTGCATGGATTTCAGGAATACACACCCGGTGAGAGATGTTTAACAATGAGGCCAGCCAGCCACCTAGCTCAGGTTTTATTTCCGTTGTCCTTCTGACGTCAGAAAAAGCACGAGTTGCAGCACAGTTTCTTCTATCCAGGTGACAAATTACAGGCTTGCTGGGCCCTGCAGTCAGCAAACCATAGATTTATTCTCTCCTCCCCCTTGTATTAAAAATGTTAAAACCCACGTTAGCGATATCAGATCCCTTTACAAATGCAAATAAACATCGTTTCAGCGCTCGGGTCTTTTTCGCTCTACTACATAAATCACCATGGAGTCGAATGAAAAAGTATGTGATCCCGGTGGCAGTCAGGTTTCCACCGGAGAACCAGTACTGTAAAAACTGGGTCCGCGCCGTAGAATGAGACACAAAGGGCTCTCAACTGTAGCACCACCTTCTCAAGCCCAAGACAGCCTGTGAAAGGCACCCGAAACGCCGTGACGCTGGTGCCGCGAAATTCCTTTTGCCGCCATATGCACTTGAACCTTCTCCGACTGCAGTCCAGCTCACACCCAGGGCTGGGAGACTCTGCAGGGAAGCAGTGCCCAGACAGCCTCCTAACCTGGGGGTCCGGGTGGGTGCTGAGGCGCCCGACGCTCCGGGGGGCGTTTTACGGTGGTAGGGGCTCGCACTAGGGCGCAGGAGTGCTTTCCTCCCGGTCCCGCCGCGGCGAGGCTAAAGGCCTCTGGGGGGCAACGTTTAGGGACGCGAGAGCGATGCGGGGGTGGGGGAGGGGGTGAGAGTGGAGCCCAGGGCAGTCCGCGCCCGGGCCCCGCGTCCCGCTCAAGCGGTGGCCTTTTGTTCACCAGCTCCAGCGGATCCCAGCTCTCAGAACAGCACTTCTTTCTTTCCCCTTCTTCGTTAGGGAAAGAACCTCTTCGGGCGGGAAAGGGCAGTGAGTCACTGCCAGCAACCTTTAGTAACCCCCCGACTCCTCCCCGCATCCTCCAACTCCTCTCGGTTACTGAGAGCCGGGTAGAGCCAGAGAAGGGCCGCCAGCGTGCTCCCCGGCCCGCAGCCAGTCTCAGAGACCCGGCCGGCCGCACGCACACCCCCGGGGACATCACATGCTCTCCTCAGGGCCCTGCGGACACAGGAAATTCCCCGCAAATGCCCGGCATTCAAACACTCTCCGGGTACGCAGTCGCGCCCTCACCTCGGCTGCGCTCTCCCCACCCCCCAGACCCGCGTGGTCCCTGACCCTTGTATAATTGAACCAGATCTGGTACCATATTCTGCCACTAAGAAATCAGACCCCAAAAGTAAGCCACAGCCCACGCAAAGGTGAAATCAGGGGTCTCCGGCGCCTCCTTATACTTCTGAGGGCGATCAGAGGAACCGGGGATCTGGACTTTTCTTTTCTGAAAAGCAAAATCCGAACGCATCCGGCACAGAGGCGCACTCCTTCCTTTCACGGCTGCATGGATGACTTCTGCGTTACCGCCTCCTCTCACATTTAAAACATCCCTTTCCTCCCCGCCGCCGCTCCCTCGGCTCTCCACCGGGCCCGGAAAATCGCTTACCTCGGACAATAAAGGGAAAGGTGGCAAAAGGAGACGTCAAGGTGTCCGCCCTCCCGGAATTTTCCCCGGGAGCTGCAGCCGTGCGATGTCCTTTGTGTCAAGGTCTGGCTCCCTCGGCCGGGAAAAGGTGGCCTCCGTCAGCGAGGGCTGGGCGGGGAGGCTTGGCGTGGCGTGGCGGATTTCCGAGGAAGGTGAAGGGCGGCGACCTTCAGGCGGAGCGGTGTGGCTGTCCCAGCCCGCGCTCTCCTGGCTCTCCTCCTCCTTTCGGGGCCGATTGCATCAGAATCTCCCCCTCTCCACCAACCCCCACCCACACTGTGTTCGCACTTACATCCACCCGCTGGGCCGCAGAGGGTCTCGAATCGCAGTCATTCTTTTACTGGAGGCGCGCGTCGCCCTTGCGCATCCATGGCTCGCGACGGCTTAGCCGGGAAAGTCAGGCTATTCCTCCGCGTCCCGCGCGCCGTCGCCTCCCCTCCTGCGCGCACTCTCTTTAACCAAAGCTGCGTGTCACTGAGCGATGCCCGTCACATGGTGTCTCTGCCGGCGGCCGCGCCTTGCCTCCTCCCTCTCGCCGCCCGTTGAGGATGCAGCGACCGCGGCTGGCGGAGACTGAGCATCGGGGAAAGAGGGAGGGAGGGAGGGAGGGGTTGCGGGGCACGCGTGTGCGGGGCACGCGTGTGCCGGGAGCGCTGGCGGTGGCACCGGGAGCGGAGGCGCAGCCTGGACACCTGCCCCCACGCCCTCCTGGGGCCCGGCAGCGAGCCCGGAGCCCAGCTGCGGCGGCGGCTGGAGACAGGGAGCCCTCGGGGATGGAGGTGGGGGCGGCTGAGAGGGAGCCAAATGAGGCAAGGAGGGCTGAGCGTTGAGGGGCTGGAGGGCGCATTTTGAGGGGGATGCCAGGGCCCGGCAGGGGCGGGCGAGCGAGGGGAGTTGCATTGTGGGAAGGGCGCCGCGGGAGGATGGCCGCAGGAGAGGCTGGTCCGCGCGCAGCCCGGCGAGCCGCTGGCGGAGACGGAGCGGCGTGTCGACTCCCGGGAATGCACCGAGAGCGCCGGGTTTGGCGGGGAGCGGGCCGAAGTGGCGGGGGCGGCGGCGGGGTGCGCGGGCACCTCTGGAAACCCTTTGTCCGTAACCCGCAGTGGGAGGTGCCTCCCTTCTTCCGGATCCAGCACCCGCAGACCCCGCCAGCAGCCCCTACCCCGAGATCGGTGCAGTGGGGCTCTGTTTGGGGACTGGGTGTGACGCGACCCGAAGGTTTTGCTGAGCTGGAGGCGCACACCTGCCTAGGCGCGAGGCGGCCCGGAGACCCCACGTGACTCCGCCCGGGGCCGGCGCGTCGGGGTTCACTGAGCCGAGCGCCCCAAATCCGGGATTAGCGCGGGGCGAGGGAGCAGGATGGAGGGGAATGGGGCAGCAGGGCCCATTTCCCGTTCTTTCGCTCACTCTTTGTTCCAGGCACAGCCGCTCTCACCAACTGGACACTTCCTTGCAGGGGAGTGTGTTTCCTTAAAATGGCGACAGGAAATCCCACCTGTGCGTCAGCCAATTAGACTGTCAGCACCGCGCGAATCTGGGGGGTGGAAACTCGAGCCTTTTATTGACAGGCATGGTTCCGTCTCCGTGTTCCATCAAAACAGGAAAGGGAAGGTGAATCATCTTTCAAAAATTAGTCTACCTGGAGCATTTCAAGCGGGCAGACCCAGTAGTTTAAGTCATGAAGTGGCTGTGGCTTTTGCATCACCGCTGGAAAAGCGAGAGGACAACGGGACCCTCAGAACTGACGCAAACCCTCGTTCCGTCTAACGGCAGAAAATGGCCTTCGTTAGTTCAACAGTGGCTGTGTGAGAACCCCATTCAGGAGGCCTGCTCTTGAAGAAAACTGAGAAACTGAAGGGCAGTGCAAACGGAAGGGCAGCCTCGCTCAGCCAGACCTGCGATCGAATTTTGCCCCTGACACCTAATGCTTCCCTCGCCTGCTTACTCTGTCCTTCATTTTGTTTCCCAGTTTGTAAAAAAAAAAAAAAAAAAAAAAAGAGGGTTAGTGGTACCCACATCATAGTATTATTCTACAGGTCACCAAAAAGTTGCGTCTTCTCCCCTTTCCTTCCCAGAGGAATCTAATTTAGAAGGAAATTATTAATTTTAAGTAGCGTGCACCTTGCCCGGCAGAAATAATTCTTATGAACAAGGTAGGAAATATAAATAGGCAAAGTGGGTGGACGGTGAGCATAACTCCGTAAGCTTGTTGAAATGTTTGCCTTACTAAGTAGAATGTATGTTCACCAGTGTTTGGAGAGCATCCCATCTCAAGCTTATCTTTTGATTACAGTTTTAACCTACTTGCTGGTTTCTGTGCACAAAAGACCGCAGTCACCTAGCATTTTTTAAATTGGATTCCATAGTGATAAATTGGGCTTCACTCCTTGCCAGCTACTGTGCTAAGCACTTTACGTGTAAATATTATCACATTTAATCCTTACAACTACTCAATTAGATATTATCCTCTTTGTGTAAACAAGAAAGCGAGTTTACAGAGGCTAAGTTGGCCGTGTTCACTTAAGACAGTAAGTGGTAATAAAAGGGGAAGTGAGGGAAGTGATTCCCGTTCAGGTCTGAATTCAAAGTCCGTGCTCAGGCTTAACCCTGATGCTACAACCACACGCAACTAGACACTTGGGCCTGGAGTGTGGAAAGATCTTCACTTCTCTTCTAGATTTTAGTTGACAGCCTGGAACTGGAGGGTAAACATCAACACAGAGGCTGAAGTGAAGACTATTCCTGTGGGGAGAGTTGTAGGGGAAGAGTAAGGCAGTGGTGTCCAGGATGAGTGCCCCGGTGACATCAGTGTGACTGTTCTTCCAGGACTGCTTGTAGGTGAAGCGTCCTTTCAGAGGTCCTTTCAGGAGCTCAGCACTTCACCCCAATTGCTGTGGTCTCACCAGGGGGAAGGGATGTCGTGATGACTCTGCTGTTCACTGTGTGCTTCCTGAGAGACAGGCAGCAGGATAAGCACCTTATAGACAGTCTCTCATTTAATCCACACATCATTCCTAAGAGGTGCAGACTATCGAGCCCAACAGAGGTTGAGGAATTTATTCTAGGTCCACACAGCCGTCATTGGCACATCTAGGTCTTGCGTCCAGGGCTGACCCCAAAGCCAGTTCTCCACGCCTGGCTTCCATATGTTCCCTGATGCTGGAACAACCCCCTTTAGAGGACTGGGAGGTAGGACAGGTCCCAGGCCCCTCTGCCTTCAGATGGGGACCGCCACCCTGTTTCCAGGGAGTCAGCTGTCTCTGTGATAGGTTTGTGGGCCCCCAGGGCGTTGTCAGCTGTAGCTAATGTTCCTGTGGACCTTCACAACTGAGCAGACATCCCTAAATGATACTCAGATCGTCGGGACACGTTAACGGCTTTTACGGTGGGCTTACGTCACCAGATTTGTAATTGGCTGGCAGGAGGTCAACAACTCCCACTGACTCTGAACTAATTTAAATTAAAAATCCCAGAGCAGGCCTCTTTGAGAATGACTGTTGTTTCTGATTTCAGCTCAGGGCAGCTCTGCACGGCCACTTAGTTTTTTATCTGTTAGGGGAGCAAGGAGTCAGGTTCGTTAGGTGTGCTGCCTACATGGCAATACAGTCTCATTCATTCAAGCGAAACCAGAGCCAGTGATCAGTCCGGAAGGTTAATGTCTAATTCACCTGACATTTATGCATCGCTGTACGGGCCAACTTGTGTGGACCTCCCTAGCTTGTTACCAGATGAGCTACCGATACCCTCACGATGATCGAATGACTCTGTGTCTCCAGAGTTTTCGCCACAATGCTCGGTACCTAAATGCACGATAAACGGTGTCTGCGACTATTTTGCACACTTTGCATAAATAAGCAAGAGGCAGTGAATTTTCAAAGCCCAAGTTTATAGGCACCAAGTACTCTGTTATGCTCACTCCATACTGAAACAGCTGTCAAGCCCACTCCCCTACTCCCGTTCCTCCCGCTGTGGGAGTAAGGAGACACAGTGTTTATTAGAGAATAGTTAGTTCTCTGTGTCAGCTCCAAACCTTACTTTGAAAGTGAGAAAGGGAAGTTTAGGCTACACATAAGAATGTACTAATCAAAAAGTAGAAGTGTTCCAAAATCGAGTAAAACGTTCACATGTATTAATGGTGCCAGTGTAAGTTGGTATGACTTTGTGTGGTAGTAATTTAGTGATTAAAAATGTGGGCTCTGATGAAAAAGAATATTTATATGTAATGGAATCATTATGCTGTTCACCGGAAAGCAACACAATATTCTAAATCAACTATACTTCAGTATAAAAACAAACAAACACCAACAGAAAAAAAGAATGTAAGCTCTGAAGTCAAATTTTCTTGAGTTCCAATCCTGGCTTCATAGCCTACTAGCTCTGTGACCTTGGGCAAGTTACTTACCTTCTGTTTGCCTCAGTTTCCACATCTTCAAAATGGAAATAAACAATAATACCTACCTTAGAGGATTATGTGAAATATGTATGTTAATATGTATAAACACTTGAAATAATTCACAATATATCTTAGGTATTTAATAAATAATAATAATTATTCCTGGAGAAATAATTTGGTAATAAACAGGAAGAACTTAGATCCCATTGGTGGCAGTTCTGGGAATCTGCACCCTAAAAATAATGTACAAAAATGTTCATGAATAGCATGGAAGGTAAGGGCACAGACTTTGGAATCAGGCAAGTAAAGGTTAAAACACATGTTTAAAAGTATTCATTCAAAGCAAGGATAACATAAATTCATAAATGAGAGATCCAAATTAAATACTCAGGTGGCTAGGCCGGGGGAGACCTACAAACCCTCCAGAGCCCTGAGAGATACTTTGGGAAACAGAACACAGGGGCTGACTGTTCCTTAGTCCTGATCCAATGTGATCATTCTTCCTTTCTTATCAGCTTGGGTGTCCAAAGGCAATATAGCTGGAGAAAGGATCTTCACCCAAGAGTAAGAGAGCCAAAAGCGATAGCCAGGAAGTGATGAAAGGGGAGTGAGGACACAGATAAGAAAATGAGAAAACGAATGACAAGATCAGAAACCAGGAACATCTGAAACAAGTCACAAATGCACGGCACCAGCTGGCTCGGGCCAGGATGAGCGCAGGGCACCTCAGGATGCTGGAGGCTCTCACTGGGTGCTGTTTGACGCTGAAGGCTTGCTGGGCAGAAATATAGTTTTTGTCTTTTCTGCTGAAAAGGTAGCTTTGGGGAAGAAGGGTTGGTTTTTGCTTTTATTTGTTTTTTCTCTTACTGCTGGGGAAGCAATAAAAGGGGAAGAACCCTATTCATGACTTGAGTAGAGTAACATGCTTTACTAAAATAAGTTTCTGTTCTAAGTAATTGTTCTAAAAATAAGAAATACCCAGTAATTTTCAGCGTACTTAAAGGATTATTGATTCAGCTACATTTTAGGCATCCAATGCTATTTAATAATCACACATGGGATAATTTTAAGAAGATATTTAATGATAGGTGTTTAGAGTTATATCTACACACACACATATCTGTATATCTAAGATGGAATACTCAACATCTTTGACTCAGATGTAACATGTCCAAAATTGAACTCATCTTTTTCCCCCCTAACCCAAACCCTTTTCTCCTCGCAGAGGGCCCATCTTGGGGAACTGCACCAGCGGGGGCACAACTCCTCAGGGCGGGGGGCATAGGGGAGTATCTTAGTATTCCCTTCACCCTTCACGGCAAATGGATGCATCTTTGAACTAACATTTACTTAATGCCAGGCATTCTGCTAGTCTTCCATGGAGCTTGGGGAGACCAACATTACTCAGATGATCTCGCCAGTGAATGTACAGTTTATAGGTGGAGATAAGTGCTCTGAGGACACGGACTCAGCATGACTCTTCAGAGTAACAGAGGGACACGCGCTGGGCCGGGCATCAGGGAGGGCTTCCCTGAAGACATGAGCCTTGTTTGGAGTCTACCCTCCTTCTGCTGAGGGTTTTAATAAGGAGGGAGTGATGGGTGTGATCCAGTGAGCATTTTCAAAGGAATAATCACCAGTCCTCTTACTTCACCTCCTAAAAATTTCTGGCATCTGTTCCTTTTTCTCCCTCCTTAAGATCATGACGAGCACGAGCCTCCATTAACACACTCCTGGGAAAGTTCTCCTCAAAGGCCGTGGATGACGGACCTTGCCTTCAAAAGCATCTTGATTTTACTTCTGCAACATAATATGTACTTGTGTACACTTGTTGATAACACCACTGTATCAGTCCTATTTATTATGTACATTAAAAACACTCACAAAACTTCAGATTAAATGGCAGGATTTTACGCTTACTTGTTAAGATTTTATTCCATTGCTAGAATATATTCCTAATTATCATTCAAGTGTTAACATTGTAGTGAAATAAATTTGATTCAATATACTTAATATACTTTATTTTTGGAATCTTCACCACACTGTGATACAGCAGTTCACAAGTCTGGTTCCAGATTTGATTTATTTTGACCCTTGAATTGAATTTCCAGTCTTAGCTGGCAAAGAGACACAGGGGCCCAGTGGAGGCAGTGTACTATTGGCTGCACTCATCAAATCAAGCCATTCAATTCTTAATCCTATCCCCTAATTTCCAAAGATTTAATATTTCCATTGTTACTCTATGAAGGTTCACTTAAAGGTCACCACTAATGATTATGGAAGTGAACCCGTGAACCCTGCTTGATCATTCTGAATTTGTTTCGATGGACTTCTTATCACATTTGATTGGAAGAGCATTGCTTTACCTTGCAATGTGGCCAACCAAAGAGTTCTTTCTAGGGGTTGAGAGTGTCAGCTCTACTTTTACAAGTTTCCTTATGTTACTATTATTATGATTTTTTTTTTTTTGTCTGAAGTGTCTTTAGAGGAATCTTGGAAATCTACTTGTCCATTTTTGGAGGACAAATTAACTAGGTAAAACAGAAAATACAATTTTTAAATTCATTCAACTAAGCGCACAGAAATGCAATACATTGCAATAGACTGAAAGGGGACAAATTAACCAGGGCACCGTTGTCACCCGCTGTTCGCCTTCCTCAGGATAACTTGATGCCGCAATTGACAGGGGCCATCTAGCGTGGGGATGGAGGAGGGCCATCACCGATCTGTTCATCCAAACAGGAGGTACAGTTTGTCTCCCTGCAGCCCACTTTGTTATCCCTCCTCAGCCTTCCACAAGAGCCTCCCCTCTGGACTCCCTCTTGCTGCTCTGGGCCACCTGACCTCTCTGCTGAGTTTAGATGTCACTCGCTCAAGGCAGCAGTTTCTGAAACCCAAACTAGCTTATACGCTTCTCGACACTGAAATGATGTCTTCAGAGACTGTCTTCCCCACCAGTCTGCAAGCTTCATAAAGGAAGATGGCATGTTTTTAACTGTTTCCACACACCTTGGACATCACAGAAGCTCAATAAATATTTGTCCAATTAATGAATGTAAGAATGAATAAATAGAATATCTTTCAGTTAAGTAGCTCTATTCTTTTTTATTTAATTTAAATTTCAAGTCCTTAAAAAGACAAGGAATATTAAATATATATATATATATATATATATATATATAAAATATTTATCAAATGTACATTTTGTTAAGTTTTTAAAGGCTGAGAGCCTATATACACAAATCAAATGAATAGCCATTTTGGGGGTCTTGTGATGAATAAATTACCATTTTAAAACATCAAGGGTAAGTGCCTGCTGAATGACATTTTTAAAAGGAAAAGAGGAACATCAGCCTGCTTTTAAAAAGTAATGTATTTAGAGGGGAAGGATATAGCTCAAGAGGTAGAATGCATGCTTAGCATGTACCAGGTCCTGGGTTCAATTCCCAGTACCTCCTCTAAATAAATAAATAAACAAACAAACAAACAAACCTAATTGCCTCTTCCCAAAAGTTAAAAAAAAAGGTAAAATAAAAAAAAAATTTTAAGTAATGTATTTAGTTTAACAGTGTTCTAGTTTATGCAAATTATCTGGAAAATTCAGAGCCCCAACCACCTAAGAATTACCATTCCTTAATAGCAAGTGTGATTTTTACTTCCAGAATTACCTGGATAAGTGCCAGCATTCTCTAAGTCACATTCGCTGTATGAAATTAATATTTGTAAATGGGGTCTAATTACATTTTGTGATTTAAAAAAAAAGCAGGTTAATAAGTTAATTTGTTCTCTTGTTCTTCCTTGCTCTTACAACAATTAGTATTTAGACATAATCCTACAGTTAAGCTACAAAGCACAAAGCACTTAGCAATATCAATTTAATAATGAATGCAAAAGTTCTTTTCTCTGTATTCAATATTGTTAATTTGGTCAAAAAAGAAAAATGCACTGATCTTCCCTTTTCAATTTGGAAAGGGAACAGAATGACAGAAAACTCTCTTACTCTTGGCATTTGTTCATTCATTCATTTGTTCAACAAATGTATTCAAAGTTAATTCCTTTTGTAACATTCTTTATCTGAGTCTCTGATCTCCTTGAGAAACTTACCCCTACATTTATTTTTTTTTACTACTGTATTTCATCTTCCTCTACTGAGTTGGAGTACTCTAAAGTATTTAAATTCTTTAGAAAGAAAGAAAAGAGGATGGAGGAGACAGGTGAAAAGAAAGGAGATTTCCCTTTATTTTACATTTTTCTCTGGTGATAGGTCTCGTCTTTCTTCCATTTAAGAGCTAAGCTCCTCCAAAGAACAGCTAACAGTATGTTTCCAATTCCTTACCTCCATTCACTTTTAAATACACACATATACACACACACAGTTGCAAAATTTATTTTCTTGTAGATAAGTTGAAAAATGAAGTCATATGTAAACAAGAAAACCAAAATCATCCATAAGTTTATAGACTCTAGATAACCACTATTGATATTTAGTTTATATTGTATGTGTGAGTATCATTTTTATAATTAGAATTATGTCCAGTTCTCTATTTTTATGTGACATTAAGTTTCGATTATTTTACTATATCACTACAAATTCTTAGAAAATTTTTAAGACTGGAAAATATTCCATCATATGCTTTTGCGATCATTCTCATTAATTTCACTTTTTTATATAAGTGTATACTATTTTCCCCTCATCTCTGATTCTTTCCATAGGTAAATAAATTCCAGGGTTAAATTCCATAGATAAAGTAGAATTCCAGGGTTAAAATGTAGCAATGGTTTAAAACACTTGCTACAAATTTAAAATCCCTTTCTAGAAAGAAAGTATGCTTTAAAACACTAATAGTATGAGAAGGTGCTTATGGCATTGCATCCTCAGCATTCTTGGGTGTTATAATTTTGTTCATTTTTATGAATTTAGTAAGTGAAAAAGAGCTTCTGGGTTTAATTTGCATTTCTTTTGTTACCGGTTTTATTGATCCTTTAAAAAGTGCTGGTTAGACTTTTTATTTCTTCTGTGAATTGTGTGCTGTGTGCTTTATTCATTTTCTCCTAATATTTTAGTGTTTTAAAATCCATTTGTATAAGCTTTTTATTTTTTAAAAGTCATAATTGTAGCTACAGTTTTTACAATTCTTTTCTTTTTTATTTGTTTTTTTGTTCAAATGTCAAAAATTTTATGTCAATGAACTGTTGAGTGTTTTTTTTTTTCTTAGACCTACAAGAACATTTCTTATACATAGATAAGATAATATTCACCCAGAGCCTGGCTTTAGTTCTTATGACTTAGATTTTTTCCCACCCATTTAACTCCTTAATCCATCTGGGGAGAGTTAAGAATCTAAATTGATTTGTTCCAAATCACTAACCAATTATTCCAGTACCAGTTGTGAACATTCTTTCTCTTCTCTCCTCGGCTGTGGTGTTTCTTTTATCAGATGTTTTTTCCATACATATATATATATATCAGACATAAAAGTATATCTGTTTATTATTCCAGATGAATTTAGGATCATTACTAAGTCAATAAAACAGAACAACTGGACTTTTGTTACACCTATAAACCAATTTAAACACACACATAAAACATTTACAATGAAAACATAAAATACCCAAGAATTCTCTTAACAAGAAATGTGTAGGCTCTCCTACATTTTTCAAAGTATAAAATTTTGCTAATATATAAATAAAGATCTAAATTCCCTGAGAAATATGCCACACTCCTCAACAGTCTGAAGACAGCAGTTTTTCCTAAATTAATTTACAGAAAGTAACTTTGCAAATAAAATGTTTTTTTAAAATAAAAATATGAATTGTGCTAACCGTGAGCAGCTAAGACTCCATTTTTAGGGAATTGCATTTCTCTCTCAGGTGAGCAGAAATAGAAACTTTTTACATACTCAGTTTTTAGCCATCCACAGTATATGTATTGACATTCTTATTCTATGGGTAAGCATGTAGGTACTGTAGACGCAACTTGTGTTTGCTGTGTGGAGGCAAGAGAATCTTGATGTAAGTTGACAGAAATGTCTGAAAATCAACCAACTGGACATCTGTCACAGGTTGGGTTCCCTGGGAGACAGTGTGAGACTTAGATTAACGAGCGGAAAGTTTATTAGGGGCTGCTCGTGGGACCTACACTTGAGGAAGGGAAGGACAGGGAACAAGATTAGGGGAGAGAGAGAAACTGGGCTCTGACATGGTCTCACCGAAAGCCTGAGCCAGCCCCACAGGGGATCCGAGGCTGCGACGGCCCTTCAGAGTTGTCTTGAGTTAGGGTAAAGGGCCAGATATTTTTACCCCCATATCATCTGGACATGGGATGCAGGCTGCCATGGGAAGGGAGTGAGACCTTGGGCGAATCAGCTTTCTTTAGTTGGGACGCTTCCACCAGAGGGCGGATGAGTGAGGGCTTCCGCCAGCAGCTGTCTTAAAAGGGGACATGGACAGTGTCCCACAGTGTCCTCTGTAGCATAAACTTAAAGTAGTCCTTATAATTCCCACATCATGTAGCAATGATCAATATATACACAATAATATTTGCAACAGTAGAAGACAATTCTTGAGAAAATTCTTTTCAAAAACACACAGCCTAGTGTCTTCCATGTCATAAACAGATATGAAATAGAAAAGAAAGGCTTCTAAGGGTCTCATTGTGGTACCTTGTCTGACTCTTGGGCATGAAAAACCAGGACAGAAGAATTTGGATCTCATTTCCTTCCCTTCCCACTCCCTTCTTTAGTGAAGCAGCAGAATGAAAAGAAGCCAAGAGGAACAGCAAGGGGTAGAGGTGGAGGGGGAAAAAGGGAAGGCTGCAGAGGTGCTGATTGAGGACGAGGGCAGGGAAGGGGACAGAAGGAAAATGACCGAACCCCTGCATGTGCCCATCTCTAGATCACGTGTTTGCACGTTGCCTGTTTCACCTTCACAGCAACCTTGGAGGTAGACACGATTACCCCCAGCTCTCAGAGGGAGGATGTGAAGGACAGAAAGAGGATGTACCTGAGTATAGATTTCATAGACACCACCTGAGCTAGAATTCAAACTCCCATCACCTGCTTTCAATGCCTGTGCTGCTTCTTGTCATATGCCTTAAATATGAGGGGTAGAACGGAACAAAACAATTAGAAATCATGCCACCATTCTACTATAACTCAGCTTAATCATCCATGAGGTTTAATGAACATTTATTGAGTGATTACCAGGCACTTCCCTATTTGTTGGGATTAAAAAGAACTATGTAATGCACTGTTTGAGTCCTGAAGGTCTACTGAGCGTATCAATCCATAAATTACTAGGATGTTGGTGTTGTTATTTTATTCCTATACCAGTGGCAAAATAATGGAAATAGTTATCCAATTAATTTCTTTGAGAGCTTGCTCAAGTTACCTAAATGCACATCAAGCTGGCATTTGAAAGACATTAGAAACATAAAGTATGCCGTGAGGTGGATTTTTGGAGATGAAAGGAGGATCTGCTGGCGTGGACAGGGGATCCATTTTTCTACTGGAGGCGAAGTAAAAGGATGTGATGTAAGGAGAGTAAAAATGCATCACCATCATCACCATCATCATCATCATCATCATCACTGTTTGGGCTGTAAAAGACATGTGCTCTTCCAGGTCAGTTGATGCTACGAAACACACAAGTCTTCAGACACACACATTCAGGTATTCCTGAGTTGTTTGTTGACTTTAATGAAGACCCTAAAACAGTAAGTTCTTTGCTGTTTGTTCTTTCTCTCGGTAGAGAGAACTGGTTACAGACATGGGCTTTGCCACTCAACGTACCCAAGTCCTACTCTTGTCTACATGCAAGATGCATGCACGGGCGAGTTAACTTCCTTCATCTTGAGATCTTGACTTGTAAGACAGGGATATGAATAGTATCCATCTCGTAGGATTGTCATGTGGATTACACGAGATTCAAGCTGAAACAGAGCCTGATGCTTAGCGCTTTCTACTTATGAGCTTTTGTTAAGAACCAGTATGCTTTATGTGAATGCTTATTTAACTCGGTTTTATATTTAATATGGGGGACAGTAGAGCCTGGTGGTTTAAAAAATGGTATCTAGCACTGGGCAGCCTGAACTCAAACCCAGGCTCTACCCTGTGCTAGCTACGTGGGTGACTTTGAGCGAGTTAATTAAGCCCATTGTGCCTCAATCCCCTTGTCTGCAAAGTGGAGATTATAGCAGCTCCTGCTCCAGTGTCGTTGTGAAGATGGAGTGAGTTAATGAATGCAAAGCCCCTCGAAGAGTACCATAGAGGAGGAGCGCTGTGAAGGGAGAGCTGTCATCATTATCATCACTGTCACCGTCATCACTGCTTGGGTGGTTGGAGACACTTTCTCCTCCAAGTCAGTTGATGCTACAAAACGCACAAGCCTTCAGATATACACAAACACACTGGAATGCACATGCACGTGCGCGCGCACACACACACACACACACACACACACACACACACACACGCCAGCTGCAAACAGTCCAAGCTGCTACAGTTCCTTCTCTGGGGAAACCAGCAATGCATTTACTCCTGTGCTGAATTTCCTGGGAAAGGGACCTGACTTCTGTAACAGAATCTAAGGGCAAGATAAGACAGGAGGAATGAGCAGCCTGTGGCAGCCCAGGACAGGGGATAACCCTGGTGCCCTCCTCACCTCCCTTATCAGCCTGCTTTCCTTCCTTCTGTCACGCCTTCCTGGCCCTGCATCCCCAGGGCCTCTCCTGTGTCCAGTCCTCGGTTTCAGTGAATTTCAGCAATGAGCCGTCGCTAAAGCATGAACTCTAATTAAGGTCTCTGCTGATAACTTCAGGTATGAACCCTCCCAGGGGGGCCTTCTTTCTCACAGGAGGAAAGGGCAATGCCTGCTTTGTGGCTTCTGCCCTTCCAGACCTCCCCTTAATTTGTGTCTGGTTGTGGGAGAATCTACAGCAGGTGGAGCAACGGGGCATGTGGTTCTGCCCTCTGTGCACCCCCTCTGGGGATGCTGGGTGACATGTGCGGGACCGGCCAGGATGCATCCAGCACCAGCTGTGCCGCCCCCTGCCAGGTGATGGGTCAAAGCAGGGGGTCCTATTTTTTGGTTTGGAGAATGTTATCACCAGGTATCTAGCCAGTCTCTGACTTTTCTCCCATAAGAAACTTTCACATTTTCAATTGGAAAAAAGAAGGGAGCCCGAGAGCACATTAAGAGAGAAAGGAGACAAAGGCTTAGGTGAGGGGCTTGACGGGGTCTCTGAACAGACTGGACTTGCTTAGGGTGTGCCAGTGGCCATGCAGGTGTCAGCTAACGGGTGACCAGATAGATCTTGAAAGCATCATAGGAACACAGCATTTCAGGCTGGGATGCAGGAATTCCTCCATAACATCCCTGATAAGCCGTCTTCTAGCCTCCTGGGGCTACTTTTTTCGGTTCCAGGTTGTCCTTTCTCTGTCCTTTACCACCCCGTCCTCTCCTTCCCTCTATCACCTGACAAGCACTCCTGATATTCGAGAGCAGTTTCTCCTGTACCCTCTCGGTAGCCACCACCATCCCCTGGGCCACTGTCACCCCAGTCTGCCTTGTCTTCTCCTCCTCAGCAGCAGGACTCAACCATTCCTTACGTGTGTGTTGACCACAGGACCTGCACTTTGAAGTTTCAAGTAGATGGTCTGTGCTCACCTCGGCTCCCTGGTGAGAAACCACGTGACCCAGACTTGGTCTGGAGAAGGTGTCACTCTGGGCTGCCGGCTACCCCTCTAAGTTCTCTAATTCTGACCCCTGATCTCACTCTCTCCCTCTCCTGTTCACTCCTGACAGGTACCTGTCAAATTTGCTGACCTCGAAAGGACTCTAAACATTCTAAAGTGCTGGTGGACATGGACTACAGGGGTGACCAGATGTGTCAGGAGAGGGTACAAATTATAAATCTGACATGGTGGAGGCATGCATGTGGGGCGTGCAGAGTGAGGGGCTAAAATTTATGTAAAATCCAGTCAAATTTATACCTGAAATCCCTTAAAAAACTTTCGGTTTTTATTTTTCTAGACAACTATTTGTCTCTTGTAGATTATATTTATTTCTCTGTCTCTTTATAAATCAATATTTTTCTGTGATCCTCAATTAATTGTTTGACTTCTTCCTTAAGAATATCTTCTCAACTGGCAGGAAGGGTACAGCTCAGTGATAAAGTGAGTGTTTAACATGTATGAGGTCCTGAGTTCAATCCCCAGTCCCTCCATTAAAACAAACAAACAAACCCAATTACCTCCCTTGAAAAATAAATTAAAAAAAATTTTTTCAAACATATATCTAGTCAGCCCTTGCTACTCAAGAACCAACACCACTGGATCACCTGGGAGCTCTGAAATGCAGAGTCTCAGGCCCTCCCTCAGACCACTAGGATCAGACTCTGCATTCTAACCAGATCCCTAAGTGGCTCCTACGCCCACTGAGGTCTCAACCATCACAAGTACGCTATGCTTCCTCGTCAGTGGCTGGAAAAAAATCTCAAAATTGTGTTCTGAAATTGCACCAACCTATACCAGTCACCTATCCCTGATTGCATGCATTGATTTTCCTTTTAAAGGAAATTTCCGGGACATTCAAGATTTGAGTGACGTACTCCAAGAAGTAGAGGGGTAGAGAACATCACTGGACTTCTAGGAGAAGGTGGGGCTTTAAATGATGATGTCCTGGGATTGAAATGATGGTGAGGAGAGGCAGGGGCAGGAGCCGAACTGAAGTCATCTCAGGGCTGGGGCTGAAAGGGCAGGGGGTAGGCTCGGGACGGCCCCTGGGTTGCAGTCAGGATGAGTTAGCCGGCACCAACCCAGTGCCCATGGTTGGAAAGCTGAACCAATGTGGGGGCAGTTAATAGACTGTCTTGTGGACATTTAGCAAAGAAATAATGTGACCAAAAAGGATGCTGCAGTTTAAGAAGATGTCAAAGATGGATGGGAACTTCTCCCAGCCTCAGTTTTCCTACCTGTACAGTGGAGGGTAGTCTGTAGGATGCCAAGTGTTGAAAGAAATAAAAACAAGCCATGTGAAGAGCTTAGACCCAGGTTCACACACAGGAAGCACTGTGCTGGCACAGAAGTAGCTGTCTCTCATTATTCTTGAGAGACCAAAGGCGGAAGAAACATCTAGGAAGATCTTCTAGTAGTAATAATAATAGAAACAGTGATTAAGCGCTGGCTAGGTGCTGGGAAAGTAGCACGTGTACGCCTCACCGCAGTCCTCTGAGATAGGTAGGGTCTGTTATCCGCAGTGGTCAGATTGGAAACTGAGGGACAGAGACAATCTTGCATACATGGCCACAAACAGAGTTCAAATGCACCGTGTGACTTCAAACCCGCCACTGGGCTGTTCCACTGTAAGTTTAGTTCCCATGAAGACAAGGAAGAGCGGTCTGGAGGGAGAAATAGAAAAGAAAGGAAAGAGCAAAAACCCACCAGGGAGGAAGGGCTGGCAGGGAGTGAGCAAACAGCCCCGGATGAATAGACAGCGTCAGAGCTGGTGAGCAGAGCCAGGAGGAAAATGGTACCCATGCCAGAGATGAAGGCTTGTTTCGGTTTTGGCTTGCCATCCTTGAAATGGGTAAGGTTTGATCAAAACCCTCTTGGATCATTTTGAAGCTATAAATAATTATTGGTGAAAATTAGGTTTGCTTTTGCTTTTTTGAACAAAGGACATTCAGATGCAGCCCTTCACCTGAAGCCTGTGTGTTCAGTGATTAGTTCTGTACATAGGTGAGCGTTTCTCTCAAGCAGCAGATATTTAAAGAGTGTAAGTGGCTTTTTTTCACACCCCATTTAATTTACACTGGTTTTACCTCCCTGCACAGATGGCCCGCTTTTCCTCTTCCTGTGCTTAATTCTCACTGAAGCCAGAGAGTGTTAAGCCCACGAGGGTTCAGCGGAGTTAGAGAACACAGGAAGAGGAGTCAGGTGGTGCTAACATTACAACAAACCTGCAGGGAATGGTTCCTAAAGTTATGACGTTATGCATAAAGCATTAAAAACATATTTTTGTGGCATAGTTAATAAAATGGAACGATACAAGTAATGTTAACTGAAAGCAAAGTAGGAAGCTAAAAAGTGTATGCAGTGTGAATCTCCAACGGTGAAATTAAAATGTATATAAATGGATGTTCGTATATATCACATATTTTTCAAAGGCCAGGAATCTGTTAGAAACAGATTAATAGTGGTTATTTCTGGATGAAAGGACTCAAGGTGATTTTCTTCTTGAAATTCATTTTTATTTTTTCTACACTGAGTAATCATTTTATCATCAGAAAAATCCCCAAGGTTTTAAAAAAGAAAAGTGACATGGAGAGTCTCTGTTTCTCCTGTCAGGTGTTTAAGCCGGAATGAAAGCGGCAGTTTCGGCTGAATTTTTTTCCTCGCAGGGGCGGTATTAGTCCCCACGGTGTCTGCAGTTGCCCTGTTGGTCCGCGTGATGTTTCGCAGAGACGGAAGTTCGGGGAAGAAGCGAGCGGCCTCGTCGGCATCACCAGCTGTGGATTGTTTAGCAACACTAACAAGAACTGCTCTTCCTATTGAGCGGAAAAGTCAGCCGAGAGGGGCAGAAAGGGGGGGTGGAGGGAAGGAAGAAGCTTCCGAAGAGCCTTCCTCTTCCGCGTTCTTCAGGGACGACCGCCCCCGGGACTTCCCCCGCTGCAGCCTGCAGCCTGCAGCCTGCAGCTGTGCGTCCAGCTGTGCCCGGGTGCGGCGCGAAGACGCGTCCAAGCGCCCCAGCGGCCGTTTGCTGGGGCAGGCGGGCTAGCCGGCACGTGCGGGAGGGCCCTGGCTGCCCTGAAACTCCACGGAAAGGGCTTTCGGGACAAATCCCAGAACGTTAAAGTTCTGCCTTCCAGATGTCAGAAAGATCAAGTGAGTACCTAAAAGCTGAAACTTACCCTTGGCTAATTACCACTATTATTATTATTACTTTCGCATAAAATATTTTCCACTGGCATTTCTGTAGTCTTTAGTTGCTTTCTAGAAAATAAAACTTAGTTCCTTAAAATTAAAAAAAACAAAAACAAAAACCCTGACACTTAAAAAGCACTATATTGATGCATTTGTAAAAATTATAATTATTTCTGTTCTTAAGTTCTGAAACTTTGAAGTTTAATCATTGTTACTCTCATAAATGAAGTAGACAAAGTTTTTTTATTGCTTAGTATATTTTAAAATTCTGAAAGTTAAGCTGATATAAATCCAGATGAGTGTTGTAACTTAAGGATGTTGATCTCCATGGTAACCACAAAGAAAAGAACAACCCAATTCAAAAATAGGAAAAGGACTTGAATAAACATTTCTTCAAAGAAGATACACAAAAGGACAAGTATCTGAAAAGATGCTCAACATCACTAATCATTAGTGAAATACAAATCAAAATCACAATGAGATACCACTTCACAGCCAGCAGGATGGCTACTATCACAAACAAAAACAAAAACACCCAGAAAATAATAAATGTTGGCAAAGATGTGGAAAGATTGGTGCTCTGTTGGTGAGAATGTGAAATGGTACAGCTGCTATGGAAAATAGTATAACAGCTTCTCAAAAAAATAAAATTGAATTTCCATATGACCCAGCAAACCCCACTTCTGGGTATATACACAAAACTGAAAACAAGACCTTGGAGGTATTTTTCTACACCTGTGGTCAGGGCAGCATTATTTACAATAGCTAAAACATGGAAGTAAACCAGGTGCCCCCCCCCCCCAGATGAATGAAAATGCAGAGTGTGCACATACATACCATGGAATATTATTTAGCTTTAAAAAGAAGGGAAATTGTCCAAGATGCCACAGCATGGATGAAGATTAAAGACATTATGCTAAGTTAACTAAGCCAGCCACAAAAAGACAAATCCTGTATGATTCCATTAATATGAGGCACTTAAAGTTGTCAAATCATAGAAACTGACAGTAGAATGATGGGTACCAGGGACTGGGGGGAGGAGGGAATAGGGAGTTACTATTTAATGGGTAAAGAGTTTCAGTTTTCCAAGATGAAGATAGATCTGGAGATGGAAGGTGGTGATGGTTGCATAAAAATATGAAGGTACTTAATACCACTAAACTGTATACTTAAAATGGTTCAGCTGGTAAATTTTATATTATGTATATTTTAGCATACTAAAAATAGTCTGAGAGAGAGCCTGAAGGATTATCCTTTAGCAATGTGTGCATATTTTAGTGGGGTTTATATAAAAATCTATTTTTTCCACATATTGGTCCTTTTTTGTTTCTTTCCTAAGTTTTAGTCTAATAGCTGAATTCCAAACTGGTGAGATCCTTTGATACGTATTTGCATAGGTTTTTTGCCCTCATCCAGGGTCATAACATATAAAGGCACTATAAAGAAATAGATAAGAATGTCAACTCCAGAGTGAGAAAAAGTCAGAAAGACCTGGGTTTGAATCTGACCTCAAGTAATGACCTATGTGACCTTGGGGAGTGAGGCAACCTCTCAGTTTTATTCATCTGTGAAATGGAGATGGTAAGTTACCTTGGGGTCTTTTGTGAAGATGAAACAAAATACATACGTAATGATACAGGGGTGGTGCCTGACACCGTTAAGAGCCAGTGCATGTTACACTGAGAAGCCCCAGCAGGAGGTGAGAGGACTCACTCCTCATTCTGCTTGGTGATGAGTTGACCGTATCAGCAAAACACAGCCAGTTCACTTTGCAGTGGGAATTACACACAGAGCATTGCTTTATTGAGTAGCAGATGATATGAACAAAATGAAGATTTGCAATGGATTTCATAAAAGAAAGAATGATTTTTCAATTAAATTTAGGAATTAGGCAAGCACGGCAAAAAACCTTATTTCACTTGAGTTTACCCTGTAATCACAAACTCGGCCTGAGTGAGCATATGGCTTCTTAGAACAAGGGGAAAATAAAGTCTTTCAAGACCTAGTTGTGCAAAACTGGATTTCCTTTAAAGACCTGGAGATCAGACATTCAAAAGAGATAACTTTTTTAAATGACATTTTATTTACATTTGAAAGTTTTCTTTCTCAATTACTTTTTATTTACCTTTTGGATGAAGCCTTTATACACACACACACACACACACACACACACACACACATAGGTTTATGTATATGTGTATGTGTGTATATTATGTATTTTTAGTTTGCCTACGTATATTTTTTTCACATGAAAAAAAGAAACATGCAATTTGAAGATAACCTTGGGGAACTTACCCCTTGGCTTTGCATCAGGAAAAGAGTGTTTGGGGCTCTGAGTGACCCTCCTTTTTGCCTCCTGTACCTTCTCTCTTCCTCACTTAGGTTTAAAGAAAGAAAGTGACTGTGTAAATGAATATATCAGAAGAAAGAACAACAATAAAAGAAAAGAAAAAAAGCAATAACCTATGCAAATGTGTATTAAGAACATGGTTGGGATTGAAAGTATGTCTAAAGACTTGTCCCTGAACGTTCACACAGCCTTATTCATAATAGCCCCATATTGACACAACCTAAATGTCCATCCCATGATGAAAAGATAAACAGGAAGTGTTATATCCATACAATAGAATGTTTTTATATTTGTATGTAAATATATGCATTTTATATTTAGTATATTTAACTCTGAGAATATACTTAAAACACACTGAGTCGTATCCTTGAAAAGGATGAATATTATAGTGTGAATTTTATAGTACAATGACTCTATTTCAATAAAACTGTTTTTTAAAAAAGGAAAAGAAGATCTCGACCAGGTCCGGATAGAACCACTGTAATTCTCTTTTCATCACGTCTATGTGTCATTTCACCATAGAAGCGTTAGAGCATCTTCATAAATAACCTGAAGGTTTTTCACACAAAGCCAACTTTTTCTGAAAACATCTTCAACCTTAGAAATAAGAGTTTTCCGGGAAACGCAGGGAACATTGACAACAAATTTGCTCAAGCCCTCTTGGAGGATTATGGAAATGTTTGCACCCTGTACTCACACTCACCAGTTAAAGCTTCCGCGGCAATATTTGTTTTCAGAACATTTAAAGCTTCCTGAAGAGACTGAAGAATTCTTATTATTACGAGAGATGCCAAAACAGCATTATGCATTTGACATGAAGAATTAAAGAGAATGACTAATCAAGTTCCAGCAAAGCTACTTCTAAGTTCTGCCTCTGTTCCCCAGCAGTCTGTTAAGAGTCTTGTTTTCCTATGCCCGATTTATTTAAGCAATGAATTCTTCCAGAAATTGAGGAATTAGCAAGCAATGGTCAAGTCCACTAGAAAAACAAATTTGAGTTTTTGATCGCGTTTCCATTTGATCCTCTTTAAGGATTAAAATGAACTGTGCCATCAATACGCTAAAGGAAGGAGTTAGATGGAGATAATATTACAGGCTTTAAGTTATGCAATGTTTTTAATCTTATAGGTGCGGCAACTGATATTTTGGGGCCAGGGGATCCTTTCTTAATTATCCACAGGAAAATTTCTACCAAGAAAAAAAAATACATCATGTGATTAGATTCAGAGCTTATTTGGATCCTACATTTAATTGTTCTTATTGAGAAAAATAAATTCTAATCCATAAAACAGATTAGAAATAACAGTGCAAATCTCTTTAGCCTGCCAACCAGTGTGATAATCAGTTATTATCAGAAATTACCTGTAATATTCAATGAGCTAATTCACTGCTAGCTCCTCTAAGAACACAGCCTCTGGCATAAAACAAAAAGAAATTGAAAGAGAGACAGAGACAGAGTCAATCCTTTGCAACCTCTTTAAATTCAAATGAAATGATTCTTTCCTGAGTTCAGACCGCTTTCTCTCCAGGTGATGTTTCTTCCCAGCAAAGTGTCCCATGCCCAGCCATGCCTGAGGGCCATCGTGGAAGGGAAGGGCAAAAAGACCCTCATTTGTGGGGACAGCTGCCTGTCCTTCCTGACTAGAGACACCTGAACCCAGAGCTGCACGCCAACAAGCTTTCTGAAGCCTCTCCTGATGACCCCTCTCTTGCTATGACCTAGTGACCAGGCACTCCCGACCTGTGCGCCTTGTAGACCACGTGTTACAGGGACGATTGCACCCACTTCTGATACCTTGGGACTCGCTACGCTGGACTCCATTTTTCACAGTGCCTCTCCCAAACCATTCTAACGTCTGTAGTCACCAAGGTGATGCACTCTGCTTCCACACGGCAATCCTATTTATTTTTATTCTCACTCTCTCTACTTTACTTGCTAAGGCATATTCTTTCTCTCCATAGACTCCTTCACTCCATTACTCTTTTTGCAGGCCAATTTTAGAAAAAAAGAAATTAATCTCTTTAGTCACTAACCTGTCACCCACAGGCTGATGGAACATATTAACTTGGTCCTAACAAATAGATCAGTCTGTTGCTAAGACACTCTACAGACAGCTGGACTGGCCTGAGAACCAAGCCACTGTGGTGTTTGCAAACAGGATACCTCTTCTCCCACGGTACCCCTGCTTCCACATCAGTTATCTGTTCATCTGCCCTGATTTCTCTGAACTTGCCAGCATCACAGTTTGTCCAGCATCTGGGTAGTGTCTGAAAGAACCACAGGCATCTCATGAGAACTTTCAGAAGAATTTCCAGTGGTCCAAAGAGCACAGAGAAAAAAACAACTGGCTGAGAACATCGAAATGGGAGACACCATTAGGTTCTGCTCCCAACACATGTAATCCCGCGCGTGTATCCCAAATTGGAAGACCGAAGCACAGAAGTCATCACCTTCACCCCTCTCCTCAGCCAACCATCCCATTCTATGTGTAATGACCCTGACGGTAACCCTTCTCTGATGCATTCACCCCTCCAAGACCTCTACTCCCATTATATCCCAGAGCCTGACTCAATAATCTGATAATAGAAACCAAAGTACGTTATCAAAAAGATACTAGAAGAATGGCAGTAATCAAAAACACGGACAACAAAGAGCATTGCTGAGGATATGGAGAAATCAGAACTGTGCTAGTGGAAATGTAAAATGGTCAAGTGGTCACTTTGAAAAACAGTCCAGCAGTTCCTCAAAAAGTTAACAATAGAATTACCATATAACCTGACAAGTCCGCTCTAGGTATATACTCCAAAGAACTGAAAACATAGACACACAAAAACTTGTATACGAATGTTTACACAAGAACATACACACACACAAAAACTTGTATACAATTTACAGCAGCATGAGTCATAGTGGCCAAAAAGTGGAAACAATCCAAATGCCCATCAGCTGATGAAGGGATGAACAAAATGTAGTATATAATCCATACAACAGAATGTTACTCGGTCATCAAAAGGCATGAAGTAGCAGGGTATACTCCAAAATGGATGGGGTTTGAAAACATTACGCTAAGTGAGAGAAGCCAGTCACAAAAGACCATATATTGTAGGATTCCATTTGTACGAGATGTCTAGAATAGGCAAATTTCATAGAGACAGAAGCTGTATTAGCAGTTGCCCAGGGCTGGAGGGCAGGGAGTGGGGTGGAGCAAGGGATGGGAAGTGACTGATCAGGGACTCGGAGTTTCGTTGCTCTCAGTGGGGTCTACATTCCCCTCTCTTTGCCTCTTCAGACCAGTGGTGATAATGGCTCCCTCCTATTGCTTGTCCCAGATTCTTCCTCTTCCCTGGTTAGTTCCTTTACTCCTATCCACATCTGTTTCTTGTTGGGACAATGGCTGATACCCTAGCCCTTTCTCTGGGTCTCCCAACACCCACTTCTGAACCCTTCTTCGTCTCTAGGGATGACCGCATCGAGGGGTGGAGAGTGGGGGGACCGCACATTTACAATTCTCTTCCTTCTCTTTCATTCTATGCATATTATTGAGAGATGGCAGTTACCCAGGACACAGTGCAGGGCTTCCCTCTTTCTAGGGTATTAGGGTCTCAGAGGGACAGAGACATAAATGGCTCAGGGGCAGCCTGGCTGTGCACCAGTGGAATTTTAAGGGACAGCCTGATACTCAAATTGCCCTGAAGCTTTAGGACTTTGGCTATTGTTATTTCTAAACCGCATAGCTTTTGTGAGTGAGGGCTTGTGTTGTGTAGACAAAATGGCTTCATTTTTCCAGGAAATAAGTAACTCATCTTCAGAAAGCTAAGATAGTTTAGGGTCCAGGCAGGGCCTGGCAAGAATCTATACTTATTTCATTATACAAAATTCAGATCTTCCAATGTCAAAAGTTTATAATGTAGTGAATGCCCTGTCTTAGGCTAATCAACCCCACACAACAACAAAAATAAACCCTTTGTTAGGCAAAATCAAATTTATTGACCCATTGCTATGAAGGAGACCACAAATTAGAGAAACTGAGGGGCATCTTACTAACCAAAGGGAAAGATGGAGTTAGGATAGATCAAATTCCAGGCAAGGGCAGAGTTTGAGTGAAATTTAAATAAATCAGTGTTTTGATTGGCTTCAAGCAATTCAAGGCTGTATAAAGTGGTCAACATCACATCCAGACTGCAAAGTAGACCCAGGGTCTTGTTTTTTGGGGGGAAAAAAAAACAGCAGAAGCTAAGATAGATGTGACACATTATGTGCAGAAATCCCTTATCTGAAGCTCTGCACCTGGGCTGGAAATCCTGATGGCTTCTCTGCGTCACAGTAACTTGGCGCCCCCTGGGCAAGAGTAGGTTGTTCCATTCTTATGATATCTTTTCAAACAACAATGAAATCAGATTATTTACATTTCTGATAGTCTCTGATTTTAGAGAAGAGTTTCTCAGGGAGGAAAAAAGCAGTCATCACTTAAAAGAAGGGGGTTGTTATGACATTTTACAGCTGCAGTGTGTCCTTGGGGGAAATACTGTTTCCTGTTAACTTTGCAGCTGGCTTTATCTGTGTCTTTTTTTTTCCAATCCGGTGAGTGGTAGGGCAGATTTGTGCAGTCTAAGCTATTTTGACTTTCCCAGTGCCTTGATGATCTGCGTTGGATATGTAGCAAAGGCAAGAACTAAATTTTTGTAAGATTAAAGAGCTGAGATTCTGGGGTTTCTGTTTTGTTTTGTTTTGTTTTTTACCAGAGCATCACCTAGCCAAGATGTTATAGAAAGTTCTATTTGAATTAAATTCCCGTACAGTGAAGTACTGGCTTAGGGGCTGGTGGCAGTTGGCAGAAAATTTATCACTGGAGGAGGAATGTATCTCCATATTATGCAATGGCAAAACATTTGGTGAAATTGTCGTCTGAGATAATATGGAAGACACATCAAGTTCCTAATAATTTGTAGCCTTAGAAGAAGAGGTTGGAAATAGAATGTTTATAGCCTGTGTTGGTTACTGATGACTGTGTTTGGCAGGGTATGATAAGAAATAGATGAGCTCAGAAAAGAATTGGCCAGTTTGCAAGCAGGAAAGGGAATAGAGTCCACAGATCTGGGAATGTATAGAATTGCCAAAGGCCACCATTTCTGAGCCTCAAACAGTAAAAAGCAGCATTGAGCAATGCTCTGATAACAAAATCTGATTAAAATAGCCCTGCAGCAAGGACCAAATCAAGACACAGCCATTGGGCATGTTTTTGGGTTATATCTTTTCATCAATTGGGTAAAATAGGGTGAATGAACTATAGGCGTGGCTTTCCTAAGATAGGGCCAGGGTGATTGCAACTGAGAGAGAGAGAGATAGGGAGAAAGAAAGAAAGAGAAAGAGAGATAGAGAGAGAGGCAATAAAGCAGAGACATGGATAATTCAAGATGTATGACTGAAGAGAAAAGAAAATCTATGTTTGTCCAAAAACTTGTACATAAATTTTTTTTTAACATTTTCTTATTGAGTTATAGTCATTTTACAATGTTGTGTCAAATTCCAGTGTAGAGCACAATTTTTCAGTTATACATGAACATACATATATTCATTGTCACATTTTTTTTGCTGTGAGCTACCACAAGATCTTGTATATATTTCCCTGTGCTATACTGTATAATCTTGTTTATCTATTCTGCATATCCCTGTCAGTATCTACAAATTTTGAACTCCCAGTCTGTCCCTTCCTACCCCCCGCCCCCTTGGCAACCACAAGTTTGTATTCTATGTCTATGAGTCTGTTTCTGTTTTGTATTTATGTTCTTTTTTTTTTTTTAGATTCCACATATGAGTGATCTCATATGGTATTTTTCTTTCTCTTTCTGGCTTAGTTCACTTAGAATGGCATTCTCCAGGGACATCCATGTTGCTGCAAATGGCGTTATGCTGTCATTTTTATGGCTGAATAGTATTCCATTGTATAAATATACCACATCTTCTTTATCCAGTCATCTCTCAATAGACATTTAGGCTGTTTCCATGTCTTGGCTATTGTAAATAGTGCTGCTATGAACACTGGGGTGCAGGTGCCATTTTGAAGTAGGGTTCCTTCTGGATATATGCCCAGGAGCGGGATTCCTGGGTCATATGGTAAGTCTGTTCCTAGTCTCTTGAGGAATCTCTATACTGTTTTCTACAGTGGCTTACCAAACTGCATTCCCACCAGCAGTGTAGGAGGGTTTCCTTTTCTCCACAGCCTCTCCAGCATTTGTCATTTGTGGACTTTTGAATGATGGCCAATCTGACTGGTGTGAGGTGATATCTCATTGTAGTTTTGATTTGCATTTCTCTGATAATTAGTGATATTGAGCATTTTTTCATGTGCCTATTGATCAATTGTATTTCTTCCTTGGAGAATTGCTTGTTTAGGTCTTCTGCCCATTTTTGGATTGGGTTGTTTGTTTTTTTCTTACTAAGTCATATGAGCTGCTTATATATTCTGAAGATCAAGCCTTTGTTGGTTTCATCGTTTGCAAAAATATCCCATTCCGTAGGTTGTCATTTTGTTCTACTTGTGGTTTCCTTTGCTGTGCAGAAGCTTGTAAATTTAAATGTTTATAGCAGCATTATTCATAATAGCCAAAACATGGAGACAACGCAAATGTCTGTTGTTTGATGGATAAATCAAATACAGTACATCCATTCAATAAAATATTATTTGTCAATAAAAAGAAATTAAGTACATCTGCAATCTACAATGTTGATGAACCTTAGAAATATGATGCTAAGTGAAAGAAGCCAGTCACAAAGGACCATATATTATATGATCTGGTTTATATGAAATATACAGGATAGACAAATCCATAAAGACAGAAAGTAGATTTTTGTATTTGCCTCTTGCTGGGAGTGGAGTCAGGTGGGCTGGAGAAGCTGGGGGAAACAGGGAGTGACTGCCAAGGGGCATAGGGTTTCTTTTTGAGATGAAACTGTTCTGTAATTATTGGCAATGGTTGCATAACTCTGTGAACACAGGAAAAACCATTGAGTCTTCTACTTTAAATGGGTGAATTCTATTGTATGTTAATTTTATCTCAGAATAAATTAAAAAAGGAAGCCTGTCTCAAAAAAGAACTGTGGCTATGGCCATTGGCATATGGAATTGACTGGAATCAGATGAGAATATGACTAAATTTTTGAGAGTGTTAAAATGCTAAAGGGACCACTAGCCGAGAAAAGAGAAATTGACTGCTCTGGATTTAAAACCACACTTGGCCCCCATCTTCTATGAGTAGAAAGTGGGCAAGAAAAACTCCCTAACACCTAAGGAAGATGCATTCACTAATTCCCACTTCTGATAAGGCTAAACAGGATACCATAAAAGGAAGAATCATGTAGACGTTTCATTCAAGGGCTATGAAAGCGCATGGATTGAAAAGACCCTTGTGGGGGGCAGAATTGGAGCCTAATTAAATAATTTATCCTATCCCAGGGAAGGAAGCCCTCCTCAGGCTGGTCTAGCAGTATTTCAGAATCGTTACAGACCTGGACTTCCAGGATTATTTATCCTGCCTCTGATCCCCAGTGCACAGTACACTGAGGGCTGATAAGTTCTCTTTTTAGTTCATAGGACTTGGAGCAAGAAGAGTCACATAGAGCCCTAATGTAGACACAATGGGCATCAGTCCCAATGAAGAGACCGCCATGTATCTCCCAGAAGTTCCAGACATTGAGTTTGATGCTGTGGATGAGACTTTTGGCTTGTCACCCTCAGGATCGGTCTTGTCTTGTCTTCTCTCTTCTCTTTCTCTCTTTCTCTCCCCCTTTCTTTCTTCCTTCCTTTCTTCCTTCCTTCCTTCCTTTCTTTCTCTCTCTCTCTCTCTCTCTCTCTCTCTCTTTCTTTCTTTCTTTCTTTCTTTCTTTCTTTCTTTCTTTCTTTTTCTTTCTTTCTTTCTTTCTTTCCTTCTTTCTTTCTTTCCTTCTTTCTTTCTTTCCTTCCTTCCTTCCTTCCTTCTTTCTTTCTTTCTCTCTCTCTCTTTCTTTCTCCCTCCCTCCCTCTCTCTCTCTCTCTCTCTCTTTCTTTCTTTCTTTCTTTTCTTTATTTTTTAAACACTTTTATTGTGGTATGGTTCCTGTACAGTAAACTACACATATTTCATACGTACAATCTGATGAATTTTGATAGATGTATACACTAAGGAAACCACTATCACAACCAAGATAGCTAACATTTCCATCACTCCCCAAGAGGTGCAATTTTCAAATTCCCAATGTATCCCTTCCCACTCTCTTTACCCCCTCGTAACCATAGATTTGTTCTCTATGTCTGTGAGTCTGTTTGTTTTGTTGATAAGTTCATTTGTGTCCCTTTTTTTGTTAGATTCCACATATATGCGATATCATATGGCATTTTTCTTTCTCTTTCTGGCTTACTTCACTTAGAATGACGATCTCCAGGTCCAACCATGTTGCTCAAATGGAGTTATTTTATTCTTTTTTATCACTGAGTAGTTTCCATTGTATGTATATTTGTATATCCCCAACTTCTTTATCCAGTCATCTGTTGATGGACACTTAGGTTGCTTCCATGTCTTGGCTATTGTAAACAGTGCTGCTGTGAACAATGGGGTGCATGTGTCTTTTTGAATTATATTTTTCTCCAGATATATTCCCAGGAGTGGAATCGCTGGATCATATGGTAAGTCTATTTTTAGTTTTTTAAGGAAGCTTCATACTGTCCTCCATAGTGGCTGCACCAATTTACATTCCCACCAACAGTGTAGGTTCCTTTTTCTCCACACCTTTTCCAGCATTTGTCATTTGTAGGTTTTCTAATGGTGGCCATTCTGACTGATGTGAGGTGATATCTCATCGCAGTTTTGATTTGCATTTCTCTAACAATTAGTGATGTTGAGCATCTTTTCATGTGCTTGTTGGCCATCTATATGTCTTCTTTGGAGAGAGGTCTAGTTAGGTCTTCTGCTTGTTTTTTGATTGCGTTGCTTTTTTTTTTTTATATTAAGCTCTATGAGCTGTTTGTATATTTTGGAAATTAGTCTCTTGTTGGTCACATCATTTGCAAATATTTTCTCCCATTCTGTAGGTTTTCTATTTGTTTTGTTGATGATATCCTTAGGTGTGCAAAAGCTTTTAAGTTTAATTAGATCCCGTTTGTTTACGTTTGCTTTTATTTCCATTAACGCAGGAGCTGGTTCAAAAAATATATTGCTGTGCTTTATGCCCAGGAGTGCTCTGCCTACGTTTTCCTCTAGGAGTTTCATAGTATCTGGTCTTACGTTGAAGTCTGTAATCCATTTTGAGTTTATAAGATGAGTGTTTTTTAAATAGAGGGGGAAAGAATCAATATTTGGAGACCAGAAGCGCAGACTGTGACGTCAGCGGTGATTTTCAACAAATACTTCCGGTTCTCCCTGCTTCTGGTCATGTGTTGGGATCACAGTTCTCTCCCACCTTGTGTAAGACCACGTTATTTACTTCAGCCAACAAAATGTCAATGGAAGAGATGCCTGAACTTCCAGACAGAAGTTTTAAGAACCAGTCCACAATTCACTCTATTCTCTTCTTCTTGCTCAGATGCCAAGCACGTGCCGGGAGGGAGATACAGTAAGCCTGGGGCCGTCCTCCTGACACACCTTGGACATACTGCATGCATGAGAAAGAACTATCAGTGTGTTAAGCCACCGAGATTTGGCATGTTTCACTACCACAGCATGCTTTACTCTGTCTGATGATGCACATAGTAAACTCAAATGCCTTGGGTGAGCAAAATGCACGGTGCTCCCATTTGCACTGTCTGTTATTAAATAGATATCAATAATCAAGCCGTTTCCAGGAGAGGTGCTTTCATTTTGTCCCGGCAGAATTCTCTCAGCTTTTCTCTGGGCTGAACTGGTAAAGAGAAGGGCACCCACACACATGAAATACCCTCGTTCACAGTTAAACATTTGTTCATTGTTCCACCGTGTGCTACTGTGACTTTGGGGAGTCCAGAAACTCTGGTTCACATGTTCTCCAATGTCTTTTAGAATTCATTTCTACATTGCAAATGGTTGAAAATTGAGAGAGGGAACAAAGTATTGTTTAATGATTTATCATTTAAGTCCTGGAGACTAACTCATTCTTTCATTTAATAAATATTTATAAGGCAGATAATATGGGTGGTCAGTAGTCTTTCCAAATGCTCTATACAGCTATGCGGGTCAGCCTCCTTTTGACGATTTTCTGAGTCTGGACCAAGATGTGTTTCATTAGCAGTCCAGTTCTCTTCTTAAAACACTCTGGTGGCTTCCTACCCCTGTCAGCTTGAAGTCCCAAATTTTCCTGGCCCTACACTACCAGGACTTTGTCCACCACTCCCGCTTTGTATCACGGCGCATCTCCCGCCCCTCCCTCCCCTCCACATCCCACCCACCCAGGACTAGTCCCAGAACCCTCCACACCCTTACCCCTCCATGCCTGTGTATCTGCTTTGTCTGCTGCCCGGAACACTGTTTCTTGCTCCTTTTCTGCAGGATTATCCTCATTTTTCAGCAAGACTCAGATCGAGCACACCTCTTCCAGAAAGTCTCCCTTAACTTCCCGCCTGCATTTCCCCTCCTGGGTTCCCACCGTACTTTGTGCCCTTACAGAGCAGGTGTCTGTTCTCTAAGGCTCTGTCTCACCGTCCACCTCACCCACCAGACTGATGCTCCCTGAGGTTGGGCACTGTGCCCTTTGTCCCTGCACCCAGCCTCTAGCCGTGCCTGCAATAAGTGCTCCGTTGCTGACTTACTTGATGGAATCCAACACAGCCCATGCCAGGGTGGGCCCTCTGCTGGGTTTTGGCCCTTAGCAATGCCTTCACTTCCAGAGGACTCCAGCTGTCAGGCCCTGAAATAAACATCAAACATCCAAAGATGGAGAAAGCTTTTCCTTCCTTTAAGGAGTTCACAATCAAGCCAGGGAACCAGCAACCGTCAGCTACAATTTAACATTAGAAGTGCCATCATGAAGTGGTACAGTAAATAAGAGAATAACGATTGAGTGTGATTTAGGATTAAGAGAAGGTCTGAATCCATACCTGGATTTGAATCTCAGTGCTGCACTAAAGTTTTAAATCTGAGTTTGCACCTCTTGAATGGGGGAAACAGTGTACAGCAGATAGAGAAAGCAAGGGATTTGGAGGGGGAGGTTATGTGGTAACGTATATATAACATATTATTTACCTTTTTTTTACCATTAGTAAGTGTACAATTCAGTGTCATCAAATTACATGCACAGTGTTGTGTAACCACAGCCACTGTGCACACCCCAAAATGTGTTACCATCCCCAACAAAAACGGTGTGCCAGTTCAACAGTAACACTGCCTGGTCCCTTCCCCTCAGCCTCGGGCGACCTCCATGCTACTTTCTGTCTCTGTACATTTGCCTGTTCTAGATACATTCTGTAAGTGGAATCATGTACTATTTGCCTTTCTGTGTCTGGCTTATTTCACCAAGTATACTTTTCCCAGGTCCATCTGTGTTGTAGCACGTATCAGAATATGTCAACATTTGATCCCATTCTATGGTATGTGTGCATCATATTTCGTTTACCATTCATCTGTTGGCGGACACTTGGGTTGTTTCCACCTTTTAGCTGCTGTGAATAATGCTGCTATGAACACGGGGGGTGCACATTCCTGTTCAAGTCCCTGCTTTCAGTCCTTCTGGATATATACATAGGAGTTGAATTGCTGGGTTATATGGTGATTCCACGTTTAACCTTTTGAGACACTGCCAAGCTGTTTTTCCACGGTGGCTGCACCATTTTACATTCCTGCAAGCAACGCACAGGGGTTTCAATAGCTCTACGTCTTTACCAACACCTGTTACTCTCCACTGTGTTATTACAGCCGCCCTAGTAGGTATGATTTAAAATAGGAACTTACTGCAGCTTCCAGTTCGTGATGGCAGAGATCATAGAGACGAGGAACGGCCTTTTTGGACATGAAAGATGAAGGTTTCCCTTCTTTCGTTTGCTCGGCTTAGTCTGGAAAACCAAAAGAAGAGGGTACAACTGAGGGAGAAGCAGATAAGAAGGAGGGAATGTGGAGAATAAGGGTTGAGAGTGGAGGGAGGTGGGGGGGTGGTGAGCGTCCCGCCACGTGGTTGAAGGCTAAGGTGCCACAGGAGGACGGGTTCTGCGTGGCCAAGGGACTACTAAGAGCAAAGTACTACCAATGCATTATAACCTTTAAAAATTCTGCCTCACTTATTAATACACTTCTGACTTATCTAACATTGTGTGTCAACTATACAATTTAAAAAAGAAAAGCAAACCAATCCTTTCTAAAAGAACTTTTATAAATTGTATTTTGTTGTCTTGAAAATGTGACGTAAGCCCCTGGTATAAACTACAAGCTTGCCTTCCACTCCTGAGCCCCCAGCCCTCGAGTTCCCTTCTCCTTGGGCGTCTAGCAGTTTCTCGTGTGTTCTTTCAGCGACATTCAGTGTGATGTTGGATGTTCCACTGCTGGCTTTGCTGCAGTGCAACCTGCTACCTGGCTTCCCTTGAGGGAATACTTCTGCAGAAACCCGCCATCTTCAGATGGCAGATGAAGCTGGTGATGCTTTGTGAAGTTAAGGAAAAGGCCTGTGTTGCATGTTTGACAGGGAGCTGAGGGATGACACAGGCAGGAGAAAAGACCCACGTAGGGTTGAGAATTCAGGAAGAACAGAAAAGGTAAAGCAAGAAGAGATGATGGGAAGAAAAAAAAAAGCCCTTGCAAATGTGCAGAAATCTTGCGTAAGACAGTATTACAAAAGGGCTCACACTGTTTTGATTTGCACACTGAAAAGGAGATCCCAGAAAGCTGGAAGACTTTGTGGGGCTCCTTTAACCAATATGTGTGTTTCACAAATCATGTTAAACATGAGATATGAGGATTAAGTGAGCTATTGTGTGTAAAGCATTCAGCCTAGCCCTGATCTATCGTAAGCCTTCGGGAAGTTATATGTAAGTATGCTAATCAAGGTATTGTTTAGTTTTAGTTGTTTTGAACTTTTTTAAAAGGGTATAATGCTATATGTATGTGACATCCTGAATTTGCTTTTAGAAAAAAATTTTTTTAATTGAAGTATAGTTGATTTACAATGTTGGGTTAGTTTCTGGTGTACAGCAAAGTGATTCAGTTTTACACGCACACATATATTTCCGATTCCTTTCCATTATAGGTTATTACAAGCTATTGAATATAGTTCCTTGTGCTATACAGTCGGACCTTGTTGTTTATCTACTTTATTTTATTTTATTTATTGTTTACTGACGTGTAGCTGAGACTTGTTTTGTTTTTCATTCAAGTTTGTATTACTAAATTAACTCTAGCCCCTTCATTTTCGGTGCTGTGTGATATTCCGTTGTGTGATGCATACAGTGATAGGCACTTTCTAAGTTATTTTATTTAATCTCCAAAACTACCCCAATCACGGGCACTTGCCATTCATTCTCATTGTGAGAGTAAATTAATCAGCGGACTGAGGCTCGAGTCTCAGCTCCACCACTCCTTAGCAAGTTACTTAACTCCTTAAGGTTGAGGCTTACCCTACAAGACTTAGTATCCTTTTGCAGTAAATCTCTAATTAAAACAGGCACCAGTCAGTCCCGGGGGGCTGCAGTGATTCCCCAGGCAGACCCCGGCCTGTGGTAAGCCCTGAAAGATGGGAGCTTTGGTAAATTTCACTGCAGACTAAGCCAACTGATGCGTCGGCAGGTTTAGGAACTTGCTGGAGATCGCACAGCTAGTATGGGCAGATCTGATCTTGAATCCATCTCTGCACAACTACAAGGTCATGCTTTCCTCCCTAGACCAGGAGAGCTTTCCATAAACAGCGTGGCATAGGGACAAGTCATGTGGAGACACTCCCGGCCTTGTTGATAATTAATTCTTCTTCAATAAATATCATCGTAAAATCTGTGACTGCTTTTTAAGGTATTACTGCTTATGTGTAGTGTGTGTGTGTGTGTTTTAAGAAAAAAGAGTCCTTGCTTCGCTGGTCTCTCCCCTACAAGCAAGGAGGAATGTTCCCTTGTTTGCTTCATTGTCTGTAAGAAAGGCGGTTAGCACTAAATGTTTCTTTTCGGAGCAGTTTGTGAGAGAAGAATGTTTTCAAATTTATGAGGCTCTCGTGCATTTTGAAAAGAGATTTTCATATTTCACATAGTTCCTTCTTTGGATCTTTCTATTTAGGGATCAGTTTAAAAATACAATCCCTCTCTCTGGAGTGGAAGGGTTGTGAACCATGAGTTCCACATCTCTTGAGACTGAGTCACTTTAAAGGCGAAATACAAAGAAAAAGGAAGGAAATTAAAAAGAAATATAGCTTAGTTTTGGCTTGGAACACAGTATGATTCCATGAGAGGCTACAGTAGATTGGAGACCCTGGAAGAAAATTCATCATTTACCAAAACTGAAGGGGTGATTTTCCCTTCGAGAAAAATAAACAGCTGCTTCCTGGAGTTGTAGCCTTAAAGTAAGTATGCTCAGGGAGGGTATGGCTCAGTGGTAGAGTGCATGCTTAGCATGCATGAGGTCCTGGGCTCAATCCCCAGTACCTCTTCTAAAAGTAAATAAGTGAATAAACCTAATTGCCTCCCCTCCAAAAAAATTTTAAAAAAAATAAAGTAAATGTCTTCAGTATATTTAGTTCCTTTTATTGCCAATTTAGACCAGATACCTCACTTTTAAAAACTATATTGATGTGTGATTTTTTCCCACCTTTTCAGGAAGCATGTACATAACTCTGGAAGTTTAAAGTTATACACTTAGGATCAGTGACTAATTCCCCAAAACTTTGAGAAACAGATTATTTGGAAGATTGATGTATGATCACTTGTTCTTTTAAAGTGGAAAATCTCCAGAACTAGATCAATGTCTTTTTTGTTTGTTTGTTTGTTTGTTTTAAGATTTCTTACCTTACGTATTTGGAGAGACCACAATTTCAGCAAACTGAAGGCAGTTCTTGGCGATGGCACTGTTGCTGACTAGGGGACAGGGAATGGGTTATTTGACATCGTGTCTCTTTTCCACTTTGATGTTGTTACCTGCTCCCCCTCAGAGGTACCTGGAAGAACTCCTCAGTCACACAGACATAGCTGAAGAGGCTTGACATCCATGGGTGCTTCGTGTCGCTCCTGAGATAAAGATGACTGAGTTGTGGGCAGGAAGCTAAGGCCACCATCTGGTCAGGAAGGAGAGAAAGAGGGGACTCAGCAGCTGAACTCCAGGCTGTCGGGATGCTTGTTGTCCTGGGGTCTGATTTCCCTGAAAGAATTTAGAGCCCTGTTTTTGAATCACGTGTCATTGAGCCCTGGGTTAAGGCGGCACTCGTGGACCACTGCGGCGGGATGAACAGGTGGAACCCGAGGCTGGGAGCTGAGCTCTCAGGCTCTAGAACTCACCCAGTGCAGCTCTGCTTTTACCGACATTTCAGGTGAGGCTCTACATCAGGTATTTTTTAAAGTATTTTTATTTTTTTTATTTTTTTTTTGGAGGGGGAGGGTTTAAGTTTATTATTTATTTATTTAATGGATGCCCTGGGGATTGAATCCAGGACCTTGTGCATGCCAAGCACGTGCTCTACCACTGAGCTCTACTCACCTCCCCTCCCACATCAGATATATATATTTTTAATAATTGGATGAAAAAGTTGAACTTACCAGAACTCCTTTCAGGGAAAGTACTGTTCGTGGTTAGAAAACATACTAAGACAAGTCATTTAATGAGAGCTTCAAAAGCAGTATGGCAATAAAACTAGTAAACTGCCATCTCAGGAGAGCGGGTCCTGATGACTCCAGACTTCTGTTTATCTGAGATGACTGGCAGATTTGAGGACAGAGTTGAACTACTCGTGAGATTAGGGGACAGGTGTATATGGTGTGGGAGGAGGGGCAGGCAGAGACTCTCCACAGCACAGCCAGGCCGACTTGGGAGAAAAATATGTCAAATGGGACTTTACAAAGTTGCACACAGTGGAAGGTGTAATATAAAAAGTCCTTTTACTCTTTAACCCTCCCCACGCCCCACACCCCAGACCGTATTTAGAAAAAACTTCCTCAAATAATGCTTCAGGGCTTTCATTGTGAATAGATTCTTCCCGGAGATGGCAAGAGATGCTGAAGTTTGCAAACTGATGGCGTGGAGAAAAGAGACACCATGTGTTTCATTTGGTGATTCACCAGGACTCCCAAGACTCAATAGCAGATAACACTCACTGCCAAGGCTTATTACAGCAAAATCAACAGGAAAAAGATATGCAGTAGTGGATCCAGAGAGGTCCATCACGGACTTCTGAGAACTTCCTTGCCCAACGTTATACAAAAAATGCTTTTTCCAGCACTGAACTACAGGGACATGTGTGGAATGTCTTTGCCCAGCGAAGCCCGTATAAGCCTCAAGGTCCCAAGTCTTCTATGGGGAATTGGTCACGTGGACATATTCTGCCTTGGCTACCAAAACTCAGGACCCCAACAATGAAATTGGGTGCACATCCTAAATCTTGGTGTTTGTAAAGCAACCTGAAAACCCAGTATAGGACGATCTGTTGTTTCGGGCATATACAAGAAAATCATCAATCACTAACATAAAGAACATCCTGTGGGCACCATTCCTAGGGACTGGCCGAGGGTCACTCATGATTCTCTTGAAGACATAAGTAGTAAGCAACTAGGCTTAAAGTGTTGATTTTTTTCCCCCCACGATATGTGGAGGACAACCAAATCTGGCTAGGATGTGGAAAATGATTTCACAGCCACAAACGCACTTACACGTAGTAGAGGTTAAAGGTGGCTTCTGCCACCTGGAGGCAGATCGTAAGCTAGGCAAGAAAGCCTTCCTGTTGTTAAAGATGACTGGACTCTACCTTTGAAGTCTGAGTGTTTAATTTCATGGTACTAGCTGTATTTATTTTGCACGCATTTAGTAAATTTTTGCTTAAAAGTTGGAGCCCAGCCTCAAGTGTGCTATAGGGGATGAAGGACGTGTTTATTCATTCAACAATTATATTGAGGATGTATATACTCTTTGCTAGACACTATTGTGAGTGTTGGGAATAAATTAATGAAAAGTCAGATCACTGTTTTTATGAAGCTTATAACCGTGGCGGGGGAAATCAGAAAAAAGAAGTGATTGGAGGAAGCTACAACCCACTGAGTCAGGGCAAAGTCATAAAAGAAAACAGGAGTCTTACCTGGAAGTCTAGAAAAAGGAAATAGAAAGAAACTGAGGTTATCAGTATCTCTAGGTTGTTTTATAGGACCAACCATCCCAGTTTGCCTGAACGGAGGGGTTTGCCAGGATGCAGGACTCTCAGTGTTAAAACTGGGGCAGGTGGCGACCCAGGTTCCAGCCGGTGATCACTTCACTCCTCCTCTGAGAACTAGTCTCCCAGCCACAGGGGTAGGTCTTTGAAGTCACAGTTGTGCTGTAACCTTGCCCACGTGGCTATTAGAGTTCAGGAACCATTATTAGTCAGTTTATCTTGAGAAGCTGGCTGAAGAAGTTGCTAGGAATCTAACAGCGTAGCTCCAGACTGAAGTCTCCACACTGCTGTCATTGAGGCCTCTAGAACAAATCCAGAGTTCGACCTTCTGGAAACCTGCTTATCTTTGAATTTTCTGAAGTATCACAGTCTCCTTCCAAGAAGCTCTCTCTCTGCCACGATATTTGCTTAAGCTAATTGAAATGGCTCTTCTTGGATCTTCCTTACTTTGCTGTCAGAAGCTTAACTAAGCCAGTTCTCTAGTTAAGAGTATTTCCAGGTTGACAAACAGCTCTGGTCCTTTAGAGATGTTCCTTGATTCCTCGGGCTTACTGGAAATCTCTCATGGGAATGGCTGGCTCTCTGGTTGGAGAACTGGATTTTCATCTCAGGAGACCCACCTGGCAAATATATTCCAAATTTCAGATCAATAAATTGGCATCCTGGTTCATTTCAGTTTTGTTAAATGGCTCAGCTGAAAACTGTATGGATTCTGTTAAAACCCAAGTCTGACGCATTGCCCCAGTCTCTTTCCCACAGGCATGTTAAGTTAAATACGGTAGGTGTTCAGTGAAAGCTTCTCAGATGAAGTAACTAAAAACTCCACTAGCCCTTTGTTCTTCAATTGAGATTTGTTGCAAATTCTGCTATACCTGCTAATAAATAATTCCTTCCCACTAGCCCACGGTTAGTAACTGGATATAAGGTTCTAGCATTAAGGTCCCCTTGCCTTTGAAACCACTCCCAAGCACATCTGCCGTTTGAGGTAACTTCCTGTTTCAGCTTTGGGTATTTCATTTACTAGCCCCAAGCTTTTAAGACTATCAGCGGGCCACACCTGAGCTTCCCGGTGTTATCTTAGTAACCCTCCTCATACCTAGTGTCCTTCAGGTAACCCCAGCTTGTCTGATTCCTCTCCCCCTAGCTTCCTCTGCTGTCCTGTGACTGCTCCAAGGCTGAACTCAGCTCTTCCCCGGGCCCCTTTCCAAGCATCAGAAATCACTTGGATCTTCCTGCAGGGGGGTGGGGGTGCTGGAGGGGGAACCCAGGCTGCTCTCCAGACCTAGGGAACTGGACATAGACACATGCTCCAGAAAGCTGTATTTAAAAAAAAAAGTTCCCCAGGTGATCCTGAAATGCCATTGAGCATTTTCTTTCCTTCCTCCTCACACTTGGTAAATAAAACCTTTAGGAATGTAAATAGCAAATTGAACTTTTTTCCTGACCGTTTATCATCATAATCACTAGCATTATATAGCCACCTACTAGGTGCTGGATTGCTGTACTGAGAAAACACACCACACACACTTTATCCCATTACCTGAAACAAAACACTGCCACTCAGGATTAAGCATGTATTTATTTTAGTTCAGTTAAAACAAAACATACAATGTTTCATTGAAACGGTGTAGCACTCTGCCAACAAGTCCTACTGGAATTGTTGGCCTCTAACAATAAGGTGGGGATATTTACACTATATACAGAAAGCTTAACACACCCAGGTTCTCAAAGGTCTTTCATGACACTAGATCACATTTCATTTCACTATACTAGATCACATTTTGATTACTACTGCATTTTGAAAATTTAGACCTTATTTAAAAATTTAAATAAGAGATCTGAACTTGCACCAAGTTTTCATGAAAAAATGCAATGTTCAACCGGTCTGTTTATTGCAAATACAATTTAAACGATATTTTCAATTTTTAGTGTTTACACAATTTGTCAATTGAAATCTCTGTACAGGTATTTTGGGGACAATTTTTATAGATACATAATGTGAATTCATCAAAATGCAGTTAAGAAACTTACAGGAATATATACATTTGAACCCAAGACCCAAACCTGACATTATATACAACCTATTTACAAATACATATGGACAGACAATGTATGTACATAAGATTATCATAAATATTGAAAAATAGGTTAGCTTTAATGGATTAATGTTGTTCTATAAATAACATTACAGTTATAACTGAAACATCCACGGAAGACAGTAATGCAAAATGAGGTGACAAGACAGTGGTTTTAATACTGAAGACTGCTCATTACTGGGAATTCACTGTTTAGGAACCTCCAGGTAGACAAGTTCTTGCTCCAAGAAAATCATGCAATGGAATTAACCCTGGGCAGCTGATTTTGAGCCTCAAACAGCCAGGGGATTGGAGGAGCCTCCCGCATCAATTTGCTGTGAGAAGAGGAATATGTATGTATTTTTTCATTCCTTCCTGGTTGCCATGGTATTTTTCTCCCACACGCAAGGATGTAAACTGTAGAGAACAGCTCTTGGTATTCCCCGGCAAGTCTTAAGATACAAAACCAGCAAATCTTTCCAGGAATTCACGCAGAAGTGCCAACTCTTGGTCTGAACTAGAGTGAGGTTCTGGATTCGGAAGGAGTGCCAAAAGCCCAATTCAATGAAAGCAGCGCTATAGAATCCATCCTCTCACTGCCTTTCGAGATGGTCCCCACTTCCGTTTCCGTAGAAACAAACAAAAACGGACCATTGGTTTCACCCAATGTAGCACTACAGGACGTCTTCCAGTTCCACAAGGGTCTTTGATCACAGACACAGCTCGTCTGTAATTCAGTCACATATAATACAAGAATGCATATAACAAAAGCCATGTCTGCCACATTTCTGGCCCTTGGCTAAAACTAAAAATGCTTGGCTCAGAAGAGCCACCTTAGAGCCAGATGACCAAGTGATGATTCCATTATTTGCTTCCCTCAACCACTAATGGAATTATGTATATTAGATTTCTGACATTACACCTGATGAGCAAAGTACCACATTATTTAATAATATATTCACCATACACCGTGACGTACAATAAAGGTGCTCTTAAAGCCAAGTAATTTTTTCACTTCTAACTGGGGTTGCAATGGAAGGGTGAACATGCAGTCAGACCGACCAGTTCCCTCCGGTTGCACTGGTTTCCCTAGCTAACCATCTGTTGGATGTAAACAAGTGATTCTATGTTGTACAAGAATGAGATGACAATCCAGTGCAAGCGAGGTTTTTAAAAAGCTTACTGCATGAGAAACCCAGTGGCCTATATGAAGAAAACTTCTACCAAGTATCGGTGTAACCTGTGCATTAGACCTCTACTGAAGACAAAACATGAACACAACTAAACCACACATTGTCAAGTAATTCACACTTCCGGTAGCAGATGAGCATTCTGAAAAGCTGTACTCTCTGGATAGGTTTGTTTTGGCCTATAGCCATCGAATGCCCATTCTCCACTGCTGGAAGCAATGCCAAAAAAAGGGCTGGCCCAAAAAAAAACAAAAAAAACAAAACAAAACACACCCGGAGCTGTCAACACAACTCCGGAGGCAGATGCAACTGAATAAACCCTGTTTTACCCAATTGCACTATTTGGTACCTCAAAATTAGTTAATTTACTTCCCACAGAAATGGCAGCATTATCTTCCATTCTAACAGATTGATGCCATAAACATTTCAGTCTAAATGAACCAAACAATTTGCGGACAGAGAAGAAAGAGTGATGAACAGAGTTCATCTGATTTGGTACAGCCACAATCAACCAATCATCCTTTACTGGTGAAGCTGGAATGGAAAAAACTATGCTCCTATTCATGGTAGTTTTTCATTACATCATTTTCTCTAAAAATTATTTTGGGTAAAAAAAGTATTTGGCTTATTATGCCTACAAAAAGGCAAATCATTTCATAATACCAGTATTTGTTAAATAACAATGAATTTTTTTTTTCACGGACTTTACTGACAACCGCTTTTGGATCAAGTTCAAAAAAAGCAATTTTAAAAAAGTAAAATAGTGCTTCTGAGGTCTTTAAATATTTTTGGTACAAAAAAATAATAGTGTTTTTCTCAATGGTTATTTCAATACTTTGCTGTAAATTAAGAAGAATTGTTTCTCACATCGAATGGTTCCATTAGGCACGTTCAAGTAAAATCATAAAATATCCAAGTTAAACAATGACACAGCCAAACATGTGGCTTGATTAAAGTTAAGAGTTCGTCCATTCTCTGGAATGGAATAAAATTGTCACTTCCGTTAACCCGAGACTCGTGGTTTTGTTGTTAATATCCATTTCTATCATACAGAATAGTTTCTTTAAAAAATAAAACCAAACCAAAACAAACAAACAAACAAACAAAAAAAAGAGTTCACTTATTCTGCACTCAGAAGAACCAGCGAGGAATCTGCACTTCAAAAGGAAGTGAAACTGAAAACATTAGGTGAAATTTCATAGTAGTTGAGAGCTGACCCAACACTGGCATCAAATGGACTACTGGAGTTTTAGTGGCGCCAGTTAATGGCCTCCTGGGGCGTTGTGTACCCAATCCAAGACAATCAGGGCCATGCTCCCGGCCATCACCACTATGCCGCTCAACAGGAAAAACAGAGCCTGCAGGGAGCGCAGAGAAAACGGGTCAGCAAGCAACAAAACATATGTCAAACATTCCCCTTTCTACGTTAAAAAACGGGCTTATAATTGCTGAAAGTGTGTATATAGTGTTTCACAGAGCTAGTTTCCCCTTACTAGAAGGTATTTAAACTGTCTGAAGTGACTGATCAAGGGGTAGTCTATATAGTGCAATATAACTGTCTTTCAAAATTTCCCTTTTCATTCCTTTGTGGCAAATGAAAAGGTAAGTAATTTTTTTTTTTTTGGCTAAATAAAGTACTTCATATAACACAATTGGACTGGGATTTTTGCATTTTTTAAAAAGCAAAAAAGCCGTAAGTTACAAAACTAAACCCAAGTTATCTTAAAAATGCAGCCTGGGGTTGCAGGCAGGAGTTAAGTCTACTCCTAAACCTACCCTTCAACTACTGCCACTGTGTGCTCTGAGAGAAACAAGATGACAGTTATTAGTTCATAAACAATTCTAAGCGGGAGGATATAGCTCAAGTGGCAGAGCGCACGCCTAGCATGCACAAGGTCCTGGGTTCAATTCCCAGTACTTCCTCTAAAAGTAAATAAATAAACCTAATTACCTCCCCCCTCAAATAAATAAACAAATAAATACAAACAACTCTAGGACTTCAATCAGACTATAACAGGAGTGGAGAAAAGGGACTGAAAAGCAGCCTTCTCCCTCAATATCCTCACCAGATCATTTACGGTGAACACACACTCTGTAAAGTCAGTTGTTACTACACTTCAAAGTGTATTAATGAACTGCCCCCCAGAGCTTTGCTCTGAAGACGGTTACTGTCTTACCCCACTAAAAACCCCATGTTTTCTCTTTTAGACACTCTAGTCCCGCTTAAGTGCCTGTCACACAGTAGGCAGACCAGCAAACACAGGTTCAACAGTGTGGAAAGTTGACTTGGTAGCTTTACACTCTTCCTGTCTATTCCTCTCTGAAATATCTAATAACTTTCTTGCAATTAACTTCAGCATAGATATTAGATGGCAAACCATCTTTCACCTCCCCTCCTCCCCCAGTCTTTGGTCTGTGAAACACACCATTAAAGACACATTTACTAGAAACTTTAAATGAAATGACATTTGGAAGACTAAAATTAAAGGCAGTTGAGGAATTTCTGGTGTTAGAGTATTATTATTTCTACAGTCATAGCCTCTTACCCCAATCTTCTGTACAGATTTCATAGGTTCTTTCTTCACTAACTTGATATAGAAGGCAGATGGAAGAATAAAAATCAACATAGCAGCTGCAGATGCACCTGTAAAAGAACATTTACCACTCCTTAAGAATTCAATGAATCACTTGATATTAATTTTTTAAACCTTAAAACCCCTGATATTTCAATCAACTTTGATACTTCCGAAAACTTACCAATGAAACCAAAGATATCCCTGATAGTTGGGACAAAGATGACAAGCAAATTGGTAAATGCCAAGATAGACACTGTAATGATACTGTGACGCCACCAGCTGAAGTCCTTTGTTGCACACAGCAAGTGGGTTATGGAACTCCGGATCTGCAAAAATACGCAGATAAATAAAAATTATAGTTTTAATTAAAGGAAAAAACAAAACCCAAATGATATGAAATATATCCAAAACAAACAGCTCTTTACATACTAAAAATTGTACCACCTCCTCGTTTCTAAACATCTGAACACTGAAAAATTATTTTGTATCTTCAGTTATGGGAAAAAAAAAGTCCCAGGATGTTTACAAAATCTACAAAACATTCAAAAAAAAAAAAGCCCCTTCATAAACTACCATGAACTTGATATTGTGGTAGCAGGGTTTCCCTTCTCCCGGAAGAGGAAGATCTCACAGATCTGCACCTTTGACAACTTTTTCCTACTGAAAGGAGAGCAGGTGACACTCACCGGGAAAATAACCACAGGGACTGTCAGGGTGACAGCCACCAGCACAGCCAAGCGGACGATGAGAAGAAGAATGTCAGTTCCCACGACAGAAGAGTAGGTGTGAAGCAGTTCTGACTCAACGTGTCCTGCAGAGGAAGACAAAAAAAAAAGCTTCAAGTGCGCTGTTCTCTCTGGAGAGTAGTTAGAAAACCTAACTCACAGCATAATATGCACCAAAGTGATTAGCTACTCACAAAACGACTATAAACTAAGAGGCTAATAAGATTAATTTGGAATTAGGGTTAATGCAATTAAAAGAACATTGAAAGAAATTTTTTTTCTAAATACCAAGTAGAGATTTAGCCACATGACCCCCATTAAAAACAACAGGAGCTAAATAGCTAAATCCCATGGTTTGGCTTACAGTTTGTGTGTGTTGTATAATCTGAAGGGGATGGGAGAGGAGACAGTCAGGATGAACCTAGATGCAAGCATATCACATAAAAATGCTGTCAAATGGCTACCGGTGTCGCTTTGAAACTGAGTCCTAGAACTCGGATTCAGTATGTACTACAGGAAGTTCTTCAAGCTCTAAATTCAATGTCTCATCACAAGTATGGAATATATCAAAGACTGAGTCTTTAAAGTGTCAGAACTATATCTACAGAAGTATCCCTTTCATTTCACTGGGTGTTCTTTCTGTGAACTAGACATTATTTACCGTAAAATGTCAGGTATCCAAAGAGGGCGGCGAGCAGGTACATGAGAAACATGGCAAAAAATGAAATCTTGGACACGTTCATCATTCTTCTACGGCTGCGGCTATGGGAATCCAAAGGAAAATACAGACATACATTTTAGCTTAGTTACAGCAACAGTCTAATCTTTTATCCCATTTCTTCCAATAAATTTATATAAAAGTTGGTAAATTACTCACCCTTTCAGCTCTTCATAAATGGGAAGAATAGCAGGATGACAGACAAATGAAAAGGTCAGAATGGGCACAGCATAGACAGTCTGCAAAAAGAAAAAAAAAAAAACTTACTTAATACCCTGAAGTAACTCATGTGTTGTCACAGTTCTGCAACTTAGATTTTATATTCATTTATCTCAGGATCAAAGCCAAAAATGTTTTCTTACATATCCGCTCCCACCCTTCTAATCTGTTCACTAAGTGTGATCGATACCCTCACTTCTCAACGTGTCAGTTACTAACATCATGTGATCATTTCATTCCTCAGTCTATTTCAAGACACAGACCAACACTTTCCCCTCAGTCCTCCATACTTAGCTAACCACGTTTCCTCAAGAACAGTTACTACCTCATCTCCCTTCACCTGGGGAGTGATTTAACATTTCCAGTGGCTATTTTCCCTGTCTTCTTCCCGAAAATCTTCCTTTTGAGAAAATGAAGATTACATTTAGTTACCTGTGAGTTGAAGATAAAATAACGTGGTCGGCAGGAATCTTCAGTCATGTTAAATGCCAAGCCAGGTGCAACAGCTGTTGGCTGCAGTAAGGTGCTGTTTACTGTTTCATTCATTATCAGAGCAACTTCCACAGGACAAGGAATTTGAAATTTCTTGAAAATCACCTGAAAACATATTATTTTGCATTTGTGAGACTGAATGATGTGACAGCTTATTTTAAAAAAAAAACTCTAGCTTTTAAGAAAAACGGTACCCACCACAATCAGAAAGAACATCATACACAACAAGGAAAGGCCACTGGTGTACCCCAGATATCCTGTAACAGGAGGGAAAGTCGGGGTGAGTGTAACAAAACAGATTTAGGGCAAATCTAACTCGCTTCTGCTTGCAAGACTTCAGTGTGGACACAGCATCAAATTTCTAATTCTTATACAGTCAAGTGTAAAATTGCTTAAAAACACTTGTTAATATCTAAAACAATAAAAACTATCTGTATTTTTATAAAGCACAAGGTATTATAAATGTCAATAAGGTATTTTGGCCCTTTGGTGAGTATTCTGCTAGGATCTTCAAAGCCTTAAGGTTTGAGTGTGACAACTCCCAAAGGCATGTTTTTGGGGCTCTTCGGCCCTCATCAATGTCTACTAACAGGATGCCAACTAGCTGGTGAGGCTCACTTCAATCCTCTTTAGAGACGGGTCTGCTTACCTAAATTTCTCAGCAGTGACAATGGAAGAATGAGCACCAATGACACCAGTAGAACCAAATAGTCACCGTTCAGATACCACAATCTGAATTAAAGGAAAGAAAAACAGATCAGCACCAGCCACAAATACCCTCAGAATATCATACACAAACTTCTCACAAGACTCATTTTATATATTTTTTTGAAAAGACAGGTTTGAAACGAGTATGGCTAATTCACACAGACAGGACAGATTCCTGTGCACTCAGGTTAGAAATGGGGTATGAAACAGTGTTTGACTTCTGTCCCACTGTTTGCTCTGGGAAGGCTGCCAGCCGATTCATAACATTAAATGCTTCTTAAAGGCTTGACACTAACATAGGGAACAAAGCGGCATTGTTAAGCCTGTAATCTTATCTTTTAAGTATTTTTACAGGATTGTACACCAACTATGTCATAGCTTTAGCTCACATTTTTAAATGCTGGAAACAAGTAAATTTTTTAAAAAGTATCTTTCAGACATTTGTTAGCAAGTGTACTTATTGAACATTTCAACAAGGAAATTTTTTCATACTTCGATAAAATACACAGGCAAAAACATAGCAAAACCCAACCCTCCCGCCACCAAAACAAGAACTTATTCCAGGTTGTCAAGAGTATGTTGTGACACCTTGACCCACCTTGAGTCCAAAAACAATAAAAAAGACCCCGTGTGAACTCAAAGAAAATGTCACGCATCCCTCCTAGGAGCTCTAGCAATGCCTTTTCCTTTTTAGGTCAACTGAAGTTTTACATTGCTACTTTTCAAAGTCTAGTCGCCCTGTCAGTTCCACTCAGTTCAGTGTAGCAACAAAGACCCCTCACAGAAACCTGATGCTTAAAGATCAGCTTATTAAATTTCAAAAGCCACGGAGATAATTATTTTTGAGATAATGAGCTGCATGTAAGTTGGGAAGTAAATTATGCCTCCTCGTGTCTACTTGAGATAAAAACCTGTTAGTCCACTGGATGAAAACTTTGCTAGAAGGGTAAGGTTTATATAGCATGGTCATATGTTTTCTGATATTCTGCATTTCAAATAGATTAAGTTTCGAATTTACAAAAAACCAGACAGGAACTGATTTTTACTGTAACTGAAAGCTTCAATCCTAACTTAGGTCGGGCTGTGTGTTACTCAGCTGTAACTCCTCGGGACAGTAAACATAGAAAAGGTGAGTAGTTCTAGAAAACCTGTGTTCACACGCAGGTTAGATGATTAGTTAGTTATCCAGTTAGAAGATGAGCTCCTATCTTCGGCCTTTCATTCTCAAAAGTTCAAATCAGTTTATGGGGAACTTCTTGGTCAGTTTCAATAGGAACATTTACCAGAAATAATTTACTAGTAATCATTTTGTATCCAACTTTGATAAAATGTATCTAACCATTTTCAACTATAATTGTTTCTTATGAGCAACCTTACTTAGCACCTACCCAGTTGTATCTTCATGTTCATTAATGTTCATTAATGCCTTGATCACCAAAGGTAACTCATATTTCACTATGAAGAGGTAGCTTGACATAGCTGGAGGAAAACAAAATTATACCATTACAAGTGCAAAATGTGGCATGTGACACCAAAAGCAATGTGTCACCACTCTCTGCTACATAAAGAGCAAAAAAGTCTACCCAAATCGTCTTAAAAATTCTTACCTCCAATGTTCTGCATTGTAATCGATCCAGAGGCTGCAAGCTTTCCAACCAATCCAAATGCCTTATGTCCCAGCTGTTCATATAATAAAGACCCTACAATTGAAATACAGAAGCAAGAAGTGTTTTAAAAGAGGGGAAAAAAAAATCATGATAGACAGTTGTTTTAGCAATAACAAGAATGCTACCATACCTCCTTCATTGGCAGTCTTCAAAAGGAGATGAACAGAATACAGGGAAAATATTGACACAAATGTCAAGAGAATTCTGATGAGAGAAGGAAAAGGCACAGGGTTATAAACAAGCACATCTATATTTGAAGATGACTTTTTTTGGTTTTAAACATTAAATACGAAACTTCTAATATTTTGAGGCCAGATAGAAAGCCCCCAAGAATGATGTTTACTCTCCTGGCTAGACTGTCAACAAGTTCTCTTACCTGGCACTAAACATCTGCATTGTGTCTCAGGGAATAGCTCTACTGGCTAAGCAGAGGGTTCACCCACTGAACCAAAGGTGCTGGGATAGTTTCAAGACTTATATTCTGACTCTGGCACCATAACAACCAGCTGTGTACTTGCCACTTCTCTGCACTAATAGCTCCTTTCATATGTAAAATGGGTTTAACACCCACCAATAAGCCCAGCCTACAAGGTACTTGTGAAATCCATCGGAAACAGGTTCATGAAAGATCCTAAAACCACTTGGACCATATAGACAAGAGGATTGGGATTATAAATTAACAAGGGGGAAAAGATACTCTAGTGTCAGACACAAGCTTTACAAACACGTTCTGGTGTAAATCAGAGAAGTAACCACAGTGACGATATACTACATTGCACCCCATGGTATGGAACACAGGCCCAGCAGTGTCACAAAAGTAAACAATGCCTGCTGGAACAAGCAGGCTCTCAGTCAGACTGTCTGGGTTGTCCCCTCCTTCAGTCCTTTTACTTGGATGAAACAGGAGGAAAAAAAAAAAAAAACAACAGAAAACACAGGGACTAAAGGTTCCCTACTAAGCCACTAAATTTTCCTTTGGGGCATGTGTTCTCCCTCATTCCAGCTTTACTTTCCTCCCCTGAGGCAAACCAGGAAAAATATAATTTTTTTTTATTAAAAGGAGCAAAAAAAAATCAAAATCAGGGAAACTCATAGAAAACTCTGCAAAGACAGTCACATTTTAAAAATTCTATACCGGCAAACTGAATACAGTATCATGTAAGGTCTGGCAAAGAAACTGATGTCTGTTAATTAAGTAGAGGTGGTGGCATTAAGCTGCCATTCTAATGCCAAAAGTTTTATGGGGCCTAGTCTGCGGTAGAAATGATACCATCAGACTCACCTGACTAGACAAAAAAGCTGATGGCCCAATCCAAAACAATGTTCAAAGTATGCAGACAAATTCAGTCCTTTCTCTTACATGGAAAGGACAACAAGGGATGGACAACCCCTTGAGGTCATTTTCAACCTCACAACCCCTTGAGGTCATTTTCAACCCCAAAATTAATTCTACTTAATAAGGTTAGGCACTAAGGTGTTTAACCAGACCATGGTAGCCATGTGGCTTCTGGATTATTTACCTCTAAATATACCTTGAAAAATACCGATGGATTTAAAAACTCACTTTAGCACTCTTGATATTATTTAACAATTTATTAAAACGGTTAATCATCAAACATACAGACTCTATTCAAGTAAAAATCAACTTCAAAAGTGCAAGGGTAAGATATCAGAATTTTGCTTTCTCTTAGGAACAAAGGTGCCCTTTTATCTTACGTAAATTCTGCACCATAACCACAGTGGCAGCATTTTAAAACTGCCTCCAGATTTTATACTAAGAGTTAGGAAGGATTTTCAAATATTTAACAATGATGTCATTCAAGTACCCCATTAAAAACTTTGAAATTTTAGGGTCCTTTCTATGTAAATTTCTGGTCCTTCTCTTAGACCTCAAAAAGCCTCAAGCAAGCTTCTAATGCTCAAAAAGCCATGCTTAACTTTAGTGTAGAATTTCACCACAAAGCAGGCCTGTGCAAAGGTCTGCTTTTCTTTCCATGAACACTCTATTCTTGCTGGAGGAAATAACTTGAGTAGAAAGCACCAGTCAGATAACTAAAACACATCTGTACCAAGGAGGCAACTCCATGGGACATGAATGTGTGGTTTCTTGGTCTGCACAATAAATCACACTGTCTTCCATAGAAAGTTCCTTAGCCAGGAGCACACAGTCTCAGTACCTAAGATACACACATCATTGGAAATGCATACTCAAATTCACATATGTTTTTCTTTTATGCTTTTTTTCCTGAAAATAAGGTCCATACTTTCCTTTTACATTCTCCCAGCATCAGTGACCCCAAAATGGTTAAGAACAGTTAAGAATCACTGTTCTAAAGTCTCCTATAGCTCTAAAATTCTATTCTAGGTATTTATGCTGGAAAGCACAGGAGTTACTAATTCTAACTGGACAACTGGGGGGAGGGGAACCAATCAAAAGCAGGTACTTTGCTGTGGCAATCACAGACCTGGAAGAAATAAATGTTAAAAATAATAATAAATTTTAAAAAATCACATAAGGGTAGCTTTTCAGTGTTCAGAAAATTAAGACTCATTTTCCTAAAACAAACATGTTCCAGGTTAGGCAAATACCACCACACCCTATATATTAAAAAAAAAAAAAAATTAGTTGTTTTTCCTTATGTACTTAAGAGGCCACAGGTCCTTGGGAAGACTTGACAATTTACTGAACTGATTTGGAGGTACTATGATTTTTAATATTAATAGTTCTTGCTTCAGATTTTGCCACAACAAAAATTCTAACTGCCCTGGATTTATCAGTAGTTCTTTTTTAATATCCAATTCCTGTTGAACTTTAACTATTCCCGTCAACTTAAAGACTTTCGGCTTAATTTCCATTTTAAATGTTGTCCTAATTTTTCCTGCTTGATTTGCTTTTTTGATGTCATGCAATTATGTAGAATAAAAAGGCTTTTGGATTTCTCATATTTTATATTTTAAGCAAATGAGTTTTAACTTAACTACTTCAACTGTAAATTCAGTCTCTGGAGCCAAAATATATGTGGTATTATCATATTAACTGCCCTGCATGGCAGACTCACTACTTACACATACTTACATAAAAAGAGCAATTCCAGTATTAGCCATGGCATAAGAAAGCCCAAGGATTCCACTGCCCACAATCGCATTGCTCAGATTAAATACTGACATTCCAAAGGAAGTAGTACCTGGATGCTACATAGAGGGAAAACGATAACCAAACATATAATAATTAAATGGAGAAAACCAGCTTCGGGCAAGTTAGATTTGAAATCTAAAAGTAAAACTATTCTTTTACTCCATAAAGCCACAGAGACACAAATTATTTTAACTTACAAAGTCTGTTTCATACTTCTTCTTCCCCAAATTTGATTCAAGTAAAAAGTTCTGGTTTTCAGGATCTACATCTGCATAATGGCTGCAAAAAAGGAAAAAAAATTCCTAAATTGAATTGAAAAATACAAAGGAATTCGTTAATACAAAAGCCCCCCTTCCCCATTTAGTTATCACACATCTTTATTTAAAGGCATATTAAGTAGGAGTCGACTTTCACATCACGTCACTGCAATAAGAAAAGCGGATAGTCTTCCAGCGATTACACACACACCAAACGCTAAAGTAAACTGAAGCAACAAAAGCAGAGTCCTAGGTAAAAAACCCCCCGGCGCACACAGCAGGTTTTAAAAAAAGTGCACAACTTCTCCCACCTTTTCAGAGCAGCTTGCTTGGTGGGGTAGGAGTAGTTGAAGTCGCTGTTGGAACTGTAGCTGCTGCTGTCCTCATCTGGGGAAATATTGAACCTTCCCATTTCGGCTTTCTTCATGTTGGGCAACGGGAGGACTCAGGCTTAGAGACTGTGACGCTGGGTTCCTTTTGTCCTTGGCGATGCACGGCCCGCGCAGCTGCCTGCGAAGGTAGAGGCGGCGCGTCAGGACTGCAGCGCCCGCCCGCCCGGGTCACGTGACGCCTCCGGGCGGCGCAGCGCGGCTGATTCATCCCCGGCCAGGCGAGTGGAAAAGTACCAGCAGAGCGAGAGGGGCGGGGGCGCGCCGAGGGGCGGAAAAGTACAGACCGCGGAGCCGCGGAGAACAAAGATGGTCCCGCCGCAGCACTGCGCCCGCGGGGGCCCGCGCCCCCCGGACCCCGAGGCGCCTCTCCAGCAGAATTTAATGTTTCGTTCTCTCCATTATCCCAAGTTTCACGGGAAGGGTGCAGGGAGGGGGGGATCTGTTTGGCTTTTCCCGCAGCCTCCTTGGTCGTGCACAGGCACGCAGGGCACACATCCCACCCAGGCACTGGCTAGGTGTGCATGCAACCCAAGAGGCACAGCTCCTAGTTTCTAGCATTTGCAGTAGCAGTGCCACTGTTTTCCCGTCCCGAGCCCCCAGATGGGGAGATGCCTCTGCGGCAGACAGACTCGAAGGGGGCGGAAAGGGCTGACACGAAACCTTCTCTCTAAGAAGGGGAGATCGCCCGTTCCCGGGCGCGCAAAGGTGCTCAGGGTTTGTTTACACGCGCACGCCCGTGCCCTCGAGCACACCAGTCCACAGGCATTTGGCTCACGAGCGCTTAGCCCGGCCGGCCCCTCCTATGCCCGGAAAGGAAACTGATGCAATATTGATCGCCGATTGTCAAACGTTCCCGGTCTGTCTTCCCCATTCGTGGCCTCCGCTACACTAGAAGCCCGAACCCACCTCCACTGCCCCCAAATTCCGGGACCCTTGGATGTAATTTTCATTAATGCAAACCAGTCACAAGACTCGTCGCAGCGGAGTCGCGGGTCCGGCTGGCTCCCCTCCCCCTAACGGGAAGATGCGGCTCCGCTCCGGGCGGGCACAAGGCCCCCGCGCTGCGCCCCTCCCCCGCCCAGAGGAGGGCGGCGACCCCGGTGCCGGCCCGCGTCAAAGGCTGCCCCGCAGACAGAAAACGGCGCCCCCTCCCCGGGAGGAACCTACCCCGGCAGCTGCCTTCCCGCCGCGGCCCCTCCCGGATGCCCCTCCCCCACTCTGGCCCAGGTCCCCCGCCCTTTGCAGACACCCCCGCGCGCGTTACCTCGGTGGTCTCGGCTCCTGTCTCCAGGAAACAACACGCAAACGCCTTCGGTGAGTTTTTGTCGGTTAAACAAAAATTGTGAAAAAACAAAAACAAAACCCCCAAACCCAACAATAGGCAGGAAAATGATTTTAATTAAAAAAGGAAATGGCAAGTTGCCCAATCGTCCGGCGTCTGCCCTCTGGAGAGGAACCCGCGAGTGTGTGGGAACGCGTGGTCGGGCTGCTCGCGGCGGTGCGAGGAAGGCTCTCCGGGACGGCGGCGTCGAGCGGCTCTGGAGCCGCCGCGCGAGCGGCGGGTTATAGCGGCCGCCCGGGAAGACGCGTCAGTGGGCGGGGCCCCAGCCTCCGGGTGCCTGCTCTTTGTGTATCAACACCACCTGGGCTCCGCCCCCGGCCCGCCCTGCCCGTAGGCCCCGCCCCGCCGCGCCAGCGCCCCTCCCCCGCGGCGGACTCGGGCGGCCCCGCCCCGCCCGCCAGCCCCCAATGCCACCCCACCCCACCCCGCGCGGGCAAATCCCGCTCGGCCGCCTCCTGGTCCTCCCGGAAAGACCCCCTCGGTCGGTTCCTTTCAGTCCGGACGGGTGCCCTAGACATGCGGCTGTCTTTAAGGACGCTTCTCCATCAAATTCCCTTCTGTCCGAGTTACCAATAGGCTTTGCTTTCTCCTCGAGGCTTTTTGGGGACACATTACGCCCACCCAATCGTTTTCTGCCTATTATTTTTGTGATTTACATGGGGATTTTCTCTCGCAAACTTGGGCCAACGCAGCAACGTTGTCTCCGTGGTAGATTTCTGTTCTCGTTCTTCTTTCCTAGACCTGCTTTCACCCTTCAAAACTAGCCTGGTTAGGTCGGTCGGCAGCTCCATTTAGGGAAATCTTTTTTTGTATGGACACGGAAAACCCTATTAAGGTTAAAGCTACATCCTGCCCAGCAAGCCAGACTCCTTAAAAGGGGTCCCTAATAGGGGACCCGGCTCTTGCGACGAGGTGTAGGAACCCCGTCTTCCTCGCACTCATTCCACCCCCCACCCCAATCTGAGAGCTGTCCTCGCTCTCCCCGCCTTCCTTTCCCTGTCTGTGCAGAGGCGCTGCCTCGGTTGGAATGCTGGTCCTCCCCTTCCAGTGGTGATGCGGTCTTGCTGAGCCAGGCAACTAGGGGGCCCCTTCGCTGTGGAATACTTGGTGCTGCCGGAAAGGCTGAAAACAAAGGCCTCTTAGGAGAAAGAATTGTTGGTTGAACGAATGAATAAACAAACGATTTGACCTACTGCTCTCTTCCTTTTGGGGGCGTGGGAGAGACTGGGCAGGGTTGGGTGTGATCACAATTTTTGCTTTCAATGTTTTCCTGAGGAAATCTGTACAACTGTCTATTTCCGTGGCACATGAGGATGCGGGTGCCCTGGGCCTACACCAGTATTCAGGATTGCCAAGGGAGGACCCGATTTCCCCTTTGCACTCCTTTGTATCCCACCCCTTCAACTGGTCAGACCAGTCTCACCTAAACAATGCTCTGTCTTGCTTTAGTGTCCAACTTCCCTTCCCCATCACTCAAGGCTTGGTCACTGAGCCTCAGGAAAGCCTCCCTCCGCCTTAATCCCTCCCTCCATACCCCTCTTTTTGCAGAAACTGTTTTCTAAGGAGTGTGGTGCAGGACTTTTTAAAACCTGTACTAAAAATCGTTCAAGTTTGTAGTCTTGCCCTACCAGGGAGGCTGAGAGCTCCCTAAGGCAAGTTTGGCACTTGATACACAATTGGGGCAGAAAAAAACCACTTTTTTTTCCTTTTCTTCCACATACATTCCTTAACAACACCAATCAACTCTTCTTTCTTGTATGGAGAGCAACCTCAGTGGTGGGTTAGAGAGGACTTCCTGGAAGTTCCTTTTCATCAGGTTTCAACTGATGAAAATCAAAAGGACAAGTCACTTCTTCATCCAGGTTAGTCCCCTGCATGATCAGAGGTGTACTTACGGTTGTCAAGTCCTACTCTCACAACTAGTTCTTTCCTGTTTGATTTTTTGGTGGTTTGTATTGCAATGCATGCTTAAAAAAATCTGCAAAATTGAGGGTGTGTGTGTGTTTGTGTGTGTTGGGGGACAGGGCTGTAATCTTGTTCTGAATTCTGTAATGACAAGAACGTGAACAAAAAACAAAGAGGGTGAAGTATTGAAACACTGATTTTTCTACTGCCAGTCTGATTCCTGTTTTCAAAGGCCAGTCTGAGGCATATCTGCTAACTATGGTGGCTTCCAACCGAGGCCTGAAGTGCTTGGGTCTTTGCCCTTGGGCTAGAATGCATGGGACACACACAGTACCCTGAGTCAATTTCTGAGAAATTGTACCACCAAGTGCTTGTTGCTCAGAAGTGCTACGATTTTGCTTTATTTCTAAGCTGATGTTTTAGAAGAACAGTGTTTTTCAAACTGTAGAATGGATAGTGGAATGGACCCAGTAATGGATAGTGATGAATTCAGTGGATTACTCCAAGCTTTTTTTTCCCTGCAATTCACCCAGAACAAAATAGAATTTAAAATATCAGTATGCCACATACAGTAAGGCTAAGTACTATTCTGTGAAACTTTAGTTTTGATTACATATAAATGTGTATGTATTCTGAGTTACGATGTAAAATCTATTTCTTACTGTGCGTTGAGATCAAAGAATTTTGAAAGCTACTGAGAATAAATGTAAGATAGAAAAATAACCACGAACATTAGTTGTCAACTCTGGATTTTCAGAAAAGCATTGTCAAGGTAGGTCGGTAGAAGTTTTTAGTGAGGGTTGATAGCTATCTTCTGTAGAATTATTTGACCATCATCACCTGAAATTATCTGTATCTGGGGGCTAGAGTGAGTTAACTTTTCCAACTCGTTGAAAAAGATCATCTTTTGGATGATCCTCCAAATTCTGTTTCTCCAGCATTTCAATTTGCCTGAAGTGGGCTCAAACATTAAATGTGCTTTTCTCTGCCCTTCATCTCCAACAGAGTAGTCTCATTCTTAGGTTGGCTTTCTCTGATCTGGCACTAGCCTACATTTCCACCCTAATCCCCCTTTATTCCCTATGGTAGGCAGCTCCTGAGAGGGTGTCCAGTGAATCTCACCTGATACCCACGCCCATTTGTATAATCCTCTTTCCTTGCACGTGGGTTGGATCTAGTGATGTACTTCTATTCAGCAAAAGTGATGGCATGTTACTTCTAAGACTAGGTTACAGAAGGTCTCTGGCTTCCATCTTGGTCTCTCTTCGTCTCTTTCTCATTTGTTTTGAGGGAAACCAGCTGCCATCTTGTGAACTGTCCTACAGAGAAGCCCCCAGGGCAAGGAACTAATGTCTTTGGCAACAGCCCAGGGAGGACCTGAGGCCTGCCAATAGTCACATGGGTAAATGTGGCAGGTGACCCTGTCCAGTTAACCCTGAGATGTCGGCAGCCCCAGGCAATACATCAGCGAGAGGACCCAGCTAAGACCACACTACAGTCCTGACTCACAGAATGAAGTGACAGTAAATGTTTGTTGTTTTAAACCACAAAGCTTTGGCGTAGTTTATTACTCGGCTGTAGATAAATAATACATTCCTCTTCACATACCCTATGCTTTTGCCAAAATGTATTGTTTACTATTCTCAACACAAACCGTTCTCTGTTCAAACTGTTCCCAGTGCCTGGAATAGTCTTCGTACCTCCTCTTCCCTGCTACTACTGTGTATCTAAACTCTATCTTTCCTTTGAGGCCCAGCTTAAATACCAGAGCTTTTGTTAATTTTTCTCGATTTGATGCTTCCATTTGAAACTGATCTCATTCTACTTTGAACATAATGCTTTTTTAAAAAAAAAAATTTTTTAATGGAGGTACTGGGAATTGAAACCAGGACCTCAAGCATGTTAAACACATGCTTTACCACTGAGCTGTACCCCAGTCATGCTCCTTAAGTATCTTTCTGTGGCACTTCTTTTTGTGTTGTCTGTTTGCTAGATTGTTAGTGTCTTTTTAGGGTAGAACCTGTCTAATCACACCCAGCCACTTAGAAAAAGAAGGCACTTGTTGAGTATATGGTTGAATTAGCTACATTTAAGTACCTACCACTACCTAAATTATATTTATTTGTTTATTATTTGTCTCCCTCTCTAGGATGTAAGCTCCATGAAGGCAAAGGTTTAATCTGCTTTAATCACTATTAGCTCCAGCAGCTAGAACAGTGCCTGGTAATACATTTTTGTTGAATGAATACATGCAGGAGTAAATAGTTCTGAGTTTCTCTAGGACCAGGAGAAAACAGTGTCTAATATGTCTAAATGGCATCTATCTCATTCCTTACTGGCCAAAGCAGAAGTCTTGACTTCCCTAGCAAAACTGTTCCTTTCCTAATTCTTTACAATTTAGAAGAATAATACCATGGTTCATGAGGAAGCTCAGGCCTCAGACCAGGCGGTCATTTTCAGCCTTCTTTTTGCTCAAATAGCCAGTCCATCAGCAAGGCTTGAGGGCTCTGCCTCCAAGTATACTCAGAATCCTGCCCCCTCTCACCATCTCCACTGTTTTGGTACTAGTCCAAGTGACTGTTACCTCTCTCCCAGATGCCTGCAAAGCCATAGCTTAACTCTTTTCTGGGCTCCCATGCTTAGTGCTCACTGTCCAGTTTCCACCCAGCAGCAAGAAGGATCTTCTCAGAACATAAATTAAATCCTTTGCTTAAAGGGATACATTACCAAACCCCTCCAGTGGCTTCTCTTTGCAACCAGAATAAAATCCATATTCCTCACTCACCATGGCCTTACCTGGTTGTGCCCTTGCCTGCCCTCCTCAACCTCATCTCCCACCACTCTTTTCAATGCATACTAGCCACAGGGATTTTCTGTCTGTCCCCAAAGTACTCTAAGTTATCCCCTTTCCACGGCACTGTACTTGTCGTTTCCTCCTCCTGGAAATCTCCTTGCCTGTATGTTTGGGTGGCATCACTTAGGCACTTAGGTCTGTTTAAATGTCACCTCCAAAAAAACAAAAAAGTCATCCTTGATCCTCCCAGCAAAAGTTGTCTCTTGCATGCAATCTCCATTTCTCCATTGTTGTATTTTATTCTTTGCATTTTTTTCATGGTATGAAAACATTATTTGCCTATGATCATTTCCCTATGATCTCTTCCTCCTTCCTGTATCTTCCTTCGCAAACCCCTTCCTGGGATGTGAACTCTACAAGGACAAGACTTTTGGTTTGCGCATCATTGAATTTTCAGTGCCCGGAACAGTGCCTGATAAATACGAGTTCAATACGTGTTCACTGAATGAGCACATTTAACTTTACCCTTCAGTGCCTAGCACATAATGAACGTCTGCTGCAATGACTTGATGGTGGAAAAGGACGGGTTTTTCTTGAGCTCAGTCTTCTGTAAGCCATAAGCATGAGAACTGATTCCAAGACTTACTTTCTAATGGCCTCCTTTTACCTAATTAATCTGATCTTTTGTGATGGACACAGTCTGACATTCTTGTCTAGATAGTGTTATTCAAAATTCAAGTATGGTTACTGGCATTATGAAGAAATAGTGAACCCCCCATCCCCATTTCCCTTCAAACCATACCCTTCCCTTTATTCCAGTGGCTTCCATATTTTCTTAGCATTAATCTTTCCCAGGTTCCTCAACAAATTCCTCTCTCTATTCTTCTTTTTCTCTTGATCATTTTTTATATTTTATTCTTGGGATTATGTTTAGTAGGGGCTCAACAAATGAAGAAGGGTTGTATTTTATTTTTGTTAAGACAGCTCCTAAGCCCAAAGCAATAGTATTAACTCTGAGCACCCTGGTGACTTTGGCATTTTTTTTTTTTTTTTTTTTTTTTGGTGTTGAAGGATATTCTATTAGGTAGCAATTGCTGTGTAACAAATTATTCCAAAAATGTAGTGGCTGAAACTCTCCAGGTTTGTGTGAATGAGAGATTCGAGAGCAATTCAATTGTGTGTTTTGGCTTAGAGTCTCTTCTGAGGTTGTGGTCATCTGACAACTTTGTAGTTATCTCATGGCCTGACTAGGGTTGGAAGATCTGTTTCTAAGGTCACTCACTCACATGCTGGCAAGGTGGTACTGACCAGTTGGTTCTTCTCCAAGAAGGTTTCTGCACAGGCCTGATTGAGTGACCTCATGACATGGCAGCTGCTTATCTCAGAGCAAGTGATCTAAGAGTGATCAAGGCTTATGCTGCAATGCCTTTATACACTAGACTTGGAAGTCACTCTTTATATTTCTCCCATATTCTATTAGTCACAAAAGCAAGCCCAGATTCAGCATAGGAGGGGATTATACAAAGAGGTGAATACCAGGAAGTGAGGACCACTCAGGCCTTCATGGAGGCTGGCTACCAGAGAGAGGTGGTCAGCAGCAGAAAGCCTTTTCTTGCAAGACACACAATATGCAATCAAGAATGACTTACGTAATAAGGACACTTACTATCTTGTAGAGTAGGAAGTCTACAGATAGGGCAGTCCTAGGGTTAATTCTTGGCCTTTTAATCTCCTCAAAGACTGAGAGCTCACCACCTTTTCACTCTATCTTCAGCATGCTGAAGATCTCTCCTCTCCCAGTCACATGTTGGCTGCTATGGTTTCAGGGGTCATATGCATACAGGGTCACATTCACTGAAAAAGAAAGAAGTGTCAATTCTGTGAGTCAATTTTATTATGAGAGATAATATTTCCTGGAAGTACTGCTCTGGATGTCTTAGATCCTGTTGGCTAGAATTAGGTAACAGTCATGCATAAAAAAACACTTTATGAGTCCATATGTTTGCAAGCGGCATTAATGTTTTGTAAGTGCATACCTCATGTCTCATCCAGAAAAAGAAAATTATGGTGCTTGCAGAAATTCAACCTCAAGAACAATTTAGAAATATTTAGATAGTTTTACAGACATTTTGGTATAAACTTATTTAATTATATCAACACTGTAGAATTTCCCAGAGTATCAGTATGCTGTTTATCTCATCTCCTTCCCCAAAAGGAGGAAGGAATAGCTTGCCTAAAGACCTTTTTGTGGTACTTACCCACTGGCCTTTTCATGTGACCCTGGAACAGTCCATTTTGGTAGGTGTGGTGTAATGAATATGAATGCAAACAGTGTCAGAAAGATGAAGGGTTTTTAAATTGTCCATGGTTCTTTCATTGGGTAAAATGACACATGCTAATTAGCAGTAAGTGGCTTGGAAAGTGAAATGTGGGAGCAAAATCACAGATGTGAGTTCTCACATACATGCTTACAAGTGGTTCAGAACATGCCAAGGTTACACTAAGGATCAAGAATTAAGCTAGGAAACAAGACGTGTCCATACTTAGTAGGGAAAAGATTTATAAGCTTTGTGGAAAGTATACTATGCTCCATTCTTTTGAAAAATTAAAAATTTCAGACTCATAATATTTTTCCAGAATAGGGCAGTTTAAAAATACTTTTATTTTTGCGCTTGTTAGCTGTCTGTTTTCTTGTCCAAAGAGAAATGACAGCGACTGAATGATGTGTTTTACTCAAAACATTCTCAGGCCACAGTGGACTTACATTCCTGGCCTTCAGTCAGTTCCCGGATCTTCCCGTGCCCAAGGCTAAGATACTGAATTAGGGATTTGTTAACGTTAACATACCTGCAATTCTGGTTCTTAGATGGAAAACATTTTAATATCTGGGCTTGGTTCTGGGATCTTTACTCAGGTAAAACTCCCACTGTTTGGCCAAAATCTTTGGCACCTTGTGTCTGGTTCAGACGCCTGCCTCCATGTCAAGTAACCTCACTGCGGGACACGTGGCGCTGACGCCACTTCTCAGCCCCCCAACCCATTCGGTGACACCCACCCTACAGGACGGGCGATACCGCCCTCTCGCCCCCACCCCCCCATGTCGAAGAAACTGTTGTATGTTTGCTTTCTTGAGGTGAACCAAGCGCGTAACACACCCACAAGTGAAATAATGTCACCGTGTAGCCATTTGTCACCCCTGGGAGGATGAGGTCAACAAGCTCCCCCAAGTTGCTGTCTCGGGAACACCTTTTATTTCTGGTTGGAAAAACGAAGTGGGTAATGTCATGGGGCAGGGAAAACAACTTAATTTCCTGAGGGGCGGGGGGGAGTGGGGGGAAGTAAAACACAGCAGGCGCGTGCACACGCGGTGTTTGAACGACCACGCAGTGCGGCGTGTTCAGGGACTAGAAGGCAAGACGCCCGGCGGAACCGTCTCCTCCCTTTGTCCTCCATCCCCCCGAGAGGTGTGAAGGGACCCGGGTCACGCGGATCTGAGGTGGCGGGGCCGAGGGGGTGCGGCGCCCCAGAGGCGAAGGCAGAGGCGCCAGGACGCCGCTCCTCGCCTCTCAGGATGCCAGCCGGCCCCAGGCAAGGTCGGGGGCAAGGCCGTTCGGCGGCTCGGAGCTCCAAGGAGGGGCGCGAAGGAAGCGACGGCCGCCGGCCGGAGGGCAAGCGGCGCGCGCGGCGCCAGCCTGGGGGGCGGCGGCGGGCGGGGCGTGCGCAGCGCGGTCTCCGGGGAGAGAGGAACCTCTGCAGGGGCGGGGCAGGCCGCGGCCGGAAGGCGCGGGGGGGGAGGGGGCCGCGCAGAGCCTGGGGGCGGGGCGGGGCCTGGGGCGCGCAGCCCCAGTAGGTCTCCGGAAATTTTCCACTAGGCTCGGAGCGCCCGGGCCGCCCGGGAGCGGCCCATCCCTGAGCCCCCGGGGCCACGTGACGGTGACTCACCAGGCGCCGCCTCCCCGGCCCCGGGCTGGGTAGCGGAGAGGAGGGGAGAGGAAGGCGGGGGGAGGAGGGGAGAGGAAGGCGGGGGGAGGAGGGGAGAGGAAGGCGGGGGGAGGAGGGGAGAGGAAGGCGGGGGGAGGAGGGGAGAGGAAGGCGGGGGGAGGAGGGGAGAGGAAGGCGGGGGGAGGAGGGGAGAGGAAGGCGGGGGGAGGAGGGGAGAGGAAGGCGGGGGGAGGAGGGGAGGCAAGGGAGGCAGGGAGGCAAGGGAGGCAGGGGAGCGAACGAGAGTGCTGAGACTGGAAGTGCCGAGGCGCAGGCCTTTATCTGGGCCCTGCGGCGCGGGCGAGGGAGGCGGGGCCCCCCGATGCCCCCTCGGTCCAGCTCGGCCAGCTGGGAGGCTGCCAAGTGCGCGCCAGCCGGGCTCGCCCCGGGCGCGCCCAGCACTTGCCCATGACGTGGAAACCTAGAGAGTCCTAAGCATCAGGGCTGATCTCGGGGTGCTTTAAGGAAAGCCGCAGGGGCCCTCGAGGCCCCGCGGAGTTTTCGCGGACGCGGCAGGCAGCGTGGGGAGGCACTGCTTAGGAAGACTGCAGTGTGGGAAGCGGTCACACCCTGTTGGCATCGGTCGGTGCTTGTGTACGTGGCTCCTGACGTGGTGAACTGTGGCTGCGACAGCGTGCCCCGGAGGGAGGGACGAAAGGGTGAGGTCCTGACCCATCCTCTGTGGCCGGGGAGTCCCAAAGACCCAGTGGTATTTGCCAGATTAAACCCCCTCGACCCCCGAGGAAATCCTTGAGGTTTCGGTCAATGTGGGATTTGTGCAGCGGGTTCCAGGTGGTTCCCCGTTAAGACTTTTGGAATTCGAGCTCGGCATATCAAAGACTCCTGCAGCTGCACTGAGCAGACATTACACAGACACCCGCCCATATGTCTGCTCTTGTAAGGAAACATTTATTACAGAAGTACTTCAACCGTTTCATCTCTCCTGTCCTTTTAGGTTCTTTCTAGTAATTGTGACCATTTCCTTTTCCTCAAATCATTCCATCAAAGTCTTGGAAACAAATGAAAAAAAAAAAAAAAACTAGCCTTTATTAGAAAGTTAAGACCTTTGTTCCCCACCGCTTTGCCTGGGAAGACAGTTACGGGTTCACTCTTGTTAGGTAACAAGTCCCTTCCAGCTTGTAAGTGAAGGAACTGAAATTTGAACCAGTCTTTAAATCCTATGCTGTGGTGGCTATGCTATAGAAATTCCCTATTAACAAAAGTAATTGTATTGAAATACTAACTTATGGTTTGGTGGGATCCCCCCCCCCTTTTGTTTAGACTTCTGAAACTTATTTTGGAGAAATGTGTAAATTTAGTTTGAATAGAGAACCCATGAAAAATTAAAAAAAAACAACTCATGTATTGCAAGGCAGTATTACATTTTTTATATGGAAGATTATTGAAATATTTGACCTGGAAACTTACTTTCTTTAGAAGAAATGTTTGTCTTCATATACCTTGGGACCCTAATGCATGGTGAACCCTCCAGGAAAGTGACAGTGAAGCTCTTAAGTCATCAGTGTCTGAAAAATACATACTGATTGAAATGTACTCAAGAAGGGAGCACTCTTGAAATGCACGATGACATAATGCCAAATGAAAAGGAAATTTCCGAAAAGAAACATCAATATTAGGTGGATTCAATAGGAAAATACACTGGGTTTTGGTTTTTGTTTTTCTTTCTGGAAACTTTACTGCCCTTGAAATCTTCCCTGACCCTCCAGGACTGGGTTAGAACCCGCTTCTGTGTGCTCCTGTGGTACCCAGAATCTGCCCTTGTGGTGGCAGACTGTATTCTCATAGCTCTTTTCCCCTGACTCTGCTTCCCCGGAGATTCTTAAGTTTCCTGAAGGGCAGAGAGTCTGTCCTTTTAAACAGTGTGTCCCCAGAGGTCAGCACAGTTGTTTGTCCTAGTAGGAGCTCAGCAATATTGGTTAAAAGGATGAATTTATTGTCCGTCCTTGTCTTGTTAGGATGTGCTGAGGTGAGATTTAACAGAAACTGTGAGACCATGAGGAATAGTCTCTGGCCAAACTCCTCCCACTTCCCTTTTTTCTTACATTTCCTTGTATACTCCCTCCCTCCCTCCCTCCCTCCCTCCCTCCCTCCCTTCCTTCCTTCCTTCCTTCCTTCCTTCCTACCTATCTACCTATCTACCTACCTATCTATCTTTACCACTAGATATAAACTTCCTGGTCAGGGATATATGTTTTGTTTGGGTGTGAATGTATATCCCACTGTCCCACTTTTTATTTTGCACATAGTTTTTTTTTTTTGATATTTCTTAAATAGGAACAAAAACAACTTCTGAAAAATTTCGTGTCAGGGTGGCTAACTTTATTTCAGCACCCAATGAGTAAATAACCACAGCTTTAATCCTGACCTCACAATTTGGGATCTTTAGAATGGTAAGAATCATAGGATTTTTTTTTTTAATTGCTGAAGGACACCTGGAAACTGCTCTAAGACAGCCACTAGCTACAAGAGGCTATTTAAATTTAAATTGATTAAAATAAAAATTTAAAATTAATTTACTCAATAGTATTAGCTACATTTAAGGTGCTCAGTAGTCACATGGGACTGGTGGCAGCTCTATTGGAAAACACTGAAATAGACATTTCCATTATTGCAAAAAAGTTCTTTTGGACAGAGCTGATAAGTTACAAAAAGTAGATGAAAAAGCATAGTTTATTAGCTTAAAGGTATCATTATTACTAAAAAATATTTCAGGTTGCACAGGAGTTCTTTTACTTATAAAGCACATCACATTCATATTTCAGATGTCTTATTTCACATTAACATTTTTTCCCTTAACAGTTGTGTCTCAATTAATGCACATTTAAACATAGTCAGAAGAACTGAGAGTTCAAAAGGATTCCTCTTTGTATTCCCTAAACGTGAATATTCATCCCAATTGATCATTTGTGAGGCTTACTGTTTTTTTTTTTTTTCTGTTTAAAAATGCTCTATTCAACTTGAGTCACTGCACAAGTTTGACATTCATTAGATCCGGCTGTGCGCTTTAAGCTCGCATGATTGAGAAAACTAAAATACTCAGTAATGTTGGTAAAGGACAAGTGCCAGATACTTTTGGACTGACCAAATTTATATTTAATGACATCACACATGCCATACAGACAGTTCTTCACTTACAGTCTATTGAGAAGCAGCCCAAATATAAAACGACCTGTTGTACCTTCTTTAAGCGCCCCCTTAGAACAGAATCGCCAAAGTAGCCATTGTACAAAAAATTAGTCAATGAAAACAAATCTTGGAATCCTTAGCAAACGGATCACTTGAGTTGTGGAGGCCATAAAGAAGCTGTGAAAAACCCTGGGGAATTAGGAGAGGTTATTTCCACTGTAGAGCAGATTTGCTTAAGTGGTAACCCCCTGACAAAAATAGTCCGTTTCCACCTTTCTCCAGCACGCCCCGCCCCTCCCCGCCGCCCAGTTTCTCTCCCGCTCCCCCCAGTCTTGTACAATTCTCCAATTTCAGTTGTACCCTAGTTTTGGTTCTGTCAGTCCGAAGTTTTGTGGCTTAGCTTCTCGGAGGCTCAGTTTTCTAAACTGTAAAATCGGAATAATGAGGCTGATTGTCAAGAATGAAAGGAAAATGTATGTGAAAATACTTTCTAGATTAGAAAAGCTAATAAAAACAAGGGACTATGATTATGTATCTTAATAACTCCCCCCTCCCCGGCCCCTCCAGCCAAGGTTAAAGGGCCTTCAGTCACTCCACATGATGGGAATCTGGTTCCTTAGACTAATTCAGCCAGCTGATGGCTTGAAGGTTCCGGAGTGGGTGGGGGGTGTTCTGGGAGGTGGAAGTGAGATTCAAAACAGGAGATGGAAGGCTGTGAAAGAAAATGGTTCAACATTTGTTAAGGGTTTCGGTAAGACCACGTTTTCCTTTAAGGAATGAATGTAATTGCTTGAAATTTTCTCTCTACTTCCTTCTTCTGTTTCATTGATTAGTCCTAAGGCTAAAGTTTCTACTTTACATTCTAATTCATCTGACATAGCATGTTTTAAAAAACTTAGCGCTGCTTACTTTGATTTTCCAGTTGTCTTTTGCTGATGGAGCTTCTGTGAAGGGCAAATTCAAAGTACAGCTGGCTGCCACAGCACAGGGGGAGGAACGTGGTTGTTGCGGGTATGGGGTGGAGGGTCCGGGGCAGCTCGGCCTTTGGCTCTCGGGGAAGCAGTGCCAGTCACAGCTACTTGCTGGCCTAAGGCAGAGGCAGCCGTGGTTAGACCAGAGCAAATCAAACTAAACCAAGCCAAACCAAACAAAAATGGCGAGGGGTGGGAGGAGAAGGTGAGAGAGAGAGAGAGAGAGAGAGAGAGAGAGAAAAGAAGAGAGAGAGGGAGAGAGAAGACGAGAAAGAATGAACAGGGGAGTGGAGGTGGGTGAAGCGGGAGGGAAGGACACCAAAGAGAATGCTGGGTAACATCAACAGTTCTAAGCACAGTACATGTATCAACTCATTTAAGCCTCATGACAGTACAAGGAGGTGAGCACTATTATTATTATCCCCATTTGACAGATGAAGAAGTTGAGGCACGGAGATGTTGAACAACTGTTCCCAATGTCACACAAATCCTAAGTGGGAGAAGTGGGACTTGAACTCAGTCTGGCTCTGAAGTTGGGGATCTTAACAACTACACGCGCACGCACGCACACACACACATATACACTCTTTTAAAAACTATTGAGGACCACAAAGAGTTTTGTTCAGGTGGTTTATTCTGTTGATATTTACCATATTAGAAATGGAAACATTTAATTCATTAAAAAAATAATAAACCCATTAAGTGCTAATATAGATAACATTTTAAAAAGCAAAAATAGCTCTATTTCTCAGAATAAAAAATATTCAGGGAGAAGAGCAGCGTTGTTTCAGAGTTTTGCAAATTTCTGCCCTCTACTATTACATCTTTTGGAATGACGGTGGTTAAGAAGAGGGAAGGAAACAAGAGAGACTGAAGGGTGTAAGTGGTAAGATCGCAAGGCCTGTCTTGGTGAACACCCATGTGGCCCGCATGAGGAGGGAATGATAACCAAAGACTTGGCCCCAAGCTGTATAGAGCAGCACCTGGATTTTAATGCCTACTTTAGTTCTCAATAGGTCGTTTGGATTCTTCCCTGGCTCCGTCACCACTCTCTCTCTATCTACACACACACACACACACACACACACACACACACACACACACACACACACACGCATACACATATATGCATATATACAAACATACATTTGTATACATAGATATTTACACAATATACACCCATGTATTTGAGGTTCAGTAGAAGACTTTGAGTCTAGGATATATTCTAAATTGGAAAGAATTTTAGAGATTATCTGATTCATTTTATTTTGTGGAGGGAAGCACCCGAGGCCGGGCAGGACTTACTGCTGGTTGAACTGCTGGTTGGTGGCAAGACTGGTGGCAGAACCCAGGTCTCCTGTGTCCTCATTCTACTTCAGAGTGTCAGGTCATGGGAATTAATAAATCTTACTATTCAGCCATTAGATAAATCTACTTCTACCAGAAGACTTGTGAATTGACAACTATAAAATCTCTGGTAAATTCACAGGCTTCATCATTGCCGTTGTGAAAAAGCACCCTTCTTCTCCCAAAATTGCCTCTCCCAAATATCTGGGTCTGGCTGATATTTTGTTAGGACTCGTTACAACTTCCTGCTTATTGTCTTTTGTTTCACAAGTAGTGCTGAAGAGAACACGGGCTTGATCTTAGAAAGAGGGTAAGACTGTGAGAACCAGCAGTTCTGGGACATCTGAGAACACTGACTTGTATCTGCCGGATCTGCTTTTCTTGAGGATGAGCATATTTTGGTCTACAGGTTTCCAAGACAAGCACATTCCTGCCAACATGATCCCTGGACAAGCTGTTCTGGAATTTGAACTTGCTACTGAAAAGGGGTTAAGTCCAGGACACACACACTGGTTTCTGTGGGGGGTGAGCGTGGTTGGCTATGTTAACACCTCATTATACAAGAGTTCTGGACCAAGTCATTCCAGATGTGCTCTCAGCGAGTACCTAGCAGTTACATTTCTTAACCCATTAGGCTAAAATCCACTTTCTGAAATTTGGAGAACCAGAAGTTGGCTAATTAACTAGTCATTTGTAGTTTGTAAAGTTGATTCTAAATTGGCTTCGTTTTGCAGGATGCTTCAAGTTAGCTGATTATAACTGTATAAGACATACATATATTTACACATATATACATGTATTCGTGCATGGAATGTCTTTGACCATGATTGGAAGTTCCTTTTGAGGACTGGTTTATGATCACAAAGTTCCTTTGTCCCAGAAATTCATTTAGAAAAGTTAAGAGAAAACAAAGTTATGGCTGCCAAGGGGGAAAGGGGGGTGGGGAAGGATAATTAGGAGTTTGGGATTAACAGATACAAACTACTATATATAAACTAGATAAACAACAAGGTCCTACTGTGTAGCACAGGGAATTACATTCAATATCTTGTAATAAACCATAATAAAAAGAATATATATGTACAACTGAATCACTATGCTGTACACCAGGAACACAATGTTGTAAATCATCTATACTCCAATTAAAAAAAAAAATCTGAGAAGTATTATTCCAGTTTCCTGAGCTGCTTTTGATTCTGAAAGAATAAACTTCATGAGAAGCCTGGGTTAAAGAACCCCCCCGCCCCCACCACACACACCTCTTACTTTTTTTTTAACAATTTGAAATTTTTCTCTTCATAAACTTTGTAACCTGAATTTACAAAGAGTTGAAGAGAAAAGGTGCTGAATACCTTCTCTGACAAGTCAGGTGATTTTTAAGAATATGGGTTTTTTGCATCCCTGGGTGCTGGAAAGAGGGGAGCTGAGGGTGAACATTTCATCTTACTTGAAAATATTTCAGATTTGTCTGCAGAAATTATGTTTTCTGTTAAATACAGAGAAAATCTTCTTAGCTGGTCTTTGCTTACTTTAGTTGAGAACATTGCATCCTAATATGCACTTTTGATAGGATGTTTAAAATATTTTTTAACAAGTGAGGTACTATATCTGTCTTCAAGGAACCACAGCATCTATTTGCCAAAGACTTTAACCTAGGGCATGGCTCATGGCATGGGAGGAGTGGAGAATATATTCTTCAGAGGCATCTGTTGTGCTGCAATTGGAGTACCAGCTACAGCAAGGCGATCGGGTTAGCACACACTCTGGGTCCAGATGGCCTCGCTGGAGTCCTAGTTCTGCTTTTTACTAGCTGTGTGCTTCAGTTCTCACGGACATCAAGGACGAATAATAACCGGTGAGGATTTAACGTATAGTGAGTCCATGTTTGTAAAATAAATCACTTAGAACCATGCCTAGCCCATATGAAGCATTATGCAAGCATTACACAAATAAAAAAATCTCGAATGTTGCCTTTGCCATGTCAGAGATGCTAGTATCAAGTGGCAGTTTAAGCAACACATTATGAGTTAAAGGAAAATTGATCCTTGGTATTTATCCCCTCTCGTGAAACACCTTCTAGGTGCTTCCATCCAACTGGGGCTGAAGTTGGAGGACGAGAAGGTGAGGGAAGTACAGCAGAGTGTGAACGCTGTTGCTTAAAGCCTCAGGCAGGGGACTTGCTGGATGATGATTTGTTTATATTATTTCCAATTGGAGATAAATACCCTGGGTGTTATCCTTCAGGGGGAGGTGGGCTATAGCCAGCGCGTGATGGTCCGGCATTTGTAGTTGGATAATGTGAAAGGTGGTAGGAACTCTGGAGGAAATGGAAAAGTCGTGGTTTGTCCTAAGCCATGCAGGGACTCGCTACTGAGTCAGCCATGTAGGGTCCACTAGTCTATGTGACAGTTTTGTGAGAACCAGCCTTGCAGCCCTTCAGACTCATGGGATTTTTTCTTTGGTGAAGGCTCCTCGTCTTCCTAGCTGATGCAGCCCTGTCCCAGCCTTCAGGGCTGGGATTTCAGTCCCCCCTCCCCCCACCTCCTCCACCCAGGATGTGGTGCAGTACACAGACTGCACGTTGGATGTGGTGGCCCGGGAGGCAGGCGTTTGAATATCACTTCCTACACTTCAGCTCAGGAGATGTGCTGTTCATTTTGTTCAGTCTCTGTCTACTTAAACAGTTGGAGTTGGGGAAGAGAGGGTTTAGTGGTTTTTGTCGTCGAATCCAATGGGCCGTTGTTAATTGCTACTTAAGATAATCCACCAGCATCTTGCTGACAGTTCAAGATGGTTTTCTATCAGAGGTTTTATTAAAGCACTTAATTTAGGGTTAAGGTCTTGCTAAACCTTTTGTGAGTCTAAAAATGAGGAGAAAGGCACTAGAATATTGGACCCTTCCAGCCATCAGTCGTATTTCTGCAATGCCATTGGTCCTTTTTACATACATGCCCTTCCAGTTTGAGACGATGCATTTAATTCTTTTTCCAGTGATTTACAAGCTGAAAGACAGTGCTTGGAAAAGGCCCTGGCTAAAAACCAGGCAGTCTATTGACATAAAATCATGTCAGGATGGGCCTCACAAGATTTGTGGGTTTTGGCTTCTCTTGTCTCTCATCCAAGATTTCTTTTCAGTTTTATCCTCAGTTAAATTCCTCATTGGACATGCAATAGATTAAAAACACATTAAAGTTTGGACTTCAACCAGACACAGCAGCAAGCCTTGACTCTTTGACCTTACCTCCACAGATTCTTCTGTGACAGTTTCAGTGGTCCTGAACTTTGGAAGTTGTGGATCAGGTAAAATCTTCACCGTCTTCCACAGAGAGACCGCCACCTGTAAAAAGGCACTTCAAAGTTTTATTGTTTCGAATATATGTATTCTCATTCTTAAGGAAACTTGAAATAACTTTTATTGGTTCTATTTGTATCCTCTTTTCATTTAGAAACCTTTCATTTCCATTCCCATCTCCAGCCCTAGGTTTTTTCCATTCTGAAATGAGTAGGAACTCTGCTTTTTAGCTCACTTGTGGTGTAAGCAGAGCTCTAGAAGCAGTTGTTTCTATTATCAAAGTTCTAATAATAAGTAACATGTGCTCAACACATAACAGTTTCTAAAGTACTTTTCAATGCGTTATCGCATTTAATCAACCCGAGCTTTCGAGGTGGTAATTATGATTTTCTCCATTTTTACAACCTGGAAAACGGAAGCACTGTGTTCTGTGCTACCCAAAGAATATAGGAAGGGAACCAGGTTCTTTTACCTTTTAATGATTAAAAAAGAGAGATTTGTCCCCATATTTTCCATGGGATTAACCAGTCCTACAATTTAAATGCATCTTTGGCTTGCTTAATTACATGTAGCATAGTTCATGTGGGAGGAAATATCTACCTTGGTAGCTAGCCTGTGGATTTATCCCAATTTATTTAGAGAATCTTTTGGAATGATTAAAAATTCTTGGGGTTTTCAACTCAGACTAGACAAAAGGACAATAAACAACTCTTGGGCAAAATTTACAGCCGTTAGCATATCTGTAGCTTTTCAAAGAAATCAGTCAGAGAACCTTGAATTTCTGTTTTGTTTGGCTTGTCCCAGCTTATTTGACATCTGCACTTTTTCTAACTTTTTTCAGGGTGTGTTGACACTTAGGTTAATTCTGAGCTGCTTTTAAGGATATCCAGTGCCTAGCATACTACAGGCATATAATTCATTTCAAGTAAGTGATTGAATTGTTCATCGTATGTATGGGCAAGTGACAATTTGTAAGTAAGTAGCCCTAAATGCAAATAGTCACGTTATGTTTGTTGTTTTAAACTTGACATAGTATGAACTGGTGGAGGAAGGAGCAAGGAGCAAGGGCTTTGGAATCTGAGAAGATCTGGATTTGAATCTTCTCCCTGGCACTGACTGCTAGTTACTACACTTTCCTTAGGCAGTAACTTTTCTTATCTTCAGCCTCCTCACCTCCAAGTTTGGGTTCATATTCCCTCCTTTGCAAGATTGCTGCAAGGATCATCTGAAACAATGTATTCAGAGTATCCAGAGCTGCATGATGCATAATAGGTGATCAAAGTTCACGGCCAGCATCTGATGAAGACAGAGGTAGCTACTACGGCTCTAAGCTATTGCAATTAAAAAAAGGTATTTCTGACAGCCATTAGGTATTGAACAAGTGAGAGGAAGATGCATATAGCATTATCCTAGCCCTGCAAGATTCTTACATTTGCTATTGAAGCGGTGATAAGCCTGAAGTTTCTGAAGATGTACAAAAGCTAATTTAAACCCTATCCTAGAAGTGTGATTAATGTTGAGGACCCTGAAGGGGCACGCAGCTTGGTGGTGCTGGGGAGCAGTGTAGATGAGGTGGGACATTTTTCAACCTCACCTCATGCACCGGCCAGTGAGCTAGTGGTGGGATGTCCTCCTGTGTCATCAGGAGCTGTGAAAGCTGCCACCAGCCACTGACGCTGATCAGGAGGAGAAAGAGTAATTAGCCACGGATGGTGGCATTATACCAAGCAGAGTGAGATGGCCAAATCTTTTACCCATGAAAGACCCAACATCTGTCAATATTCATAATCAACCGAAGTTGCAGAGCAATCATTTTTTGAAATGATCTGGGGATATGGCACGTTTAGAATTTGTGTATATGACTTACTTCGTAGTCAAGCTCCCAGTAATCAGATTGTATATATCTGATTAACCTTTCTATGTAAAAATCAGCCACATAAAATACTCACAATGAGAGTAGCAGTTCAACAGAGTATTCTAAATTTTACACAGGAAAGCAAAGCACCCGAAATAGTTAAGATAATTTTGGAGCAGAACAGAATTTTGCTTTAAAAGAAGTACAGAGTTTTACTTTATTAGATGTGGAGACTTATCAAGGCAGAATAGTAATGGCAAAAGCTTAGATATACACGCTGACGGCACAGAATGGAAGTTTAGAGAATGATCTACACATACATGACAACTTGATACACGTGAGAGGTTTCATGGCTCAGTAGTGGATTTTGCTACAACAGGAAAAAAAAAGTAATACTAGATTCCTAGATCATAAAAATCAATTATAGATAGACTAAAGGCATAAATGGGAGAATCACAATTTTTAAACACCTAAAAGAATATTTTATGAACTTGGGATAAGTAGGGATTTTTCAGTGTACACAAAACAGAAAGCAAAACATGGATAAATAAATTTGACTATTAAAATTAGAAAGTTCTGTAATTAAAAGAGAAACAGATGAAAGACGAGTGAGCAGGTAAGAAAGAGATTTAAACGTATAAACAATTCATGCACAGAATTTATAAATAATCCCTCTAAATCTGTAAGGAAAAGACAACTCAATAGAAAAATGGGGAAATGATACAACCAGGCAGGGCACAGAAAAGAAACCTCACAGGCCCAGGAGAACACAGTGACCGGAGCGATGCCAGGTGAAAACTGGCAGGAGGCAGGATTTTACATCCACCAAGGGTTGGCGAGGATGTAGAACGAAGAGGAACCTTTTGCGTTGCTCATGGGAGAATTTTACTGTCAGTCCTACTTCGGAAAATGGTTTGACAAAATCTAGTACAGTTGAAGATGAGGCTATTGTACTACCTGTACCTCCATTTCTGAGTTTACGCCCTAAAGAAAGTCTCATGGCACCTGCCACAGTCCTAGTGTGAGGTAGGAGCTCCGGAAATAGAACTTAGGAAGGAAGGAAGGAAAGAAGGAAGGAAGGATGGACTGAGGATATTTGTATTATTGGCTTTTTTTTTTTTTTTTTTTTTTTTTTTTTTTTTACTTTGTTCTGGGTGTTGTGGAACTTGCCAGGGTGGTCCCAAACCACCCTACAAGTCTGTAAACTCCAGTGCAACTTTGGGGAATCTCAGAAGATTAGCCTCTACGTCTCCAAGATTCTACTGGGAATAAAAATAATGATTTCATGACTGACAATGTGAATACATTCTGTAAATGTATTTTCTTATAGAATCCACAGTGGTATAAATATTAAGCTCTAATTGCATATTTAAAATGAATCTATCTAATGTATAAAATAAGATGTACCAGTACCTATGGGTAACATAAAATGTGAGTTATTACTGGATCCTTACAATTCTATTGGTAAGGCAAGATGATACCTAATACCCTGAAAAGATAAAATGTTTTTTTCAAGCATATGAATAACCAAAAAAGATTCCGCTGATTTATAAAGAAATGGGTGTTCTTTTAAAATACTAAATGTTCATCTACAGTAAGCCAATCCTTTTATAACGTATATTCCTAAGAGCATAGAAAACATGGCAGCTCTTCCCATAGCTGGAAGAATATGTGGTTACCCTGGCAACGGCATCTTAGTTTCTGCTTCCAGGTACCACCTGGTGATTTCAAGTCTAACAGCTGTGCAGCATCTACATTTCCACTGAGGAAATAAAAGGCATTCATGCATCATCTCATGGAGCATTGAAGAAGAAACGAGCTTGCAAATTTGGGGAATGGGTCGGGTGGGGAGGAAATAGCACTACATACTAGCAGAGCCAGTTGAGGTTTTAAAGCCCTCACTGCAGTCTTGGAAGCATGCCCAGAGCAGTCAAGGCCACCACGTCGGGGCTGTCGGATAACAAGGCAGATTTTCCATCAGAACTCTAACATTCACATGGGCCCAGCAGCCCAAGCACATTTTTTTGTCCCTTGCCCAAAATGTGTACTTTTAAGTGGAATTGGCACTCTTTATCCTAACAGGCGTTTAGACAGAATGGTTGTGTGTACCCATCACTGTGACGGGTAGAGGAATATTAAATAAACAGTGTTCTCGGTTTCTTGCTTATTTCTCAGTGCTCCTAATCTTACCCAAAATATTGGGAGCTTCCTGAGATCTAGTCATACTAAAAAAGCCAAATCCTACAGTAACTACCAATGGCATGAATTTCATGGGCACGTTCTCGCCTTTGAGATGCATTTCAGCAGAGCTACTCGAGTCATCCACCCGCGCTACAGTTGATGTTCTGCAGGACCAATTATAATCATTATTGCTCCAAAGGAATACTTTAATTCTGCTGTGGCATTTTGAATTTCCTTATTCCAGTGGCTTCATTCTCTTTTCTTCTTTCATCTTAGCCTATTCACTCTTGGATTCCCTTCCTCTTATCTCGTGGAGATGGTGTTCTCATGCACCCCTGTTTAGGACACCAAACAGGACATCAGTGTTTTCCCTGGAACCATAGAATCTTTTCAAAGGGGCAGGTTGCTTTTGTCCTGCCTCGCCCTTGGACAAGGAGAGCTCTGTCCAGCCCAATGTAAATAGGGTGTGCGGAACGTCCCTAGCACTTGTGTTCTGACACCTTTCCCTCTCTGACTAAACACTCAAGGCTGGCTACGTGCACAGCCTCTGTCCGGTTTCCAGGGCTGAGAATTCCTTTACTCAAATCATTTTATAAATACCTGAATTCCTATTATGGGCAGTGCAAGGTAGGACAGTGGACAAAACCAGCTTTTATTAAATAGGTAAACCTGTACTTGTGTAATTTACATGACAAATATTACAAAGGTAATTGTAAGATTAGTCTTCTGGTCAGGGAATCGGGAGTCAGGGAGGCAGTTATTCTACCAAGGTGCCAGAAAAGACGCCCAGACTGATGAGGTAGGAACGGATGGAACTGAGGGAAGGAGTTCTAGATGAAGAAAGGTCAGAGAAGAGGAATCCAAGAGGGCCTTTTAAGCCATTCGAAGACTGTTGGCTTTTATTCTGAGTGGACTGGAATCCCATTCTAGGGTTCTGAGCAGAAGGATGTCCCAGAAGCTGAATGAATCAGTGTTTTGGGAAAGTAGGAGTGACAGGTGTGTCAGGAGGTAATGATGGGGTGAGTGAGAGGAGGGCTGGGGACAGCATGGAGGTCCTCGGTGACTTCGGCAGGAACTATTTTGATGAAGTCATGAGGCTGAGAGCTGCTTGGAATGGATTCCAGAAGGACTGGGAGGAGCTGGACAGGAGGCAGTCTCCTGACTACTCTCTAGAGGAGTTTTACTCTTAAAAGAAAGAGAAATGGGGTGGTATCTGGAGAAGGATGTGGGATCAGGAAAGTTTTGAAATTTTCTTGGAATGGGAGAAATTAGTGCAGCACATTTGGGTGCTGGGAGTGGCCCGGTAGCAGATAACGACTCAGAGAGGCACGAGCGAGCGGACAGTTGCTGGAGCCACATCCTGGAGTCAGAGAGAGGGGCTGGGCTCCAGCGCACCAGGGGCAGGAGTGGGACCGTGCTGTCATGGCTGCAGGAGGGCGGCTGGGGTGTGGGCACAGCGGTGCCCTTCCCAGGTGGCGGCACCGACAACCATGTGTGGCCCAGCTAGACCCTGGCCAGCAGCTGACCCAGGTGACAGACTGAAGTGCCGTTTGCTGTTCTTTGTCCCGTGTGCACTAGCGCCATCCCCTCACAGGCACAGGAGGGCAGGAGCTGTTCCCAGGCCTGAGCTCGTCCTTACCAGTTTGTTTTGGTAAAGTAAATACTACACTCATGTCCGTTTCGCAGTTAAAAAAACGGGCTCAGACCAGTTTGGTCACTGACATCAGGTCATATGCCAATAAATGACAGAGCCAAGAACTGGCCCAGACATTTGGACTGTCTGGCTTCTTCCACACCATTCTCAGCTTGGATGGAGGAGACAGGAAATGAAGGTTTTACTTCCGAAGACTCAGATTCCATGTGTTTCTCCTGCTTTTGTCTACATCGAAGGCTGCCCCAGGGATGACTGTATGAAGGCACAGTCCATTCGGGTACGAGGGGGTGCTGACAGCAGGTGGAGGGAGCCCCGGGTGTGCACAGGGTATGGATGGCCCCCCTGCCCCATCCACTGGGTCAAGGCTCAGAGTACCCGGGAGCGCCCACTCTCCCCACAGCCTTGAGGGACTGCGCCTCCCTGCCTGTTCCTCCTCCCACCACATTTCAGTTGACACCCCCCTCCCCTTTTTCCTTTTGCTCCTTAGATGGGGGAAGAAGTAGGTTTTTGTGCTCATTCAGTCAGCCCTAATCAGAGGAGAGGAGAGTTTTGAACTTGGGAGGAGCCATTCCAGGACCTCTGGTTTAACCCTCTCCTGATGTATCCTGCTTTCTTTATTCAGCTGCTACTTTGGCATCTCAGACACCACCTCACACCTACTTCTAGAACTTTCTACCTCCCCTCAGGAAAACACACACACACCCACAGGTCTGCTTTGTTCCATTTTAGAAGAAGCTCTAAGAGGAAAGGTGTGAGGGTGTAGCCTGGAACAACTCTCCTGCTGTTCCAAGGGCCATCGCTGGAATCAGGCGGGCCCCCCCAAGCTAGGGCCCTAGCAGGTTGCTGGCAGTTACCCTGTTTGTGCTGGGTTCTCCTCGAAATCTGCTTCGTTGTACTGGGTGAACCGTACATTCCAGGAGGCGGGTGTTTCTGTGACACGTATTAATACGCCCATGTGTTAAGTCGCCATAAACTACTGTGTCAGGTCATGGCTCATCCGTTCAAACTCCTAATTAGCACGAGGTGTTATTAGAGAGGTTCAGAGGCCCAGAGGAAGGAAAAGGGTGTTTCCAGTACTAGACTAGGACACAGGTAACTAAGGGGTATATCTAGCTGATACTTGAACATTCCTTAAAAATTAAAGTTTAGGTTAAAAAGTACTTAGGAAAAAATGGTAAAGTTCAGAGTGCTTGTATAAATGTGTGTAAATACATACGCATATATATATACATATACGGATGTATACTTATGTATGTAAAGAAAATATTTTCAGAGCCACACAGCAGTGCTCCCATGACTCAGAAGTTCTGGAAACTGTCTTGGAATGAACGATGTTTAATCCTCCCTTCACGGAAGGGTTTTGGGGTGCTCGCTGCAATCTGCAGCCCTTTGCAGGCTCTTGGCCCGCAGGCGCCCTTCCTTTGTGGAAAAGCTCAGGCCTGGGTTTGAGGAGAACCAGTCAAATTCCGAGGGAGGGGAGATGGTGGCTTTGCTAAGATATCCATAATGTTAATCGGGCGGGGGTGGTGGTGGGGGATTAGGCCAAAGCTAGAATTAGTCATATGAATTATGCTCTTGTTTGGATACTCGGCCGCTCCTGCCCCCATCAGCGCCAGCAAACCGCGCAGACAGCTCCCACACCGCCACTCTGCTTCTGTCCCGCTCGTATAAAATTCCATGCCAAGGTACAAACCACAATCCTCCCTTTCTTGGTTTTTTCATGCAAAAACTATTTTAGAATAAATTTAAATGTCAGACCTTCAAGAACTTTGAACAGAGGGGACTTCAGCTCACTCACTTCACAACATGGCTAAAAAAAAAATTTTTTTTTAAAAATTCTGATGAAAGAACTAACATTTTAGAGGCATATATATATATGTGTGTGTGTATATATATAATATATATATGTGTATGTGTATATGTGTGTGTGTGTGTGTGTGTGTATATATATTTTTTACTGAATTTAAGTTCCAGAGAGAAACAACATTGCTATGTTGGAGGAACAGGATAAAAGAAGAAATAGCGAGGAAAGTATAAATGTCAAGAACAGCACTTTCTGGCCCAGGAGAGGCCCCGAGGCCCCGGGAGGGAATGACACCGCCGTCCACGCTGCTTCGCGCAGTGTGTCGATAAACATGGTCCCCACACCATTTAAAATATTCACCATTGATCTAAGCAGGCACAGACGGAAAATGCCCATCCAGGCAGACGTTGCTGAACAGACACACAGAACACACTGCAGGAAGAACTCGATGCTTTTTTCCCCCAAACGTTTTATTACGCACACATTTCAGATGAAATACACATTCAGTGTTCATCGTCTAAGCAACAGAAAACACGTTTTTAAATCAGTCTGAGGCAGCAGGGCAGACTTCCCGCGGGAGTCTGGGAAGGTTTGTTCTTCATTTAACAGATGTTTATTGATCACGGAAGGCGGGAAGTTATATGACCCGTCTCTAGCTTCAAAGAGCTTACATTGTGGGAGAGATCTTGCGGGGAGCCTGGCCCTCAGAGAATTTAAGAGAACTTTTGTAGAACTATGTGAGAAAGGTATAAAACCATGGGGAGGAAGGAGAGGGTCCGGGTTTTGATTTCAGAATACAGACTTAAAATGAGCGTTCAGGCGATCTGAAAAAGTCTTGAGGTAGAAACCATTGAACCAAGCCCATGACTGTGTGTTATCTAATCCAGTGTTTCCTAAATTATGGCAAGTGTTCCACTGGGCTCCTTTGAGAAGCTGTTGAAAGTCACGGGCCTGAAAATAGCCCTCCACCCTCCAACCTTTACACCAAACGTCAGGGATTTGGAGTTTACGTCCAGGGGCTTTCCAGTTTAAATCGAATCCAGTTACACTGACCACAGTTAACGTGTTGTAACTGTTTATTTATGTACCTGTCTTCTCTGCTAGAATATAAGCATTTCTAGGACAGGATTGCTTTAGGTTTTATGTTTTATTCAAATCCCTCTCTGCTTAGCAATGTGTTGTTGTGTAGAAGGTGTTAAAAATGTGGACTGTCTGCTGCCTAGCTCAGTGTTTAAGTTTTAGGTTAATACTGTGTCTTCCAAATGTCAGTCATTGGAGTAACTTCCTCACAAAATAAACGTACTGTAGATGTTTCCTACCTGCATTATTATTTCTCATCTATAGCAGCGTCATAATGGTTTTTGGTGACCGAGCATTAAATATGATCATATTTCAGAATGAGCATGTTATTTGCACTATATTTTCTTTCACTCTAGCTTACACCAAGGAGAGAGTCCCAGTCCACCTCTCATGTATCTTTAATACCCCTCTGACACTTGGAGATCTTCCTTTGGAACTAATATAGAGGCTCTGTAGGCAGCAGTATCTGGATAGAAGTGAATAAGATTGCTTTGGTCTTCTTCCATTGTGTTTAGTCTTACAGAAAGTGAAACTAATTTCCTGTTTATAGGAGTGACAAAATTTTCCTTTGAGTGTATATTTAAGTTAAAACAAAAAAGGACTGATTTAAAGAAAAGCAGTGTATCAGTTATCCATTGCTGCGTTAACAAGCTGCGTCCACACATAGTGGCTTCACAAAATAACAACTTATTAGGATTCGAAGAGTTGGCTGAGCTCAGCTGGGCAATTCTCCTTTTCCACATGACGTTTGCTGGGATCATTCCTGTGACTGGAGAGCGTGGCCGGGGCTGGAAGGTCCAAGATGGCCTCACTCGGATGTCTGGTAGCCTGGCTGAGCTGCTCTCTTTCTGTGTGGCCTCTCATCATTCAGTCGTCTGCTCTGGGCTTTTCTTTATTGGGCACGGATCCCAGGAAAGTGAAAAAGAAAGCTGCAAAGTCTTTTAAGACCTAGACCTGGAAGTCCCAAAGCACCCCTCCTGCCCCATTTTATTGGTCAAAGCAAGAGACAGGAGAAGTCTAGATTCAAGAGGAGGAGAAACAGACTTTGCATCTTTTGGGGGAGGGTAGTGGCACTTGTGTTCAGAGGTGGAAGGAACCTTTGGCAATAATTTTGCAAACAATCTACTGCAAATGGTAAGTAAGTAAACAATAGGACAAGATTGTGGCAAAATTTGTGAGGGTGTTAACTCACATGACGGCTATTTGGAAGACGTATTAACCTAACACCTAAATACCACACTAGACAGTCAGTGTGGTAACATTCTTAATACCTAGTATATACTGAGCACAGTGCCACACACAAGGGAATGAAAGGAAAAAGATAAAACATACAACTTGCCCTAGAACTGCTTACGTTCTAGTGAGGGAGACAGCTGTGTCCCCTGCAAATAAATAGTGATAAAATAATCACGAGGCATGTTGCAGTACGAGGTTTAAAAATATAGAGTCCTGGTGTTTTATGTCAAGGTTTGAGTGCATACGGGTTTTCTTGGGCCCATGCCTTTGATCAGATTCTTGAGAAAGAGTGTGACCTTAAAAGGACCTAAAAAGCCCTGAGTGAATCAAGGGACACCACGGCATGATGCCCAGAGATGGCTGTAGTGGTGAGGAAGAGGCTCACGGCAGTGGTCCCACTCCCCCGTGGGAAGGAGGGGTGGTGGGAGAGGGAGAACCGGCTCAAGTTGGGAGCCAGTTGGATGTAGTGATGGGGGTGGAGGGACGAGATGGGTGTAAGGGAAGAAGGAGGAAGATGGTGCAGGAGGCTAGGAATGTGGCAGGTGGAGAAAGGAGGAGAAGGAGCAGTTGATTCCGGGATAACTGAACTCTCCAGGCGGGGAGAGTGGGAGAAAGGAGCAAGGGGATGTTTTCTGGGAAGATCTTTCCCAAATGCAGTTTTTCCCAAGTTGTCCATTGAGATGTCCATGTGATAAAACTAATCAACAATGGGAAATGCAGATCTGGAACTTACTACCTCGTGCCAGGTACCTGGGTAGGAATTGAGTATAAAACAGGGAGGATCCTGAGAGAGGTGATACCCACAGTCCTATGCAGCTGACATTCCAGTGGGGTTGGGAGCAGGGAACAATGGGGAGAGAGACAATTCAGATGTAAAAAAATTCCCAATAAGTTGTACCTAATATTAAGTGTCAAAAATAAAATAAATCTAATTAGTGGGATAGAGAGGGTTGGGGGAGATGCTTTATCTGGGGTAGTGTGTTGGTGGAAGGCAGCTTTATGAAATATAACTCAAAGCGAGGAAGGAGGACTATGCTCTTGTAGCTTAATCAGGTAGGAAAATTATGCTAGCAGGAGACTGATTAACTTTTGCGATGTGAAGTAGTCTCACCCAGAGACCAGATCATTGTTAGGGACTCTTCCCCCACCGTCTCCTTCCACAGACATCTGAATCTCCCCTGTCTCACAGCTGAACCATGGAGATAATGAGCGTAACTGAAAACTCACTGTGATGGCCAGGACTCCAGAGGAGTGGAACCTCCAGAGAGAAGGGAATTACAGGAGAAAGGGGGAGCATGTATGGAAGACTGGCCAGGGGGAGTTACTCACCAGCCACTGATGGGGACCATATGGGGCCCCCCAAACAAGAGATTGAGGCTGGCTGCCGTGTTAGTACCTAGGAAGGAATTGGCTAGTCCATGGATGCCACTCTTAATGCCTCACCACACTTTGAATCTTTTGTGGGATGGATTACAGGACTGTGTGAGATGCATTACATTACCGGGACTTGAGTGAAGACCTGATTGCATAGTCCTGTGGGTTTGGGGAGTGCTGATCTGAGGCAGTGTGGGACACCATCCTCCCTCACCATCCACAGCAAGTGGTCTGGACCACTCCAGAGGGGATGATGGGTTGTGAGCAGAGTTGCCTCTGGATCAATCCACCACCAGGGAGACTGTCTTCTGACCATTGTACTCCATCCACACCAACGTCAGGATATATTTAATTTTGGAGAAAATTATGTTTTAGTCACTCATTTCTGAACGCATCTTCCTGGGTCCCATCAAGAATGCGTGCAATGTTAAGTAAACCAGTCTATGTCAGTGATTGTGACCACATCTACTTTTGGCTAGTGCCAGGATGTCCCCGTAGATTTAAGATGAACGAGGATAAATTAGTTCATGACATGTGTTGAAATGATAGGATCCCATAAAATAAAACCTTTGGTGATTGGAAATATCATTTTAGAGATTTCAGATATTGGATTGGCAAAAAAATAATTTAAATGATTTGATCTATTATATATACTATATATATTTTTATATATTAAATTTATATATTTATATATTTTAAATATAACATAATATATAATATAAATATAAATTATATATAAGTATATTTAATATTTTTATATGTTTATATATTAAATATATTTTCTATATTATATATATATATATTTTCAAATCTTTGTTAAAATATAATGTAAAACTCATAGTCTTTGAGTGTTACCAGATACCATGGGCAGAAGAAACAGCAATGAGCCAGTCTACTGGCCACAGCTCTAGACCTCATTCAGAGAGAACAGGTTTGCGTTTGGGAATAATTTTAGACTGTTATTTTTCTGCCATTTGCTGTTATCACCCTGATTCAATCCATCAACTGGGGTGTTACTCAAAATACCAGATCTCCTTAGGGAAGAATTACTCCATCAAACACAGGCACTATGGAGGACTTGAAAATGCTGAAAAGCACACATTACAGAAAAGTGGGAGAAAATGTGGGCTTGGTGTCCTGGAGCTGCGTCTTCCTTTATCCCATTGTTTGTGACCTTGACTCTTTGAAGCATGACGTCAACCCATGGATTCAAGTCACTGACATGTTTATGATTCTCTAGTCCCATTTGGTAGTTATTAATACTGTGGAGGTGGCAAGGACACTTTCAATATGCAGTGTCTCCTGTCAAGAGAAAGAGAAAACCTTCCGGTCGGGTCCCCAGGCACTGGCAGTAGGCTTTGTCCTAAGTCTACAGGCTCTTTAAGGGGGATCTGAGCTATTCACCCTCAACTTAGTAGGCGTGAGGGGAAGATGACAGTGCTGCAATCCCCTGTGGTGGGGACAGAGGACACTCCTCTTAATTAGTAGTCTTACCACCACTCCTCCCCCTATTACCAGTAATAATAGTACAAACCAGAGCAATTACCTCGCACTTACTATGTTCTGGAGGCTCTTCTAAGCACCTTCCCTACGTTAACCAGTTTAATCCTCACAATAGCAATAGGTACCACTACACCCTCCTTTTATAGATGAGGAAACCGAGGCTCAGAGAGGCCCACACCTGAGCAGTGGAGGAGCTGGGCCAGGTGTGGGCGCTGGCAGGTGGATGAGACTGATAATAAACATGAAGAGGGTACGGTTTCTCTATGAGGTGAAGACAGTCGCTTGGGAGAAAGCTCCTTCATCTTTGAAGCCACTGCTCACCCAGAGGGGAGGGGGTGGTGCTCACCTCCCAGCCCCAGGCCTGTGCAGCTGCCCACGCCCCACCCCACCTGACGGGAGGGGCCCAGGACCGGGAGAGAGGCTGCTGGGCTGCTGCCAGTGCTCTTCTCAGGCACAGCCATGCCTCCCAGAGCCACACAGTGTCGGAGCCAGAAGGAGGGCTGGGGATACAGTAAACTCCTCCGCTTTACAGACAGGGCCCCGAGGTGCCGCACAGACTTAATGCTGGGTTACAGAGACATCTGTTCTATGGTCCTAGGAAAGTCAGCTTTTCCAGGGAACAGTTAACTGAGCAGGTGTCTGGAGCCCAGGTGATTTGCGTCTGTCTTTACCTCCTGTTCCTGACAGATGGGAATGACAAGGAGAAAGGTTAGGAGAAAGGGGAGGCGATCCTATCAGATTTTATGGAGAAGCATGCGAACAAGAAGGAGAGCTTCAGACGGGACTCATTTATAGCTCTGTAGGGGATATGGATTTGTGTTTATGGGGATGAGCGTTCAGGAACTGTGAAGCTTAAATTCCTTTGATGTTCTTAGTAGGCGCCCTGGAGGATTCATTACTTTAGCTTCCATATTGATGCTATTAGGAAAAGCCACACTTCCTCCCAGGAACTCCTGCAGGCATCTCTTCAGGAGTGCTACTACCTGGGCACTCTTTGGTGCTCTACATTTTGGACCGAAGTCCAAAGACATCCCTGTTACCTGGACCCTTTGATGTGGACTGACGGATGCCAGTCAGGCACAATGGAGAGAAGACACTTCGCACTGCTGCCGCGTTTTACCCCAGCTTCTCACTGCCGTGCCTACAACACCATTCCCTTTTCTGCCTCCTAATTGTGCCTCTGGGTCCTTTATGGGAAGGGTGACTTTTTCCTCTTGACAGACAGTATTATAGCATAGACCTGTCCTTGTCACTCTTTATTGCTTTTAATAACTCCAAAATCTCTTACAAGATGTCTAGAGCGTCATAAACATATGTTGATGGCCCTATGTTATCAGCCTGGAAATGGACAAGATCACAGACAATGTGCCAGAGGAAGGAAGACAGAGAACATGCTGTTATAAATAGATGTGTAGCTTGAAGATGACCCTTTCAGACGTGGGGACGTTACTTGGCAATAGGAAGGAAGTGAGGAAAAGCAATAATAATTTTCTTGTACTTAGGGAGTTCTCCAGGGGGATGCTAAACGCTTGCGGTGTTCAATCCAATGGGCATCTTGGCTTATCAGAGGTTTAAACATTTATCATAGTTATTTCATGACAATGGAGAGTGAATTAAAAGTTTAGAATGGAGCAAAAGTAGTTTGGATAGTTGAAAGTCGGCAAATACGATCCATAATTTTAACTTAGGAAATCAAAATGAAAGACGTGAGAACAACAGACCTTACATTTCGTCATCCTGAACTTATTAAAAATGCAAGCCTTGGGGGACCCTTTCAGGTAGTAAGTTGAAATGCTAGTACTGAACCTCATTTCCTGGCCTCTTGATCTAGCATTCATACTCAGCAGGTAAATTTTAATCAGGAAGCACCTAAAAGGTATATTGGTTTTGTTATTTGGTGCTCAAAGATGTTCCCAAGGCCTTGGTTTAGATTTGTGCCTAATAGACCTCAGAACTCCCAGCATCTGGGGGGAGAGACAAGCTACAAAAACAGCATCGCCGCCAACAGCCTCAAAGTCATGACAGTGGCCGTCCTCGGCGTGCGGACACCTTGGTGTTAACCCTTTCAGTACCCTGTTTAGACAGGTACTATAACCACAGGATAAGGGGAAGTGTGCAGGAATGGAGGTGAGGCCTTGGGTAAGTTCATTAACTCCTCTCAGAACTGTAATTTCTTCATCTGTAAAGGAGGAATTTATCATCACTTATAATAATAATTAATATTGCTCTGACATTGTTTTCTAAAGATTAAATGAATAACATCTGCAAAGCACGTAGCCCGGGGCCTATTTTAAGGTTGCTAGTTACGATCATCATCATCATCCCATTTTTCAGATGAAGAAACAAGGCTCAGAGATTCGAGAAGCAGGGAAGTGGAAGGCAGGAACTGAGTCGGGGGCTCCCGTCTCCTGAACCCCTGCTGGTCGTCGGCCCACAAACCTGTCGCGCGTTAGGAGATGTCGCTTTGGGGGAACAGAGGGCGTGGAACGGAGGTTTCGCCTTTGGCCAGGAATCTAACTCTCACTTTGGGGAGAGGTGGCAGGGATGTGGGAAAAAGCAGTTATTTGTGGTTGAGGCCTCAGGGACCGCAGGTCGCTGCCTCTAATTAGCACTCTTTTCTCTGTTGCGTGTCTGCCTTCTCTCAATGCTGTTGCCCTTTCCGTGCATCGTGGTTGCCTGGCTCTAGAAAAATGTTTCCTTAGGTCACCCACCCAGGTCTGCCTTCTCTGAACTCACTGAATGCCATGGGTACTAAAAGAAGGGAAAGAGGATAATCTGCCAGTTAGAGATTTCCCCCCTTTTGTGTTGGACAGATTTGGCTGCACAACCCTAGACAATTTACACAGCTTTATCTGTAGCATCTTGTGGGTGAGGCAAAGTAAGTGCTCTTCTTGAATAAGAGTCACCGCAGGTGGGAACATGACGTTGTAAACATTCACTCTGGCCTTCTATCTATTTAGTTCCTTTTCTGTTAAAGAATAAAAACCTGTACTGTGCAATAGCCCACCCTTTGCAAAAATCTGGGAGGAGAGATGGTTTTTTAATTTTTTTTTGAGCCTTTGAGTTTTTTTTAAAAATTTTTTATTGAAATGTAGTTGACTTACAATGTTAGTTTCAGGTGTACAGCAAAGTGATTCAGTTATAGATATACATACATATATTTTCTTTTCAGATTCTTTTCTAATATATGTTATTACAAGAAATTTAATATAGTTCCCTGTGCTATATTGTGTTGTAGGTCCTTGTTGTTTATGTATTTTATATATAGTAACGTGTGTCTGTTAATCCCCAGCCCCTAATTTATCCCTCCCTGCCCTTTAAAACAAACTATGATTACCAAAGGGTAAAGGGCTTCTGTTCTGTAGTATAATCTCCTGGTAGGGATTGGTGAACTCACCATTCATTGGTCTTTAGTGGCTTCTCCCTCTGTGAGTCTCCCCTGCGTTAGATGCTGTTGTTTGCATTTCTTGGTTGGAGCGGAGGCCTCCTGCAGGCAAGGACCAGGCTTCCTGCTCTTCCCTTGCACCTGGGACAGAGCCCCGCCCAGCCAGCATCAGAACACGCAGAGCTAGGGGATCTCTTTGGACCAATCTGGGCTCAGCCTTCTTGCTGGCCACTAACCTGAAAAATGAGTGAAAAGAAGGAAACTCAGTCTTGATTCCAGAAGACAGAAATGCTTTTAGCAAGTTGGATGCCTTTGAAGTCAGTCATTATGGACACCAGCTGAGGATGTGGAAGGTGTGGAAAGGGAGAGAAAAAAAGGGGGAGGGCAGAAAGATGCAGAAGGATCTGAAGATAGAAAAGAGGCTAGGAGAGGGGACATGTTTTACACACCCAATTATTTTTCCCAGTTCCCAACCCCTGGCTTGGGCCAGTGTGCTCTGCCATGACCCCAGCTCCAAATCTCTTCATTTATTCATTTATTTTTAAAGCTTAATCAAGAGAATGGATTTCAAGTCAGAGAGAGGTGGGGGCTGAAACAACTGAGGCAGTAAAATGTGTGTCACTCTTTTCTTCCTTCGGCCAAGTCAGGGGTTCCGTCATTAGCAGGGAGCTGGAGATGGTAAATCTGACTCTGATCTCGAAGGTCCCTGGTGGAGGGCCGTGTGTTTTCTTTCTAGAGATATCCCTGAAGAGAGAGCAAAGAGGAAAGATAAAGGGAACCGAGTCAAGTGAAGAGGAAACATTTTTTAAAAAGTGTAACACTGATTGGAGTGGATAGATTTGATTTTTGTTGTAAAGGCAATTACGAGAGCTTCTTCTTCTTCGCAAGGATGAGAACGATTCAGCAGGCTTGTTCGTGTACACACAGTGATCGTCAGCTGGGGTCCACTGCCAGCTTTTCAGAGTCGACTCCGTACCGGACCCTGGGGACGCTGAGCAATGCAGCCTTCGCATCCTGTTCCCGGTGTCTTCCATCTGTGGCACTTTCTGTCACTTAGTTTCCAATTTGCTTGAAATAGTTTTATTTACTCTAAAGCAGGATGTGGCTTATGGTGCCAGTGATGGGCTCTGCAGCTCCCACATCACAGAAAATGCTGTCGGCACAGTATCAGAGACTACAAAGCTAACAGGTGGAAGTTGGGAAAGCCAGCAGCAGGCACAGATGGCGGTGCAAAAACCTTAACTTCATTCCCCCGCAGCCATGCTTTGTAGTTCCATACTCCTGCTAATGTGGCACACAGCGACCATCAGCAAGGCTCTTTTGATCTATCCTCCTGGGAGAGGCAACCCTAGAATTTCATTTTAGTGATTTGGTGTCAGCATTTTTCCCGTCCTCCCATGAAATCTGTTCCCGACCCTGCTGAGGAGTAACACAATAGGTACTAAAGATCAGTGAACTGGTCCAAAGGCGCAGTTCAGTTCATGTTTATTGCCTCCCCCATTGAGTTTCGACACTGGGGCTATAAAGATGATAACAGCCTATTTCCTCATATGGGAGCCAAGAGAGACAAAGGCAAAGGAAGTCTGGGCGCAGGTTGAGACACTGTCTACGCTTCATGGTATTTTTGGAAGAAATGAGCCAAGTGCTAGATTTCTTGAACAATACCAACAATCCTCTTTGGCAAGAAAGGTGGAGATGGAAAACCGAACAGGTAAGTAGGGAGAAGGAGGGAATTTGGTGGTGGTGTTGCGTTACAATTATAATTGATTGAAGGGAACTTTTTTTGTTTTAAATTGAAGTACAGTCAGTTACAATGTGTCAATTTCTGGTGTACAGCACAGTGTCCCAGTCATGCATAGACATACATGTATTCCTTGTCATATTTTTTTTTCATTAAAGGTTATTACAAGATATTGAACATAGTTCCCTGTGCTATACAGAAGGAAACTTTTTATATTGAAAAATTTCAGTTTTGTAGAAAAGTGAGAAAAACAGTATGACGCGTTCCCATATACCCTTTACATGGATTTACAAGTGGTTAACTTTTGGCCTCATTCATGTGCGCCGTATGCAATTTTTTTGAACTATAAAGTAAGTTGTTTAATTGGCATGATCACACCCTTAAAAGAAGTAATAATTCCATATTGTCATCTAATAAAGAATCCATATTCAAATTTCCCTGGTTGTCCCAAATATGTCTTTTATAGATTTTTTTCCTTCCCAGTTCATGATTCGACCAAGGTTCACACATTGCGTTTAGTTGTTGTATCTCTTAGTCTCTTTGGATTTATATTCCTGTTTTGCTTTGTTCCATGACATTGAAATTTTGAAGAGCTTAGACTGGTTCTATTGAAGAATATTTCCTATGTTGGATTTCTCTGATTGTATCTTCGTGAATAGATTCAGGTGAAATGTTTTTGGCAAGAGTCTCACGGATAGGTGTTGATGTGGTGTGCCAGCTTTAAGCTGAGGATTCAAGTCCTTCATGGCCTTGTGTGTATGTACCTATCGGTACTCCACTGCGGGGAGGGTTTTAGTTTTATTAAACTTTTAAATGTCCTATTAGCCCCCAGGAGTTAAGAATTGGGGTAGAGAAGGAGTAAGTCATTATTAGCAGGTTAATAGGTATTCAGTTTACAATTACATCTTCTTAAACCATTAGACATTTTGAGCATTTTTATACAGTACTTTCCTTATATTTTCTCAAAGTAATGCTATACATGGTAAAACATTCAAATAATAAGGACGTATTACAAAGTGAAAAGCATCCTGACTCCAGTTCTCCAAGTCCTTTGTCCTTCTTGGCAGAGGTAACCTGCCTTGCCTGTTTCTTCAGTGTCCCTCCATGTTATCTAAGTGTAGGTGGATATGTGTACTTTTACTTTATTATTTTACACGAGTGGAAGAATTTTGCAGAGGAGGTGTGTCATCAGTGAATTTGGCTTAAATCTACTGCTTATATCTGAAGTGAAAAAAAGAGGGGAGGATATAGCATAGTGGCAGAGCCTGTGCTTAGCATGCATGAAGGTTCTGGGTTCAATCCCCAGTCCCTCCATGAAAAATAAATAAATAAATAAGCCTAAGTTTCCTGCCCCCCCCCAAAATAATTAAAAAAAGAAAAAAAGTCAATTACATATATTCACAAAATAATAATAATAATATAAAAAACCCAAAGCAGGAGGAATCAGTTCTGGTGAGCTCACCTGCCACCCCACTCAATAAGTGAGCAAGAGAGGGACACATCAAGCCCCTGTTCCTTCAACTGAACTCATTCTCACCATGCGCAGAGCCCTGTGCCCAGGGTGAGGCTAGTTTTTTATTTTTATTTTACTGTGATAAGAACACTTAACATGAGATCGACCGTCTTAACAGATGTTAAAGAGGGCAATACAATATTGTTAACTACAGGTACAATGTTGTCCAGCAGGTATCTAGAACTTAGTCACGGTGCATTACTGGAACTTTATATCCAGTGATTAGCACCTCCTCCTTTCCCCTTCCCCCAGGCCCCGGAACTTCCATTCTGTTCTATGAATTTGACTATTTTAGATACCTCACATCAACAGAATCATGTTGTTATATGTCCTTCTGTGATTGGCTTATTTCACTTAGTGTAATGCCCTTAGGTTTCATCCATGTGGTCACATGTTGCAAGATTTCCTTCTCTCTTCTGGGTGAAGAGAGGTTGGCTTTTAATAAAGACTGTATCTATCACACAACATGGCCCCTATGTGGAAGCCACCTTCAACCGATGTGCAACTGAAGAACCAGACATGCCTTTCAATATGAAAGGGAACACCGGCCCCACGCGGGATTTACCAAGAGAGGGTTTGTGAGCCTCCAAACCGGCATTGCTCCAAGGAGTCTTCGAGGGACCTTTGGACTGTGAAATTCCAGCCTTTCTCACTGACTGAGACTTCAGCTCTGTGCTTTTTAAAAAATTAATAGGGTATCTTGGTTGTTCTACACCAGCATGCAGAGACCTACTTTATTATTTTTTTTAAATAGCTACATGGTGTTCCATTACATAAATGTATCAGGATTTGTTCAAACTCAGTCCTCTATTGATGGATACTTAAATTGTTCTCAGACTTTTGCTATTACTATTATAATGCGGCAAGGAATGTTGTATCTTTTTATAATAATACATTTCGGGGAGCTCGCATGACCAAGTGACCATAGGAGAACAATTAGAATACTTTTGCTATATTTATTGAAAATAAGGACTTTGTTTTCATTTCTGGTTACTTTTGTATTGAAACTGTTCTGGTCCTAATTCCTATGATGTTGACTTTTCAAAACTGAGTTTAAAAGATATCAATTACCCTTTAAAAAAACCCCATTTACCATAGTTTTAAAGTCCACTTAATGGCATTAGGATTCCAAAAGACAGTTTATATTTTTGGTGATTAGTGTTTATTCAACAAATATTTCTTGAGTCCCTGTATGTACCAAGGGTAATATTAAGGGTTTGAAACTTTATCCTCCCAGTATCTTTAAAATTCTGCTGAAATTGAAGACTAAGAACTATTTATTTGATAATTGCTCATTTATGCCATAAAATTTATAAGACATTTGTGTACCAAGGAAGTGGAAAGGAGGGGAAAGGTAATTTATTGATATTAAAAATTATATTTTAATCTATTTTCAAGGTAGCAGTTATAGAAACTGGTTCCTTTCTTTCTTTTAATTTCTTTATTTCCTTTAAAAAAATGGCTATACTGAATATTATGGCTTAATAGTAAATGGTTTTGGAAGCTCTGAGCGTCCTAGATTCTAGGATAAAGTTTTCAAAATATACCACATTAGAAACTGGTTTCTGTTACAGGGGTATAACTAATCCCTGATTAAGGTTGTAAATCTAATACACATAAAGGATACAAGATATTTAAATGCAGTTGATATATGCTTCCCTTAACTTTATACAGCAGATTGTTACAATCTTCATTTGTTCAATTGATATCTATATATTAAAGTTAGTTTATTTTAAGATTTTTGAATGAGGTATATATGCATGTGATATAAAATTTAAATCTGATACAAAAGGCATCTAATTCTGTTCTACAGAGCCAACTAAATATAGCCAAATTCTTCTGAGATGTTCGAGGCAGACACAGGCAATGATACAGGTTTACATATCTCCCTCCCTTCATCGCTTCCTTCCTCCCACCAGTTTTAATAACTGTTATGGTCAGTCCTTCCTCATTCTCCTTTTTGTTTTTCCCTAGATGCTTTTTCCTGGCTCTTATTGCTTATTTAGTTTTATATAGGAACTTTAAAATCAACTTGCTTTGTTTGAAAAAAAATTCCTACTAACAGTTTTGGGAGTGGAATGTCCAGTGTTAATAAATTAACTTTTAAAGAACTGACATCATAAGATGCTGAGTCTTTAAACCAAAAACATGCTATGCCTTTCCATTTGTTTCAGTCTTTTTTAAAAAAAAATAACTATTAGGTTTATCTTGAAGAATTTTAATCTTTCTTTCTTTCTTTCTTTTTTTTTTTTTTGTGGGAAATAGAGTGATCCCTTCTGTTATATCTTCTGGTTGTTGTTTGTATGTTTGAAGACTATTGATTTTTCCAAATTATGATACATATATATTTTTACCATACTGGAGTCTTTCATTGTTGGTAATAGTTTGCCGGCTGACTCTCTTGAGTTCTCCAGCTAAACAATCATTTTATCTACACATACCCTCAGAACAATATTAAATTATGGTGATGTTACATTGTATGGCCAGGGTAACTTATTTCTGTGCACATTTTTGAACAAAGTCTCTCTGGCTAACTGCTTAACTGAAAAGCAATATAAGCTGTTAAATATGAACACAAAACAAAACATCCAGACCTACAGTTACCACAAAAAAACAAAACTAAACAACCAGCCAACAAAACCTGTTCTCATTTGCAACTGCTTGTGAACCAGACTTAATACAAAACAAAAATGAAATGTTTGGATACTGAGGTGAAGATTTGTATCACTATCATGCACAGCCTCCAATGTCAAATTTTTTTGTGTGTTCCTTAAAACTCACTATTCTCATTTATTAATCTTATAATAAACACATTTCACAAATTTGAACTAAGAACATTGTAGTATAATATTGCTTTTATTTTATTTTTTTATGTTGTAGATTCACGTGGGAGTCCATTTGAAAACTGAGTTTAGTTGACAAAAAAAATGGAAAATGCTGGAATTAGTCCTCTCGCCTCTCCCTTTACTGGCACAGAACTTGACATTGTGGACCCAGTGTCAGTGGCTCAGTGACCCTACATTTCCCGTCTTTTGTGCTGGACATAGCTGCAGAGAGGGAATCTTAAGACTCTAGTGAGTGAAATTCTCAGTACTGTTGATTGTTTGCTTACCTGTGATGTATGGATTGTGAAGATAAAGCAGGGTGGGACCCCGACCTACCCAGGCATATCTTTCATCTGAATATGAAGGAAATGATTCATTGACGCTCAACCAGAAAGCCCTTGCCTGGAAACCACAGTTCAGTATTGCGTAATCAAGCCTTTGAAAACAAAATATCCGAGAAAATAATTTGGAGGTCAATTCCCATCACTTTCTCTTATTAGTTTAACTCTTTGTTTGTGTTCATCATAGTAACCGCCAATGTGTTCTGTTTTGCACTTCCCTGAGTGTATTCGCGGTAAACGTGTGAGGTGGTGAGGTCTGTGTCAACACTCTCACTTTACAAGCGAGGAAAGTAAAGCTCACACTAGGCTCAGGTTTGCGGAGGCAGAAAGTGGTAGAACCAGGAATGACTAAATTCAGGTCTGCCTAGGCAGTGGGAGGGAGGGCATGGATTATATAACTTCATCTTCTAGAAACTCAGTTTTCTGGTCTGTGGAATGAACGTAATAGTCATTTTGCAGTGTTGCTATAAAAATGAAATTCGATAATGTAAGTTAAACATCTAGGTTTGTATGTAACAGATGCCTGGACTTCAATACACATTTATTTCATTCACTTTTTAGCTCTTTAATCTCCATGCTGTGTTTATAGTTCTATAGCTGTGGCCTTAATCAGTATATTAAAATTTCCACTCCACTACCTAATTCCTCTATACGGCAGTAGTAAATTATATTGTCTCCTGAATATAATACTTTTTCTAGAACTAACTTACAGCAAGTTTCTCAGGGTATTTTAGTTACTAACCCCTTCCCCCACTTTTGGGCAAAGGGCCAAGAGTATTTTGAGGGGATTAAGATGAACCTACAATGTATTGAATCACACCATTTCATAGAGTTAGAGTGAAGTTACGATATGGTTACAAGGTGACAGATCTAAAGGGGCAATAAGCAGTTGGCGTAAGCAAAAATCATAGAACTCCATTTATCTGCCAACACATTTGTATAAGAGATTACACTCCTGGTTAGGAATTTCCTGCTGTATGTCTTTTTTTTTCCTATGGAACTTTTCAATAGCTTGTAAGGGGCTCTTGTGCTTCCCCTTCAGGCTTGGCTGTTATCAGTTCCACTCAGATATTCCTTCCTATTCAGTTTGGAGTGTTTTGTGACACTTATGAATGAGTGCCTCTATTTTTTTTCATGACTAGAATGCTGATTTATATCACAGGAGACCCATCACTTCTGCTTCCTCCCCTCCCCGCCACAGGACTGTTGTAAGAATTTACCCTTCAAGCCAGGCATTAATTACTTGAATCTCCAGGAAAAGGATACCATAAAAATCAAAAGCCACATGTGAACTTTATAAGAAATCACTTCCTACTAAAATAATACACAAAGGTAACAATTAAGAAAATTTCTTAGGTAAATGAGGAAACACATTGGAGTGTTTTTAATTATGTAGGTCATGCCAAGTGAAAGGGCGAGGGCTCTGGAGAGAATATTTGATGTGAAGCAGAAAACCAGAGTCTGAGCCGGGGCTCTGCAGTCTATTACATGATCATGGGCAAGACCCCTAGGGCTGCCCAGTCAGGTTTTCTTCGGCTGTAGAAACGAGTACCGCATCATCGCTCTTCATCTCTGTTTTATTTCATTAGGACAACCGTGACAGCTCAGAAAATCTTAGTGTACAGATGTGAGATAAAACTTGACTCAGGCAGCCTTATTTCAATGTGGTTGGATCCACAAATGTTTAGCTCGTTCAGTGTTCATCCAAGTAATTGGTGAAGAAAGGAACATAAAAGAAATAAGTAGATTTTATGTTTTTAACTTTCGGTGGAGAAACATGGTTTTATGGTTTATTAAAAGATTCAGCAGTAACTGGCTAGTGGATTACTTAACCTCCTAAATGGAAACCAACTTCAATCTTCTTTTCTTTTTATTAATTTTATGTGAACAAACTGCCAGCAAAGAGAAGAAATTAATTTCCCAAGATGACTTTTGCATCAATTGCATAGAACTGATGTCAATTGTATCATATCAGATATTTTGATCGTATCAGATAATTTGATACCTAAATTAAAATGTCTGGTCCATTATACAGGCCTAAGGGTAAAAAGAATTTTTTTTATGACTTTTCTTCTTGACTATAAAAATGGTATTAATTTCCAGAAATTCAAGTGTGGGTAAATAGAGGGACTCTTGGAAAACTCCATTGTGCTAACAGATAAAAACGGAAAATGAACTGGAGACGTGTACATTTGGGAAAAGGATGGCAAAATATTGTCTCTCTGCAGGTGATATGGTTTTCCCAAGTGGGCCTATTTGGTAAAACTAGAAAATCAATTGCAATATTTTTAGAAGTAGTAAGAGAATTTAGTAAGAAGATAGGTTAGAGGTAAAGACACACAACTGAATAGCTTTCTTATGTATCAAAAATTGCCAGTTAAAAAATAGAAGGGAGAAAACAGTTCCAGTCTTACTAGACCATAAAGACCATGAGAATGATTTTTGTTCACTGCTGCGTTCCCGGCTCCTAGAACGGTGCCTGGCACGTGGTAGACAACAGGAAACATTGATTGAGTAAGTGAGGGAGTAGTAACTAAAGTGTCACACATTGATTAGGAACAATTTGAAGATGAAATTCATGGGGGCTTGACAAGGAAAATCATTCAGCTGCGCTGAGAGTCATAAAAGAAGAATCGAAAACATAGAGAAAGAACTGGCTCATACTTGGAAGTGTTCAGTGCTGTAAAGTTGTAAGTTCTTCCTAAGATAATCTGTTGATTCAACATTAGTCCAGTCAAAATCCCATGGATTTTCTTTTTGAACTGATCAACTTGATAAAATATTTCATGGAAGAACAGTAATGTAAAAAGAGCTGATGAATTCTCAAAAAAAAAAAAAAAGGGTAGTGATTGTATGTGGGATGTTTTTCTCTGCCAGATAGTCATTCATTCATTCAACAAATATTTTGGAGAATCTATTCTGTGCTCGGCAGTGTTCCAGGCACTGGGGATACAGAAGAGACTAAAAATCCCCATTCTCGTGGAACTTAGGTTAGAGATACAGACAGTATGCAGAGGAATAAGTAAAATATATAGGATGTCAGGTGGTGACATGCGTTAAGGAGAATAAAGCAAAGAGGACAGTAAGTAGCGGCAGGGTGCAGGGCAGGGGTGGGGATGGGAGAACGTGTCGTCGATGGGCTGCTTGGGAAAAATCTCACAGGAAAAGTGGTGCTGGAGTGAAGACCTACAGGAGGTGAGTCATAAGGTTATCTGGAATGTTAAAAGTTACAGTAATTTAAACAGTGTGGCCTTAGCTCCAAAGTGCCAACAGAAAAAGTGGAACAAAATATTGAGTCCAGGCTCAAATATATGTGAAGATTTAGCATGTGATTAAGTGGCCCCAAAGATCAACTGTTTATAAATGGTGCTGGAACAACTTCCTAGACATTTGGAAAAAAATAAGTTGGGATCTTCCCTTATAGAGACAAAAGTTACGAACGAATAAAAGACTTAAATGTTGAAAAACATACCTTAAACTGCTAGGTGAATATTTAAGTAATTATTTTAAAAACATTTTTATCTGTTAAAACATGATTTAAAAAAAGCCAGAAAACAAAATAGAAGATCCAGAGAGCTGACCATACAGAAGCTTAATGTGTCAAAACAAAACAAACAAAAAATCAAAATCCCCACCCAGAAAAGTGACTTTTTTTTTTTTTTTGCAAAACAACACACATCACAGAAACACGGAACTTCCTCATTCTATTTTTTTCACCCTTCCTGAAGTTAGTGTAAATATTTAATGTGATATGTTTTTTCCCCTTACTCTTAAGAGCTGTTAAATTGATAATTCATATTCTAATAAACTGCCTATTAGAAAGCAGATATAAGGTATATAAAGTGTTTTAGAAAGCAAATACATTTTTGCACACTCCAACAACAAAAGTAAAAAGAATATAAACACTATTCACAAAGAAAGAGAAACATTAAAAAAAAAAGTGAAAAGGTATTTAACCTCTTGAGTGATCAAAGAAAGCTAAGCTGAAACATGCCGAGATGCAATTTATTACCTGTTGGATTGGTAAGCTTGAGGAGGAGAAATTATGAGAGACAAAGGGGAAACAGCATTCTCATTTACTGCTAATGCGACAGTAAATTTGTTTAGTCTTTCATCAGAACTAAATATGTTCATGCCTTATAAATTTTCTCAGATTTTCCACCCAGATGTAACTGAACAAGTGATCAAAGATATCTGTATGAGAATGTTTATCGTGGCATCATTTGCAATCATAAAACACTGGAAATGACCATGGATGCTTATTAATAGGCAAATGGTTAAATAAGCTACAGTACATACAGAGTATGGAATACTACGCAGTTATTATTTATATGGAAAGATATCTATAATCAATTGTTAATTAAAAAGACCATAACAGTCATTTGGGAAGGCAGTTTAGCAGTCTTAGAAAGCCAAACATGGTCTTGCCATATGACCCGGCAATCACACTTCTAGGTATCTATCCAAAGGGGTTGAAACTTATGTCCATATGAAAACCTACGCATGCCTATTTATAGCTGCTTTATTCCTAGTTGCCAAAAGAATGGAAGCAGCCAAGATGTCCTTCAGTAGATGAATAGATACATTAACTGTACTACATCTAGACAATGGAATACTATTCAGCAACTTAAAAAAAAAAGAGCTATCACATCATAAAAAGACAGAAAAAACACAGAAGAAACTTTAACGTGTATAGCTAAGTGAAAGAAGCTAATCTGAAAGGCTACATGCTGTATGATTCCAACTATATGATGTTCTGAAAATGGCAAAACCACGCAGACAGTAAAAACATCAGTGGTCGCTTGCAGGGGGTGGGTGGGGGGAGGAATGAATAGGTGGAGAATGAGGGACCCTTAGGACTGGGAAGCTATTCTGTATGATACTCTGATGGTGGTTACATGACATTATGCATTTGGTAAAAACCATAGAAGAGTGAATCCTAATGTAAACTTTAGTTACTAATAATATATCAATACTGTTTCATCAGTCATAACAAATATACAACATCAATGCAAGATGTTAATTGCAGGCGGGATGGGTGTGCGTGGCAAGGAGGAATGAGGGTAATGAACGCTCCGTACTTTCCATTCATTGTTTCCATAAGCCTAAAGTTGCTCGAAGGAATAGTCTATTAGTTTAAAAGAAAACAGACTATGAAGAACATGTATGCTTGATTCTCTTTGTGTGGTGTGGTGTGTGTGTCTGTGTATTTGTGCATGACTGTGTGTGTAGAGGGATGTGTGTAGAAATAAATTCAGAGGATTTATATCAGATTTATTACAGTGGTGTCTGCCAGTGGTGAATCTGTGAGTGATTTTTGCTTTTTGATTGGTGTCTTTCTATACTATCTAAATATGTTATTCAAATAAATGACAAACAAGGTGACTAAGTTTTTAAGATGGGAAGGGATATAAAGAAACCACTTCATCTCATCTCTGTTTGGGCCAAGTTTTAGGGCCAAGTTTTCCTTCTAACCTTAAGTTTTTCCAAACATGCACGATGCCTTTATGAAAAAAGCCCCCCAAAGTGGAAATCTGAACTTATAAACATATACATTAGACGTGGATATTTGATTAACAAAAAATGTGATCACAGTTCAATCAAGATGCCAAATTATTTTATAATGATGATATTTAACTTTTTAAGAGGGTGTGGAAGAAGAGAGGAACCAAAGATCCTTTGGAGAATCTCCTGAAAACTATGGCCCCTCCACTCAAAAAATTTTTCATGTGCAGATATAGTCATAGTCTTGCATACTGCATACAGTGTTGGCTGTGCTGACAGTCCTTCAGTAAATCTCAGGTTAAGACCCTCACTGTGTTAGTGCAGCCAGTATGAGAACACTATAGAAGTTCCTTAAAAAACTAAAAATAATTACCATATGATCCAGCAATACCACTCTTGGGCATGTATCCAGAAAAGACAAAAACTCTAATTCGAAAAGATACATGCACACAATATTCATAGCAGCACTACTCACAATAGCCAAGACATGGAAGCAACCTAAATGTCTATCAAAAGATGAAACGATAAAGAAATTGTGAGACACACACACACACAAAAACACACACGGAATACTACTCAGCCATGAAAAAGAAATGAAACGATGCCATTTGCAGCAACATGGATGGAGCAGAGATTATCATGTTAAGTGAAGTAAGTCAGACAGAGAAGACAGATATCATATGATATCACTTACATGTGGAATCTAAACAAATAATACAAATGAACTTATTTACAAAATAGAAATAGACTCACAGACATAGCAAACAAACTTATGGTTACCAAAGGAGAAAAGAAGGGGAGGGATAAATTAGGAATTTGGGATTAACATATACATAGTACTATATATAAAATAGATAAACAACAAGGACCTACTGTATAGCACAGGGAATTATATTCAATATCTTGTAATAACCTATAATGAAAAAAATCTGAAAAAAATACATATATGTGCATAACTGAATCACTTTGCAGTACACCTGAAACATTGTAAACAACTATACTGAAAAAATAAGACCCTGTTCTGTAGCATTTGAACATGATTCGGGACTTCAGTTCACTCAAGCGTTTCAAACAAAATCACTTGTGTTTTATATAATATTTTACAAAATCCTCTCCCATTTGAGGTTTCATTCAAGCATCTCAACTGTCTGAAATAAATAAGGAATATAATGTTTATTCTAATGTTGATAGCTGAGAAGGTTAAGGGCTCAGTGTGAGGATAAAGATTTGTTGGAGTCTTTCCAGTAACAGAGGGTTTGCACCAGGACTCAGTTCTGTTCTTTTGACGTTAAATCTGATTCTCTTTTTACCCCATTCCAATGGAGCACTCTACTCTACAGGCTTGGGACTCTCTTGAGTTTAGTAAAATAGTATTTAGTTGGGTCGTGGTAGTCTTCGATTTGCTATCTCTGTAGCACAATATTTTCATCTGCACAGAATAGGTACTTGGTCACTATTTGTTGATAATATTTAAATTTCATTTAGCAGCAAATTCTGGTACTGCTGAATACTGTCATTATTTACCTACCCAACTCTATGCAGAGTCAAGATTTTGGTAACAGTCCAGTTCTTTTGATCAAGACCTGGTAATTCCTAATTGATGCTTTCAGTCATCAGTTTTTCTCCCTGAATTGTTCAGCAGTGAAATCGTGGGAAATTTAACAACAGCAAACATAGATGTATATATTTGAAGATAGTTAGAGTTTTAAAAATAGTTTTACCTTTGAGGTTTTTTTTTTTCCCTTGTCAAATATTATTTATGAAGAACCGTGAGGGTAACTGGAGAGAAAAATGTCACAGAGAACAATTCCCTTGGGGTGAGTCTAGGAGGTTCATGGTGTATATATAAGGTACCTCTTATCAGAAGGCCATCAGTGACGCCATTTCTTCTTTCAGTAAAGCAAAGCAAGATTTCTTTTTATACATTTTCCCTATTTGAGTTACTTAGTCATTGATATCAGAGAAGGCATCCCTCATGTATGTTTGTACATGCCTTTTCAAAGTACACAATACAAAGTTCAAAGTACAGCGTTCTTTTGTTGCTGAAGGAATTGTCCAAGGCTTGAGGGTAGTTCTCTCTAAAGATGTTTTGTTGACCATGGTGGATTGGGGGATTAACTGAGTCCATGCCTGGAGACTAACTTGGAGGGGAGGACCAAGGGAACAGAGTGTAGTGTGAATGGGGCAGAGGTGGAGGAGGGAGCGTTGGGCTGGGGGAATCAGGGCATGAGTGCCTCTGGCAGGTGTGACCACTGCTCCGGGGGTTTCCCGTGCTCTCTGGCTCTCTGCTAAATGCTCTGCAGGGATCTTCTCTGCTCTGCAGAAACTAGGAGGGGGCAGATATTATCATCTGTGCCTAAAAAATGAGGAAACTAGCTCAGAGAGATTCAAGTAAATAACCCAAGTTGTCACAGCAGGTCACCAGCCGAGTGGGGATTCCAGCTCAGGAATGTTTGGACGCCAAGCCCACGTGCCTTACCATGATGCATATGCCCATCTAAGCAACGCTGACATTACAATAATTTCTCCCAGTTTGGTTAACTGCCCAGGATTTTTTTTTTCAACACAAGTAGCACATGCTCCAGTTTATTTTTAGTCAGAGATGAGTCTATAAGAGATGTAGGTCTTTTGTGGCTTGTTGAAATGTATTGTCATTAGTCCTTCTTGTGCATCAGAATGAACTTGTTAGTTGAAAACAGACTCCTTCACTCCTTTGTAGGACTGGGATAATGTACTCTGTAAATCTGGAATTTCTCTTTCTCCTGGAGTGTGGAAATTCGCATTTGTCTCTATCCCTGTGTTTTTGGCAGTAGCCAGAGACTTCAAGTATTAAACATCAGTGAACTACATACGGCGTATGGTTTTCTGTATTGTATGGGAGGAAAAAAGTGATCTGGGGGAACGATTCCAGCTGGAGTCTCGTGTCCCTCTGGGGAAAGTTGCAGCCGTCTGAAGGTGTGTAAGACGGAACTCTGCTGTACCAGTTTACTTGGCAAACACTATAGCAGGAGTGAGTGATTTCTTTCTGTGGGAGGAAAATTTTTCATAAAGTTAGAAACTTTATGAGAATAACCCATGTCTGATATTCATTTATATATCAAATATTTGTTGAGTAGTAGATGCTGGAAGTACCATGAGGAACTAATCATTGTTCCTGCTTTCAAGGAACCCACAGGCCAGAAGAGGTAGACAATATATTATTAAATTCCAGGAGAAGGTATCAAGGGTCCTAACCACAGGGCCTTAGGGAAGCACCCGGGAAAGGCGCTGGCCTTACTGGGGGGCGAGGTCGCAGACATTGTGCCAGGGGAGGGAACATCGATTCTGAGCAGGACTGGCTACATAATCTGTGGAGTTTAGTGCAAAATGAGAACACTGACCACTTATTCAAAACTATTAAGAATTTTAACATGGCGACGATGGAGCGTTAAATCAGGCACAGGCACTTCTAATCCAATTTCCTTCCACTTAGACTGTAACACCCACAGCGGGAAAATTCCAAGCCATTATTTAACAAAAGGAACCCAGTCTGGGCACTTATGCCATTTGTTTGTTTTGAAATATTATTTTACAACTAACATCTGTGGACCTAAGAGAATATATTTAAATCAATTTGGTGTGGGTCTTAACAGTTTTTGGAAGAACCAGAGGATTTTAGAATGGGTCATGAATATTTATTATTTAATGTATTCCCACCTTCCCGAAAGGGCAGGGAAGTGGCTGGGAACTTCAGGGACTATTTAAGTACATTTACCAACAGCCTAAAAGCCTCTGAAAGAAATAATTTGGGTAAATGTTAAAAAGCAAGTGTTATTATGTTTGTTGGAAACCAGTATAGAAACCCTACCTGTTGATTACAAAAAGCAGAAAACTGTATTATTGGTCTCGACCATTTTCTGCGCCCTTTAATAGTTTGATACCTGCCTATTGGTCTGCCTGTCAGTGGCCAGATGATTTACCGTGCCTCTCGGTGGGAGGAGTCAGCCTCCTGGTCCCACTGGGATCAGGCTCGGCCACGTGATTTGCTTTGGCCAACCCAGTGAGAGGAAGCAATGTGTGCACGTCTGAACAGAAGTGTCAGGCAAACACTAAGGGCCGTTGCAGTTGCCGCTTCCCTGACTCGCAGCCCACATGGCCACTAGAGAAGCTGTCCCTTCAGCTTGGATCCTGAATGGAGGAACCACATGGAGCAGAGCCACAGACCGCCTCTGAAATGTGAATGCGAAATAAACCTTTGTTGTTGGAAAATTGCTGACATTTGGGAGGTAATTAATGACCATAATCTAGTGAAAGCTAACACAGCATCTTATTTATAATAGGGCAATAAGTCACACATGTGGTGTTTGTCTGAAGGCCATTCGGTGATACCACTCCTCTGGGGAGTGACATTGCTCTGATAACGATGATCATATAGGTTCATCCAGGAGCAGGTACACTGGGATTTCTGCTGATGGTGATCTGATCCACTGGAAAATCAAGCTGCATCCATGTGGAGGACAGGGAGGAGGGGGAGGAGGGGGAGGAGGAGGATAAATTCTAATAAATTCTGGCCTCACTGCCTCACCTGGCCCGGCTGCTTGCTGCAAGCTTGTCCTTGAATAAACTGCTGAGCCTCAGTTCCCCATCTGTAAACTTGAAATAGAACTGTTCACGTCACAAGGTTGTTAGGGCAGAGTCAGTTTCTGCCTGTTTCTTTCATGTCAGTGTCTCTTTCTCATGCAGTTTTACCCTCTATGATACAATCAGCTTTTGACTTTGTCTATCATTTTAATTTTTGAACTTCTTGAATTTTGAGTTTTTGTTTTTTTTAGATGTACAACAAAGTGATTCAGTTACACATACATATATACGTTTATACCCTTTTTCAGATTCTTGTCCATTACAGGTTATTACAAGATGTTGAATGTAGTTCCCTGTGCTATCCAGCAGGTCCTTGTTGTTTGCCAGTTTTATATATAGTAGTGTGTATCTGTTAATCCCCAACTCCTAATTTATCTGTCCCCCTCTTTTCCCCTTTGGTAACCGTAAATTTGTTTTCTATGTCAGCGGGTCTACTTTGTTTTGTAAGTAAGTTCATTTGTATCATTTGTTTAGATTCCACATCTAAGTGATATCAAATGGTATTTGTCTTTCTCTGTCTGACTTACTTTACTTAGCGTGATACTCTCTAGGTCCATCCATGTCACTGCAAATGGCATCATTTCATTCTTTTTTATGGCTGAATAGTGTCCCATTGTATATCTACCCCACATCTTTATCCATCCATTTGTCAATGGACACTTAGGTTGCTTCCATGCCTTGTCTGTTGTAAGCAGCGCTATGAACATTGAATTGCATGTACGTCTATCATTTTTAATAAAAAAGAAATAAGACATTTGCAGATTAATGTTGAACTTCTCTTTGTTTCTCTCCAAGTGCCTATTCCTTTACCTCACCCTCCAAAGGCAACCATCATTTTATATTTGGCATATCCTTTATTCTGATATCTAAATATAGTTTATTACATATATAACATGTCTACATGAGTATTATATTACTATATAATATATAATAATTACACCCTTATGATATATAACTTAGTATACTATATTATAGCTATATTAGTCTACACTGTATTGGATATATATGTGTACATAATTAAAATATACATATAATGATATTCTTAACATAGGACAAAATTAGGATAAAAGAGTTAGTAAAAATATTACCTTTTCTTTAAAAAAATGGTGAGGAAAAGCAGTTTCACTTCCCCCTATGACATTTTTAATTCTTTTCTGTCACTTGCCAATTCTTTCTAACTGTTACAATGAGTCAGGCGCCTGTACCAGGAACTTGGAACAAAAGGGGGAACAGACAGAGGTGGACTTGTCCTCTTTGAGCTGACCTCCTAGGGGGAGGAGGCAAAAACTAAATAGTTAAGCAAATAAATAAACATAATAACAGGCCAAAAACCCATTACGTAAAGGTCCTTGGGAGGCTCTTTTTTTCACCTTCTCCCCAAGAAGGGCTTTTTAATGAATGGGTAAGAATGATGGTCAACTTCTATCTGTTTCAAGAAAGGGAAGTAACATTTATTGAGCACCTAAGTTTCAGCTAGTTTATCTGCATTATTTCATTTAAGTCTTATAATAACCCGGGGAGTGGGTTCATTTTATAGATGAAAAAATCTGAAGCTCATGGCAGTCAACTAACTTTCCCAAGATTATCCAGCTGGTAAATTGAAGAGTGGACTTTTAATTCTACAGCAGGTTTCTATAATTCCTATTTCTTCTTCATTCCTAATGATCTCTTTTTAAGTGGAAAAAAAGTGTATCTTTCTGTCTACCCTTATCTCTACATATCTTCTGTTACGTAATTTTTTAGATGATAAATTATTTTATCTTAGAATAAAGTTAAGTTTCAGCTTTTCCTTCCCCTTAAAGGCAGTACTTTTTAAATAAACAGAACACTGAACTTAAGTTCTGGAGAACGAGCTTCAAACCACAGTTCTGCTGCTTGATGGCTGTGTCATTTCTGGCAAGTCTCTTAACCTTGCTGAGCCTCTATTTCCTCATCTGTCAATGGAGAGCATGACGTTGTATAAGCTTAAATTTTGAATAAGTCGGGTCTGGCTGAATGAACTTCGCCACACTTTGCACACTGATATTGCACACTGATACAGATTCTCTTCCTGGTGGTGTGCACAAGAGTTTGTATAACTCGGTCACTCCCTCGGGGTGGTGGCTCAGAGCCCTTGGAGAACTAAAGACTTGAATCCCTGGGTCTGTGGAAGGATCTCCCTATTCTCTGATTCTTACCCTCGATAAATTTTCCAGGCTGGGGAAAAGTTTGCCTGTGGTTCACTCTGCCCTTGAAGGTAAAGGGGGCTCAAAGAGACTTCAAAGGCTTCTCAGTGAAGATGCAGGCACCAGGAGTGACCATTTTCCTTTCCTTTAGCTGCCTGGATGAGTGTAGCTGTAAGAGAGTAGAGTTCAGGAGGGCACGCACTTTGGAAGAAGCCGGGAAAGTGATTTAACTTCAAGTCACAAGATCAATTACTCAACGTTCTAGAACGATACTGAGAGTTGCAGCAGATTCATGGCACAGGCACAGAAGGCGATTCAGGATGTCTCTTTCCTTGGACATTAAAGCTCATTACCTGAAAATTACTCAGCCTTGGCCCTTAGGGAGATCTTAAGTGCCCAGCCCAAATGGCATGATCCTATTTGAAATGCCAAGATCTCACGATAATAAACAATGTTGAAAGGGAAAGGGCACCTCTCTAGGTTAGAGCTCGGCAGTTCGATCTTTTCCAGCTGAGAGCCCCCATCTCCAGATAACTATGTGTCTGTCGTGTAAGGGAATCTGCGGACTTTTAGTTCTGTGCTTGGAGTAAATTATCTCAGGAAAACTAGGCAGCAGTTTTAAAAAAAGGGAGTAAATTCTCACTTCTTAATGTTCTTGCCTATAAATAGCCTCTGACAGAATGGACTCCATTTAATGATGATTTCTCTTCTTGCCTGCAAATTGGGAATCTTAAATCCTACCTGACAGAGGGGTGAGACAGGTAGTGTGAGATAATATAATGACCTCACATGGGCACAGAGCAGGTGTGGAGCGGGTGTCACGTCTCACCTCATGCTCTGTTCATCACACATTTATCTGTAAGGCTCCAGGCTCTGTGCCTTAAAAACCCCACGGGAGATGTGCCAGGTCGCCCTCAACAAGCATGTGGTCTAGGAAGGAAGGTAAGATGCATAGACAACGACTTGTGGGGTTTAAGGAAACCCAAGAAATGGCACCCCTTTTCCAGGCCGTGTTGGGAACTAGCAGACTGAGAGAGTGACCCAGGTGGGTCCTGGAGAATGTGGTATGGATCTATTAGCCCAGGGTATCTGCTGGTCCTTCAGTCTGCCTCTGGGCAACCCAAAGAACCACAGCCTCCTGTGGGAGAGAGGGGTGTACAGGAGGCTGTTTCACAGAGGATGGGCAGAGGGGCTGCATGAAGCTGGTGCAGAGAGAGGGGTGTATATTCCTGCCATGGAGCCTTCTTCACATGGAACCATGAAGGGAAAAGGTTTAAGAAAAACCCCCGAATGAAGTTTGTTCTCAATTTACATGTAAGGGTGAAGAGTAACTGGCACTAATATTAATACTTCCTTACTGGCTGATTTATTTGGTTTCCAAACCCTGGCTCTGTGTTAGACTCACCTAGAGAGATCTAAAAAGTTACAGATACTGGGCTCCATCTATGGGGATTCTAAATGGGAGGACTGGGGGTGGGACCCAGACATCTGCATTTATAAAACCTTCCACAGGTCATTCTGACAAGCATCCAGGGGTCTGACTCACAACGTTGAGCAATGGTCAGCTTGGTTAATCTCTTAAAAAAAAAATACTCTTAGAAAAGGACCAACCTTAATGGGGGTTACACTTCTGTGAGAATAACCCCTTCAGATTTATTTGATTTTTGGCCACAACAGATCAGAGAAGCTTAAGGGAGTCAGCAAGTAAAAAAAGGTAAGTCCTCCTTCTCCTGTATAGTTTTGTGTAGAAAGGACCCCACGGATATATTTTTGCTTATCTTTGTTCTACATTTTGTTCTGTACTTGGTGTGATCAAAGCCCACATTTCAAAAGGTGGTTTTCCCTAGAAACATACATGGGAACACGGCAGATTCCACTGCAGACTGCCTTACCTTCTGGAGCCTATTCCATGTTACGTACTGTGCTAGGTAATCTCTTAGGTGTTTCCACTGGCAAGAGTCAGGCTATAAATGTAGTAGGATTAATGAAGACATTGTGAACTGATGAGAATGTTCAGGCACCATGACTTAATGGAATTTTTTCTGCCCATGAAACTCAGCAACACATGGCGATGCTGTGGCGTGTGTACCCTGCTGGAGACACTGAAAATTGTTTCGGCTTTTTGAATATACATCTGGTTATGTATCTTCAGAACTAGATCTGTGTAAATTTTCTTACCATTTTCATTCATTAACCCAATTTCTGGGAATTATCTTAAGTCCTTTTTTTTTTTTTAAAGTGAATACGCTATAAGTAAGAAGAGAATAATGACTGTATTTTCAAATTACAGCAACAGCTGGAAATTTCAGAAATATTAGTCATCAAGGAAATTATTGCATCATCATGAATGATTTCATTAAATGTTCTATAGACCCTTAAAGCTGATCATTATAAAGTCTATGTAGCACCAGGTAAAATGCTTATGACAAAACATCAAATGAAAAAATAGATGCCAGGATACTAGGTCAAAGTTACCCACGAGCACTGCCAGGGAGTGTGAAGATGGTGAGTGGCTGGTGTGCTGGACCGGTAGAATCTGGAGTGGCTTTTCCTTTGTGGATGTGGTGGCTGGATATTGTTCGAGTTACTCAGCATCCCTTCCCTCCCTACACGGACCCAAGAGGAAAAAGGAACTTCCCACCTCTGGCTAATGAACTGGGGTGATGTATGCCTGGAACTGTTGGTGGCTTTGCCCAGTTTTTCTCTGCTAAATGAAGAAAACTTGCCTGCCGTAAGAGATGATCTAGCTAGAAGGCTAGATCAGGAGTCAGAGAGTTGGACGTATGGATGTACAGACAAAGGAGTAAACAGACTGATGGACGCACGCAATGACAGTTTCTACGTCCCCGAGACAAACCTCTACACTTGTCCTTTATGCGAAACCACAGAATCCCTTTCTTATACCAGTTAACCTTGTGTTAGTCACTTGCAACTGAAAGAATGCTGACAGAAGATTTGGTTTAACTTTGAGAAGTTTTTATTCTGTGTTAGAATTTGTCAGTGCTATTGTATGTTTTTAAATAAACCATTTTTGCTTTCTGAAGTCTCTGGAACATTTTGTACTTGCATGTACATACTGCATGTGTGAATCATTTCCCAGTACATTACCCATAGTCTATTGGACCCTATTGAACTATAATTTCCTCCCATGTCTCTTCCTCAGCCTTTCCTGCAACATCAACGCCATTAACTGTTTCCTCACATCCTGCTTCTGACAATAGCCACCCCGAGAAGGCTTTGGAAAGGGTGGTCTGAATGCCAGTGTGAATGTAAATCTGTCCAAGGCAGGAATGTGGGGGGGGGGGGTTTGAAATAAATCAACAAGCATTAATTGAGCACCTACGATATGCCAGGGGCTGGGGTTACAATGATAGAAATAAAAGTAGAGCCAGCTCTGCCCTTAAGATGCTTCTCTCTGTGGGTGCACGTGGGTGTTCACAGGAAGTCCTGGGGAAGGCCATTCTGGGAGTTTATTTAGCAGTTATTACTGATTTGCTTAATGTCTCTGCACAAGGGCAACAGGCTAATAATTAACACTTATTAAACTTTTATTCTGTGACGCACACCTATGTGTTACCATTTTCTCCTCTTACCAGAGGAAGAAACTGAGGTGCACTGAGGATATTTAAGGTGCCCAAGTGCAGAAGTGGATTTAACCACAGACAGTCTGGCAAACAATGCTGCTTGCACAGTATTATGAGTAATCTGCTCAAAAATGCTGCATCTGGTCCTTAAATCAACTTTTTTTTGGAAAAAAAATTTATTTAAAATATTTATGAAATTAATATCTTGGGTTGAGGTGTCCAGATATCTGACCAGGAAGAGATGAAGGGAGAGTCTCTTTCTCAGCCAGTTATTCTTTGAGCCATGGAGAAAAATGAGCTGAAGAAATGAATTCATCTGTCCATTCATCATTGCAGCAGATGTTTACTGACCATCTGCTTCTGAGTACGTTTCATAGGGAAGCCCTCAGTGTGGCAAGGGCGGATGAAAAATCAACACATCCTTAAGATGCGCCACAGTGTGGTAAATCCTATGATGGAGGAATCATAAAGGTACTGGGAGAGCGTTGGGAGGAGGAGAGAGAGGCGGGAGTGGAAGAAATGCCATGAAATGGGTGACAAGTAAGCTGAGCATTGAAATAGGTGCAGGAATTCTTCAGTGTGGACACGGCAGCCGGGTCGGGGTGGTGCTGGAGGCAAGGCCAGAGGAGGAGAGAGGAGCTGCTTCTAAGCTCACTCAAGAGGGTCTTGAGAGTTTGCAAGTGGCTCTAAGTGCAGGACTAGAAAGATAGGTGGGAGCTATGCAAACTCAGGGAAAACATCTGGACTTATCTTTGAGGTCAGGGGTCTAAAAACTGTTCAGTTGCATCATTTTACTACTCAGTAGTAAAAATAACTTGAACATGTACTCTTCAAATAGGTAGCTATTGAATAATTCATATGGTGATGTAGTTACTTATGTACATGTACTGTCATACTAGTATGTGATATCTTTTACAAAATACACACAGATAAGATTATACAGACAATATTTAACAGTTTTGCTCCCACAACAATATTATTAAGTATCAGCATGAGCAATGTACTTGAAAATGTTAGGTGTTTTTGAAAACTTTGGTGAAATACTTCATGATAGCGTAATTTAAAGGACTGGTTTTGAGTTCAGTTTACTTTGATTTCTAGTTTTAATCAAAACAAGATCCTTCACAAAGAGATGGAGTTTCAGTTGAAGAGTTTGTTGGCAGGATTAACCAAATCATAATGCCGTGTTTCTTTTTTTCCAATCTCAAGCACAATGCTCAGGTTTTTCTTGAAATTTAATGAATAACTTTCCATCTTCCCTGATGTCAATCATTCTTGCAAGCTCTTTGGAAGGTGTTGCATTTTTGGATTTTTAGCAATTAGTTCAAACTCATTGATAACCTTTATCTGGGATATTTAAAAATAGGCTAGGAAATTCTGTTTCTAATTTTTTTTGATGTTCAGATGAGAGTCTTTTTTTTTTAATGGAGGTGCTGGGGATTGAACCCAGGACCTCATGCATGCTAAGCATGTGCTCTACCACTGAGCTATATACTTCCCCTCTCCTATATATTTCTTTGTATTATTATTATTTTTCCTGGAGAACCAAGCTGGGAGAGAGGGACAGATTCAGAAAGATGAGTTATTTATATGAAAAAATTCTGGTAATAAAGTAATAGAAGGGCATTTGGAAAGAATGACTGTAGAATGATATTGGAGTTCCAGATACACTTGCACTGGGACAGACATTCTCTGCATTGGAAAATAGAACTGATCTGAATTTCACAGCTATGCCTTCTTTAAGAAGGGCGAGGTGTTTTAAAAATTTTCCCCCCTTTTCTTCTAGATTTCTAATTCCTTTCTATTGTGATCAGCATTACTTTGGCTTTGCCTAGGTTGAGCTGTATCTTATCGGTGGCATGTAATAGCCACATAAATAAACATGCAGGGTTTCAAGTTTCCTCCAGCCCCTTCACGGACACTTAAGCAGTGTGGCGTTGCTGGGAGTGTCCATTTGGGCTGCAAATGCCATCTCCAGGGCATTGTGGTCACCATGGATTCCCAAGGTGGTGGCTGTCGTCTCCCTGGGTTCAAGTAAGAGGATGAGGTGGCGCAGGAGCAGTGGGCAGCACCCTGGAAGCCGCGTGTGTGACTCTTCCAGAACCAGGAGAGGCAGCCCCATTTCTTGTTCACCCATCCAGAAACAACAACTTGAACACACAGGCCTTTCCCCGCTGCTGCCTCTGCAGAGGCCGATGCTGTTCCTGCGGGCGGGCCAGGCACCCTCCCCAGGAACAAGGATACGGAGCCAGCGGCCCTGGGGAGGCCAGGCCAGGCCGGCGCGGCATCGAGACTGGCGGCTCCTCTCCACCCACAGGCAATTCCCCAGTCAGCCGAGCCCGGCCAGGGTGGGCGGGGAGGTGGCTGGACCAGGATGCATCTTTCTGACTGGCAAGTGTATGCAGGGCATGGTAGATTGGTCCCCAGGAGATTGTCTTGACTAGTGAGATTGATTTTGGCTGCCAGTGGCAATGAAGTGAGACCTCCAACTGCATTATTTTCCACCTCTGGTTTCAGACCTGGACAGCAGAGCTCCCGGCAGGCGGCTGGGGCTGGAGGTGTTTGGGGAAATCTGACCTCCTTTACTGAGGGGGTTGGAGCAAGGCTCTTCATTGCCTTAAGAATCTGGTTCCAGTCTTGTGTGATGACAGTTGGGACTTATTTATTGGGTATTCAATTTAATTTTCTATTTGAAAAACTATTTAGAGGTCCACAAAGACAGTTGTTCTCCACTTTTGGGTTTTATTTTTTGTTTTGTATGGTTTTTTTTTCCCCTCCATTTTTTAAGGTGTAGTTTTAAGAGATTTCTTCATGCAATATGTCTGATTCTTTTTTTAATTCTTATTTTTTTTATTGAAGTGTAGTCAATTTATAATGTTAGGTTCATGTGTACAGCAAAGCGATTCAGTTATAAATATACATACACATATATATATATTTCAGATTCTTTTTCATTACATCTCATTACAAGAAATTGAATATAGTTCCCTGTGCTATAGAGCAGATCCTTGTTTATCTATTTTATAACAATCTGTCTGATTCTTGGTAAGACCCCCTCCCTCCCCGACTTCTGTGTGGAATTAGGCAGAGCTGGACTGTAGTCTCCTTTCAGTGGCTTATTCATTCTGTAACTTGGGATCATTGCTTCTCTTCTCTTAGCCCCTGCTTCCTCATCTGGGAGGCCATCTGCTTTATTGCAGGATGGGAGTCCTTAATTATCAAGGATTGGAAATGATGAATAAGGCACTAGAATAGTGCTTGGGTCACATTGAATGCGCTCATTAAAGGAGATACTATTTTACTATATAAATTGTCACCCATGTGGCCCACGGGGCTTTCGTGGAGGATCAAATCAAGGTTTCTGGAAAGGGATATATGTGCGTGAGCCTTCTGACCTGAGTAAAGAGCATGACCAGCTCAGTCAATGAGTATTTATACAAGTCTTCACTGACAACACGGTGCTGCTGGATTAGACATCATGATTCAAAAAGCAGAGGTACAAACTTTCTAGCCATTAAAAACGTGCAATCACAAGGGGCGAGACAAATCAACAAAATCATTTTAGAAAAAATTTTAAAAAAATTATAGATAGTTCTGTAGTAAAAAAGGAAAAAAAAATGTTCTGCCATTCCTCGTAGCTGTTTCTACTTGGTGATCTCTGTGAGGCTAAGGTTCACTTTTGAAGTTATTTGTTTGACTTTGGGTTTGGGGCATTCACATGCCCACTTGTGATAAATGTAAGTAGAAAGCTGATTCATTACTTGATTAATGCAGATGAACATGTAAGGAGGAAGTGTGCAATGTAACCACATCTGCTTCTCGTCGGATTTATTCAGCTCTCTGATTCTCTCGGACGAGGTGGGTACCAAGGTGTTCTTGGAGAAGTGCACAGATTCCCTCACTTTTACGCTCTGCTCCCCGGGGGTCACTTTTCCAGTTACCTCCTGCCATCTCCACTTGGCTCCCTCCTGTCAACTCTGAAGGTCTCCTGTCACCCACTGCCCTTCAGAACTCTCTTCCTTGAAGCCTTTCCAAACAGATGCTGTCTTGCTTCTCTCTTGACCGTCATCCTGCTAAGCCCTGGGTCTCGTCCACCTCCTCCATCCTGAGCTCTGACGCGCCGGACTTTATATAGCCCTGACTGCCTGCGCCTTTCTGTGCCCGGCACTCTGTGTTACCAGCACTGACCCTGACTCCTCCGGGAGGGAGGCTCGGGTTGCTTTCCGTGAAGTGCTTTGCATTGCTAGGGATTAAAGGAATTCTAGAGGCAAGGAATAAAGGCTGTGTTGGGGGACGGTCTCAGTATACTTCTTTGTGCTTTTCAGCACAGCCATTCTCATCTTCACCTGGTATCTGACTACTAACTAAAAACTCATTAGGCAAGGTTCTGATTTTTTTTTTTGGGGGCAGGAATGTGTACAAGTTTGGACTGGTGGATGAGTCACAGACTCTAAGGAATTTAAAAGACATGGTTTAGTGAGAAAGCCTTAGAGAGAGAGAGAGAGAGAGGGAGGGAGTTAGGGAGTCCTACAGACAGAACCCACTATGTCAGGCCTTGCAATGGCCCTGGTAACTCATAAGTAGCTCTCCTCAAGGCTCCTGGTAACACACCAGGAACGCTCCGCACTGATGCGGTGCAGATGGCAGGGGGTGAGCACGCTGAGGCCATCTGATGGGAGAATGAAGAAAAAGGGACAGAAGTCCTTCTCCCAGCCCGATTCGGTCAGAAGTAGTCGTAACTGCTACCACTTATTCAACCCCTTGTTGAGTAAGAGTCCAGATACTATGTCACTTTCTTTTCTCTCTCTTTTTTTAATTGAAGTTTAGTCAGTTTTCAATATTGTGTGAGTTTCTGCTGTACAGCATAATGTTTCAGTCTTACATAGACATGCATATATGCGTTTTAATATTCTTTTTCAGTATAGGTCACTGCAAGATATTGAATACAGTTCCTGTTCTTGTTCTATAAAATAAATTCTTCTAGTGAGAGACTAGATCTCAAAGAGAGATGAATATTATTCACATCACTTGTCAAGGACTGGCTTTGCCCACCTCGTAGTCTTTTTCTGGGATTCCAATGATGGAATATACACATTCTAGAAAACTTTAGTGTGAATGACCAGATACAGGAGGAAGAAAGACTGTCTGTTGAGTGCTGGGTTCCTTGTTATTTAGAATGCATCAGGAGAAGATACCAATAGGTTTTATGAGGAAGAAAGCAGGCAGAGAGCAGTTGAGTTACTGACCCAAGGCCACACAGAAAGCCAGTGGCGAAAGCAGAAGAAAACCCCAGATCTTCTGAGCTTCTCTTGAAGGGCTTGTTGACTCTGCCACACTCTGACCTTGTTTCCCGTTTCTACGGGAGCTGACTACCATTTCTTGGATTTGCAAGATTAAGATGGAGGAGATAGAGATAGTCAATTTCTCCCCATTGCTTAGATCATTATTAATCAGTCACTTCACCCCCTCAGGACAGGTGGTTGGGAAGGGGTGCTTTTGAGAAGCTGAGTGTGGTGGAACACTGTGCTGGGGGAAATCTGTTCCTGGCATTATACTCGGGAATAAAGCAATTAATGTACAAAACGGGCAATGGTGGGGTTGATGTGGAGGGCAAGGATGAGGGGCTTCGGGGAAGAGGGTTTCAAGATGGCAGAGAAGGATTTTGTGTCTCTTCTCTCAATGCTGCCTCGTTTGGCAGATGCCTGTTTCCTTGAAGAGAATCCTAGTATTGGGAAGACTCGCGATGGAGCCGGCTTTCAGGCGTCTACTTCAGAGAGCTATATCATCTGTGCTTTCTCTTCCAGTGTTGGCTCTGCTGTGTTGGGAAGTTCCTTACTATATCTCACCTGCGTTCTTTCTGCTGTAACGTAAGCTCACCCCATCTCCTGCTACTGTTTAAACTGACCCGTCGCCCAACACTGGGTAACCCCAAGAGAGAGCCTTAGACGAAGGAACCGATTGGAGCACCCTCTTTTGGCCTTGACTTCGTAATCACTTGTATAGGGAACAGGTTATCTTGGTTTCTCCCACAATTGGTTTGGAAGCCTGCTCAGCTGCCCGTGTCGCTCAGCCCTCAAGGGTCACTTTTGTCATCCACCAAATATTGAAACAGGTGGGACCTGCCACCCGTAATGTGAGCCACAGTGGAAAGAAAGTGACTCAGTGCTGGCAGCTCAAGTCAGGGTTGAGAGAGGTGACCACGGGAATCCAAGGCCACCTTGTGACTTTTGCAGCACAGAGACGTTGAATGGCTTCCTTCTTGAAGAACGTGCTGTTCCAGTGTCACAAATGTGACCAGGTCGGTGCAACTGGACATTCCCCTCTGCCGCCTCCTCGCACTAAGCCACCCGCCCAGAGTCGGCTGCTGGAGAAACTGGTCGTCCAGCTCATGTGATAGTAGCTCCAAAAACATACAGGAGAGCTCAGGGTGGGCTGGCAGGAGGCACAAAACTCAGGGACTGAGCAGGGGTTTCAGGTGCAACCAAAGAGGAAAGAAGTTTGTTCAAAAACATTCCAGTTTCTCACCTTTTCTTATACAACTTCGTCTGCTGATCTGTCAACAGGAGTTACATGTTCCTGTACATCACAAAACATGCATGGTTTTCCGAGTCTCACTTCTCTTTCTTCCCGGTCTCAGGGCCACTGCTGGGTCACGTTAACTCCAAAAATCTTCTGGGAATTGACTCAGGTAGCCAGTCTCTCCTGCCCTGCTGTCCAGCCTAACTGCTTATGTATGGAAAGGAGGAATAATTGAATAGGAAAACACCCTACTGTATTAAGGAAGATGTGAGTTCTCAGCCAAGTTCCATAATAATAATTATGCCACCTGGTCATTTTGGGGCAAGTCCTTTATCTCCTGGACCCTTCAATTTTAGTTTTGTAGGATAAAGATAAGTTGCTAGTCCCATGCCTACATCCCAGGGATGTTCTGAAAATAAACAGACCAATGCATGTCAATCCAATAACTACTTTGAAGTAAATGTAAAGTTAGAAAATGGAAGCTAAGATTTCAGGGTTTTGGGGGCACAGGCCACCCATTCTCCTTTCTTGGCTCTGCAATAAACCTGTCTCTGCTCCAAAAAAAGAAATAAAAAAAAAAAAAAAAAAAAAAAAAGAAAGAAAGAAAGAAGAAAGAAGAAAGAAAATGGAGCTACTATTGCAATGATGTAAGTGGATGTAAATACTAAGCAAGTCTTAACTACATGAACATAAGGAAATGGAAAAAATGTGTTTTTGTGTCAAGGAGAATAAATGGCCAACGCCTCCATCATCCTTTTTTTCTTATTTCCAGGGTGGGTGCGCATTAACATTTAATTGCCCAATTCCTTCTTGGGAAGCTTTTGCTAAAACCAGTAAGTTTAGACTATCTGGTGAAAACCCATATCCTCTTGTTGGTGTTTTGAAACATTTAACTATTTTGACCTAAATGCTAAAGAACAAAGTCAATTGTTTAACTAAAAGGGCAGAATGTAAACATTTAGCTTAGGTATTTGGAGTACCTATTTTCTCAGTCACAACACTTCCTTGCAAATGTTTGAGAGAGTTAGAATATGGCTCTCTGAAAGGCGTGGGAAATTGAAGATGAAATAAAAACCTGACCATAGACTTCCTTCCTCAATTTTGAGTGAGATCTCAATAAGATTCTCTTATAATTGGATGTGGACTTGATTAGCTTTTTATGTGACTGCATACTACTTATTTTTGGAAAATATGAATTACATTTTAATAGAGACATGGCTTACAGTGAAGTAAGTAAAATGCATTTCTTGGAAAGTAAAAAAAAAATGTGGTTTCCATTGTATTCTTCTTTGGAATCATTTATTTCCAGGTTTTGCAGATCAATTTAACCTTCATAATTTTGTTTCTTAGTCGTTCACTTTCTTGTTTGAGCTTTTGATCATTTATTCCTTTATCTGGCCACCCATTCATTAATTTATATGTTTAACGTCGGATATTCAAGGACCTGATAATATGTGCCAATCACCATTCTAGGTGCGTTTATATTTTATAAAGAAATGGGTTTTTGCTTAGGCATATTTCTTTTATATTTGGCAAACCAGTTTGTTTCAAAGAACAGCCTGAATACATATAAATATGCCTCAGTATGGTAATAAAGGAACTCCATTTCTTGGCCATGTTGGGGAAGGTAGGCCATGAGCAAGAGAATAGCGATAATAATTTGCACCTACAGAACCCTGCCATGGGCGCCTGGTGCTAACTACAACTGTTTTCCATGAATAAACTAGTTTAATGTTTACAATAACTGTTCATGTTCTCATTTTAGATGGGAGGAAACTAAGGCAGAGGGCCTCAGCCTCAGTCATGTTTTAAAAGCTACAGAGCTTCCCCAGAAGAACAACATTACACATCTCAAAGTGTTTTTGTGAAAATTAGAGCAGAAAAATCATGTAAATGGATTATATCTCAACAAACATTGAAAAAGACTACAGAGTAATTGTTTTTATAATTGCACCAAATGCCAATTTAAAATGTGGCTTCTAAACTTTAATTCGAAAAGATATATGCATTGCAGTGTTCACAGCAGCACTATATATAATAGCCAAGACATGGAAGCAACCTGAATGTCCACTGACAGATGACTAGATAAAGAAGTTGTGCTATATTTATACAAAGGAATACTACTCAGCCATAAAAAAGAATAAAATAATGCCATTCAGCAATATGGATGGACCTAGAGATCATCATTCTAAGGGAAGTAAGCCAGAAAGAGAAAGAAAAATACCATATGACATCACTCATATGTGGAATCTGAAAAAAAAAAAAGAAAACAAAGAACACCATGAACTCATCTACAAAACAGAAACAGACTCGCAGACGTAGTAAACAATCTTGTTTACCGGGGAAAGAGGGTGGGAAGGGATAAATTTGGGAGTTTGAGATTTGCAAATGTTAGCCACTATACATAAAAATAGACTAAAAAAGGTTTCTTCTGTATAGCACAGGAAACTACGTTCAATATCTTATAATAACCTTTAATGAAAAAGAATTTGAAAACAAATATATGCATGTATATGCATGACTGGGACATTGTGCTGTACACCAGAAATTGACACTTTGTAATTGACTGTACTTCAATAAAAAAAAAATTCAAAAAAGAAAAAGCACAAATGCCCAGCTACCTTCCTGAGAATATGAAGAAAAACTGTAAGTAGAAAAAAACATGAATTGACACCTCAATAGATTAATACTTTATATGTTAAAAAAAATTTGGCCTCTAGTAGTGATTTGACTCAACCTACAAGCTGTGCGAACTTGGGCAAGTTGTTTCACTTCCCTGTGCCTCAGTTTCCACATCTGTAAATTGAGTAGTGATTAAGAGGATTAAATGAAATAGTTAATATAACATAATAGTTAATATAAATACCTTAGCATGTGTCTGGCCCATGGGAAACACTTAATAAACATTAGCTATTATTAACATCATTGTTTTACTATCACTGTATTTCCACTTCTCCCCAGGAGGGAAAGGAAAGCTGGTAAACTAACAAATTTAATTAAGATAAAATCTTTGATTAAAGCAAAGTCAGCAACTTGAACCTCATGCAACTGAAACATCATAATTTATGAAATTGATAAAGTTCCCACATCATATCTTACAGAGTATTGTAGTGCCCAAATTATAGATGGCAAGAAACATTTTATCAAGGAAGAATAAAACTGGTTAGGGAATGACTGATTCTTTGCTATCCAGTTTGTGTTCAGTGAGCATCTTCTGCACGTCGAGCACAGTATCTGGCATTTTGGTGGGTAAGGCAGGTGGCTTACAAAGGGGGACCCACGTGTGCTTCTTCCAACCCAAAGCGTACAGTCTGATGGGTAAGGCAAGTCATATTGAGAAAAAAGATTAAATACAAAACCTGATAGGAAGCAGAAAGTGATGTAATCATCACTTTAGCCGGAAAGGGAGAGACAATGTGTACAGAGTCCTCACGAAAGCTCCCTGCAGCTGATGGGACCGCCTTCCGCTGCAGAGAAGTGAGAATGCATCAGAGGAGGTGAATAAAGCAACGGTGACTGAGAGCTGAGGCAATTCGGGAGCTAGGTTTGATGGAGCAGGTCAAGGATATTGAAATCATTTCAATTCTTTAACATCTCCAAGCTCAGACTTTTTTTTTGGGGGGGGGGGGAAAGCATGATTCAGACAGGGTTCAAACCTCAGTCCTGCACTATTGGCTGTGTGACCAGGTCAATATATCTAACCTTCTTGAGACTCAGTTTCCTCATCTATAAAATGAGCATAATTTTTGCTTTACTTAAGTAGGTAATTATGAGGCTCCATTGAAGCAAGGATGGGGCAGTGCCTCAAAGCCTTAAGAATTCTGTGGGTAGAGGGGTTCTGCAGCAGTGTCTGTTTTCAAAGGTCCTACCCTTTGCTAGGACCCCTACTTGAAAAACACGTGTAACCTAAGTGGTATACAGAGCAGGTTTTTCCTCGCACGGTAATTTTTTTCCCTTAAACACTTCTGGGTTCTGGCTGACTCTTTTGTAAACCACTTCCTTTTGTTGAAATCTTGAACCAGCCTCTACGTAGAAAGTGGCTGTTGGGGCCATGGTGAATGAGCCAGTTTATGAAAATTTTTTGCCTGGTCTTCAGAGAATGGTGGTCTCTTCTGACTCTGTCACAGATTGCATCTCTCTCCCAATCATAGACACTCATCCTTAAATACTTTGAATTGACTGCATCTTGCTGTCCTGTAATTCTAGCTTGCAAAATAAGCACTCCTAAATATATCTGCTGATGGCTACTCCAGCTTGCTATGCTTTCAATTTCTCACTTCTTGAGTCATTTGGAGAGTTTTATATTTACCTAATCCCCCAAGCAGCCCCCAGGGAAAGCAGGCTGTCCCCGGGCTCCACGCACGCTGTCTGCATGCCTTGGCCAGAAGGGACAAGTTTCACTTCCCTTTGTTTTTCTCACAGGTCACTATGGTTTTGACTCAGCCACACAGCTCTTCCTTTGTTATATACTCTTGTTTGAATCATTGCTAATACTGATACCCAAATAACTGGGTTACTTTTGTCTTTATGTTCTTTCTTTTTTCCCCTACTTATTGGAAAGTCTAATGCCTTGCCTCTTTTTGGTCCCCACAAAGCGTGAAACCTAATATAAACTGAACTTTGGGTTCTCTGACTGTGGATTAAATGAGTATAATTGGCATTCTTTCACAGGGCTAGGGGCTTGCAGGAGGGAGGTTATTATAAACCTGGAGTCACTGTTTAAAAACCAAGTTATCCTTTTCCTTTTTTTCTCCTGTTTTTTGAAGCAGTGTATCTTGCACTTCAGGGCTAAAATGTACCTTCCCTCTCCTGAAATCTTGGCTACAAATAGCTCTTTTTTCTTTTCTAGGAAGACACTCTGCTGCCAAAGCCCAGGTTGGATTGACGAGCAGAGGCTAGGCAACGTTTACTGCTGAAGGGAGATCTGATGAAACGATCAAAGCTTTGATTGTGCTGTTGTTTCTGATCCATAACCGTTCCCATTCCCTCCCCTCCCCCCCTCACTTCTTCCTCTTTTCCCCCTTTCTGATTTGCAATGTTCTTCAAACACCTTCTTCCCTGGCCAAGTGGGATCTAGAACTCCAACATGGCGCCCTTCTACCTCACGGCGCCCTCAGAGAGCCCTGGTCCGGCTCAGATGGAGCCTCTGGAGCTAGGGGGCTCTCTAAGCAATCAGGCTGCCGTGAGCACCACGTTTCGGTCTTGTTTGCACCAGCTTCCTGTTGCAGAGTTTAGGAAGTGACTCTGGTAACTGCCTGAACTTAAAACATTTCCGCTTACTCTCTGCATCAAAGAAAAGTTACCTGAGATGGATGCCAAATTTTAGGAGTGGGGACAAAGCACTGTGTTTAAGGAGGCCACGATGAATAGGGAAAGAGCCTTGGCTTCACCAGCTGGACCTGGTTACATAGCTTATCTTAGCCTCAGTTTCCTCTTACATCAGATGAGGAGATGCTGTGACCCTTGCGTAGTGGTTATGACAAGGCAGTGAGATACTTTACATGAAGTAGTCATTTCTCTTAAGCAGAATACATTCTGTTTTGTCTGCATGCTGTGGACTATGCCTCTTCGAAGTTTGTGTTTTGAGTTGCAGTCATGTGATTCATATTTGTAGTAAAGCCCTCGTGCTCTGGGTAAGTGTTTATGTCCACCTGCCCCAGCTCCCGGAGGGACTCGAGGCTTGGTGTGCTCAACATTGTGCCAGAACGGAGGGCCATGGGGGGCAGGGCGTAAGAGCTCAGGCTGGAGTTGGGCCATCTGGGTTCCAACGCTTCTGTTCAATAATTAGCTGTGTGACCTTGGGCCAATTCCTCAGCCTCTCTGTTCTTCAATTTCCTCATCTGTATAATAGCTGTAATGGTGTATCCCATAGTGTGGAAAAAAACTACAGGGAAAAAACAAATAGGCAGGCTCACTGAAATTGTAAGAATTAAAAGAAAAAATTCCCAAATGTATGTAAGACTTAGAACAGCGGCTGGTTCCGGGTGTGCGGCTCCTGTTCACAACACCCACCAGCCTGCCTGCCTTGTGGTCAGGGCTGCCCCGATGCAAGCTTGCCAGCCAGAGGCAGTGGAGCCTTCCTCTCCCTCTGCCCCGTTCTCAGCAGGGACCCCCAATAAATGTGCAAACCGCTTAGGTTGATAAGAGATCAAGAGTATTGAGTAGAATTCCGGTTCCTGTTTCTGGGGGAGCGGGGACAGCGGCCTGGAGCTGCACGCAGGGTCTAGCTCAGCACGTGAGTCCCAGACCACTTCCTATCAGCGTCGTCAGTGGCACAGCAAGGCTGTCACCAGCAGATGGTCACCGCCTGCCTCAGATGCGCATTCGGGGCTGAGGCTCAGGCTGGGCCTCTGTGGTCTCCTCTCCCGGAGATGTCCCGTTTCCCCTCATCTTCTCCCTCCCCGCGTGCCGATCCCCATCCCCACCCTCCTCCTTCACTTGGAGACTCCTACTCGCCCTTCAAGTCCCAGCCTGGCTGGAGCATCTTCCAGAAAGCCCTCGCTGGCCTCTGGTGAGTCTCCGTAGGTCCCTCTATTTCCCTTCAATGGGGTGGCCCGGGATTCCTGGCCACATCCATTTTAGCAGTTGGTTCCACGGGGACAGGACTGTGTCCAACTTGCTATATCTGTCACTCCTGGCCTCTGGCAGGGGAGATTCTAAAAATATGTTTCATAACCGATACGTGGAACACTAAAAAGTGCTACAGGACATCAGCAGTATCCAAGAGACGCCACCCGGGCACTCAGCGGGGTCACCGTGGGGCGAGGGGTGGGGCGGGGGGGGAGGGGGGGAGATACCCAGGAACACAGCTTTATTGGCAACACCCTGGGGCATTTACCACTACAGAGGCAAACAAACAGGCAGGCTCCTAATGCTTGATTTAGAAAAAGTCCTATTATACGTAGTGTTAACCCCAAACCTCAGTGTTCAGTTTCGGGTAGAATTTGGAGCTGAAAACTGAGTGGAGATTCAGCACTGAAAAACCACCCATTAGGGATTGATTAAACATTGTACATTCTTTCTCAAAACTATCTTATAATAAGCTGTTTCTTGTCTGTTAATTGATGGTCTAGCGTCTAAAGGAAATGAACCCTGGAAGGCTCTCCCATCGTATTTTTAGAAGGACTGAAGTGAACTTTAACAACTTGAGAGCTGTGGCCGTGGCCGGGACGTTTTGTGTCTTCACCGGGCATGTGATGTATTACTGCCTGCTGGGCCCGGTATCTTTTAAGGAATTCTGCAGATCAAGGGCCAAGGCCTTGACAGGAGACTTGTTCTAAAACAATCATCAGCTGCGCTGAAACCACATTAAAAATATTTCTGAGTTTGCTAGGAGCCTTGTTCACGGAGAGGCACGCCAGCGTTCTTATTCTCTGACCCTTGGAGCTGTTTTCATAAAGGCCACTTCCTCGTATCCACATGACGCCTGACAGAGGCATGGTGGCTGGCTGAGTGGTCAACTGTAAGCTTTTCTGCTTTGGCAGGAAAATTGAAAAAAAAAGAAAAGGAAAGGAAAGAAAATCCTTGTTCGTCTTTGACTCTGGGCTGGTAAAGTCTTTCATACCCCAAAGACCTTACCCTGCAGATAAAACGTGAGCTTCAGCACAATGCACATGTGCCAAGTATGAAAGCATGCTGGGGCTCTGCAGCCATTGTGAGGCCTTAGACAACTGTGTACAGTTTTACCATTTTAACAAACGACATGAAATTTTATTCTTACTAATGAAACTCCCAATTCTTGTTTTCCTTTCTCCACTGGAGGAAACGAGAGAAAGAGAGTCTATTTTTGCTTTGGGATGGGATTGATTTTTGGCTCATTTGTTGATTTGGAAGCCTGTTACAATCCCCTGCAGGGAGAGGAGGGACCCAAGTCTGTGGACCGGCCTTTTCATCCTGCCTCTGGGGCTGGCCAGGGCACACGTGGCGGGCACGTCACTTAACCATGTGACAGGACAGTTCCCTCCTCTGAAAAGCAAGGATGACCTGCCTTCCTTGCGTGGTTGACGTCTATTCCAGCAAGTACTGGGCAACGAGAATTTTTTTTCTTAAATGAAAGTACAATCAGTTTACAATGTTGTGTCAATTTCTGGTGTACAGCATAGTGTTTCAATCATACATATACATACATGTATTCCTTGTCATAGTCTTTTTCATTATAGGTTACTACAAGATATTGAATACACTTCCCGTGCTATACAGTAGAAACTTGTTGTTTATTTTATGTATAATAGTATCTTAAGTCTGAATCTAGGCTACTTCTTTAGATACATATTTGCAGGAAGAACACTGGGATTGAGCCATAAAACCAGAGTCTGAAGTTCTGCTACTTCTTAGCTTTGAACGTGTTAACTCAAAAACAGAACCTTTGGGATCTAAGCCCCCTCGTCTTACAAATGATGAATCTGATGTCCAGAAAAATGAAGGACTTTGCCTAAAGCAGTTCAGCAAGCCAGTGATGGGGCATTGACCATAAACTGTGACCAGGCGAGCCTGGTCCCAGAATTTTCCAGTCATACCATCCTGCCTTTGGCAAAGAGCTGTGTAGACTTGTTACAGTATGGTCCTTTTTTTTCCCCCCAGCTTCTGCCTATTTGGAGATTCTGAATGCCCAAGAAGCTGCTTTGGATTGAAAGAGGAAAATGGCTATCATAAGTGACCAGGAAGGAATTAAGGAACAGAGAGCCTTAGAGCTGAGGTGTAGCTCAGAAGACAGATGCTCAGAGAGGTGATTATTAGCTTGCACTTACACAGGGACACACAGGCCAGGGCTCCTGACTCCCCGTCTTTCCCCTCACATCCCAGCTGCCTCATTTTGATGGGAAATGGAAAGATGGCACGTGTACTATGTTGTTGGAAACCTTCACAGTGGCTGGCATGATGCTTAGCACCCCATATGTCTCCCTAGTTGCCTTCTAAATTAATTAGAGAAACTGCTATCAGAATTTTAAATAGAGTGTCGAGGGGACATACAAACTGAAGGCACCTGTGTAATCATCACCCTGATCCAGAAAAAGAGCATGATGAGCATTCCAGAAGCATCCTGCAGGTCCCCCTTCCAGGGGGCATCCTATCCTCACATCTAAAAGCATAGATTAGTTTTCCCTTGTTTTTTTTTTTCTTTTTTTGTACTTTAGATATAAATGGAATAAAATAGTATGTACTCATTTGTGTCTGGCTTCTTTTGGGGAATATTTTGATGTTGACTTAGATCCAAAAGAAGTGATTCCAAATTGGGGTGCCCTCAGTGGAGGAAAGAAAATCTTCTGCATTTTGCAGTTTCATATTCATGATGAAAGCTGGTATCAATATAGCAGTTGATTAGAAAGAGTGTGTAGGTGTAATTGAGCTGAAACTCATCCTTATTACCAAGATTTTTGTACCTTAAGTGATTCATTTTACACTAAATTATAATTTTTAATTAGGCCAATTGATGTAATACAAAATCAGGGAAGGAAAATGGAAAAATAAAAAAAAACTCTTCCACTTGGGTGTTTGTCCTGAATTTATTCTTCTTAAACAAATTTTTGGTTTTATGACATGCTCAGAAGAAAATGATGAATTTTCTAAGTACATATTCCGAATCAAAAGAAATCCTTGAGTAAAGGTTCCCGATGATTCTGTCTTAGTTATCTTTGTGTTCCTACTATCCAACTAAATGCCTGGCACATAGTAGGTATTCAATTAAGTAATAGCTGCTAGAATAAAAATAATAAGTAAGTTAAAACAAGATGGCAAACAAAGCGTCACAACTTTCTTATTCTGGAGAATATGTACCATCAGAGCAATGAGGAAGAACAAGAGCCTTAATGTTCTTTTTAGATGTTGGAAGTCGGTTTGGGAAGTAGTTTTGCCTCTGGGATCTGGAGTCAGGCAGCTGTCATCCTCTGGTGCTCATGGTGGCAGAGACTGCTAATTATCTCCCACGGTCCCTTTTCCTCTGCTTCCTCTAATGATGGGATTCCTGCGTATTAGCCAGGCACACGGCTGCTCAGCTAGAGACAATTTTTCACAGCATCCTTTGTAGCTACCAGACTAAGTTCTTGCCAGTGGGAAGTCACCAGAAGTGATGTGGCACCTTCCGGATATTACTTTTAAAAGACAATTTCTGCTGGCTGGGAAATGATACCATTCGAAGAGCTACACTTAAGGGATGAAAGTCACATTTTGGTAGCAGAGATTCCCTGCTCACCTGTGCACTGTCAGGTGAAAGAAAAACACGCTTCTGTGTTATGAAGCCAGTATATTTTGGTGTTTCTTTTTCTTTTCTTTTTTTTTTTTTTAGCATGTATCCTAATTAATACAGAAATTGGTACCAGAAGTGGGTGTGACCATGACAAAAACCTAAATTTTGTGGCACTGGACAGCAACAGGCAGAGGGTGACATGGGCACAATATTTCATCTGAGAACATTGGTGACACTTGTTATTCCATGACATCATTTGCTAAGACAGTCACCTTTTCTAACTGGGAGGATGGGTCATGGGCCCACTGACCTTTAGCTTAAGGAGGACAAGTCAGAATATCGGTATAAGCTGGCTAGTCCTCACCATTGTTAATAATGTATTGTAAGAGGAAAGGGGAAGTCATATAATTATTATTCAGGAAGCAGAGAGAGAAAGGAATATAGCTTTGATAAAGAAGGTTTTCTCACTTATGGTTGCCATCGAATATGGCTCAGAGCTTCAAACCTGGGGCCATGCAGAGCCATTTGTGTCCCCAAACAGCAGCAGGTAAGTTTGATAGTGGAGGTCTTCCTCATGAGCCTTCTGTTAAGTAGTCTCCTTGGCCAGACAGCGGAAATCAGCCCAAAGCAAAGACTGGATAAAAGACATTGGCTTCCCAACTGCTTTCAAATGGCTGCCACTAAAGGCAGCCAATGTTAAGTTGAAGAAGAGAGGGAAAGGCTGAGCACAGAGGTCAGTAAATAAAAGAGGCTTGGCTCAAGAGCTGTGACCAGAGAGAGCTCTTCTACTGTTACTTACATGGGGAACCCAGTGGATGAGAACCTTCCTTAGGGTGTGTGATCTGTCTGCAGAAAGAAGGGGGGACATGGATACTGGGCAGAAGGTGAGACATGGTCGGGAGTGATATTACCCTAATAACCATGTTTTCTTTCTTTCTTTTCTCCCCCCTTAACCGAGGCACTGGATTGAACCCAAGACCTTGTGCATCCCGACCATACACTCTACCACTGAGCTATATCCTCCCATCCCTCTTTCTTTCTTTTTCTAACAAAATATCCAATCCTCCCCACCCCTGCCCCAAGTATCACATGGTTGCCTAACTGGTGACTATATCCCCTCAGCTTTCTTTGGGATTAGGTCTTGCTATGTGACTCATTTCTAGCCAGTGGCAAGTGAGAGGGAGGTTTGAAGGTGTTTGAAAATCGTTGGGTATTTACTGTCTCTCCACATCCTCCCCCTCTTTTTGGCTGAGAGATAGCCCAAAACTGGAGCTTCCCGGGGCCAAAGAGAAAAGCTGTATGTTGATGGCAATAGAACCTGTGTGATATCACCCACTTCTGGACGGTTACATGGAAACAAAACAAACCTTGGTCTTATTTAAACCACACTATTTTTGGAGTGACTTTATTTCAACTTAACCTGTAGTCGAATGAACACACAGGCTTTTGCACACTCTCAGGCTCAATACCAGAAAAGAGAAAGCACTTTAAGTATTTTAAACAGAAAAGGATTTAATAAAGGTGATCAGGCACTTAATTACAAAAGCATTAGAGGGATTGAAGAAGAAGGAGGTTCTGGGTTGTTCCAAACGGAGCAACCACAAAACTTTGCTAAACTGACCCACTGTGGTTACTACATCTGAGGTCAGCAACAAAGCTCTGCCAGGATCAAGAACTTGTTGCTGCTGCCTCTGGACACCAAGGTATCTGTAGATGGACCCTAGAACACTGTGCCAAGGAGCCTTAAATCGCTTGCCAGAAGATAGAGTCAATTGTGTGTATCCACATTTTGGGATCCAATTTGCTTCCAGAACCCTGGCTGCAAGGGAATCTGGGAAATGTAGTTTTTGTCTTTGCAACCTCTTCAGTGAGAATGAATGGAAATGAAGGGACCAAATGTGGTCCCAGCACCCAGTCATCTCAACTCTAGAACGGGAAATGATACGTTACCAACCTCAAAGGGCTAATGGGAGAATCAGATGAGGTTTAGTATGTGCCAAGCACATATATATGCTTGGCACATATTAAAAACTCAAAACTTGTAGCCATTATATTATAAAATCATCTAGTAACTTAAAATACGTGCCTGTTTGCCATAGTCACGTTCCTTTCACCAAAATGATTGAGTGGTTAGGAATTGATAAGTTTGGTAAAGATGGCTTTTTCTCTATAATAACATAAAAGTAGCCATCTCCTATTATTAAAAAAGCTGGCTGCTACCTGAAAATTATGAAAACATAACTTTTTTTTAGTGAATGCTCCAGAAAGTGAGAACATTCACTGCTTGGTTTGGGTGAGGCATAAGGCTAGAGAAAACAGGAAGTGTCCAGTCATTTTTAGACCCTTTTCGGGAGCCAACATTGTATTTTAAAGCAGTGGGAATCTATTAGAGGATTTTAAGTTGTGGAGAGGCATTGGTTATCAGACTTGCCTTGTAGGTCGCTCTCTCTGTTGGGATGGAGACTACATAAGGGGAGGAAAAGTTAGTGGGCAGAGCAGTAATTAGGGTGGTGATGGTAGCTTGGACCACTAGAGTGGTGGGATTGAGAAGGGTGTGCTTGGCAGGGCTTACTGATCACTAACCCCTTATCCTGTCAGGGGAATTTTCAGGTAATGGAATACATTTATACCTTCAATTAGTCTATACAAAATGTCTGTAGGTGCCTTTGGATGCTTATTATAAGGTCTGAATTAAAAGCCTGATTCTGATTCATGCAATTAAATGAGAGGAAAGGAAGATGAAACCATCTTCTGCTGGTTTATAACTATGAAAGAAGCAGGTATTATATAAGACTTTCTATGAACTGGGTCCAAAGTTATCCAATAGTTATTTAATGGCCGAGTGTGAAAGATTTTCAATGCATAATTATGCTGCACTGTTACCTATTAGTGACCAGGATGTTGGTAAATTGCTTTATGTCACATGACCAGACATTGGCATGATTTAGACATTTCACTCAGACTCTCTGAATAAGGCACCTCAAACAGGGAAGCCTCGAATCAATGCACAGAGAGTGGTCCAGCTGCATATGCTGAGGATAATCTCGCTGGACTGCCATTTCATTAATCTGGATCTTCAGTCAAGGATAACTCAACTATGATCATTCTCATGGTTTCTTTTAAAAGGAGTAGATAATAGTTATAAATGTGGTGTGCCCTGTTTTAAAATCAATATTTGCAGTTATTATAGGACATTGCAAAACCACAGGGAAAGATATCAGGTCTAATGAAAAGGAGCCGTTCAGTCGTTGAGCAAAGAGTGTCTGTCAACCCAATTCCACGTCACCGGTGGCAAATGCCAGTGTTGCTGGTATCATTACAGGTAAAAGGTCAGCCGCATTCCAGCTTCCTTAGTCTTGCGTGTTTCCTGTGCCGTCTAAAAATACACTGGGCGAAAGTATGCCGAGTTCATGGGGTGGGAGCAATCTGTTTCATTCCGAGGACAGGCCAGACTTTGTTCATTCAGTATCTAACTGCGGAATATTAAAAGGAATCAAGCCATTGAAACAACCCCCAGACTGTACGATTCAATTTAAAAAGTATTGGAGGTGATGCCTCTTAAGATGTTCCTGGTTCTTTTTCATCCACTCTGATAATCTAAGAGTTAGTTTCCATCCTTTGAATCCTTCTTGAATCCAGTGAAAAAAGTGCCATTCAGAATAAGTGTGACTTTGAAATAGTATTTTTGAACTGTTAAGGTTTTGAGAAGTTTAACTCTGAAAGATGTCATTTATCTATGAGTTTGGTCAGTAATTTTACCAATTTAATTTACTTATTGGATATTCATTGATTGCCTAGTATGTGCTGGGCTTTCTTGAGCAAAGTTTTCCAAGTACATACTCTACTAAGGACACATTTTTCTGAATCTTCACAGTCTTCATATTACAAACAAGGGAACTGGCTGCTACCAGTCAGGAAAAATGAGTTACCCTGTGGTGACAGAGAGGGTCACTTGACTGGAGATCCATGGATGAGCCACACAAATTGTTTGCCAACCTACCCCTTCTTTATTAGTCATTTTAATGTCATGCTTACATGACCTGGAATAACATAAACTAGCTACAAGATCTAAAATATTATTTTAAATAGGTATTCTTAGAAAGCACGGCAGGAGTCACGTTTCACACAGTCTCTAAAAAGATGCAAGTCTCAACTGGATTCTTAAAAAGAATACACAAAGGAACAGGAGATACAATGAAAAATAGAAGGCAAGCTTATTGCTAACATTTTCAACTTTTTGTTTATTAATAATTAATAGTTTATTAAAATCTTAAGAAATTATTTCCAGCTTTAAAATCATACAAAGATGGCAAAAGAGGAAAACAAGTAGGAAAATTTGGAGTCTGACTCAGACATGCTTAAACACCATGCTGGAAAGCAGGTAATTTTTCCCTCTGGCAGCCTTGAAATTCACAATAAATATCAAATACCAGCTTTCTAGTTCATTTTCCCACATTTGTACTTTATTTTTCTTTTCAATTATAAAGGAATACATACCCACTCTCATAATATATACTCATAAAATACATAAGCTAGGAAACACCAGATATGCCCCCTCCCCTCCTACACACCTCTTTCCAGCAATTACACCTGGGAGGTAATCACTGCTCATAGTTTGCTGGGTATCTCTCTCTGAATTTGGAAAAGTAATTCTATTTCTAAAACATTACTGGATTTTGAGAAGAGCATATTGCATACTCCCATCATTTTTTTCAGTGAAAAAGACCCTGCTGATGGAAGAGAGAATAGAAAGTAAAAGCAAATTCATAATGGATTGAATAAAATCTCGGAATATTTGTTTTTGAGGCTAGCTTTAGAGTTTTCTCATAGTTTGTTATGGACAGAATTGTGTCCTCCCCAAATTCACATGTTGAAGCCCAAAGAGATGCACACCAAAGGTATCATAATTAAAATTAAGCAAAAGTTAGCAAAAGTTAAAGACAAAGGGAGAATTTGAAAAGTAGCATGAGAAAAACAAAGAGTCACATCTAAGTTCAACACAGTACTGGAAGTCTGAGCCAGCGCAATCAGACAAGGAAAAGAAATAAAAAGTGTACAAAATGAAATGCAAGAAATAAACTTGTCATTATTTGCAGATTATGTGATACTATATGTAGAAAATCCTAAAGACGCCACCAAAAAACTATTAGAACTCAGATGAATTTAGTAACACGCAGGATACAAAATTAATATACAAAAATTGGCTGCATTTCTATACACTAATAATGAACTATCAGAGAAATCAAGAAGACAACCTCATTTACAATCTTATGAAGAGGAATAAAATACCTAGGAATAAATTTAACCCAAGAGGTGAAAGCTCTATATTCTGAAAACTATAAGATATTGATGAAGGAATCTGAAGATGATACAAATAAATGGAAAGTTATACTGTGCTCAGGGATTGGAAGAATTCATATTATTAAAATGTCTATACCACCCTACAGCTGCAGATTCAATGCAATCCTTATCAAAATACTCATGGCATTTTTCACAGAGCTAGAGCAAATAATCCTAAAATTTGTATGGAACTCCAAAGGATCTCAATTACCCAAAACAATCTTGAGAAAGAAGAAAGCTGAGTTATCATGTTCCCCGATTTCAAACTATACAAAAAACTATAGTAATCAAAAGAGTATTGTACTGGCACAAAAACAGAAACATAGATCAATGGAACAGAATAAAGAGTCCAGAAATAAACCCACACTTACATGGCCAATTAATCTGTGACAAAGGAGGCAAGCCCATATAATGGGGAAAAGACAGCCTCTTTAATAAGTGGTGCTTGGAAAACTGGACAGTTAGATGTAAAAGAGTGAAACTAGGGCATATTCTCATACCATATACAAGAATAAACTCAGAATAGATGAAAGACTTAAATGTAAGATCTGCAATCATAAAACTCCTAGAAGAAAACATGGACAGTCGGCACTTTGATATTGGTCTTAGCAATATTTTTTTGGATCTGTCACCTCAGGAAAGGGAAAAAAAAGCAAAAATAAACAAATGGGACCTAATTAAACATAAAAGCTTTTGCACAGCAAAGGGAACCATTGACAAAACAAAAAGACAACCTACAGAATGGGAGAAAATATTTGCAAATGATGTGACCGACAAGGCGTTAATATCCAATATATATAAACAGCTCATACAGCTCAATATAAAAATAAAAAATAAAAAAATGGGCAAAAGACTTGAATAGACATTTTTATAAAGAAGACAAACAGATGGCTATCAGGCACATGAAGAAATGTTCAACATTGCTCATTATTAGAGGAATGTAAATCAACACCACAATGAGATATCAGCTCACGCCTGTCAGAATGGCCATTATCCAAAGGGAAACAAATAACAAGTGTTGATGAGGATGTGGAGAAAAGGTAACCCTAGGGCACTGTTGGTGGGACTGCAAACTGGTATAGTCACTATGGAAAACAATATCGAGGTTCCTCAAAAAATTAAAAATTGAACTACCACATGATCCAGCAATTCCACTCCTGGGTATTTATCCAAAGAAAACAGAAACACTAATTTGAAAAGATACATGCACCTCAATGCTCATGGCAGCATTATTTACAATAGCCAAGATATGGGAGCAAACTAGGTGTTCATCAGCAGGTGGGAGCATAAAGAATATATGTATGTGTGTATATACACATGAGACTGGAGCTCAAAGGAGAGGTCAGGGCAGAAACAGAAATGTAGGAGTTGTTGGCATGTGGACACTGAGTGCCTCCAACTGGTTGAGAACACCTTTAGATCAAAAAAAAAAATTCGTTATAATTTTGATCATCATTCCCAAAGTAGACTATCTGTATTATTATTATAGTATTTTAATTTTATGAGATACATTTTGTCACTAATTAGCTATTCTACCTTAAACAAGTCATTTACCTGTTGGCCTCTTGGTTTCTTCATCTGACATGCAGAGATAAATGATAATTATAAACTCCAACTTCAGTGGTTAGTCCGAGGATCAGATGAGAGGACAGAGAGGAAGGCGCTTAGAAGAGTTAAAATTTATCCTTATGAGACATTCTATTTCTGTTAGGTTTTTTTTTTTTTAGAAATATAGTTTCTTTGTTATTAGGAATGAAAATAAGACAAGAATTAAATTAAACAGCCATTGAATTTCATGTGGGGGAAATAAATAAATCCAAGGGAAAATAAAAGTAACTAAGTGAGTCAACAAAATAAAATTAAACATAATGAAAAACATTAAAATCCTAGAATGGATGAAACTCAAATTTTCAATGAACTAAAAAAATGCAAAAACACTTCGCCAATTATGCAAAACAAAGGATGAGTTTACACATTAAATGACAATTGAATAAAATAGAAAAGAGTTTTGAATATAAATGAAAAGTAAAGATGTTAATTTACATATAAGCTTCCTTAAAGTGATCATTTTTCTTAAAAAGAAACAGAGAAACACATGTTTCTCCTGGAAGTTAATTGGAGTTCCTACATACCTAAACAAGGTACTATTATGTGTTGTCATCTTTGATCCATACCACTACTTTTTAAACTAGGAAATACAATTTGAACTGTCTACGAGAGTATCTTTTTAAAGATATTTTTAATGAGAAAATCTGAAAAGAGCAACTTAAAATACAAGGCAGTCCCATTCTTCTGATGCCCCATTTCAGTTAAGCCGTCCAGATGCACTGCATCCTTGCTAGGGATTGGGGCTCCATAGAAACTTATAAAAAATTGAAGTATAGTTGACTTCCAATATTGTATTAGTTTCAGATGTACAACATACGATTCAATATTTTTATAGATTACACACCATACAAAGTTATTATAAAATAATGCCTGTATTCCCCGTGTGGCACGTTACATTCCTGTGACTTATTTAATTTACAGCTGGCAGTTTATAGCTCTTAATCCCTCTTCACCTGTTTCATTCCTCCCACTGACTAATCACTAGTTTGTTCTCTGTATCTGGAAGTCTGTTTTGGTTTTGTTCTATTTGTAGTTTTGTTTTGTTTTTTAGATTCCAGATATAAGTGAAAACATGCAGTGTAGGTCTTTCTCTGTCTAATTATTTCACCAAGCATAATACCCTCCAGGTCCATCTGTGTTGTTGCAAAAGGCACGACTTCATTCTTTTTTATGGCTGAGTAATAATGCTCGTGTGCTTGCTTGAAGCTCCTCTTGGGTGCCTTAGAGGCATCTTGATGGGAACAGAACCAAACGGTGAGTCCCATCCTCACCCTCAACGTGTTCTTCCTGCAGAGCTACACATGACAGTAAATGGCACCTTAGTTTTTCCAGTTGCTTAAGATACAAATCTTGGTATTATCATTGCCTCTCTTTTTTCTCACCCACCCACCCACCCATCCTTCAGCCAATTTTGTTGGTTCTAACTTCAAGACATATCCAGAATATGACCAATTCTGTTATGGGTTGGGATCCTGGGAAGTCGACTCAGGAAACAATCAGCAGGTAGGAAATTATTAGGAAGTGCTCTTGGGATGTCCCATCTGTGGATGGGAGGGGGTGGAAGGATTGGGCGGGAGGGAAGTCAGAATGCAACCTAGCCAGCTCGGTAGGGAGATCTGAAGCTGGGATGACTTGTCAGAGACGCCCTCATTGTGGAGAACGGGCTCTCCCTACTGTCGCATGGACCAGTCAGTGGATACAGACTGACCGCAGGAATAGGGTGTAGCCGTGGGTGAGGCAGCTCTCTCTAGCTAAGGACAAAGGAATGATACTGTTATGGGGGAATTATCAGGGTGATGTCATCAAGAATCTAGGATTAGGAGGCTACTTCAGACAGAGTGGTTCAGAAATGCTTTTTGGGGGGTGCTGATATGGAGATCAGACCTAGAGAAATGAATGATGGGCGGGATCCAGCCCCTCCAAGAGCAGGAGAAAGAGAGTGGGGTGGGCTTCGTGGATGGAAGGGACAAAGTGAAAACCAAAGAGGCTGGAGAGTCCTGAGGGAGGGGAGGGCAATCGGGGATGGCGTGAGAGATGCAGATATGGACTTGATTGTGAAAGGCCACATGGGTTTTATCCTAAGTGCAAAGGAAAGCCATGGAAAGTTTGATTCACATAACGATCTCTCTGGCTGCTATTGGAGCATGGCTTTGAGAGGGCAGGAAGGGAAGCGGAGAAGCCAGTTTCGGCAGCTATGGTAGTGGTTGAGGAGAGGGATGATTTTGGCTCAGACGAGCACAGTGGCCAGGAAACTGGGGAAAGGTGGGAAAATATAGGATATTTATATATATATATTTTTTTAAGCTGATGGTGAATTGAGAGTGGAATTGAGGGAAAGTAAGGAACAAAGGAGACTCTTAATAATAGTTTTGGGTTTGAACAACAGAGTGAAGGGTGATTTGATGGAAGGATTAGAGATCATGTATGTAAATGTATGTTAATAGTATATGATAGCTAATATTTTATTAATCTTTTAATAAAAATAATCAGAATATATTTTTTGTAGTTCCAGATACTGATGTCTCTTATAGAACTTTAAAAAATCAGTGGACACTGGTTTTCATTAGATTTATTTCTCCCGATGTGGAGGCCAGTGGCAAGGGGATCTAGCTGTTTGTGTTTCTCTCTCCTGTGCAGTAACAGCTTGACTTCCTTGCTTTGTCTCGGATCAAGTTCACGCCTCTACATCAACTGAACAACTCTCTGGAAAATGTGTCTAAACAATATGGATTAGCCACGTTAAACATTTCCAACGTATTTACATTCCAGGATTTGAACTTCTCACAAAGCCCTCCTAAAGGAGGGGGAGTCAATACACACGCCTTTACACTAGGTTCTGAGCACAGCGTGGTTCACTGTGCGTCTGGGAAAAAAAAGAGGCAACCCTCTTTGCTGTTTTCTATGAAGAGTCTCAGGAGCAGGAGGAGAACTTGACATGAGCCACCAGAGGACCTCGGACAGGGCTGAGGAAGAGTCCCCTCCCCACGGTGCTTCCACTGAGTCTTCTCACCCCACCCCTGGACGTGGTCACCAGGGCTCACAGATGTGGGAAGGACACCGTATGGAAATGTGATTCTGAAGGACTCTGGATTACAACGCAAGCTTATTCACAGACCTGGCTTAACAGCGCCATGACGACTGACCTTGACTGCAATGCCCGTGTCAGGAGGCTGACCTGACGGCCCTGAAGACCAAAGTCTCCTCGCTGCCGCCCTTCCGGGTGCGTGACAACATCAGAAGTGGCCGCGAGGACATGTCAACGTGTGGGCTCCGTATTGATTGTTTCAGGGATTTGCGGGCGGGCCATCAGCCAGGTTCTTTTGATCTTTGGCTCTTCTGCTGAATCCTTATTTACATTTGTGATATACATTAATAGCACCGGAAGGGTGACCTGATTAAGAGGACACAGGTTTGTGTCGCCAAGCAGGCAGCACCGTCCATTTTCTTGATGCCTTTGGCACAGTCCTTCCTGGAGCCTCAGAGATGAGCAATGCAATGTTATGTCTGGTTATAAACCAGGGTGATTTGGGTGGACACAGAGTAAAACACGGAGAGGGAACACTAATGCATCATGGGGGGCGTGGGGTGGCAAATCGTATGTCACTTCCCATTCACAGTGATTCGCCAAAGGAGATGTTTCGGTCCTATAAGCAAATAATCAAATTTCAGTCTCATGAAGATTTCCATCTATCAGTAAAATGTTGACTAATTTCTTGCCAAATGTAAAAATTTAACAACATATAATCAAATGAAACTGAAGGTAAAAAACTTTCATGAGACTCCATATAGTGTTTCTTTCCACTTGGGTGTGATGATTTGTAGGGCTCTATCTAGTTCCAGGGGAGATGTTATTTTTTCTTCTTATTTTTGTTTACACAATGTCCAGTTTCAGGGTCTCTTTTACTTGTGAATTAAGACAGATGGAATCACGGGAGACTCTGAGCTCTGGCCCTGCATCTCCTCTGCAGCTTTCATTCATCTCTGACCGTCCTAACTTTTATCCGTTCCGTAAAGACGGTGACTCACGAAGAGCCACAAAAACCATCAGGGGCAAAGACTGAAATTTCTCTTTTTCAAAAGCTAGTCCGTCAGTCAACAAACAATACCACATGCCAGCTAAGCACTGAGCTGGGCTCGGGAGATGCAGAGGCAAGGACGATGGTGATGGAGAAGGAGAAACTGCTTTAACATGAGGTTGCCTGGATGATGGCGAGGGAGGCAGAATGAGAGGAGACAGAATTTGCACGTAATGGATATTTTCAGTTAGATTGAAAAACACATTTGAGGCTTGGGATGCAGCATCCCAAATCTAGAGTAAGGGACCAGGCAGGCCTCTGCCTGATTTATTAAGCTCATTGATAAGAGTGTTCACATGGGGTCCTGTGGGAGGAGGGTGGCCACACAAAAAGGGCAAACAGAAACAGTGTCCTCAAAGCATGTATATGTTTGCAATTTTTGCATTTTTATCAAGTTGTCTATATACATAGAGCCAAGTATGATGTAAAAAAGAAGTTTTTTTAATGGAGATACTGGGAATTGAACCCAGGGCCTCGTGCATGCTAAGCACGTGCTCTACCACTGAGCTATACCCTTCCCCTACAAAGCAAGTATATTTGAAAAAAAGATTCATAATTGTTCGAGCCAGAAATGACTTTAGAGATCATTGGATTGAAAGATTCTCTAATTTGGTGTGCATCAGACTCACTTGGGGAGTTTCTTAAAAAAAAAATACAGTTGCGTAGACCCTACACCAGTGGCCAAGACACCTGCTCCCCAGGTGACTCCAGAATACACCATGGTTTCAGAAGAACTTGTTTGTCCAGTTTTCCTATTTTACAGAAAAGGAAACTGGCATCCTGAAGGGTTAATGTGCTTGTCCAAGGTCATATCAATTCCCTCCCCAGTTTAATCTTTATTGGCTGTACGCCCAGGCAAGAAAAAAAATGCATCCACTTTGGGAAGTATCCAGAGATAATTTTTTTCCTGTTTTATGGTAGAAAAGAATGGAAATGTGCAAGCAAATTAGGAAAAAAAATGACTGCATATGTATTTGTGAGTATAGTTGAACAGTTTTTTTTTAGCTATAAAGTTTTGTGATAGATGAAAGTATATATTTTCTACTTTCCATTTTGCTAAAATAAAAGATATTTATTTTAAGAGCCACTCCCACTAGAGTTTCTATGGTGTTAGGCACAATAAACTGAATTGCACCACAACGTTAATATAGGTAGACCATGCTTAATTTTTTTAAGATGAGAAAATGAAGAGGAGAGAGATCATATATAGCACAGTAAGATAAATGATTAGAATTATAATGGAAAGGGAAATTTGTTGACATGTGCATGCTGGGTAATGGGCCCATAGCCTCCTTGTTCACACAACATCTAGAGTCCAAGGTACAGAATTTAATCAAAATAAGTTTGGACTTAAGTTCGTCAACCTACCTGCCTTCTCCTCTCACCTTTCTGGCAGTGATGGATCCTAGTGCTTAGCGCATGGTCCAAAGTGTGTTCTCCCAACTCTCTTACTAAACAAAAGTTCCTCTTTTGTGAGGAGCCAGCTGTCTAAATGTTTGTAGCACAGGGAATTGCTTTTCTGGGGGTGGAGATAACGGAGCTCAGCCACCAGGGGAAACAGCCACTTCCCAATGTAACTACTCAGAAATGTTGGGGGAGGAAAGGCAAGAAAAGCCATCGCTTCCCTGTCTTATAAACAGTCAACTGTGTTTGACAACACTGTACCAGTGCTCCAAACCAGCCATCAACTCGAGCTGTGGTTGAGTGTCACTGTTAGGTTGACTTGGGAATCACATTAATCCTTGTTTCGAACATAATGTACCAGATTTCTGTGATGACAAGCAGTCCCCAAGGGAGCCCAAGCACGGTCTTGGGCGTAAGGTTTTAATCTGACTCAAAAACAACTCAGAGGCCATAAAGGCCATTTTGGCATCTCCTTGAGTGGGGTCGGAGGAGCTGCCCCTCTGGGTGGATTCAGAACAACTTGGGGATTTTTTCTTTGATTGTTTTAATTTTGTGATTTTTATTTATTCACGTTATTAAAAAGTGAGTTTTCAATTAAAATTGGAACTAAGCCAGAGTCACATAATAGTGGCCAGCAAGGAAGTGAACTTAGCTTGTATATCAGCCACACGACTTGTTCTGTTCCTATCAGCAGGAGCGGTGGGACTGTTGGCCACCGCACGTGTGTTTTCTGCACCCGCAGGAATGGTAAGCTGTAATGTTCAGCCAGAATTCATATTTAGAGAAGAACTTCAGGACTCCATATTTTGGGCTCTAATCTTTCAGAGGTGATTCCAACTGATCACTGATCAGACTTCCTATAGTTTTATATGGTGTTAAGTGAGCTTTATGTTCATAGGAGTTGGTGGTATCCTTGTCATACAGATGACAAATATATATATATATATATATATTTTTTTTTTCTTTTCATACAGATGATAGCATACTGTTTACACTGTTCTGAAGCGTACTATTTCCCCTTAACTATACCTTGGAGATCAACCCATCTCAATACATGATAACATTGTCTCAGTCTTCTGCAGAAAGGCATTTAAGTTGTCTCCAATCTTTTGATATTACAAACAAAGGTCCATTTTCACCTGTGGGAATACAGTTGTGAGATAAATTTCCGTAAGTCAATTTCTGGTTCGAATAACATAAGAACTTTCAATTTTAGTGAGTATTGTCAAATTGCCTTCCAAGAGATTATGCTAATTTATTTTCCCGACACCAGTGCAGGAAGGAGGGAGGATATAGCTCAAGTGGTAGAGCACGTGCTTAGCATACATGAGGTCCTGGTTTCAATCCCCCGTACCTCCATTGAAAAACCAATTAAATAAATAAACCTAACTACCTCCCCCCTGAAAAACAAACAAAACACACCAAAAACAAAAAACCCAACGACAATGAAGGAATATGCCTGTTTCTATAAATACTTGCCAACATAGTATTGTCAAATATTTAGATCTTTGCCAGTCTGATTGCTGATTGGTCTCTCATTGTAGCTCAAATTTACATCTCTTTTATTATGAATGATATAATGCATATTTTCATACATCTAAATCATTTGTTTTCCTTTTCTATGGACTATCTGTTCCTATACTTTGTCCTTAAAATTTTTTTCTTCAAATTGATTTGTAAGATCTCTTTATATGTAGGAGAAATTAGCTCTAAATCTGTGATGCAAAGTAAAATTCCGTTGCTCTTGCCCATAGTAGTTTGAGATATACAGAATTTTTTTAATTTTATATAGTTGAATCCATCAATCATTACTTTTGTGGCTTCTGGGTTTTATGGCAAAATTTAGATAAGTTCTCTACTTTGAGGTTATTAAAATAGTCTCCCATTTTTTCTCTCTTAGTGCTTTTATGATTTCATTTTTCTCATTTAAATCTTGCTCTATCTGGAATTTTTTGTAGGTATGCGGTGTGAGGCAGGGATCCACCTTTCCCCCTGGATAGTTGTGAGGGCCTTTTGTAGATGTGTTGAGCTCTCTGCTTTGGGCAGCCCTGGGCAAGACAGGGCATGGCTGCAGCATGGGAGAAGATGTGACCTTTCCTTGTAGAGCTACACAGGGCTCTGGAGTGCACAAGGTAGAGTGCTGATTGATTCTGCCAGTTTGTTCGGCTCTGCAGGGAAATGTTGAGTCTTATGGGATGAGGAGAGTGTTGACTCACTGGAAGAGAAGGGGCAGAGTGATAGGCGATGAGAAGGATGGTATAAAGGGAACAAACATTTTAGATAAAGAGAAAAAGCAAGGACTCCTTTTTACCATTGGGAACAAAATTCATTTCAATATTTTATATTCTTAGTACATCACTACACAGCAATGGAGGAAATTTTAAAACTTTGATTTAGGAGAAGACTAAATCAGTTTTTTGAGAGTGTGAGATAATCGAAAATGTATATATTGTTCTCCGCCTCCAGTTCCTGGCACAGAGCTCCTAAAACTCTTGTAATTTTCTAAGTGATAAGATAACTAGGAGCATCTTTTGTTCTCATGTTTGGGCTTTGACTACATCCCTGAGACAGGGCTCCTAAAATCCTTGTATATTCCCGAGTGATAGAATGAGGGCTGGTCACCAGAAAGACCAAGCCATGATTAGAAACTTGGAATTTTCAGCTTTATCCTCCCCTTCCCCCTCCAGAGAGGGGAGAGGGGCTGGAAGTAGATTAAAGAATTGATCATGCCTGTATGAGGAGGCCTCCGTAAAATCCTGCTAGTAGGGGGTTCAGAGAGCTTGGTGAACAGGTGGAGGCATGGGGCGAATGATGCACCCACACGCCTTGCCTTATGCATGTTCTCTTCCACTGCACATTCATCTGTATCCTTTATCATATCCCTTTTTAATAAACCATAGACCTCAGTAAACTATTTTTCTGAGTTCTGTGAGCCACTCTAGCAAATTAATCAAACCCCAAGAGGGGGTTGTGGGTGCCTTTGATTTATAGCCCACTGGTCAGAAGCACAGGTGGCCATCTGGACTTACTCTGGGCCTCTAAAGTAGGGGACAGTCTGGTAAGATTGAGCTCTTAGCCTGTGGGATCTGATGCTATCTCCATGTAGATAGAGTCAGAATTGAGTTAATTTTTAGGGCACCCAGCTGGTGCCATGGAGAAGTGCTTGGTGTGGGTAAACCCCACCCCCCACCCCCAAAATTTGGTGACCAGAAGTGAAGTGTGCTGTGGCAGAAGCAAAGGAGACAGGCAGGAAAGAAACCCACGGTCGGGAAGAACTGGGCTTCCCCCTACGCAGGGGGCAGATTGAGCTGCGTTTTTATGATACAGAGAGTTTACGTTTACTTAACTTTAAACAAACCTTGTAATATTAACATCATCTTATGCACCAGTAAGTGCAAGATTGGAAACTTCCAATAAACACATAAGGCACAAAGGAGTGTGCAAAAGGGTGCAACTTTAGACTTTTATGTACTTGAGGGTCTGATAAGTCCTACAAAAATAGCTACATTCGTTAGATTTTTCTTCTGCTCTGGGCTGGATGTTTGTTCCTTTCAGCTTTTAGTTTTCGCAGGAGGAATAAGGTCAGGTTCTTACTGCTAAGGGTCTGATGTGTTAAACAGCTCAATCAGAGTAAGAGATTGTCCAGGCATTTCTGGGAAGTTTGCTGACTGGTGTCACTGGAAGTTCACAGACTGCAGCTCCCATGGGGTCCCTCCGAGCTGCCCCCAATCCTGCTTTCTGGGTCAGGCTTGCCTTCCATTTTCACCTGATGGGAGTACCCTCCTCTCAACATTTTGTATTTCCACGCCTTCAGGGCCCATGATGGGGTCGGGGGAGTTTTGGCTTTCTGACTTAGAACTATGGACAGATTTTTGAGGGTTTATGCACTTGTGAATGTAGACAGAGCCTTGTTGTTGATTTTTTTTTTTTTAATATCCTTTGCACACTTTTTCCCCTGCTCTCCATTTGTAGCACAAGCTCTCTCCTGTTTCCCAGTGGAAAGAGACCACTGGAGAGAGGCTGTGGCAACACCCAGCGTCTACTTTGTCTCTGACCAGTTTCTCATCCCTCCCTTTCCTCCTTGTTAAGCCAGAGGGGGCGGTCCCCCCTTTATCCACAGCCGCCTCTCAATCTCTTACCTGGACTTCATCCCCTCCTGTCTGCTCAGGAACTCTGTTCCCTTAGGAACCCTCTCTCTTTATATCAACCTCTCCCTTCACATCAATATTTAATCGTGCTCAGAAGGTCCTATTTTGAAAATAAATAAATAAGCAGTAACTCTGCCTGGACTGCAGCTCATTCCCTCCCTCACAGTGTAATTGTGACGCCTCCCCCTCCCCCTTCCGCCTTCAGGGGTCGATTCTGAACCCATGGCTTCGCTGAAATCACTCTTGCCAAAGTCTTTAACGACCTCCAGGATGCTAACTTTACTTAAAGTTTCAGGCTTTAGTTTCCTTGATGGTTGACCTCTTTTGTAGCGTCGGCCACTCTCTCCTCCCCGACAGGCTCCGCCTCCTCCTTGAGGCTCCTTTCTGTCTTCCAGACTCTTCGTCCTGCTCATCTCCCAGTGCCAGATTCCCCCTCAGTTCTCTCCAAGCTCCTCATCCCTTCTCACACTAGGTGAGCCAGCCACATCCACGGTTAAGAGTTAGCCAGATCCAGATTTGACACTTCATTGCAACCCTTTTAGGTTTTGTCTTCTGGATAAGTCACTTAACTCTCATAACTTCAGTTTTCTGAATTTTAAGATCAACATAATTATTCCTACATCACAGAGGTGTAGTTGAGAGTCAATCAGATAAACTCTTTAAAACATTTTATTTATTATTTTTAACAATTTTTAAAAATTGAAGCGTAGTTGATTTACAGTGTTAGTTTCAGGTGTATAGCAAATTGATTCAATTATATACATACATACATATATATTTTTTCTTTTCAGATTCTTTTTCATTGTATGTTATTACAAGAAATTGAATATAGTTCCCCGTGCTATACAGTAGGTCCTTGTTGTCTATCTATTTTATATATAGTAGTCTGTATCTGCAAATCCTGAGCTCCCAATTTATCCCTCCACTCCCCCGTTTCTCCTTGATAACCACAAATTTGTCTTCTATGTCTATGAGTCTGTTTCTGTTTTGTAAATAAGTTCATTTGTGTCATTTTTTAAAGATCCCACATATAAGCAATATCACATGGCGTTTTTCTTTCTCTTTCTGGCTTACTTCACTTAGTATGACAACCTCCAGGTTCATCCAGGTTGCTACAAACGGCGTTATTTTATTCCTCTTTATGGCTGAGTAGCATTCCATTGTATAAATACAGTTCCCATGCTACACAGTAGGTCCTTGTTGTTTATCTATTGTATATACAGTAATGTGTCTGTTAGCCCCCAACCCCTAATTTATCATTTATTTATTGATTCAACAAAAATTTTGAGCCCATACTCTATCACAGTTACTAGGTACATGCCTTTTTTGACTGTGACAAACAATAAGAAGAAAAATTTAGGACACATATATATAGAAACAGATTTTCCTTCAGAAAACCTTACTCTATGTTTAATGAGATCTGCTTTGGTATTTTCTATTCCATTTCACTGAAACTTATACTTGTGACAATCTACTAAATTTCCCAATTCTCAAATGAAACATGGCCTACAGTTTAGAAAACATTCTTCTAGGCTCTGGGGACACAGTCTCATTGGCCTCATGGACCTTTCTTTCCAGAGCTCAGCTGTTCATTAGAATTTTTTTCAGCGATGGAAATGTTCTATATTTGTGCTGCCCAGTATGGTAGCCACTAGCCACATGTGACCCTTTAGCCTTTGAATCATGGTGGGTGTCAATGAGGGACTGAATTTTCAAATCTTCTTTCATTTTAATTTATTTAAGTTTACAAAGCCACATGTAGTTGGGAGTCAACCTAATCAGATAAACTCTATAAAATGTTTCATCCACTGATTGATTCAACAAAAATTGTGGCTGTGGCAGTGGACGGCAGTTCCAGAGTGTGAGCGACAAGCCAGGAAAAAAATAAATGAATACAAGGACAAGGTAATTTCTGATGGTTATCACTTATCAGAGCAGCGACGGTGCTATTTAGGGTGGAGTGACTGAGAGTGACTTTGGGAAGAGTTTAGGTTGGGTGGTCAGATAAGACCCTTCTGTGGAGGTAACATCTGAGTTAACACCTGAATGACAAGGAGCTAGACATTTGGCCCTTGGAGGGAGGAGGATCCCCGATGGAGAGGAGAGCAGGTGCACAGACCTGGAAGTGGAAATGACCTTGGTGTATCTGAGGAAGAGAAATCCTATGAGGCTGGATCGTAGTGGCAGTAGGTACTAAAGGAAGTTAGCTGTGATGATAAGGGTGATGGCAAGAAAAGGTTGAGACCTCATTACTCAATTTATCGATGGATATTTCCCCTCTAGGAGTCCTGCAGGCATTTCAAATTCACTTATTCTGTACGAAACATCCAAAAATTGTTCCTCCTCTGTGATTCCTGTCTCAGTGAGTGGTGTCACCATTTAACCTGGGATTCACCTTCCTTCCCTTCCTCTCCCTCACTCCATCAATTGCCAGGTCCTGTCATTGTCCTCCTAAATATCTCTGGAGTAGGTCCACTTCTCCACATCCTCGTGGGACAGTTTCTTGATTCATAGGCTTGTGATAGTTTCTTTGCCTAAATCTATTCTTGGCTCGGCAGCCAGAGTGGTCATTCCGAAATACAAAGGCAACCATGCCACCCTTTGGTTTAGCATCTTACCGCGTTCCCCGAGGCGCTCAGATTAAAGCAGGAGCTCTTAAACGAGGACTTACTAGGACCCTTCTTACTGGCCTAATGTGTCTTGTTCAACCTGTTTTCAGTAACTTGGAAGTGCCTTGCTCTCTATTCTATGAGCATCTATGAATAGTGTTTCTTCCACCTACCATTTCCTTTGCTATCCTCCCCAACCTTTGGATGATGCCCTCCGGATCTGGCTTAAGCATCACTTCCTCCAAGAAGCCTTCCATGACTCCCTGACCTATGTTCGATGTCCCTTCCAGGTGCTCTCAGTGCACTCTGAACCTTCCCCACTGTGGCACTCACTTCGCCACACTGTAATTGCCTATTTACAAACCTGTGGGCTGCCCGAGGACAGAGGTCAGTCTCCCACATTTGTTGATGCGCCCCTAGCACCTAGCACAGTGCTGGGCATCAAGTAGATGCCCAATAAATATTTAATGGATGAATCAAAAAGGAAGAACTTGAACTCAGAGATTTTCATTGACAATTATTGATTACCTATTGACTAATATTAACAGCTAGCATTCACTAAGCATGCTTAGCATTTCACTCTCTCTCCCTTAGCTCCTCTGCCTCAACCCACTAAGATAGGCATGCTTTTCCTCATTTTACCAATTGAAAACTGAAGCCCCCAATGGTTTAGAATGATTTGCCTGAAGTTACATAACTGGTAAGTGACAAAGAAAAACCTGTGGCCACCCAAGCTAAAAAAAAAATCAATTTTCTTAATCCTTCCACCAGGTGTGATGAGCTTTCCGGATCTTGTTGTAAGAGAGACGTCACAGACCGCAGTGGGTTTGTAACTGGAGAAGGATGCTGCTTGAGTCAGAGCCGTCCCGAGCTGAGTCATTATTCTATACTTACAAAGCCAGCTCCCATTTGCTGGGCTTGAACTGAAGCTCAAGGCTAGTCTGTTTGCTTCAGTTTGGCGGGATTCATCTTGAAAGGGTTTTCTGTTCTTTTATTTTTTTAAATTGAAGCGTAGTTGGTTTACAATGTTGACTTCTGGGGTACAGCATAGTGATTCAGTTATACACATGTATATGCCTTCTTATATTCTTTCTCATTATAGGCTATTACAAGGTATTGAATATATAGTTCAGTAAGACCTTGCTGTTTATCTATTTTATAGACAGTAGTTTGTATCTGCAAATGCCGAGCTCCCGATTTGAAAGGTTTTCTAAGAGTACGCTCCCCAGCGGGTGAGCTCCGGCAGTGGGCTCCTGTGCACCTGCGGGGCTGTGATGCGTGGTGTCCACTGAGAGAGGGAAGCCAGGAGCCTGGGAACTAGGGTGTGGACCACGCTGTGGCAGAAGGCATTTTTGCATTTTCTTGGTGATCCCTAATCCATTTGGGGAGTGGCCTTGCTTTTTATAATATTCTAGGAACTGCCACACTGAATTGTGATCTTCGGGTTGACGTTATTACTGTAGCTTGGTGGAAATTCTGACAGATGGTTGTGTCAGGGCCTTTTGATGTGACTTTGGGAATTTTGATTCTGCTATTTGGACCTGTGCCTTCCATCTTTCTGGTGGGTTGAGCAGTGAAGTAGACTGTTTTCCTCTTATAAAGCCCCAGGCACTGGCTAGATTTCACCTTGCTTATTCTTCACTACATTTGTCTCTGGCAGGAGAGTGGCAATTGTTGGCTTTTTTACAAGGAGAAGGACAGTGGGGCCAGAGGGGTTAACTGGCTTCCCTCAGTGAAACCTCCAGGTTAGACTAACTCCATGTCATAAGATTATGTTTCTAAGTTAGATTGTTCAGTCTTACCAGGGAAGAAACGCATGCTTTATATTTAAAGATCCATGTACTTCGGTGTATTTTCATTCATTCATTCATTCAATAATTATTTGTGGAGATCCTACTATGTGCCAGGCACTGGGGATCCAGTGGGGAGGAAGACAGCCATGTTGTTAAGAAACTGACATTCCAATTGAAGAGAGAACAGACAGAAAATGTAAACATACACATGAAGTTTTCATTTCAAATGCCAATTGTCTATAGACCAAAACAACAACAACAACAAAGTAACAATATGGAGAGTGCTTGGGGTGGATGAAAAAGAGGTCATGAGAAGGCTTCCCTGAGATGGTATTGTGTGAGCTAATAGTGGAAGGATGCAAAAGAGCCAACTTTGAGAAATCTGGGGAAGAGCATTCCGGGCAGAGGGAACAGCAAGTGCAAAGGCCCTGAGGCTAGAACAAGAGTGTCATGTTCAAGGAGAGGGATGCTGAGTCCTTAGAGGTTTTTAGGCAGAAGGGTGATGGGATTCTCATCTTTATGACAATAAGATCTCTCTGATTGATGCAGAGGTGAACTGAGGGAGGGAAAGGATGAAGCAGGGAGAACAGGAAGAGATTACTGCAGGGGTTCCAGGGTAGACACTTTTTTTTGAGTTCTTACTATGTTTCAGACACTATTAAGTACTTTCCCTACATGATTCATCTTTCATATCCACAACCATCCTATCAGGGAATTAATATCTTCATTTTTCAGATAAAGAAATGAGAGGCTCAGGAGTTTATAAACATCTTATCCAAGACCACTCAACCTAAGTGGCAGAAGCAGGGTTTAACCAAAGTCTATACTGTTGAGTACTTTTCTAGCCCTGGCAGACCTTCATGGCCTGCTAGAATATTCCCCACAGAGGTCCCTCAGGCTCTTTAAAACTGCCATACCTAAAACCGAACTCACTATCTTGTCCATCCCCCAAAACTTTCCATTAGGTTCCTTGGTTATATTAATGGCATCACCTCCAACTCAATCCAGGCTAGAAACTTTAATGTCTTCTTAACTGTCTTTACGTGGTCTTTTTCCTCATTAATCTGCTTCAAATCTGTTGCATCATTTGGTCCATTTTTACTCCGTCATCTGTTTGATTTCCTTGCCCGTCGTCATTGCCTTGGTTTGTGCCGAGTCAGCTATTCCAGTAACTTCCTCTTCGTCTCCTGATTCCAGCCCGCCTCCATCCTCTCCAGTTTGTTTCCATCCAGCCTCCAGGTTGAGTTCTCATCTTAAACCCAGGTTCCATTATCCCTGTCCTCAAAAATCATCCCAAGGACCCCCTCTGCCCCCAGAACCAAGTTTGTTATCTTGAGTGTGGCAATCGACTTACCAGCAGCGAGTGTTTGGTTTGTTGGTCAGCAGATTGCTTGTTATTGTAGCATTGGATGTATTTGTTTTTGCAGCTGATAACTCTTACCACATATAACCAGTCACGTGAAGAGGAAGGTTAGGAACACGCAGTCCGGCCGATTCCTGGTGGCACTGTTTAGATGTCCAGCATGAACCGTGATAACTAACCGGTGGGTGAGACTAAGCATTCACGGGCCAGGAGGTGTTTCCACAGCCTCCTGGTACAGCCTGTTGACGCAGCAGCTCTGGGAAGCCACTCAGCTGGATGCATTTTTGTTGGATTGACTTGCGTGGACTCTTCAGGCACAAGGAGAAGCCTGAGCTCTAAGACAGATCAAGTCCAAACTAGCCACAGGCTTCTTAACCTCTTCATGGCATTCCAGAGGGCAAAGGCGGCCAATTCTTATGAATAGGAATTATTTAGTTTAAAAAATAACAAACGAACATATGGCTACCAGTGGGGAAGGGGGGGGTGGGAAGGGATAAATTGGGAGTTCAAGATTTGCAGATACTAAGTGCCATATATAAAACAGGTAAACAGCAAGTTTCTTCTGCACAGCACAGGGAACCACATTCAATATCTTGCAGTAACCTATAATGAAAAAGAATAGGAAACGGAATATACATATGTATATGTATGACTGAAACATTATGCTGTACGCCAGAAATTGACATAACATTGTAAACTGATCATATGTCAATAAAAAAAGGAAATTTCTGGACAGAAGGAAACACCCATTTAGTGTGAGAGTTATCCTAACCCTACACCGGTTGTTTATAGGCAGTAGGTCCCTGTGAATGAGGCACTGTGTAAACAGAAGGTTAAGAAACAGGGGACTGTGTGGTTATTTCCTAAGTTGAATTTGCAGACCTGTAATCCAGGGGTTCAACCCTGGCTGTCAGCACCCAGCCAGCTTTCTGTCTTGAAGCATTTATCAACATGAGGCAAATATATATATGCTGAAGCACTTTCTGACCTCGCCCTGCTAAGGACTCCTCAAATGTATGGTAGTTTTTCTAGAGAGGTTCTCTGGTCTCCTAGATAATCAGAAAGAACATTTAATAAAAAATGGTTTTCTTCTATCTTTTCTCATTGAAGAAAATACAATTTTTTGAGGCTGTTGCCCGTGATGCCAAGGGAGATAAATGAAATTCATTTCTGCCAATTTTAAGAACTATGCTGGAAGTTGTTCCCTGTTTTGTTTTGCAGAATAAGTAATAGCTTGAAAAGATAAGATAGAATTGCTCCATATTTTCCATATTCAATTTTAAGGTGGAGGATAATTTTTTATGTCTATACTACAAGGGAATTATGATTTTCCACAATATTTTAAGCATAATATAGATGTTTAGCTGACAACTGTGTCTCGTATGAACAATACAAAAACAACAGAAATCAAGCAAGAGAAGAAAGGAAAGAAAACACATCTCTAGTCTTGCCATTCTAAAACCCAGCTGCTTTAGTGTTTCCTCCCAGTTACTGTCAATTTGTTACTAATTGTCATACAGTTACAATCGTAGTGTAGACATGACTTTACAATCAGTTTTTTGCTTCTACTGTTACATAAGCCGTTTTTCCCAGCCACTTTGCATTTCGAAACCCTAATGTGCTTTTATAATAGAATTTCTGGACAATAATGGATTTCTTCAAACAGGTTCACTCAGTTCTGGAAGTGAAAGATTTTCATTGCCGGTCTCAACATTACTGTATTGTGGTTAATCGTACTTTTACTGTTTTCACGAAGACAAATTCTGCTGGGGCCAAACAGAGCTGCTAAGATAAACAGTCCTGGGAGACCGAGGGACAGATCACAATCTGTGAGTGCTCAGAAGACTTCAGTTTTCCTTTCCTGTTCTATAAAGTGTACAAAGCTCTTAGACGTTACGCTCAAGGCGTTGAAACTACGGCTCAATTTAATGACAAGCACAGAGAATGCACGTAGGACCTTGTGGCTTGCTGCCTTTACCAGGGACTCACTGAAAGAAAGGCCATTGATGAGAGCATAGATTCTGGCTACGACCGAACCTGTTGTTCACTCAGTCATTCCAAGTCCCCCCGGCTGTTCCACCAAGGGGGAGAGCATGGCGGTATTAGAAGCAAAGGGAGGCAGTCATCAGAGGGTTTCCGTGCTGTAGCAAAGGTGATCTGTGGGGAGCTAGAGGGATCTTTTGTCTCCTTTTCCTTGTGTTTGTCCAGCATCTTGTAGGATTTCCCATGGATTTCGTGCGTGTCCGTTAGCAGACACATCAAGAGAATTATTCAGAAAACCTACCCTGGAATAAAATGTGAGCTGACTCAGTGGTTTTCCTCGGAAGAGACCTGGAGGGAAGGTGACGTGGTAGGGAGGGAGGATGCGGAAACGTGTGACCTGCCTCACCAGCCCGTAAGTCACAGTTCACAGTGGGAAGGCTGCACAAGGTCACGTGTTGGTGACCGGTCCAGTTCGACATCTGTGTGTGTCCACCACGCAGAAAATTAACATGGGCTAAAGGCAACCAGGGACATGGCTCTCCCTCCGTGCTTCTCACTTGGCACATGAGATGACCTTCAGGAGCGCCTGTTCTGTACTTTCCACTCACCAGCTCGCTATGTTCTAGGACTTAATGAGCTAATATTCATAAGCCTTGCTTATTACGAGATGATCATCATTGTCGTCATCACCTTCATCTGCCTCAGCCATGGATTACCAAATGTCCTTGGTCAGTGAGGCCTGAAAAAATATGAATTTTACCCCAGACTCTTCTGGCTTCTAAAAAATAAATATTGCTGATAACGATTTACTGGTATTCAGGAGATGAGATGACACACTGCTAATCTGGCCCTCCCGAAAGCAAGGATGAAATGCTAAACGACAAAATACTGGGTTGTTTCCTGTAGGACGAGCTGGATGTGCTAGCCCTTCCACACTCTAACCGTGGCTGGGCCACGTCTGTTTCCCGGTTCGTTCATTCGTTCATTGGCCAAGGATTGGTTGAGTGTCTACTTTGTGCCAGGCATCGTGCTAGGGGCTGGGCTATACGCATGAGCAGAGGAGGCAGAGTCTCAAAGAGCCTTCAGCCTGGTGGAGAACACAGACATATTCTAAAAATCTTGTAAAAAATGCAACATTAAATCTGTCATGGATACAAGGAGGAGGGTGCAAGGGGGCTGAGAGTGGAGATGGAGGCGGAGACCTAGTCCGGGGAGGATGACTGACCCAAGGTTGGAAAGAAGATTAATAAAATTGGCTGACATTTACCAAGTTGTTACTAGGAGTCAGGCTCAGATTTTAATGCTTTATATGGATTTTTTTGAGACTTATGGACTCTTGGCCATATATAGGGGAGAAAACTTTGGCTTGGAGACAGTCAGTAACTTGTTAAGCATCATTCAGCTGTGAGTAGGAGAGTGGAGACTGGGACTCAATTTGACTACAAAGCCTGGAGTCTTACTCACTCTGCATACTGCCTTCGGTCTTTTTTTTTTTTTTTAAATATATTAAGATGTATGAATTCTTTATAATTTTTGATATTAACCCCTTATCAACACATCATTTGCAGATCTGTCCTCTCATTCAATAGACTGCCTTTTCCTTTTGTTGATGGCTTCCTTGGCTGTGCAAAAGCTTCTTAGTTTGATATGGTCTTACTGCTTTCCTTTGCTTTTGTTGACTGTGCTTTTGGGGTCACATCCAAAAACTCATTGCCAAGACCAGTGTCAAGGAGCTTCTTTCCTATGTTTTCTTCTAGGAGTTTTAGAGTTTTAGGTCTTGTGTTTAAGTCTTCAATCCATTTTGAGTTCCTTCTTGTGTGTGGTGTAAGATAGGGGTTCAGTTTCATTCTTCTGCGTGTGATTACCCAGTTTTCACATCATTTGTTGAAGAGACTATCCTTCCACCATGGAGTATTCCTGGCTCCTTTATCAAGTATTAGTGAGTGTTTTTTTCTGGGCTCTTTATTCTGTTAAATTGGTCTAAGTGTTAAAAAAAATTTTTTTTTAATCTTAAATTTTTAATACAATTTTAAAGGTTATTCTCCATTTTTTAATCTTAAATTTTAATACAATTTTTAAAGGTTATTTTCACAGTTATTACAAAATATTGGCTATATTCTCCATGTGTTGCATGTGTTGCATGTTTTGCTTGAAATAAAATTAAGCAGACGGAAAGAATGGTGGGAAGGGATACCAGGCAGGTGGAACAGCAGGTATGGGGCACAGAGGTGGAAGAGAACTGAGCACGTGTGGGGAAGTGAAGGGAAGGCAGGGTGGCAGGGGGATGCAGGCTGGGGGAGCGCGAGGTGAGGCCAGGAGGTGGGCAGGGCCAGGCGGTGAGGGGTCTGGGGAGCCGTGTCAGATTCTGGCCCTGCCAAAGAGGAAGCCACAGGAGGACTCTAAGCAGGGGTAGACACGGTCAGATTTGAATTTTAAAAAGGTGACCCTAGCTGTTGAATAGAGCTAGAAGAGGGCAAAGGCAGATTTGGGGAGACAAACTGAAATCCTTTGGTGGTGGTGAGAGGTTTATTGAGAGCAATAGAGGCGCTGAGACAAGATCTAACTTTCCAACTTTGGCAATTCGGTGGAGAAAGAGCCCATGTGTTGAGAAGGGACCGTGGGAATGACATGGTTGGGAGGGAAAGGTCATGCGTTTGACGTGGGCTGGTTGAGTCTGAGATGCCTTTCTGAACCCAGGAGGAGATGTCAAGTTGATCATATTATATAAAGGTCAGGAGCCCAGGGAGAGGTTAGGGCAGAAGACAGAAGTGTGTTAGTCATCCCAGGAAGAGGTGTCATTGTGCCCGTGGGCATGGATGAGACAGCCTAGGGAGAGACCCTCTGTGTTTTCACCACCCCCTCCCCGCTTTCTTCTTCCCAACTTGCCTCTGAGGAGTGTGGCTGCTTCACCCCTCATTCTGCCGACCTGACTCCTTTTTCCCCTTCCTCCTCAGGCACGTCTTCATTCTCCATCCCTCCTTCAAACCTCTAAAGTCTCCTTCCTTACTGTCTACTTTCTCAGGTTTACTGTTGAGGGCGGACTCTTGAGTTCTCAGCCTCACTGATGGCTCTTTTTCAAGGGCAGCCAGGGACCCCCTCAATCCTAGATCCAATGTTTCAACCCAACTCAGTCTGCACCTTTCGCTTCTCCTTGGCATCTGACCGTTGATAACTCCCGTTTTAAACAGTCGCCCGCCCTGCCTTCTCTTGTATCATCTTGACTCTCAAGTCTTTTCTAATTTCTCCTGTCTTCTTCATGTGCTTCTCCTTCCGCTTCTACCCCATAAATGTACACAGTCCCCAGGAGTGTTTTCTTCCTCCTCCTTCTATGCTTGCCACCTTAGCTAACTGGTTCAACCCCGTGGCCTTAACAGCCCCTCCCTTGTGGGAAAGCACTAAAACCTATCTTTCCAGCCAGCACCCCAGTACCCCAGACCCAGCCATCCAACGGTGGGCTCAACACTTCCCCTCTGCATCCTGCTAACATCCCAAACTCAGCGTGACCCATATCAAACACCTCCTCTTCGAAAAATTCAGTATCTTGCACTGTTTATTTTAGTTAAGTCCCTCTTTTTTTTTTCTTCATTCTCTTTACTCCTCATTAGTGCTACCATATTCAGAGCCCGATTCTCTTTTGCCTGGGACCTTTTTTGTCTCCTAATCAGTTTTTGTTCCTCATTTCTTCTTGTTCTGAATGAATTCTATGCACTTGCTCTGAATAAATCATGTATTCAACCCATGTCATATCTACTCAGCTCCAGATTTTTACTAATCCTCTGATGCCACTGAAATCAGCACTGCCCATTAGCCTTGTTTTAAAGACCCTCTTAACGTGGTCCTGATGGACCTCCTGCCTTTATCGCCTGCTTCCCCTGACACCGAAGTACACTACCCACTATGCTGGCTTCTCTTCCAGGCTGCCTGATACTTGGGGGCAGACATCTGTGCCTTAGAATCCTTGTAGCACCTACGCTTCGCACCCAGAACATAGTAAGTGCTCACTCAAGTTTTGGCGCATGCATGCAAAAGCCTTCGCTAGTTCCTACAGATGTCTGGTGCTGCCCTGTCCTTGCCTTCGCTCCTGGTGAGCTTCCTGAGTGGAGGAACCTCCTCTTCTTGTCTTAAGAAGTAAGCGGACATGTGTAACAGTGCCATTTAAAATTGTGCATTGTATACATTTACTATTATTTTATTTTACCCATTTATTAAAAATCTACTCAACTTTCAGAACTCATTTCTAATGCCAGTTTCTTCATGAAACTGTCATGTATCCCTTTAAGAACCATCCACTTTCTGAACCCACAAAATAGCTCTCTTTCCTTTCCTTTAAAAAAATTGTGGGGTGTAGGCATATTTCAAAGGAGATACATCACTAGTCTGATATCTATGTTCTGGTTGCTCATTAGGCGAACACTTGCTATAAAATCTTTGATGCTAGAACAGTAATTTGGAGACCTGTCATCTTCCCCACTCCCAGTCCCCCACCGTTGCTTACTAGCAATCAACTGAGCTCAGATTTAAGTCCCCTGAGGCACCTGACACAGTGCCTTGCCCACAGTAGGTTTTTACTATTTGTGGACCTGAATTTGGTGAAGTGATGTGTATGGCTCCCAGTATCTTCCATCACAGGAAAAACGAGTTAGCAATTGGGAGCTGAGTTTATCCTGCTTCAGGAACCAGAGGGAAAGCAACAATGGCCCTCTCACAGGACCAGCAGAAGAAGCGATGGATCCATATGTACCACACTGAGTAGCTGTCTATCTCTGCCACTTAGTTTGAGGGATAGAGGAAATTAAGCCATTGTGAAGGTGGAAAAAAGAGTATTATGCAAACACAAGCATGTTTCTTGTGGAGCTAATCTCTGTGTGATGTTTTTGTTCCCAGCCCGCTGGCTCTGCTGGAGTCCATTTGCCAACCAAGCCCAGGGCAGGCACTTCAAACATATCACAACCTTGTTTCTACCATAGGGGCTGGGAAGTAAGTTACATAAAATTATGCTGTGTTTTCGAAATCCTGTATTTGTGATTTGAAGTTGGTCCACTCAGTCAGTTAAGGGAGAGCTCTATAATTCAATCTTCCTAATTATCCCCATGGATATAAAATGTTTAGGACTTTGTAGGATCTTCCTCTCTAGGTGATGATCCATCACTTCGCCTTTTTAAAAATAAACTGAGAGATGGCCAGAATCTTAGGATGAAAAAATAACTCCGATGAAAGAGTTCTGGACCACTCTCCCAAAGCAGCCACGAAATTACAGGAAAAACATTTATGGGGAGAAACCACAGGGCATGGGAGGCAGGGTCTAATTCGGTCACCAATAAGTCCATTGTTTCTGTCTTGGGAGTTTTATTTTTCCATGGAAGTCGTTTAAAAGGGCTAAAGCATTTAGAGGACCACTTCAGTTCTATATGGGGTCCCAGAGAGTGACTTGGGCAGTAGGTGGGAGGAGAGCTGAGGCTGGCACTTTGAGGGGCTGACCTGCAGGCAGGTGGACTCTGGTGAGGCAAGGAGGTTACTCCCAGACTGGGTCGGATTTCATGTGAGAGTCAGGAGGTCCAAGAATGAGAACCATCAATGCTAAGTAAGAAGCAAGTTATTTTATTTCTTTGTCCCTGGGATATCCATCTGTAAAATGGGCACAATAACTCCTGGACCCAGTCTAGTCCCAGATAGATTCGCAGATGTTCCCAGACTCCTAATTCCCAAAGTTGTTCTATTGATCAAACCAGAAATGAAGGGAAAAAGAAAAAACGAAAACGGTTATCAAAGCATTTTGAGATGCTGATGAATGTTATAGAAATAAAACGCACTCTTAGACTTTCGTTTCATTTTGAAAGAGATAATATCATTGTCTGCTTATTAAGCACCCTCCCCAAATTAATGAGAGCCGTTCAAATGCAGAGCAAGCGTGGCCACAGGAGCTGACAGCCAGCCTTCTGTGGCCTGCGAGTGGTGGTAAGGAGAGGCTCTCGGGTTTGAAGTCTTTGCCCAAACATGATTACACAATATTTGGGGAATCAGTTCCAAGATCTCTTGAGTTGCTCATGAGATATTTTGTTTATTAAATAATTTTCTGAAATGTACCAGGTTTTAGTGACTCATGGAGTCAGGCAAACGTATGTATGACATTTAGAATTATGGACTTAGAGAGGGGGTGTTCATCTAATTCACCCCATGTTTTACAGGAAAGGAAACTGGATGCCAGAAAGTCTAAACGACTTGCCTGGAACTGTGTGCTCTGTCCGTGGGAAAACGGGGGCTGAAACCCAAAGCTCCAAGCTTCCCAGCTCAGTGTTCTCTCTTTCGAACACATTTTCCATGAATATTCTGACTACATATCCTATTTTCATGGTCAAGGCTGAATCCTTGGAAGAAAGCAAGAATGATTCCCCCCACCCCCATAATTTCAAAAGGAGAAACTCTTTTGTAATTGTTACACATTGTGTTTTTAAGAATGTAAAATTTATAAGCCATAAAGTGCTTTTAAACCCATTTAATCTTTATCATGATTCAGGTGAAGATTGTTATTAATATGGAAGTGGCTTGGTCCAGGTTTCCAAAAATCAAAACAGGAACTCAAGGAAGATTTGGGCTTTCGGTTCCATTCCTGGAGGTTTTTATTTTTCCTCTTATGCTACATGAAAGTTGTTACCTAAGTGCTTTTAAATATGAGTGAGCATCAGTAATGGAGATGAGACTTTTCCAGAACTGCCCCCAACTTCGTCTGACTCCAAGCTGAAGCTAGACTCTGCCACTCACGGTGACAGGCCAGTGGATGGAGTTTTCCAGTTCATCAACCAACAGATCCTTACTTCCTTAAGAAAGGCCTGACTGAATTCACAATAGTACTGGTAATAATAATAATAATAATAATAATAATAATAATAGTAATAATAATAATAATAGTAATAATAATAATAATAAACAGGTGACGTTTATCCAATACTTATTGTTTCCCGATGCTTTACAAGTATTAACTGATCTGATTTTCCCAGCAGGCCTACAAACGAGGCACCATCCTATTACAATTTTTCAGATGAAGAAGCCGAGCCACAGAGAGGTGAAGTAACCTGCAACACAGCTAGTAAATGGCTGGTGAGTAAAATTTGGATTTTTGGTGTTTTTTTTTATTAAACACATGTAATGTTTTCATAAAATAACCCCAGCTCCTCAATTCTTTGTCTTTGGACACAGATCCTCCCCTCACTGAAGCTCTGAAATGATTGGATTGAATTCGCAGGTTTTGAGAATTCCTTCTAGTCCCACCTGCTACCTTAACGCTCTGTGAACCTAGGCTGCCTGATCACATCCTATTTTTATTCTCCCTTGTTCTGCTCCACCTAACCCTATTTCCAGAGATAAACAAAAATCACTTTATCATTATCATTTTTATTTATGTATAAGCATGAAGGGTCCAAACCTTCCAAAACATTTTAACTTAGGAAAAACAGGGAAGCAACAGGCACTCCTGCTCTCCTCCCTCCCATTTTCCTTCTTAAAATAGTCATTTTAGCAAGCCCTTTCCTCAAAGGTAATACAAAGTCCTCCACAAAGGAATATAAAGTCCAAAATCCCACAGTTCTTTCCTTTGCGCCAACAAGTTCACAGAGATAAAACCAGGTTGAAATGAACACGAGGGCAACCTGAAATGGGGAAACAGAAGATGAGGGCGCCAAGTAAACATCGAGGCTTGTGTGCAGCTCCTTCAGAACAGATAAGGATCGCCATTTGCGTGATGCTGTTGGAGTGTGTTCCGGGCGCCCTGTATTTTTTGAATTTAAAGTCTTTTCAATATCACCTATTGCAAAGCCACCCTCCTTGCTGCCCATGAAGGGCGAGGTCCCAGAATTTCTCTCCATCTCTCCTTTGAGGTGCCCAGCTGTGAGTGCAGTGGTACTCTTTGACGTTCAGTCGGAACTGAATCATCACAAATTATAACTTTCTGCACTTAAAATCAATGAGTTTTTAAAAACAATTAAAGATGTTGAAATCTGCACCTTTTTATATGTGCAAGAGTTTTATGAGGTGTCTTTACCAAGCCGTGAAATATATCCAAGTATTGAGGCAAAAGAAAAGTTCAAACCACATCGAGCGGATTGATGCTGAAAACAAATAGAAATAATTGTTTACACGTATGTTTGACATTTCACCCAGAAAGGGGTTAAAATCCTGCTTGCGTTGCATTTTCGTCCTTATGAATTAAGCACTAAAATATGCCCACTTCATCGTTTTCCTCACACGCCTAGCTCTTCCTTCATTCTGCCTTGTCTCCACTTGCCTGCAGACAGAGCACCCCATATTTTGCTTCTGACTCTGAATAACTGTGATCGCTCATGATGAGAGAGCCGGTTAATGAGATGGCTGTGAGATGTTGAGGAAGTTCTGTTTTGCTTTTAAAGCCATGACTGTCTCTCTTAAAATGAACTTTTATCTTCTGACAGAGAGTTTTGGAGCTCACATCTTTCTTTTTTGCTCAGTATTTTCAATAGTGGTTGATGGTTTCTATTCAAGGATTTAATTCTTCAGGCGTGGAGAGCTGGATCGAAGATGAGGATACAGGTGGACGATTCTCCCTGCTGCTTTATCTGTGTCCACAGTGCCTTTACCAAGCAGCATGGTGAACTGGCTCATGGAGGAGAGGAAGGTTTATCCTTATATCGTCTAATGAACCTGTTCCTGTGGCAAATGCCCAAGGCGGATACACACCTCACCACCAAGGCTAACGTCATTTTCTTCCTTCATTTCAGAGGGGATGCTGGTGACTCAGAACTGGCTCGTCAAATAGGAAGGCATGTGCATGCTGAGTTTGGCACAGATCACTTCCTCTAGCAAGAAGAGCTGGCTAAATGAGGGTCATCGTGACCTTCACCTGGCTTCTAGTTCAGTGAATAACCCAGAAGCCATAATAATCACTTGATGTATAGTCACCACTTGAATTTTCTGCTTCATTGTATTTACAGTCAGAGGAGAACACATCCCGCAATGCCCAACGTGGATCTTTCTATCAAGGATGTAGCGCGAATGTAAACAAAGTGTCCTTTTAAGTCAATATTTGCTGGGAAAAGCACAGGGTGTTCTTGGTAGTTCTATGATCCATAAGGCCGCACACTCTCATAAAAACATTCAATTCGCTACATATTTATAGACAAGTACAATGAAACAACAGGAAAAAAAAAGCAGGCCTATATTTTAATAAAGTCAAATTCATCCCTGCTCTGATAGGCAAAACGAATTTGTACTTACATAGATCATGCAGGGAGTCTTCGGCCCGGTGTCTCCTGGGGAAAAAGCAGCTTTAAATATGTCGTCGGAAAAGAAAATTGTGTCTTTGTTGGATTTCCTTCAGATGAAACTGAATGGATGAATAATGCGTAAGTCTTACACCAGTTAAAAAAAAAAAATCCTGTGACTTGTACAGCTGTGACTGAGGGGAGTCAATTGACACTTGAAGGCAAAGAAGATGGAAAAGGAAAGAATAAATGAGTGGAAAATTCCACAACGCAGACTCCCAGGGCTCTCTCAAGGACAAGATTGTTACTTGAGAAGGCTCTGTGGAATTTTTGGCATTCTTGCATTATCTCACTTTGAAGATGGAATAAACTAGACTTTTCAGCCAGTCTCACGGTTCTTGAAAGTGGGCTCAGTTAGATTTGCTGGGACTCTTGGGTAACGCCAATTTCTCAACATTTAACTGAATAATTAAGGTTTCAAAAGGTTTGGGCAATCGTGATCTCTCTTTGTGGAAAAAGCAGTTTCATCTTTGGGAAGTCTACGGTAAATTCCCTTCCCATGGGACGCCTACTGTTAACCCAGAAAGAGACCCACTTTGAGGAGAATTTTGGCTACTTGTGCAGTCCACTGCTATCGTAAAAAGTATTGTTCAAATTCATTTACTATAGAAGTCAGGAGAACTGTCAACAAGTGGGCTTGGAAAAAGTCAGGCAAGGGCTGGGTGCTGGTGATAAAGATATGTTCCTCTGCTCTGCCACTGTGGCAGACCATCTAACAAAACTTAACCTGATTTTACTTGTGCTTTGCTGTACACCTGAAACGGACACAACATTGTCAATCAACTACACTTCAATGATAATTAAAAAGAAATAGAAGGATGGGGCTTTTTTTGGGGGAGAGTTTGTTTTTAAAATAAAATATGCACTCAAACCTCTGCAATGAGAATTTCTCTTCCTGTCTTTGTGTCACTAGATAACATACATTGAAAGTCCTGCTTAACCGTGGGTTGCTTGTTGCCTTATTTTCAACTAATTAGAGATTCTGTGTCTGATGCAAAATGGTCAGTTTTAAGGACACTTAAAAGATCCCTTAGCATACATAGCATGAGTAGAAACAGCCCCGTATGTAGTAAATATATACAGGATAATAAATTAATTGAGACTTATTACTCCTTCAGGATTTAGAAATATTTCCTACTGGCTTCTCACTGAGATTTTCAATGCTTGCTTTAAATGATAAATTTGAGTTTGCTTTCATGTTTTCCAGGATAGAAGGGATTCTGGAAAAAAAGGTCGATATTCAAGACATGCTTGGTCATTGCCAGAAGAACTTGAGTTATATCAGCCTTTTCATATAGGACTAGATTACATGCTAAGGATGCCCTCTAAAGGGTCACTCCACTGGCATGGGGGGTCCTGCAGGCTTTTCAGGCCAAGTTCATCTTTTAGGGTTGCACTGGACATCACTGCATAGGCCCTGAGTAGCGCATTATAGTAAGGCTTCAGGGCGTAAGGTATTTTCCTCTAAGAATGGTTGAGAAAGGTTTTCTGATCAAGTTGTCTCTTTTTGAAATTTAGACTTCGAACAAGATGCAATGCAATGCAATCATTTCCCTTTTACCTCATAAGGCAGTCTGTAACTTGTGGAAAGAAATGTACTTAATGACAGAGAATGTAGCCTTTGAGAAATTTGAGCCAATAAGGGAAATACACTTCTCACGGTTTTTAGTAACATTGCTGCTGCATTAGTTGGGAAGGTTCTCTTGGTGAGCAATCGTGGAGAATGATGTAAAAGGTAGAGAATTTTTTTATTTTATTTTATTTTATTTTTTTTTATTGAAGTATAGTCAGTTTACAATATTGTGTCAGTCTCTGGTGTACAGTATAATGTTTCAGTCATACATACACATACATATATTCCTTTTCATACTCTTTTTCATTATAGGTTACTATAAGAAATTCAAAATAGTTTCCTGTGCTGTACAGTGTAAACTTGTTGTTTACCTGGTTTTGTGAGGATTCCCCTTGTATTTCCAAAGAGCTAGGCTGCCAAAGTTCAGTAGGTATTTTGTGCAAACTGTTCCATCTGTAGATGCAGTTTTTGTTGTATTCGCGGGAGAGGGTGAGCACTGCATCCTTCTACTCTGCCATCTTGGCAATCCCCTCAAATACAGAATTTATTCAAATGATTCTGAAGACTCTCTTAGGCTCTAAGAAAGAGTTGAATGGGTGGATAGGCCTTGGGAAAATGATGCATCAGAAATTTAGAGAAGATGTCAATGACTCAGTTCTAGGGACACCAGATTAGCACCAGATTCCCAATTCTTGGGAGAAAGAGCCTTATTGGGCCAGTGTGGGTCAGTGTCCACCTCGAATCCAAGAGCTGGGGTGAGAGGGGCAACATCACACAGCATAGACCTGGCTTCTCAGGGCCTGTCACCACCGTGGGCAGGGCCCCAGAGAGACAATGCGTGTGACTTACTGTCACTGGGCAGCCACCAGGAGAGGTGCTGAACTCAGAAATTATAGCTTTCAAGTTCTACATGGAATGTTTTGAGTGTATATATATATATATATATATATATATATGTACACAAAAACCCCAGGTGTTTCCTTACACACCTCAGAGCTATATTTAGCATAGTCGTAGGGAGAAATTACTACAATACTGGGTAATGAGTTTTGAGGAACATCACCTTCACTAGCACGGCCCAGCTCTCTTGTTGGATGCTTACCACAAGGTCATTGGAGTAGAAGTGTGATAAATGGGAAATAGCACATAGCACACACACTAAAACACCCTGGGACATCAAAATCCAGATCTGTGTATGTCCTTTGCTTCACCTGCGGGTACTCCAGAGCCCTTGTGAATTCATTCACTGACCTGACTCAGCTTTCTGGATGTCTTGTTTGTGTCAGTCTCTGTATTCGCCATCAGGAACTCAGCAATATCCCTGGTGGCTGCTGAAGAGTTTACAGTCTAGAAGGCAATTCAGTTCAGTGGGTTTGAGCCCCAGTTGGGGATAAGTTAAGCACCCTATGGGAGTACCTTTCAGAGACATCAACACAGATGTAGGGGTCTGGATGTCGGGGAAGACTTCCTGGAGGAGTAAGCAGGAAGAAAGAGGGAAATTGAAGGAACATGGTGATGGGAGATAAAAGAGAAGGCATGAAAGAACAGTTCAGCCAGAAATATTCAATATCCAAGAGGCAATACCAGGCATTTTTCATATGGAGAACTGCAAAGAGAAGGATAATGTGGGGAGATCTTATAACTCGAGAGAGATAAGCAGAGGTCAGGTGATGAACGGTGTGATGAGCTACACTAAGGACTTCATCTGGAGGACAACGAGGTCTTATTAAAGTGTTTTAAAGGTGGGAAACATCATAATGCTTTTTTTCATGATAGTACTCTTGAATTACAAAAATTGCTGTGGAGTTGGGACTAGAGCAGGTAAGACTGGAGGAGAGGAACGCTAGTTAGAATGACAGGAACGCAAGAGAGAGAGCAGTGGCCTGAACCGAAGTGGTGCTACTGGCGATGGAAAGAAGCTGATGAACATGAGAAATTATTGATCTATTGATCCTATTGGATGTGTTGTTTGATGAGAAATGGAGAGTGGTGAGCAAAGAGTCAGGGTGAGGACGGAGCCAGAGTCCCAGCTTAGACAATCCAGTGGACAACAAGGAAGTCACTGAGATGGGGAAGAGCAGGGTGGGGTCAGAATAGCGAGTTCTGCTGCTGGCACGGTGTGCTTGGAATGCTCATGTTATAGCAAGTAGGGGTGTCCAGTGGTCGGTACTGGTCTGGTGACCAGGAAAAGGATGTGGGATGGAGAAATACATTAGGAAGTCAAGGAGTGTAGATAGACGTATACTGAGAGAAGGGTTCAAGAGAGCTGTTACTTCTCTCAGTCTTGATGAGGCCCCTACGTGGCGATACTATAAAGATATAGGGTCTTCATTGTCTCTTTAGGGGAAGGGGGTTGGAAGCTTTGGTTACTGGCATCTTTGAGAACAATCACTGGTGAGACTGAAACAAACCTAAACTGGCCAGGGAACCCTCCCTTTGGCAAGGCAGATTTCTGGTGATGGGAAGGCAAAGAAGAGATTTCTCTTTCCTTACAGAGTACTGTGTGTGCTCAAATGAGTTACTAAGAGTGACAAAACATCTCTAGTGCACGCTCTCCATTCGTATGCATGGAACCTTATTGGTGATCTGGACACACTGCTTCTCCCATGAGGACTGGAGCAGGCAAGGTGGAATGCTGATCAGGTGGCTCATGTGGGTTATGGTCCTGTCTACCTGGGAGGCTCGCTGATGAGATTACGTTTATCTCCATCTCTGTAGACTCAGAGCCTTGACCTGGGTCTTGCAAGTGGAAGGCACTCAGTAAATAATTATTGATTGTATCGAGCTTCTTCGACAGAAGGACACTGCCATATCCTAGAGATTCTTCTTGTGTTGTCCAGCCACTTCTTATTTCTCAGTGTGGGGTGAGGATGTCCGGGAGGGTGGACTACAGACAGGTGCAGATTTTTTTGAAGCTCATGTTTTCCTGGTATGGAGTACTCGGAAGTTCTCTGACATTTAGAATCCTCAAATTGTGGAAAAGTCCCCTAAAATTCTATCAACAAATCTTCACCCTCAATTTTTGTTTGGTGTCTTCCTTAGAGTACTCTCATTTTAAAACATATGAGTTAAAACTTATAGCCAGGAGAGGACAACCATCAATGGCTATATCATTAGGATTCTTCTGGTTGCAAGTAACAGAATAACCCAAATTAGCTTAAGCAAAGCAAAAATGCGACTTCAGGCATGGCTTTAAATAGGGCTCAATGATGTGGCCATGGAGAGTTACTCTTGTCACTTTTGGTTCCACATTCTCTGGGTTGATTTCATTCCCAGGCAGAATCTTCTTTCATGGTTGCAATATAGGAACTATAAAATCCTTCCAAGCTGAAATCCTGCAGAAAAAAGTGAGAGTCATTGTTGTAGCATCCTCTAGTGAAGTGTTATTGGCTCTGATGGGGTCATTTGACTACCATAAACCTGTCATTATGATTCAGAGGATGGGAAGGACTGACTAGCTTAGACCTGGTCTTAGGCTCTACTCTGAGGCCAAAGCATATGGGCTGGTTTGGAAAGACAAGTTGTTTCCCAGGGGGAAATCTGGGTTCAGCTACCAGGAGAAGAGTGAATGAATGCGAAGTGGCAAGAACAATCGATGGCATGTGATCCACTGCTTCCCCTTCTGCATCCATGGCAGACATGAATAATCAATCGTGGTTCTTTTTCTCACTGTAACTGCACATGGCTTTGACAACCTTGTCAAGGCAGTGCTGTAGTCAGCCACTAACAATCCAGCAGAACTGGAGAGCAAGATGAACACTGCTCTGGATGCAGAAAATACCTGAAAGTTCCTAGAGAAAACTGTTCTCTTTCCTCATCAGTAAATCAAGGCAGAAGTGGGCTAAAATAATTCTATAGTAAGGGTTAAATTAATCACTGATGAGCATTTTTAGTTGCCTCCTTTTTTTGTTTATTTCTCTATGTGTTAGCTTGTTAATAAGAAATATTTTGTTTATAGGTTCTAAGAAACTCTCTGGAGTTGTGGGATAGTAATAAATTTGTTCTTTTCAGAGTGGACATTAAAAGTGTTGGAAAACATTCTGTGATTTCAGTGGGCACAGCGTGGCCAAAATAACTAAGTATTTTCCTACAAGAAAAATGCAAAACATAAACAAATGAAATCAGACTCAAACAGATGGGTTTCCTTCTGGGGCTCAGTGGTCAGGATTTCAGGAATTCTGAGTCTGAACCCTGACTCTACACCACTGTCACCCATAAGTAGCCTGTAGGTGACCACTGGTATGACCACAGGGGTCCCAAGAGGCCCCTTAGGCCAGAAATTCCAGAATGAAACATTTATTTTTGTGATTTTTAAAGCTTTGCTTCCTTTGTCTCCTTTTAAAATGCCCTCAGGAGGGCCCTGTGAGGAACAGACTGTTAAGTTCTACTGGCCTTTTACAACTGGATAGCAGGCGTGTTGGATTGTCCTTTGAAAGCAGGATTTATTATAGAGGAAGTGGGAAAACCAGTGGGGGCAGGGTGGATGCCAAAAAGGGATGAAAGTGTCCTTGAAGAGGAGGCTGGGAAAGCCACAGACAAATGTTCCTTCTCTCTTTCTTAAGGGATCTTAGCTGGAGCCTTGGTTCTGCAATTTGCGAGCCTCCAAATTTTAACGTGTTTATTCTGTCCATCTAGCCCATGTGGAGACACTTACTGAGCATCCAATGTGTCCAAGGCACCGAAGGGAATACAAAGATGTAATTTCTGACTGAGGAATCTTAATTATATGAGGTAGAAAAATAGTACTGTTGTTCTGGTTTGCATAATGTGTCAAAAGCTTTCCAGGTCGTGATCTTAAAATTCCTCGATGATTATCTGTACCCTCTAGTCTAGAAAAGTATGTTCTTTCCTCCATCACAAAATGTTGTATTTTCTCAAAATTCTTCTGGGGGTTTAGCAAGGAAACCCACAGGAGAGCCGAGGCATTTCACTCTGTCTCTGGTGTATTTACACACTTGTCCTCAGTAACCTCTACCTCTCTTTCCCCTCCCTCCTCTGTCCTCTCCTCTCTCTCTCCAATCCTTTCTCCTCTTTTTATTCCCTATTTTGTATATTCTTCCTCTAACACCTACAGTTTTTTGTTTCTTGGCACAAAGACCAGTCCTGTTTCCACTGTTTTCTTCACAAGAAGGCTACCTGGTGGTAGGGCATTAGGGGGAGGAGGAAGAGCTGTGGTTTATAATATGTTCAACTCAGGCAATAGTGATTTTAGCTTTGTTTCAGGTCCTAGGTTGAGCTTTACGCACTTTGTAAGATGTGGCCCCACGTCACTTTTCTTCAGAATTCCAGATCGCCATGTTGGGTTAATAGCCACTGGGTTTATCCCTTTACCCTCACACAAGCCCAGTAACTGGTGGTCCTCAGAGGTGAAATGGGCAAGTGAAATGAATACCTCTGCTGCCAACGTTTTAGGAAAAGAAATTCTAACAATTTTGTAACTAAAAGCAGCCTGCGATGTTGAATGTGGGGGTCAGCTTTATTTTACACTTTGATTCTTAGCATTTATCAGTCAGCTTCCACATTAATGAAAGTTGATCATAGTTGTTCCCGAATAAAAAACCAACTCTTACCAAGAAAAACAAAACAAAACAAAACAAAAACCCTCCCTCTGCCTCTTTCCGTTTCTCTCTATAACCTCTTCTTTCTTCCTCATTCTCTCCCTCTTTAATCTTCCTTCCATCCTCCTTCTATTCCCCCTCCCCTCCTCCATCCCTCCCCCTCCTCAATCCCCTCCCCCTCCTCCTCCCCTTCTCCTGCCCACTCCTCCTCCTCTCTCTCTCTCTCCTCCTCTCCCTTTCCCCTTCTTCTTGTCTCTCTCTTGGACTTTCTTCTCCTCTCTTCCTCCCTTAGCTTTACTTCTTTTGGAATTTGAGCTTATTTCTCACACAGACCTCCACGTGGTGAGGAAAAGGAGGAGTTTGACCTTAGATGGTTTCAAGTTTCTGCTAGCCCAAACTTGACCCCCCACAAAGTGGGGCGAGGACTTCTAGTATCCACCCACCAATCACGTCAACTAGCCCAGCTTGGGTTGTGTCTGTAGTCCTGGGTCGGTCGCCCAGGCCAGGGGGACAAGTACCACGAGGTAGCCCACCTGGGTTGTGAGCCCACCCCGAGGCCAGGCTCATAGCTACTGTGATGGGCAGCTCCACCAAGGCTAAGGGGAGGTAGGGAGAGCGATTCCCCACCAAAGTGGGAGCGTTATTATCAGAAGAAACTGGAGGAAGGGAAACTGAATGGGGAAAAAATCAAGACAAAACAAAGACAAAATGAAAGGCAGTATCTACCCGCCCTACATCTAGAAGACAATTATTTTTAAGACTATACAGCATAAGACATAGCTTAGTGTCTTAAGTAATTTTTTCAGGATGAAAGTCACTAAAGATAAGCTAAGTCTGTGAATATTTATTTTCATGCAGCCTTGATAAATTGACATTGAATTCAAGTCATTATCGCCTAGTGAAGGGAGTAGCTAACGTGTTATTTAACAACTAGTGACTAAAATCATTCACTCTGACATCAAGAACAGGATGTTACAGTATCATAAAAAAAATCAGTTTGTAAAAACTATCACAAAGCCTTTATAGACCAAAAGACTAAATAAAAGATCGAAGCAGTTGCATTCAACAAATATTTGTTGAGTGTGTATTTTGTACCAGGATAACCGAATTAAACTATCAATACACAAGGAAGAAGACAATAAAATGATTCACTAATATATATTTGAAAACGTAGGGACCTGCTAACCGTATCTTCAGCACAAGTCCTCGGACTTGGGGCGGTGCTCCTGGGAGTGGGAAGCAGAGCCCCCCCCGGGGTGCGTGAGCCTCACCCCGCACGTCTGGAGGAGGAGGAATTGGTGGCGGTGCTTCATGGCTTCCTCCAGCCTTTGAGATGTGGCACGGTAGCACCTTAAGTTCCCCTGGGGCCGTTCAGCCAACAGAACACTTTCACGTGCACTGTTTCCCAGGATTCCACGTAAGTGCTCTGTGAGGTGGGCGGGGTGAAAAGGGAGGTCCACGGAGGTGAAGTGACCTGTCCAGTGTCGCACAGGTCATCAAAGAGAGAGCTAGGATACAAGCTAAGCTTTCCTGAGTGCAAAAATTGCAAGGTTTTCCTCAGTGGAGGGCTAGTGGGGGCCAGCTCTTTTCCTCCTGGGGGCCCTGCAACTTTGACCTACACTGGGCCGGTCTGCCCAGGTCTCTCCTTCACGGGTTCCTGATCTCCCCCGGCTATCCGAGTGCAGGTATCATTTAAGGCAGTGGAACCCAAAGTTCGTGAATCATCACAATCCCCCTGGGGGCCTTTAACTTCCCTTCTAATACCTCTAACTTCCCGGAACACGTACAGAGTCTTGGTCCCGCCCCCTTCCTTGATTTCTGTTAACATTTTGACGTTGCTGTGGGTTAGGATCTCCAGAAAGCAGACTCTGAGACATGGGCAGGATTTACTGAGGATCGGCCACTGTGAAAGGAAATGGTCAGGTATGGGAGCCAGCAAACCGCATGCAGACTGACAAAGTCCCTGCCAGCCCCCTGGAGAGAGTTCCAGAGCAGAGATGGTCTGTTTGCTAGAGGAATACTCATCGGGTGGAAATGGCCAGGCCCTGGACTGCTGCCTTGCTCAGTGACTGTCTGGGGGCCTCCGGAGAAAAGCGTGACCTTGGCTAAAAGCTGCAGGGGCTCCCAGCTGGAGGCTGTCAGCTCACCGTCATCCTCGCCCTGGCAGCTGGGCAGTGGTCCTTTCCTGAAGGGGAGATCTGAGCGCCATATCGCTATCTGGTCCGCCAGCATCTTTTATGCTGGTTTGTGTTGGTCGTTTAATTGTTTTATGTCTTGAGGCCTTACCTCACTTACTGGAGTATAACCTTATTAAGGGTCAGGACCTTAGGACAACAAAACCACCCCCCTCCATGTGATACATGGTAAAAACAAGCAAACAAAAAAGAGTCAGTACAATTTTATGGATTTTTTTTAAACCCCTTCTGCAAAGCAGCATCCTAGGTTTCTTATTAGATCATTGATTGAATCGGACAACAAAATAACTGAATGCCTCTGGGATAAAAAGAATGATGGTCTTCAAATACTCATAGAAGATAAAAAAAAATATATGTATGTATATGTATATGTATAACTGAATCACTTTGCTGTACACCTGAAACTAACATTGCAAATTGACTGCACTTCAATAAAAATAAGAATAATAAAAAAAAGAAGAGAGATAAATATTACCTTTCTTAGAGAAACTTGACATGTTGGAACTAAGAACAAATCATAAATGTGGGCTTTGTTGAAAATTTAATTAAGCTTCAAAATTTTGCTGTGTTAGGCTACAAATATTTAATGTTCTGGTGGAAACAAACTCTTAAGGTTTATTGTACTTTGGGAGATGAATTCATCTAGGCCAGTCACAGCTCTTGGATTTAGATCTGATTCGCTCAGAGGCATAACCTTAAGAAAAGGTAGCTTTCTGTTCATAGGTGATGGGCTGGTTGTGATATAGGTCACCAGCCTTCACAGAACTGCCTCTAAATGCTTCTGCAGTCACTCTCCAGCTCAGGGAGTACATTTGGGGAATGAAGAGTGCTGTCAGGAATACCTCTTTACAAGAGGAGATGGAAATTGCAATAGTTGTGCACCCAGAGATTGTGCATCACCCCCGTGCAACTTCCCCATGTGCTCCTCTCTTTATCCAGGAGGAACATAAAGCCAAATGGATGCTAAAGTAACCATTCCTACTCACTTCATTTTGACAGCTCAGAAACTTTAAAATACGTTTCCCTGGTGGCAAAATACACTTGATAAACAGAGAGGACCAGCCTTAAAAAAACAGTCTTTAGAGCACAAACAGCTGTCTTCCATTTTTGGCATAGAAAGAGAAGAATGACGTGACTAACCTCACTAAGTATTACAATAAAAGTGCTGATGGAACCTTAGCTGTCTACCTCACGTCTTTAGTGGCCCTGTAATTACAGTTCTAGTTAAAAAAAAATCCCAGCAACTTCTAGGGCACATCTGATTACTGCCTGCCTTTATCATTGCCTTCCTTTCTTTGGAGGGTTCTGTTTATGTGTGGAGCCCCAATATCAGTCACTTATATGCCTTGGAAAGTGTGTTTTTGAATAAGACATTCTTACTGAATGCCATTTTGATTATCCTCGAAGACACTCTGAAGGAGCAATTAATAGCGGTTGATCAGAACTGGGGCTTAAAAATCTTCGTAAACGTTATGCTACTGTCTATACTGTGTTCAAGTGTCCACCTGCGCTTGTCTTTATCTTTTCCTACACAAATGAACAAGTGTCATGGGTTGTATGTCAATGAAACAGAGATCTCACAATGAAAATCATCCCCAGGGATTTATTTTCAAGGTTAATTTAAAAAAAGGTTTAGGGTTAACAAGGGGTAAATTGGAGGAGGATTTAAAAAAAAATCAAATTAATCTATTACTCAATATATTTGAAAATTGTTCCTCAAAAGATCCTCAGCGCTGTAGGTAATTTTGCAGGCATAGCTGCGTCTCTTAACATGCTTTTAATCCCGCATTTCCTTTCAAAAGCCTGTAGTGAGCAGGGGCTTGTACGTGGTGGATGTCCTTTGGGACCCACCTGTGGGACACCAGGGTAGACCAGCAGTATCTGTGGCTGTTTCTGTAATTCTCAGTTCCACCTTGGCACCCCTGTTGGTTTGTAGCACTGAGATGTTGGCCACTCCCAGGAGAGCCTCGGGAGGTCTGTAACCATGCAGCTGCAGGTGGCAGTGGCAGGTCTTCATCCTGCCTCGCTGAATTTGTAGGAGACAGCATCCTGGGCGTGGATAGGAGGACAGACTCAGAATTGTACCAACTAGACTGAGATGGTGGGTCTGCCACTTGGGAAGTGAATGGCCTTGGGCAATTTTATTTACCCTCCCAAAGTCTCAGTTTTCTTAAGTGTAAAACAGGGATCATAATAGTATATCCCAAGGCTGCTATGAGATGAGATGAGATAACGTGTGTGAGGGTCTTAGCACACCGCCTGGCACGGAGGAAGGTGTTCAGGAAGTGATCGCCGTATTTATTACAACAGGCAAACGAACAGGAGACTCAGACTACAATGCAGTATGTCGCCAAGAAGTTTTTAGACATAAACATCTATTTAGGGGAAACTATATTTCCATCAAGAATCTTTTGGTTGCAGAGAAACAAAATCTTGTTCCATCTAGCTCCAGTCAGGGGGCCCTGAATCAAAGTTGACAGGAGAATCTCACGGAATGAAGACAGAGGATTGAGTCAATTGAGTCAAGCTTCCAGGTGTTGCTGGGAGTTGGGAGCCTGAGGGAGCATAAATCTCAAGGGTCCCTCAGTCTCCACATGGCCCTCCTGGCTCCACTTCTGTGTGCACTTTGCTCCCTTCTCAGTCTTTGCCAGATTCCTCTGCTTACTCATCTTGCCAGCAGTGTCTGTGGCTGTTTCCCAGGGGCCTCCCAGCCATCGCTGATAGCAACAGGCTTGTGTGTCCCTTGACACACAATCTGTGAGAGAAATCTGATTGGTCCAGCTTATCTGTCTGAGCCGGACCATGTGAATCACAGGCCATTGCCCAGCCAACAGGTTGTCTCCTCTTTAGTCAACAGTTTATCCACGTGAGACAAGAGGGAAAGGGGCAGGGCACAACCATTGAAGGAATGACACGGCACTTAGCACCAAGATGGTGGGAGATTCACCTCCAAGTAGACTTTGAGCTTCAATATACGCTCGTTGTAATACGTTAGCATGGTAAATGGCACACCCACAGGCGCCATGACAGTTCTGAGGCTGAGCGTAAAGGGTCAAAAAGTGGACGGTGGCCCAGTTCCTGGGAATCCCAGCCCTTTTCCCAAAGTATTTGGAATAATCCTCCCACTTATTAGCATATGAAGCCACTGAGCCCATAAAAACTAACAACCCAGCACCTCGTAGTCACTCTCTTGCCTACTGGGACGGCCTGCACTCTGTCCGTGGAGTATGTAGCTCTCTAAATAAATCTGCCTTCACTCCACTGTGGCTCACTCTTGAGTTCTTTCCTGCATGAAGCCAAGAACCCTCACTTGATGGGGCCCATCCCAGGGAAACTCGCCTGGGGCCTGGGACATGGCCATCGTCTCACACCCTGTTTTCCTGTATCACATGATCCAATCAGCCATGACCCATTCGGTGAGGGTCACATAGGAGGTTAGAGCTGCCTACTTCAGGCTAGTGGGCAGAGCAGGTTTTCTAGAAAAGGGTAGGAATACCTAATACAGTCTGCCTGAAAGGTGGCAACAATCCTGCTAACAGCCTTGCTACTGGAGTTCTAGTGATGAATGAAGGCCTGAGAATTGGTGGTCCCCTCACCCAAATGTAGCTGCTATCAAGGTAGTTACTTAGTGAAAAGTATCTCTACTGTGCTTTCCAGGGTGAATGAGAAGGATGATGCTGGATTTTTCCATGCAGAGGGAGGAGCAGTGAGACTGGAGATGGGGTAGGAGGAGGCTTGGGTGGCAAGGGGGCTGGATCAGAGGGGCTCGGTGCACTGAGGGACTGCGACTTCTCAGGGAGGCCGAGAGACACAGGAGGGGAGGTCCTCTGGACTCAGGGACATGGCTGTGCCAACAGAGAGAAGGCTTTCTAAATTCCACTGGCCCAGTCCCTGGGGCCTGGTCTTCCTCTCTGTTCTGGCCGGGGGGTGGCCTTGGTTTAAGAAGCTCTCATCACAGCCACAGCTGTGCCGGTCCAACCGCCAGGGCACTGAGTTCTCTGGAGAACTGGACCAGGGCTGCGGTTAGTAAGGGCAAGATCCCTTAGCAAATCCTGGGTCATACTCATTCTTCTTACGGAGGGATGGTCTAGAGCTGGTGGCTCCAGTTAAAACGTTGAGGGGAGGGTGTCTGTGGCTATGCAGATATCCAGGATGGGGCCTGGCCCTTGAAGGAACCCATACATCACCTGAAGTCTGTGTCTACATTTTCACTTTGGTCAGGAGAGGTGGCAGCTTGATTATGGGAAAGTCTCCCAGCCTCATTTTATTATAATTGCCTTTTAGTGAATAATGTGACCCTGTGGGTCAAATGCATGGGAAGGAAAGCTCTCTTTCATAACCATGTGTTCTCGGCCAAGGGAAATAGCAGTCCTGGTTGTGAATCAGTGCCCTGGTGCCCCTGACAGAGAAGGTGACGATCGGGGACATGGTGAGGGGAAGTCCAGGGAAAGGCATTGTTGGCAGATTGAAATGTTAACAATTAAAGTAGCAACAACAATAATAGGTTTCATTTATTTAGCACCAATTAAGTATTGGGCACTTTGCATTCGTTTATTTCTTCCCAGACCCTACAAAGTAGTTATTGAAATGATCTGTTGTACAGGTGAGGGAACCAAATCTCGGAGAGATTAAATAACTAGTCCACACCATACAGTGGTCCCGCTGGAGTCAAAGCCCGGCTCTCTCTCATGCCAAGGTCCATGGAAGCTCTATTAGCATTTGCTGCTTCTCCACATGAAGACAGGTGGCAGGGGGAGGTCAAGGAGGATGAGTGGGAATTTCACCCGAAAAATTATAAAGAGAGTGCCAACAACTATAAAGGAAATGGGTTTCACTTTGTGATCTTGATGGAGGGAAAGAAGGAAGTGAAGAAACCAAGTCAGCTAGAGCAAAAGAGGAGGCGAAGGATGCTTGGCCACGGTCAAGGATTTGGATGTAACAGAGTGACTGAATGAAAAGTTCAGGTCATCTGGGTTGGCTGGTGCATATACTTCTTGGCATTTTAAATTCTGTGGGGAGGGTACAGCTCAGTGGTACAGCACGTGCTTAGCGTGCATGAGGTCCTAGCTTCAATCCCCAGTCCCTCCATTAAAATAAATAAATAACCTAATCACCTCCTCTCCACAAAATACCCCCAAGTTAAAGTTCCCTATTCATATCCTTTGTCCTTTTTTAAATTCAGTTTTTATCTTTTCTTTTTCCTTGATTTATAGGGGTACTTTATTTATTTAGGATACAAATCAGTTGTCAGTTTTATGCTTCATAAAAGTCTTCTCTGAATCTGGGCTTTATGTTTTTACTGTTCATAGTATCTGTTTATGTTTGGAACTTTTCTATCATGATGCAATCATATTATTCATCTTTTACTGTGCAGTTTGTGGTTTTGTGCCTTGAAAAGACACAAAAGGTCCTTATCCCAAGGTCATAAAGATACTCCCTTATGTTTTCTTCTAAAAAATTTTAAGTTTTTCTTTCTCCAATAGATCTTTCATGCATTTGGAATTTATTATAACTTCTACATTTCTTCCTCCTCCACTGAGTAGTTATAGCACCTTCTTTTTTTCTAGCAGTATAGTTTTCTCCCACTGGTTTGTACCCCAGTGCTGTCCTATACTGATTCTACCCTTATCCAAGCCACAATCTGTCTTTCCTGGATTGCCACAACAGCTTCTGCCCTTGTTTCCCATGTCCTACTTTCATCACAATAGCCAGAGTGATCCTTTTAAATCATAAATCATGTCATGTCATCCCTCTGCTCAATGCCCTCCAAAGCTTTCTTACTACGAACTCAGAACAAAAGTCAAGTTTCTCTCTTACTTCTGCATTGGTCCCTTCTCCCCCATCACTCCTCTTTAGCTTGACTAAGCCAGGCCTGTTTCCACCACAGGACTTTTGCACTTGTTCCTTTTGGCTAGAATGATCTTCCTCCAGGTATATGCAAGGTCAGTTCCCTTTCTCAGGCATTCATTAAAAATGCCTTTCTTAGGGAAGCATTCCCTGGCTGCCCCAAATAAAATTGCAACCTCCTTTTTAATACTTTCTATCCCCCTCTTTTTCTTTTCCCCAACACGTTACTGTTTAATATACAAAATAGTTGCTCATTTTGATGATTTTCTTCCACATTACAACACAGTTTTAATGAAATCAGAGATTTTTCTCTGGTTTTGCTTCCTTTTTCACTGCTTACCTCCCCCCTAGAGCAGTACCTGGCGTATCTGATGAATGAATGGATAAACAAGTATATGTCAGCCTTCCACGCATGTGTGGCTCTGTTCCTGGGCTCTCTGTTTTGTTCCATCATTCTGATTGTTTGTCCTGCACAGCTATGGCACTGTCCTGATTATTACAGCTTTGATAGAAAGAGCCTTCCTCTCTGGTTGGGAAGGGTCCCTGCTCCTTCTCCCCTAACCCTATAACTTGACTTCTTCAAAATGTTTTGTCTTTTGCTGCTCCATATAGGTTTTAGAGTCGGTTTGTCAAAACCCTCTTGGGATTTGGATTTGGAATTTATAGATGAATCTGGGGAGAATTCACGTCTGCACACTATCAGTCTTCTCATCTGTGAACACGGAACAAGCAGGTCACTAAGTGAAGGAGCCTGGATGAAAAGTCAGGTGGGACACCAGCTCCGTTTCTTTCTGCTGAGCTTTGTGGAGCTGACTGCACATGGGGCAGGACTCTGGAGCTCACTCTGCTCAATGTCATAATCACATCCTAAAACACCGGCTGATTACCCTCCTTCACTGGTAACGTGCTCAGCCGCTGACTCAGGGGCTGCTGTCACCCTGCGGTCAAGTGCAGTCAGTCCTGTGTCTTCTCTGAGTGTGACGATGACCTTCCTTTGTGGAAATGCCTTTTTAGTCATCCTGGGAGGAGGGTTTTTGAATTACTTTAGAATTAATTATCTTGGGAATAAAAGCAAAAGCTTCAAAGAAGTTCATGACTGAGAGCACCCAGGCCCTTTCATTTCACTTGGCTAACCTGTTCCTTGTGAACCTGAGAGTTCATGGGGCAACCACTGGAGTGCTTGAACCATTCCTCGAAGGACTGCAAGTTCCTGTTATATGTGCTGTTTCTCTCCTGTCCTAGGCCAGTGACAGACACTGCTCACCAAACATCACCCTCTTTCCCAGTGAGCCTAGATGGAGTGTCAGAATCTGTCAGCATGGTGCTCTGGTAAGGCCTGCAAATTAACTGGCCTTGGTGTAGAGAAGAAATCTATTTACCACCCCTTTTCTATTTTGGGCTTAGTGAGTTTAGAAGCACTTAAAACTGGGATGAGGCCAAAATCAAGGGCTCCTCTGGGACTTAGGACACTGGGGGAGCTCTGTAGGAGAGGGTCAGTCCCTTTGTCCTTGAGTGGAGGAGCCAGCTGAATTTGTAATAGCAGAAGTTTGGTTTTAATGATGGGTTAGATAACAAAGTACTTGTGGGTGCCCAGAGGGAGCAGAAAGAACTGAACGCCTGGCAAAAGTAGTTGACCAGGAGAAAGGAGACAGGCAGATGACCCAGCAGGAGGTGTTGGTACCAAATGCAATGTCTGAATAAGCTTTTCTCCAAGGAAAGGAAAGGACACTGCAGCCCTTATGGGTTGGGAGTTAAACTAGAAACCAACAATGGGAAGACATCTGGAAAATCTTAAAACAGCTGGGGATTAAACCAAGTACTTCCAAATAACAGGTGGATCAAAGGAGACATTTCAAGAGAAATAAATATAAATGAAAATACAACTTATAAAAATTTGTGGGATGCAGTCAAAGCAGTGACTGGAGGGAAGTTTATAGAACTGAACATACATATTACAAAGTAAGAAAGTTCTAAAATCAAATAATCTAAGTTTCTACCATAGAAAACTAGAAAAAGAAGAGCAAATTAAATCCAAAGGAAGCAGAAGAAAAGAAATCGTGAAATTTAGAGCAGAAATCAGTGAAACTGAAAATAGGAAATCAAAAGAAAGTCAGTGAAACAAAAAGCTAATTCTTTGAAACATCGATAAAACTGACAAGCCTCTAGACAGGCTAACCGAAGGGGAAAAAAGAAGACACAAACTACTTATACCAGGAATGAAAGAAGGGACATTACTATAGATCCAGTGGACACTAAAAGAATAATAAAGAAATATTGTGAACAACTCTATGCCCACACATTTGATAACCTAGATGAAATGAACTAATTCCTTGAATGACTCAATTTATCGAAACTTAACACAAGAAAAAACAGTATGAATAAGAGAATATCTGCTAAAGAAACCGATAGCTTTCCAAATTAGAATACCTGATAGGTAACTGATAGCTTTCCAAATTAGAATACCTCTGTCCTGGTTGGGTTCACTGGTGAATTCTACCAAATGTTTATGGAAGAAATTATACAAATTCTCTACAATCTCTTCTAGAAGACAAAAGCAGATGGCTGCTTCCTAAATTATCCTATGAGGCCAGCATTACCCTACTAACAAACCCACACAAAAGCATCATGAGAAAACTACAACCAATATCACTCATGAATACAGATATAAAAGTTCTCAACAAATATTAGCAAATCAAATTCAATAATATGTAAAAGGAATTATATACGAAGATCAAGTGGAATTTATCCCAAGTATGAAAGACTGGCTCAACATTTGAAAACAAATTAATGTAATCCATCACATCAACAGGCTAAAGAAGAAGATCACACAATCATATCAATAAATGCATAAAGAGCAATCGACAGAATTCAACACCCACTCATCACAGAAACTTTCAGCAAACTTTGAATTGAGGGGAATTTCCCCAACTTGACAAAGAACATCTACAAAAAAAAAAAATGTAACTAACAACATATTAATCATGAACCACTAGAAGCTTTTCCACTAAGTTCAGGAACAAGGCAAGAATGTCCTGTTTCACCATGGCTTTCAATACTGTACTGGAAATCCTAGATAATGCAACAAGACAAGAAAATAAAATGAAAGATATACTGGTACTGGCTGGGAGTGAAGAAATAAAACTGGCTTTGTTTTCAGATGACATGATTGCCTATGTAGAAAATCTGGAAGAATCAACAAGAATACTCCTGGAATAAGTGCTAAAGCAAGTTGCAAAGACACAAGGTTAATATACAAAAGTTGCACAATACAGGGTTAATACGCAAAAGTCAGTCTCTTTCCTATGGATCAGCAACAAACAAGTGGAACTTGAGATTCAAAACATAATACCATTTACATTATTACCCCCAAAAATGAAATACTTAAGTATCAACCTAACAAAATATGTAGAAGATCTACATGAGGAAAACTACGTAACTCTGATGAAAGACTCAAAGAGCTAAATAAATGGAGAGATATTTCATGTTCATAGATAGGAAGACATTATCGTCCAGATGTCAGTTCTTCCCAACTTGATATATTCAACACAACCTCAGTCAAACTCCAGGCAAGCTATTTTGAGGATATCAACAAAGTGATTCTAAAATGTATATGGAAAGGCGAAAGACCTAGAATAGCCAAAAATTTATTGAAGTAGAAGCATAAGGCTGGAGGACTGACAGTACCTGACTTCAAGACTTACTATAAAACCACAGTAATCAAACAGTGTGTCAGTGACAAAAGAGCAAACAAATACATCAGTGGAATGGAATAGAGAACTCAGAAATAGACTCATTATGTAATATAATAACATATAATATAATAATATATATAATATAATAAAAATACAATTACTCTTCTCTCATAAATTCCTTGTCCTGTTCTCTCTTTTTTTTTCCTGGCATTCTTTCTGGTTAGATATTGGACTTCTTAGCTTATCCTTCTAATTTTATTCCCTCTTCTTTTAATTGCCCATGTTTTTTGTCTTTTTGTTCCACCTTCTGGGAAATTTCTTTATTATATTCCAAATTCATACTGATTTTTTTCTGTTATAATATTTAAAAATTCCCATGATGGTTTTCTTGTCCTGAGTTTTCCTTCCTCCTCTCCTCTGCCTCCCAGTCCCAGATTCTGTTTCTTATTTCATGGTGGTAATATCTTCTCTTATGTATATTTTATGAATATAGTTTTATTTTGTATGTTATCCCCTATCTTGAGATGTGTGGGGTTCCATTAAGTTCTAGTTTTTAATGTCTATTAGTTTTATATGGAGGAAGCCTTCCTCCTAGGTCTGGAGATTTTTGTCTCTCCATTCATATTTAAGAACGAGGCATTACAAAGTTGGTTAGGAACTAAGTGCACAGCATCGTTGTAGGATTATAAGGCTGAGCATTATTTTTTCTATTAGTTGGCCCACAAATATTAGTACTTGTGGATTTTAAGCATCTGGGTTTGTTTAGTTCTGCTTTTCCATAGAAGGATTTTCCAATTTGTTTCCTTCCTTGTATCAATTAGCTTAACTGCCAGTGTTCTGTTGGGGGGCAGGGGGCGGGAACCTCATTTTTTCATTTATAGACTTTCACTCAACCCCCCATTTTCAGTATCTTGCATCACCTCTGGCTTCCCTCCTAACCTCTGCCAGGCTGGGCAATCACATGTCTAGGAGGTCCTCTGGTTCATTGTCTCCAGAGAATCAATCCTCTGTGTCTATGTGATGGGAAGGGATGGTTCCTTGGCTATGCACAGTGGGGCCTGAGTGTCTTCTCCTAACACAGTTCTCCTGTGCTCAGTCCCACATCTCAGCTCTACTTCCTGTGACTCCTTCTGGGGAGGATTCTGGAGTGAATTTTCTTGTAGCTTGATAAAATTCCCAGCTGAACGTACTTAGTTTCAGCTTTTTCTGTTCTACTAAGGCTGTTACTATGCCTTCATGTAATTTCCATCTTGACAAAAAATTATTTTGCTTGCTCTTCAATTCTCTTTGTGATTTTCCCCTTTCTAATAAGAGGTGAAGAGGATGAACATATGACTTCAATCCACCGCATTTAACCATGGGTAATATGCTTTTAAATAATTTTTTTAAATGTCAAGGGAAAATGCTCAGCAGATGAAAAAATTAAGAGACAAAATTATGAAAGGAAATATATCAAAGGTTATCCCTAGGTTGTGAAATTATTGGCAACAATGTATTATTTTTAAAAAATCATTTCTTTTTTGTTTTGCTAAATTTTCTATAGTAAGCAGTTAAATTATGGTAATAACTTCAAAAATATGTTTAAAAATTCATACTCCATATGCTTGCGTTGTTTCAACAAGGGCAATTTTGATTGCAGTGAATGTTAGTGACCTGGAGAAGGAAGGAGTATTCATTTTCTCCATGTCAAATGTTAAAGCTTCAATAATAAATTAAATGTAGGCAGGGGAGAAATAAGCTATAATCTTCCTGGTAAGAGATGTTGAATTTTCTTATCATTACCAATGTAAATTCAATTCCTATAGATAATGGATAGCAATATCTATTTTACGATTACATAACTGATAATGTACTAAGAATTTAATATAGGAATATATCGCATACAATACGGCTACTCGAATATTATAAGGGTGCTTCTAAGTATTTGCCTCTACTGTAAGTCAGAATATTCCAAAATGGGATCTATAAAACACCAGCTCCCATTGATTCTCTACAAAGAAATAAGTTTGCAAATTGCCACGTGTTATTTTGCTTTGTAGGTTAAACAATTTATATTAGGGTCCTGAAAGCCTTTGAGGATACCCCACTAAAGAAACTTGGTTAATTTTATTGGTTTAACTTTGTTTCAATAGAGTTTCTGAAATGTAATTTGACCGTGGAACTCTTTTTTCACAAAATCCCTCCGTGTGATCCTGATCATTATGAGTTATCACTGACACTTACATTTAAATGTCCAATGTTTGATTCCTTTCAGGTCATAATGATGTCCTTTAGGCAGAGTGTTAATGGAGCCACACATTTCTGTGATCTGGTAGAGTCAAACCATTCAATTTATTTGATCACAGAGGACAATAAAATTAGCTATGCTGGGTATCCTCTGCGTTGCTTTCGGAGGAAAATATTTTACTGTTTTGTTGGGGGGAGGAATAATTTTCTTGCTTCATTTGTTTTGTTTTTGGATAAGGCTCAGGAGGCCATGGCTTCCAGCTTTTTCCAGGAGCCATGGGATTTTGTAAAGTCTGGGACATCCTGTGGGAGTATATCCGTTAAAATATGTCTGTAGATGCTGGTTATTGTCAAATTGGACAGCTGGAGCCCTGCAATATGGAGATTTATTGTCTAATTTTCAGGCAAACACGATTTTAATGAAAGTAATCATTCAGGGGTTCTCTTTACCACATTTGCTTTTTATGTTCGGACTCTTTATGAAAGGAAGTGGGAAACATAATTTGGGAATCTAAAATAAATCCAACTTTATCTGTTGATATTGTTCAACTGGACCATCTGAGCCTATAAGTGCTGGAATTTACAATAAAATAAATTGCTTTGGAATAATCAGCTCTTTTAAAACGAATTTTCAAAGCCTCCCACTCTAGTCTTTCCACAGTGGGAGTGATCCGGTCTTATTGGAAAGACTGAGGGTAGAGACATGGGTCCGCGTCCCAGTTCTGCCGCTAAACAACTCCAAGATTTTATTATCAGTACTATGAACTTTGATTGAGGGTTTAGTATATGTTAGCTATTGTGCTACATGCTCTATAAGGCATGAGTTCTTTTAATTTTCACTATATCCCACCAGAGGGTTGGACTAATAACTCCTTGTTCCTTTTCCAGGCTTAAATGATCCCAGGAGATAAGTCTCTGCTGCCAGACCTTAGTTCCACGGCAGGGAGGTGGGGTGGGGCTAGGGAATACTTAGGAAAGGAATCTTACCTTTACTATACGGGGTGGATAGAGAAGCTCTTGGGAGCCTGAGCTGGAACTCAGAGCCATGTTCTAGTCAATGCCAATCTATGATCTAACATAACATACATTATAACCAGATATCTTAAATGGGGTCTTCTGTTGGCCCAAGCATCTGATACCCAAATGTAGCACTGGCTCACAGTCTAAGTTGGGGAGGGAAGAGGTGGCTTGTATTGACTTGACCATCAATCTGGGGTCCTGTGTTTGACAGTTTTGCCATCAGCTCTACCCATCAAGTGGCATCAGGCATCGCCATCACAGTAAATCCACCATCTGATACTTACAAAGCGTCTTAGGGTTTTCCATGCATCTCCTCACCCATGATTTGATCTCATTCGATTTCTTGTCCTCAATACTGTATCATATTGTTACATGTCTGGAAAACAAGAACTTCTAGAATATTACGTTTATTCTCTGAGTGGCTGAGCCACCATCCAGTAGACTCAGGGAGGAAAGTTAAAATTCAGAGCTTTAGTCTCAGTTCAGACTCAATAGACTGAAAGCTTTCACTGTCTCATGGCCAGATGATTTCCAACTGGCTTCTCTGCTTTGGTAGAATAATTGATCCAAGTGGTCATTCTGGCATGGGAATGGCTTAGCAGGCAGAATCTTATTTATATGTGTTTTTAAAAACTTTAAAAAAATTTTATTGAAGTATAGTTGATTTATAATGTTGTGTTAGTTTTGAGTGTACAGCAAAGTGATTCAGTCATATATATAAGCATATATATTCTCTTTCAAATTCTTTTTCATTATAGGTTATTACAAGATACTGTGCTATACAGTAAGTCCTTGTTGTTTATCTATCTTACATGCAATAGTAGTGTGTATATGTTAACCCTAAACTCCTCCCCTCCTTTCCCCTTTGATAACTGTAAGTTTGTTTTCTATGTCTGTGAGTCTATTTCTGTTTTTTAAATCAATTCATCTGTATCATTTTTTTAGATTCCACATATGAGTGATATCATATGATATTTGTCTTTGTCTGACTTACTTCACTTAGTATGATAATCTCCAGGTCCATCTATTTTGCTGCAAATGGCATTATTTCATTCTTTTTTATGGCTGAGTAATAGTCTATTGTGTGTATGTTATATATACCACATCTTCTTTATCCTTTAATCTGTCAATGGACATTTAGGTTGCTTCCATGTCTTGGCTATTATAAATAATGCTGCTGTGAACATTGGGGAGCATGTGCCGTTTCAAATTAGAATCTTCTCTGTAAATATATATATTCTGGAATATTCCAGAACATATATTTCCAGAAATACATATTTCTCCAGAAACATATATAATTTATCTGTGTTTAACACAAGTGTTCTGATGTACAGAAATCGGGGAATGTGTGTCACTTCTGTATGATTATGCCCTCCCTTGATGTACAGCATGGTAGAACTCACCATCCATCCTTTATCTTCTTAAAAAGATCTTTCAGAATTCCTAGGAAACTGAGCTGGATGTTTATTGAACTCTGTTACTCTTCTGAGCTCATCTTCCTCACCATTTATGCTTTAACTTGATATCTGCTGAGAGACAATTGGGAAGGAGCTTTCTTCTGCTTAGTTCTTATTAGGGTTTTAAATGATTCTATTCCCCATTCCTGCATTAGGACATAACTATGCGTTAAATAGTTCACCACATAACAAAGACAAAATTAATTAGTGTTTAAACCTTTTAGTGGGCAAAGCCTCCCTTATCTTTTAAATATGGAACCTCATTTAAGAAAAAAAACTGAAAGATTTATTTTTTCCAGAAGCCTCAATAATTTGGAGTTCTAAGAGAATGGCTGGACCATTTAGTTAGAGGCAGACTGATTCCCTAGGGCCCCAGATCACATAGCCAAGAATTTACAGCGACTCTGTTGCCTCTAACAATCATGAAAAGGCCACTCCTACACAACATGCCACAGTGTGGGTGCAGGGACTGTGAAAGGAACCTCTGACTAGGCTAAAATTCCACGATTAGAGATTTATTATTTTGGCTCAGGATTTTGTCACCTGGCAAATTATAAAAAGCCCATGTGAGGGGTGACATGGTCAGCCTTGTGAATTTTTCAAAATCTTCCCCTGAGATCAGGTTTCGATACTGATGGCTGGGGCAAAACTGGACAGCCAGGGTTGGAGAGAGAGGTTTGACAGTGTTGGGGAAGTGGGGGCAGGGGCAAGGGAAGCCAGGGTTGGGGCAGCTGGTGGTGGGGGAAGGGCAGATAAATTTCACCTGTGTTGTAAATAACATAAAGTGTGTTTAAAAAAAAAACCCCAAAAACCCTGAATCATTGTACATAGGTCAGGAGAGGAGTAATCAGAGCAAAAGTGTTCACAGGAGCTTCCTCTTGTTTACAAGGAAGTTAAAGATTCAAATTTCTAAAGTAACCACTAAAAATAATAGATATGGAATGAATAGAATGAGAAAATTTGCTCAAATAATCAAAATACAGTTGTGACGAGAGAAAAAACATAGATAATGTGAGACATAAAATAATACCTTAGAACTAAATTATAAAATAATCTCAACACATGTAAGTAAGGCTAAATGTTCCATTAAGAAAAAAAAAAAACCTCTCAGACTGGATGACAGCGACAAAGTCCAGCTCTGCGCTGTTCACATGTGTGCAGGCCCTTCCCCACCCTTCTCCGCCTGGCTCTGGGCCCAGCTCATGCTCTGCATCCCCTGAGATCCTTTGCTCTCTAACTTCTGGTTGGGTTTGGCCAATAGCAGATAGTGGCAGTAGATCATAGAGCAGGAAGAGAAAGAAGCTGGGGTATTAATTCCCCTAGTTTCCCTCTCCACTGGGCCAGAGTTTGACAATGATTGTATTGTCTCCACTCAAGACCACAGATCCTGCAGGTGTCCCCTCTCCCAGCAGCAGTTTATACTGGATTCCAGTAACACTGCTCCCTCTCTTTGACCCTTTAGGGCTAGGGAAAATACACTTTTACCTGTTTCTAGTGCCTGAGTATTTCACCATCTCTTATTGTTCCCTCTAATGCTGTCCACACCCCTTTAAAGACTTTCTTCATTAAGCTCTCTTCCATTAACAACAACAAAAAATCTCACCTATTTTGTTCGTTTATTTATACAACAAAGATTTATTGGGAATCCACTTTGTTGGTTGAGAAGCACTGTGTTAAGGGCTGGGGAAGAAATAATCATGTCCTTGGGGTGTCTAGGTGCTGGGGGGTGCGGGGGAGACAGCCACATCCACATGTAGTGACACATAGTATAAGAAATGTCATTAAGACAGGCAGGCAGGGAGGATGGTGGGATCCCAGAGGAAGGACGTGTGGTGAGAGAGGTGACAAGAGCCACCTCAGGGACACGGATGTTTGAATTTGGTCTTTTTTTTTTTCCTCCTTGATAATACACATGGCTTATTTATCATGCTAGTGTATCTTAGAATAATTGTCTATTTACATTTCACCCATGCAACACCTAATACCCACAACAGTTTTTCAGAATATCATCTTACAGATGACATTTGGTCTTAAAGGGCAAATAGAAATGTTCATTGGGATGACTACAAGAGGACAGACCCTGTAGGCTGACAGGTAGCATAGGCAAAGGGCACAGAGGTGAGGAAGGTCTTGCCACGGGGTTGAGGTGAGAGGTTCCAAGAGGCTAGAAACCATGTGGTGCATGGGAGTGGCTGGGGAAGCTGGAGAGACTTGGGTCACAACAACGTGGCAGACCTTCATCCTCCTTATGGAGACTGAACTTGATTCTCTTAGTGATAGAGGGGGTCTGATGGAGTAAAGGGCTTGGCCAAATTTGCATCATTGAGATAAAGCCCTGGCTACCTTGAAATGGAATGGATTGGTGGCAGGGGATGCATGGAGACTGAGGACAGGGGAGCAGTGCACAGTTTTGAGCATATTTGACTATAGCTGGCACATTCCACAGCTCAGAGGGCACAGAACTGCATAAAAGCTGTATCTCTGTAGCCTGCAAATACATGCAAACCCCCAGCAGCTCTCTGCTCGTGCCCGAGTTTCAAGTGTCTGTTTTTGAAGCTATATAACTCAAAGCCTCACAAAGCCAGAAAGACCTAATAGCATGAGGGGATGCAGTTATTTAAATCTTGGATGAGATGTATAGGTCTGTGCACAAGTGTTACTGTTATTTATAACAAACATTTTCAGGTTGTTTTTTAACTCATTTGAATCATCTATTCACATAAGAACTTAGAAGATGGTGAAATTTGTTAAATCCAACTGAAAAGTAAATGTCATGCAAAGACTAAAACTTAATGTTGGTGTTTTTTAAAGGACACTTTCAAATATACCAAATGAAAGGCTTCAACTTTGAGTGAAACCTTGATCTTGAGCTAGAACTACTTTCAGATGCAGTTTCACAAAACAATATGATGTCCCAACCCAAAGCGCACACTCTGACTTGAAGTCCCATTTTCCTCGGAAGGAAGACCAATCCTGCGGAAGCCAGGGGCTCTGGCTCGGTCCCCATCCTCATCTGGAATGTTTCTGTGGTTCAGACTCAGTGGGCTCCAAACCCGTGGACCAGCCTTCCTGGGGTAGTCACACCATGTCAAGGGTAAGAGGCAGATTATAGGAAAATAAGTGTTCGAAAGGGAACGACCTTGCAAAAATGAGAAGAGGGAGGCAAGCCAAATCCTTTCATTAGGTGGCGAGCTGCAGTCTCAACAGGTGCTGGGACCTAGATCAAAATTATAAATAGAAGGGGGATTCTAATGAGAAGAGCAGGGTGACACTGGGGCTAAGAACTGAGATGAGGTTACGGAGAGCTATATGATCCCCGATGGCCTCTTTTCATGGGGGCTTTCCTGATTCCCCAGCTAGACTTCCCTCTCCTACTTTGTAACTATAACTGTGGTTCATTTTGGGCAATGATTTGTTCTCCTTTGCACCATGGTGTTGACTACTCCATTGAATTCACCCATTTATTTATCCCTCTCTTGTCCAAGATGGGATTTAAGCTGGAGCTACGTGGTGAGTACAGAACAGGTGTCCTACTCACGCTGGTTTCCTGATCGTCCAGGACCTTATATGTGTAGGTGCTCTGTACGGAATGGTTGAAGAGAACTTGATTTCTGATAGGTTTGATTTCTCGCTCTGCCACTCCCAGAATATGACCCGAGATAAGGAGTTTAACCCCGCTAAATACCAGATTTCTCACTGGGTTCTTCTATGAATTGAAATACTGTATTAAACAGACCCCAGTACCTAGCACATAGTATGAACTTAATAATTGCTTATGATGACTGTAATTGTCCATAACTTCTAGATTACAATAAACTGTGAAAGCAATTTTATTTCATTCTACTATATCTATAACTGGGTAACCTTACTTTTACAAAATGGGACCAAAATACTTGACCTGACAGAATTCACAGCAGATTAGAGATAGTGGGTGTTCAAGAGAATAAAAATTTGGTTATATGTCCTACCCAAAGAAGTGATGGAAGAAGGGAAAGATTTTTAGACAAACTGACAAGTTCACTGGAGTCACATGGGGACCCGACTTAGACTGTGAGTGATGGAAACAATACTGCCTATTTGTATGTTTCAAAGAACTTTCACGTTTCACAAAGTCTCATTATTTGCTGGCTGACAAGATCTGAATTTTCTAGGTAATATCTATAATGTAGTCGGCATGCAGGCAATTTTCTTGGTGTCCTTGGTTGCTGGAAACAAGGACATTCTTTGTCTGAGCCCGTTTCCCTGTGCAACTTCAGATAGAATCCACTTTTCTTCTATCAGGCCCAAGCCTGCCTCGGAAAGTAAGAACCACAGAGTGATAAAGAATGTTGGCGCTGGGACAATTTGGGGGTCCCCTGGGACCTTACCAGGCTTTGAGACTGAAACCATATTTTCAGTTTTTAATTTGGATTTCACACAACCTTGTGAGGTTGGTGGGTAAGTACTATTTCCTCTCTCTTCCAGGAGGGGAAACCGAGACTCAAAGAGGTGAAGTAATTTTTTCAGACCACACAGTTCATCTGTGGAAAGGCTGGGATTTGAACCCAGGTTGGTCTCACTTCCAAAGCGAGGCCACAGCTGCTCTGGAACACAGCCTCTCCTAATAGCAGGGCGTGCCAATCACCAGCTGGTTGATGTCGGCCAAGCCATTAGATCTCCCAGGACTTTTAGTTTCTCATTTGTTGTGAGAACAAATTTAGATGCCATTTATACATGAGTGTTTGTATCCAATGGGCATTATGAAGGCTTGGATCGGACTTGTGAAGAGGGTGATTTTAGGTAGTCAAGCCCTGCTTATACCTCCTATGGCACCAAGGATCCCCAAACCACAGGGGGCTGTGCAGCGAGAAAGAGCTAATGTGTATCTAGCATGCAGCCCCGGGCTCAGTCAGTGTTTGCTGAATGAATTGATTCAACATCTATGTTAGTCGTTGGTGATACAGAATGTGGCAAGGTGCATGGCTCCTCACTTTGAGAACCTCTGTTCTAAACAGGAGGTGATAGACAAGGAAACAAAAAATAAACTAGTGTAACATGTGCGTGAGGAGCCAGGAAGTATTCTTGGAAGAGAACGCTGGGCCCTGAATCTTAGAGGTTGTGTGAAGGGAGGAATGTGTGTCAGGAAGAGTATGTTCAAAGGCACTTGGACACGAGGACCCTTTTGAGAAGCACAAACTGTGCCGGGAGGAAGGAGTGTATAATGAGTGGGGAGGCAGTGGGGAGATACGGCCCTAAGCCTTGAAGGCTGTGCTGAGTAATTGGGGTTGCTTCCAGACTGCAGTGCGTGGAGCCCCTGAAAGACGTTAATTTGGGGAGTTTTATGAGCACATTTCTATTACAGAAAATTCACACCATTGGGAAATGTGCAGGATGACTGGAATAGAAAGAGGATGAATATACAATAGAGTTAAAAGATTACATTGGTAGAAATATGTTGAGTTAAGACAGCAGGGATGGGGAGAAGGAAATGGATTTCAACTGTATTTAGAAGGTACAATTTGTTGATCATGAGGTCAGGTAGGCCAAGAGACAAAAGGGACCTGCCCTATTTTTGTAGCAACTACATCCATAACAGTTCCATTAATAACATTAACTACCATTTATTGGGTGCTTATTATGTACCTGGCATATTGCTAAGGGATTTGCATACAAAATCCCACTTGATTCTCGAATCAGTCTGCAAAGTGGTTACTGTATCTATTTCCTGGACCAAGAAAGGCTTTCTCAATGTGTCACGTGGAATAAGTGGTGGAGTTGGGATTTGAACCCAGTTGTGTGACCGTGGGCTCCCAAGCCCATGCCAGCAGTCACTGTGGCATGAACAGACACTTCCTGTGCCGAGGAACTATAGAAAGAGAAGGTTTGGAGTGGGAAGGGAGGAGACGCTGGTCAAACGAAGTAAGCACATTTCCATGTACATCCAAGTTCTCTGCTGAGTTTTGCTTGCTTGGAAGCAGCATGGCTCTTTATCTGGGGGTGCTGGTTGGTGGGGGTAGAAGAAAGAGCCAAGAAGGTGGTCCTTACAAGTGTCTGCCGACATCATGTCTCTCCTGCCTCCTCCAGAGTAGCTGTTGATAAAGGAGAGATAAGGAGCAGGATTCTTCAGGTCAGCAGTGTTAGGGGGGAGTGAGGGGACCCAGCCTCTGAAGCTACAGGCAAGGAAACCCAGGGATCCAGGGGAGGAGACACAGCTGACATCTCATGGTTAAGGCTATGACTCTCCCAATCTTCCTTTAAACACTGAACTCTTAGCAGATAAACAGGCTCCCATAGCAACCGATACATAAATATCGGTGGAAGGGATGCAGACAAAATACAAGTGATGAGCTGCTCGTTAGCTCTCCCGGCAACTGGCGTCTAAGTCAACTCCAGAATGTGTGTGAATCCCTGGGTAAGGCAGCCAAGATTTTAGAGACTCTCCTGTCCTTGCCCTTTCAAAACACAGATCTTTCTCCTAAAGAAGGGGCCGCTTAAAGCCTCATTAGTCATTTCTTCCTGAAGAAGAACCAGTCTCTTGGGTCTGTCTCATGAACACATCTTGAGGGTTGGGCAGGAGAGAATGTAGTGCCTGTCAGCAGGGAGAGGAAGCAAGCCTGGCTGGGTAGCAATGCCTGAAAACACTAACTAATTAGGGTTGACCAGTATGCTATTTTTATGCAATTCAGCACAAGTTACTCAGGAAATCACGGGCAAATTGAAATTGCTTTCATGAATTTGGTCATCCCTCTTTGCCACAACTCAGACCAGCTAAAGAAAGAGAGGAAAAACCTCTATGTGGAGCCCCGCCTTCTCAGTGTCCTTCTGAGCACGACACTTAGCACAGTGACTCCTTTGGGAGGGTTATTTATAAATCTACCAAGGGGACACCAACACCTTAGAAGGTAGACTGCTGTGAAATGGACACATTAGACCTTTCGCTCCCTCACATTCTGGCCCATGTTTGTGCGTGCTGAGAGGTGTGGGGAGGATGCGGAACAGACGAGGGGCAGGAATTAATGGGCACTGCCCAAGAAGATGAGTCAGTTGACTATTTAATAACCACAGTCTACCTGGAAGTAAAAAGGACCCTGGAACAGGAAGCCTTATTGTTACGCATATTATAATTATTATCTGGGGGCATGAAGTGACAGGCATGTGTGCTGTGTCCATTTGGTTACTAGCTTCCCTGTTCCCTGCACCCAGGCACTCCCAGGAGACGTCTCTTCCCATGCCCAAGTGCCGAGGGTTTCTGCTTCATGAATGACTGGGGGGTCTCCCACCTTGGAGCTTTACTGATTCCTTTCCCCCATCCACACACTCACAGGCAGCCACCTATCTCTGTCCAATATGAGGAGATAAGCAGAGCCGGCATCCTTTGTTGGTGTTTCCAGGAGCTGGTACATAGGGTAAGAGCCAATCAGATTATCAACATCAGGTCAAATTTGTTTCTTCTCCCGTTCCCTCAATCCTTTTTAACTGGGAAAGTGTTACTTAAAAGGGATAAACTGGGAGTTTGAGATTTGCAGATACGAACTACTATATATAAAATAAACAACAAATTTCTGCTGTATAGCACAGGGAACTATATTCACTATCTTGTCGTAACCTGTGCTGAAAAAGAATATGAAAGGAATATATGTATGTACATGTATGACTAAAGCATTATAATGTACACCAGAAATTGATACATTTAAACTGACTATACTTTGATAAAATAATTTTTAATCTTGTAAATATAATATAAATCAGACATCCAACAGCAGTATCTATAAAAAGAGGCATCAAGAAAATCAAAATTCCTGTTCCAAGTTTCCAGAGAATTAATACAGCTCTTTTTCTCAAGGGTTATATTTCTTTAAACTAGGCAGCAGTAATTAAGGACAGCCAGGACCACAACAGCAGTATTAAAGGTTAAGTAACCTTCCACTGCTCTTGTTTATGTTTTTATCACCCGTTGAGTTTTCCATTTCTTCAAAGGCCAGTACAAATGGCTGGCAATTTTCAATCATCAAATCAAAGTCCTTTGTTGGAATTGTTCCTTTGGTGTAGTGCAAGAGGGGCTGTAAGTAATTCGATCCGTTCAGTCATTTCCATAATTAGAACAGAGCACATCTTGCCAAGGTATGTGCTCATACCATGGTCTGAAGTCACACAAAAGCAAATGCACAAAGCCCTTATGTTGTGTGGTCCTAAAATAGCAGCAATTTAAACAATATCTATTTATTTATTGATCTGTTTATTTATTTACTAACCTCTAGCAGTCTTTCTGCCACCCCAGAGCTAGACATTTACAGCTCCGTTCTATGTTGGACTCATCTATTGATGACTAATGAAATGCAAGTCCGAGCATTTCACTTTAAAGCCATCATTTCTCTCTTCAGTAGGTGTGCTGTGGATACCCACTCACATGAGACTTATTCCATACCATCTTGAGCTCCTCAAACACTTAAATGCCTTAAGGATTCCCTATTCATATTATTTACATACCTGTAGAGTTTTATGTGTATGATCACCCCAGTATGATGTGGCATAAAAGCCTCATGGGATCGCTGAGAAAGTGGGTACCCTGACCCTCATTTTAAAGAAGGGGAAACATGTGCAGTGGGAGCATTTATCTGAGGCTCTTTTCTGGGGTCGATAAGATATCACTATGCTCTGACTCTCAGGGAAGACTGGAAGCTCACATTACATCAGTGTCTTTCTCTTTCCACTGTCTTCCGGTGGTCTCCCTACCCTGGTCTCTTTCCTTTCCCTGGTCCTCCACACAGTGGTTAGAATAAAGTTCGTCAGACCCCTGCATCTGTTACTTCTTAGTTTCTAGCTTCTAAAATTCAGACATTCCAGCCTACGCTTTCCGACAATCGTCTCTGTCACGGTAGCCTTGTTTTACATTTGTCCCTCTGATCCATACCTTTGAATTTGCTGAAGAGTTTTGTCACTGCTCTGGCAACGTCCTTCTTCTCTTGGCCAAGATGACCCCCTCCTGCCTTCTGAAATAGTAACAAAGACTCCCCTATCCAGGCAGTCTTCTCCAATGATGGATTTCACCTGGCTCTAATCACCCTTAGCACATATTTAAACCACTGAGATGGGTTTATCTAATTTTGCAACAATATAAAGAGAAAAATGTTAAGATTCCTCCACAATGCTACCATCCTAACACAGCTTTTTAAATGTCTCTATGTTTCCTTCCAATTCTTTCTTACCTGCCTGTGGACATTTACATGGGTGTCATATATACAACTTGTATTCTTTTTTTCATTCAACATTATTTTGTACTTATTTTTCCATGGCATTGTACTACCTTCATTTTTTAATAATGGTAGGATGGTGCTCTATGGGTTGTGAGTGATGTAGGATTTGTAACCAACCTACGTATAACCTTGGGCAAGGCACACAAACCCTTTTGTGCTCCAGTTGTACATCTGTGAAGTGAGGATGAAATGTATATGGGGCACACTGTACAGTGCCTGAAACTGGACAAACCCTGGCTGTGATTTACTACCTGGCATGGGCCATGTGACCTTGCTTTGATGGTTTTTTGTTTTGAAAATTATTGTGCCTGTTTCTTGGGCTGTTCCCAGACAATTGTTAAGCTTCTCTAGGGTAAAGATGGAACTCATATCTATCTGTCTGTCTGTCCATCTACCTACCTACCTACCTATCTATACAGAAGACCTCACTTCACAGGTCTTCGGTTAAAAGACCGAGGTCTGCCTCAGTGGACTCTATCACACAGTGCAGTGGCTAACTGTATTTCATTCTAAATAATACCACTCTTCGAATTGAAACCTAGTCACTAGGTATATATGCTCTGAGAACCCCCCACCCCAAACCTAGGTATAAGTTGCCAAAATTGAAAAAGTGGCTTTGGCGAGATCGCTTTATTTCCTACATCATCCCTAGCGCCATCTCGCCGAGAAAGCCAAGTTCAGTCAGTCCCTTCGTGTTGTTCGCACCTCAATACCTTCCCTCTCAAATCTAGATCATGTTGGGCAAGCAGCTTAGCCTTCATCTGCAAGGGGTGTGTCCACCGTTGGGTATACCTTGCTCAGAACACTCTAATTTTTTTATGAGACTAATGAGAGGGGAGAAGAGAACAGAAGGTAGTCTGCAGCTGTGACCTGTGTGAAGGCACATACGTGGTACTGGGGTGGGAGAACCCAGCGCCTGCCCCCAGCTCATTTACATATGGCTTCCTGACAGCCAATCACCAACTAGTTTACTTGACCCCGCCCCTTCCTGAAACAGGCGCGTCTGAAAAACACAGCTAACATGTTCGTGACCACTTTGAGATCTCGGTTGGAGTTTTATACTAAGAAATGGATGCGAACCCACGTATTTGGGTATATTCTTTTTTCCTAAAGTATTAACTTGTCATTTTAGAGTAAGCTCTTTCCCCTCACTTAGAAAATGAGGAATAATCATTACATTCTATGTATTTCATTGACCCAGCATGTGATGTTTGGTGAGAAGAAAAGTGCTTTTAAAAATTCAAATATAACTTTCGTTTCAGCTGTTGACATATCTCATGAAATTTTCCATGTTCTCAGTTTCCTGTCTAGTAGTAAAACTTCAGTTCTCCAACACATCTTGATGGCAGTTGCCCCAAAGATGCCTGTTTTGTCTTGTAAGCGAATGGAGCTTATCAGTGGTTCGTTGTGTTTGTAGTAATTCTTTGTTTCAATATGGGCTTCTGATATTTGAAGTTCAAAAAATAGTCTCTGTGCTATTTCTCAGGTCAAATGAGGAGGCTCATTTCTGATGATTGCTTAATCTTTATCCCTAAAAGAATCTTTCCACCATTAAAAAAGTCAAAAGGCGTTCTCCCCGCCAACTTGCCTGTACACGTCGTCTTCTTGGCTTTGTTCTCTTTTTCTTCTGCTCTTGAAATCTTCCCTCATGACTGAAGCCTGGGAAGCAGCATGACTTGAGATGAAAAGGTTGTAGTCGTCAACACATCTAAAGATACATTTCTGGTCTCAAAATTATGTAGAGATAGAATGGGGTCAACTTCAGTCTCTTTTTCCACCTTATGTTAGAGTCAAGTTTAGACTAATTGGCACCATTTCCCATTGTATTGTATCAAACTTCAGAAGAACTGTTTCCTTTGGGGTAGGACTTCTATTAAATCCATGCACAGCTTACTCTGAAACAATAATGGGAGAAGACATGAGCAACTGAGCTTCTTGTTTTTGAAAACTAATTGTGGATTCACCTCTTTTTTAGTCCCAGTAGGTCAAATTTCTGACTGAAAAGAGTTGAAAATTTTGTTTTGCTTTGTCTTTAACATATGAGTCCCATTGGAAGTTACCAAGTGGAATTTATTCTTTACATATGAATGATAAAGTCACTAGAAGAACATTTGATGGGCTGGAGATAGGTTTGAACATGCTGTCTACACTATTGAACCAGAAAAACATTTTCCAACATATTTCAGCAGACCAAGGTTATGAAAAAGGAGTACATCAGGGTGAAAAAGAGTATAGACTGGGTTTGAATCCTGGCTCTACTTACTGGCTGTGTGACAGCAGATGAGTTATTTAATCCCTCTGTGCCTCAGTTTCCTCATCTATAGAATGGGGGTAACTAACACCACTACCATTACTAATACTTACCTCAGAGGGTTATTGTGATGATTAAATAAGCTAATATTTTATAAAGTGCTTGGAATAGTAACTTAGCACGTAGTAAATGTGATGTGTCAGCTGCCGACATCACCACAGACAGAGAGGATTTTTATATTTTAAAGACTGAAAAATAGCTTTTCTGTAAACATGGCCCAGTGCTTTGAAGGGAAGGTCCTTTAGGTCTTGACTTCTTATTTTATAGTTTTAAATTTATACCTATTTCTTCTGTTTCACTGAATGGAGAGTCAGTTCTACTTGGAAACCTCAATCTCATAGTTATCTAAAAATCTTAACTGACAGCACGCTATGTTGAGAAAGGACGTTTCAAGAATCCCTTGATGATTAAAGTGAACTGATCAAACAGATTACAGAACAAACAGGAACATCGGAGAGTTAAAATACAGTACTTTCTGGATCATGATAAGCATGTGTTGTAATTCTACATGTAAGAGTTTGGAATTCTCCACGTGTGTGATTATTTACGCAATCCTCGTTTACCTAATTAGAACTTAAGCTCCATGAGGATAGAGACTGTGTTTTGCTTACCATTAAATTCCAGCACTCAGTGTCTGGCACCTAGTAGGCATTCAAAAAGGAGTTATCAGATGAATGAGTGAATGGCCTTTCTTGGTTAAAAAAAAAAAAAGATGATTTGGAAGTCATTGTGTTTACATAATAGCCTTTTGTGACGTTCATAGGTGGTTAATAGGGTTATTCATAGTCTTACTATTTCTATTAAGAAAGTAGAAGGCTGATGGAAACTGAGGGACAGAGGTTCATGAACTTAGCACAGGCGGGCTTGTAGACTAGCCTCCAGTCTCCCGAGTCTGGGTCTGTTTCCAATAAGATGAAAAGGATTTATGAAATCAAGAGATTCTTTCTTATTTTCCTTTCTTCTCCTCTGCAGTAGTTCCATGGCTTACATCTCTAGATGCAGAAAGAAGAAAGGAGAGAATATTCAGATATTTGGTTCGTGCCCTCCTTCTGGAAGAAAGTGGACATCAAAGCACAGTCTGGCTACACACCCCCGGTTCAGAGCCCTGCCTCCGAGGGGCCAGGTCCTGGTGACAGTTCCTGACATTCTGATAAAGTAACTGGGTGCTGCTAGCCCCCAGGTAGGTGTCTTGAGCATCACAGGGTTAGTAGTATGAGCAATGACAGTTTAAAATGAATGTGGCATCTTGCTGAAAAATTACCACATAGGCAAATGGATGGCTTTTTAATTAGCTCCTGAAAATACTGTACATAGGGAGACATTCTTAACCATCTGGAAACTATTTTGAGGAAATCAAAGTTTTGGAGCTCAGCTCTGTCAGTGATTCCCTCTTGTCTTTATTATTATTATTATTTCTCTGTTGCTTTGCCCTCAAATCAGACCCTAAAGCTTGTTTCCCATAAAACAGCCCTCAAACAAATTTGTAAGTCAGACTCCTTATCCTCTGTCGTCTTTGACTTTCAGACATTCCTCTGGTTTTGCTCTAAGTTATGTGTGCATATCGCAAACTTAAAGTTTTTTTTTTTTTTAAACTACTCTTAGCACATGTGGAGATGATTTAGTTCCTGAAAGAGGATGCTTTGGAGACCTACTTTTTACAAAACCCAAATCCTAAGGAATCAGAGAGAGGTTTTTCTGTCTCTTTAAAGTGTCCATCAGAAGCAAAATTAAACTAAACTTAACAGAATCAAATTATGCCATTAGAATAATGTTCTGTATCACTGGCATGAGAATTTAATGTTAGATAATTCACAGGTCTTATTATTATGCCACACACAATTCTGCCCCGTTTGGTTACATCACACGGAGATAGAATCATCTGCAGGATTTGTTGGCTCTCTTGTTTCATTTTAGCCTCCATGCTAGATTAAGATTCCGTATAACCATGATTAACTGAAATGCTTGAGGAATGAGGACTTGTGTTTCGTTTTCTGGGTAGCCGTTAGCTGAATTTTTAACCAGAAAACTCTTGGCTTTAATGCTTGTTTTAAAACTTTCTAAAATTATTTCATTTCCTTTCATCAAAAGGAGAGCCCAGTGCAAAAGCCCATCATCGGTAGTTAGAAGCATTGATTGCAAGTTCCCAGGGATCATTTTCTGACTGTTACAGAATGTTACAGATGGAGGGTTGAAAGATTGGGATGAATATGGAAACTAGCTACAAACGCGATGCCGGAGGTCAAACAGCCAGTTACCTTTATCTTTTAAAAGTGGACAGTAAACTGGTAATGATTGAGCACTTGCCAGGTCGTAGGCTCTCCCCTTCAGGAGCCCACATGCTGGTGGAGGAGAGAGAGAGGTGTTTACCAATAATCATGGTACAATGTGGTAAGTGCTTAAGAAGGTATGTAGTAGGTGCTGTCATAGCTCAGAGCAGGCAGCTACCAAAGACCCCACCTGGTGGGGGGATGACGGGCTGGGTCCTGACGCGTGTGTGGAGTTTAAAGTAGAGACGGGAAGATAGGATGTCCTCAGCACAGGGAGCAAACTTTGAAATACACAGAGATGTAAGTGAGGGCTGCCTATCTAGGGACCCGGGTGTATGTCTGTGTGCCAGAGGCGAGAGAGACTGTTGGTGGCTGAGTCTGGACAGCAGGCTGGGGCAGCTTGTTCAAAGGGCCATTTATACAGAGTTCAAGTGCTATTTGGAGTTTTCAAATCTGATTACTCTGGCAACGGTGGGAAGAAAGCCCCGGAAGGAGGAAGAGACTAGTTTGATTAACTAGTTAATATTTCAGAATATCTTTTACTGTTTTACTAGTTTTTGACCACAATTATAGTTTGTAGTCTTATTTTACCTTTAAGTAGGAAAACATTCCAGTTTCCTTCTCTCCTGTAGGTGCCATTGTATTATTATCTTGACCCTGAATATTGGGAAAGGAAGGCACAGTGGGCCTGTGACTTCCCCAGGGTTCTAAATGGAATCCATTGTGAAACTGACCGAAAGCCAGGTCTCGAAGTTTCTTCCAGCAATTGCTAGACCACACTCCCCACTATTACAGCATATTTATGATATAATTAACTTTCAGAAAGCCATATGGCTTTCGTTACAAAGACTAAAGGAATGTGCTTTTCATAACGAATGGCATATGGCCTCCAATAGCTCTTTGCTTGCATGTTTTAACAAAATGAACATGTACATAAATTAGATGCCGCAGGTCAGTTAGCAGCCTGAGGTTGGTTTTCTGCTCTCTCTAATTACAACTGCATTTTTGACAAATATTAAGGAGATTTTTGGCAGCCTGTGGGTGTAAACATACATAGCGTGGCTCAGAAGATCCTTTTCTCCTATGGCATGGCCCCTCTAAAGAGTTGGCACTGGTCAGGTCAGTGGAGTCTGCAGATCAAAGAAACAGGACCATTTGTGATGAAGCGTCGTGCTTGCAGAATGGTGGGAAAATCAGTCGACTTAAATGATAGAATAGGCGAAAGGAACAAGTGAGTGAGTACCACTGAGCTGAAAGGGGACATTTATCTTTGGCCACTTAAGTGATGCAGGGTTGATGGATACATGATAGATACTCACATGCTGAACTAATTTAGTAGCAGTTAAGCATGAGGGCTCCCACTTGATCTCTCAGAGTTATTTAGAAGCCTTTCTATTTTGGGTAACATGCCTGAAAGTTCTGCCCTGTTAGTTCACACTGTGTCTCATCCTATTGTTGATTTAGTAGGTTTTCTGATGGAGTCTGAGAATGAACTCCTTGCAACTTTCACATTATCATAGTGCCATATTTACCACCGATTATTTGTACTCAAGGTCAATGACATTATCTTATTGGAATTCCCTGGACTCTGAATTCATAAGATAGTCCAAAATGCTCTTGCCTGTGATGGAAAAATACAGCACAATTACTGTAAGTCAGTTGATTCACAAAGAATCTGAGTTTCAAATTTAGCTACTCATCATATTGGCAAATCACTTGCATTTTTTAATGCTTGTGTTTATATTACACTAATAACAAAAAAATTTTTGTTAGGTGGAAGTAAATCAAGTTTCAAAGGAAAATTAAAATACACATGGTTCTTAAGTACAGTAATAAGTAAAAATACATTTTAATTCATATTCAAAGTTTAATTTTCTAAGCTCCAAGCCCACATGGTTTAGGATAATTTATTCATGAAGAATAAACCAAACATTTTAAATAATAAATTAAACTTGTAGTCTGTCTGTTTCCCATCCAAAATGACTCATTCAAATCCTGTTCGTACAGAAGAGAAAGTGTTTGTTAACTTGTATTCTAGTTCTTCTTATATTTACTATAATCTGTATTCCTTTTTTGGACAAGTCATAGCTTCTCCTTTCATAAAATCATGTCTTACATTATGTTCTAATTAAAAACTGTGGACTCATAGGATTGATGAATCATAGGGCTGGATAGAATAAGCCTTCAGCAATCATCTCTGCCTCTAGGGCGCCTCTAAACTATGAATTGAAAAACAAGGTAAGAGACAGCTTTAGCCAGAAACATAGTTTTGGCTAGATAACAAAAAAAGGTAAACTAGGGAACTTTTTTGCTCTCTAGCGAAAATACTTCTTTCTTCCTTTTTAAAAGAAGTGACACTCACCTCATTGATATTACTAGAATAATAACCCCACCCAAAAACCTGTTGTGTGTGAAAGTGTGAAATGATTTAGACTCACTTCGTATTTGAGAACTGGATGCTAGGATCTGTAAGACTCCAGATAAACAACGTTTGAGGATGAAAGATTCTGCCCTCATCTACTTAAGCAGCATTTATTACATGACTACCAAATAGGAAATCAGTATGGAAGGACAAGATTTGTCACCAAATCAGCACTATGTCATCTACAGAAAGCCAAAAGAACAGTTTGGAAGATAAAGGAATTAGGGTAACATTTATCTACTAACAAAAGTCAATTGTGAGTTGGAATAAAATGTTATTTCTTTAATTTTTATTTTTATTGACCTGTAGTCAGTTTATAATGTGTCAATTTCTAGTGTACAGCATAGTGATTCAATCATACATATACATACATACATTCATTTTCATATTCTTTTTCATTATAGGTTACTGCAAGATATTGAATATAGTTCCCTGTGCTATACAGTAGAAACTTATCTATTTTGTGTATAGTAGTTAGTATCTGCAAGTCTCAAACTTCCAATTTATCCCTTTCACTCCCTTTCCCCTCTGGTAACCATAAGTTTGGTTTCTATGTCTGTGAGTCTGTTTCTGTTTTGTAAATAAGTTCATTTGTGTCTTTTTCCCCCTAAGATTCCACATATAAATGATATTATATGGTATTTTTCTTTCTGTGTCTGGCTTACTTCACTTAGAATGATGATCTCCAGGTCCATCCATGTTGCAGCAAATGGCATTTTTTCTTTTTTATGGATGAGTAGTAGTCCATTGTATAAATATACCACAACTTCTTTATCCAGTCATCTGTCGATGGACATTTAGGTTGTTTCCATGTCTTGGCTATTGTATACAGTGCTGCTGTGAACACTGGGGTGCAGGGACCTTTTCAAATTAGAGTTCCCTCTAGATACATGCCCAAGAGTGGGGTTGCTGGATCTTATGGGAAGTCTGTAAAATGTTATTTTCTTAACTGTTACAATTCACTCAGGTTTAAACCATTTCCACCTTGCTTGTAGGCTCTGTACAACTGGGAGATAGTTGTATTTGAGGATAGGCTTTAAAACACTGAGACAGTGTGGCTCATAGTGTGGAGGACTCAGGGCAAAATTTGAAGCAGACTTAATCCCCTGGTTGTTTATAAGATGGTCCTTTCAGGGCTGAACACATGTGGACACAAAAAGAGAGGCCTGGCTCACTAAAATTACTTTGAGAATGTGGGTTAATTTGAATTTTATTTTATAAGGAACTTGTAATTTGCAAAGGCTTAACTTGTTTCTCCAGATTTTCAAATCCTGAGCCAAATTATTTTAACAAACAAATATGATTACTGTGTAAATGAGGGAACTAGCCAAGATCAAACACAACTGGCTTTAAAGGAAGGTGGATGCTGTTACTCAAAGATATGTGTTTGTCGGCTGAGCACCATATTGGGTCTGAATATTCTAAGGTGGTCTTAGAACTCATTTTGAGGTTGGACGCACAGAGAGCTGAACTGGAATTGGGAAGATATAGGAAAGGAAGGGTAGATGAGGAGAAATGAACAGAAGGGGAGGGAGGAGAGCAGCCAGGGAGATGATGTGATGTGTGGAAACCACTGAGGGTAAAGGCAACGAGGGAAAATCCCAACTGTTGAGATGACTGAAGGATTCTTGAGAGCAAGAATGTTTAATATTTAATGAAATTGTTTCTGTCTTTGCAATTGTAAATGATTCCAACTCTTCAACCTTTAGTAAAGTCTGTCATAAACATTCGTGATTTGAAGGCTTCCTTTGGTTTTGGGATTGAAAATTATGGGAAAGGCCTCATTCCATGTAGGGTGGAATACGGACAGCATGAAGAGAAAGAGTCATAAATGAATGCATTAAGCTGAAGCAGGCGCTCAGGGCCAAGGAAGCCCTTCCCCTTCCCCATCCCCCCAAGTGTCTAGAACGCTCGGAGCTTCCACAACCCATGGGATGGGGGTTTGAATCATGGCGAGAGTAGATAGCAGATGACACTTGGGTTGTATCCATACAGTGCGAAAACACAATCCTTTATTAAGGGTGGGGGTAGGGGTAGAAAACTCAGATGTCTTGGGCTCCACTTTCTATCACAGTGTTAATATCAGCAGCACATGGTGCTCTTGGCATTTTCTTCTATAAACATACTAGGGATTTAATATTTATTTTGATTTTTTTAAAGTCAAGTCCAAGCTAGTCAATTATGTGTCTGGTAAACCAAAAGATATTGCTGAAATCCGTAGCAATGGTTTTGAAACTATTTTGTGCATTTGCATTTATTGGAAGTGTAATTACAGGTTGCCCTCGCCATAGTGGTCCCCATGGCATGCAGGGGAATTTGTTTGTATATAGAAATCTTCAGAGGATGTAGCCTTGTTGTGTGGGGCTTGCAGATGGGTACCGACATGTTTCAAGATGCCCACATTCTTTTGGCTTAGCGTCACTTATGAATAATGGCCCTGGGCCATAGTGAAAACAAGCATCACTGATTGACTGCTTGGACTTCTCTTTTAAAAGGGCAAATTTCACATATGCCTAAAATGAAGATGACCTATTTTTTTAACGTTGAGAGTTTTAATCTCCATATCGCCATTGTACTCTGCCACGTTATTAGTGGCAAGATATGCACATTTATAAATAGATGAGAGAGAAAGAGAGACAGAAAGACAAAGAAAAGAAGAGATCTTTTAAGATATGGAACAGGCAGCTCGCCTAATTTCTTTATATGGGAAGTCTCTCATAGTCTGTTTTTGACTGATACCTCATACACCACCACATCGTGATGTTCTGATAGGGTCCTCAGGGAGAATGTATTTGATGGAGCAACTGCTATATGGCATATCTTGACATTTGAGAACCTTCCAGAAAACAGTGAAGTGTACAAACAGAACGAGTGCCTTTACTTATCTACATTTAGCCATAACTATGTTAATTCTCATAGTTATGGGAAAAGCTGAGGGCCAAGTTCTTGTCTGGCTTTGAATCTAGTCCCGTCCTTACATGTTATGAAGCTTCAGGGCAAAGTTTAATTTTCCCAAGACTCAGAGAGCCTACTGTTTCGTGATACAAAATTATATTTCTGCTTAAGAAAAGATGGCACCGCCAAACTGACTTTATGGAAATCTGAAATGAAAGCCAAATATTAGGTGATTTTAATCCAGACAAAATATAACCCATAAAAACCTGGAGCTTGTTGTCATATTTAGAAACACTGTATCTTTGGTAGCTTTTCAAAATGAGCCTACGACAAGTTTGGAGACCACCTCACCGTGTAGCTTCCAAGATCCCAAGTGTGTGCTCAAAAATCTGTTCCCGTATGTGATTTCTCTGACCTTTTTTCATAGAGGGTTGTGTGTCTGCGTGCGTTATGAAAGCATTCTCATTTCTGCCTGTGTGTTAATTCTCCCTCCCAAACTCTTGCCATTCACAAAATAGCAAGGGTACCATATACAGATTCATTTAGTCATTGATGAAAATGGAAATGAGGGGAGGATGAAGCGAATTCTACAGCATGGCACTCGTGCCCTCCTTGTCCCTGCAGGGTGGCATGGATCTGTGAGCCATCACTCTCTGGATGTGGTTGTTTAATCGGTTTAAAAATTATTTATTTGGCAAATCTTCATTGAGTATGCCTCTGAGCCAGGCTTCATGCTGGGTGGCAGAAATTATGAATGATACTGCCCCTGACCTCAAGCATCTCATCAGGAGAAGGTCATGGAAAGGAAGAGCTATTGTGACATGTGATGATGCCAGAGGGATACATTAGGAGAGGGACTTAAAATCCTGCCTGGGATTTTCTGAAAAAAACAAAAACAAACAAAAAAACCCCCAAAAAACTGAGGAGAGTAAGAAAACTTTTGAATTGTGCAAAATGTATTTACTTTATTCCATTAATTTTAGAAACATTTCATCAAATTACCCAGAAAAATCCTATCAGAATTTGGATTATAATCACATTAATCCTTTAACTGTATAAATTCAATATTCCTTTCTAGAACCATGATATATCTCTCATTTAATGCCCACATATTACAAAAAGGTGATTTTTAAGTGTTTTGCTGCCATTGAGAAAGGGTTTTTTCCCCCGTACCTTCTAAATGGTTTTTGTGGGTTTTCAAGAAATCTGTGGGTCTTGGCTCATTGTTTCTAACAGTTTTTTATATGACTCTACCAGGGTTTTCTAAATCAAGTCATTTGTGAATAGTATATGGATAATGATAATTTAATTCCTTCTTTTGAAACCTCCTGTTTGGTTGGGTATTCCACCACACTCTAGGTTTTTTTGAATATTGTAACATAAAATACGTGATCTTAATCATATCCACTCACATTTCAAACACCCACAGTCCAGCTTCCCAGGACGCCAACATACTTAAATTTCAGCAGGCAGTAGATACCGGAAGAATTGCACCTCCTCACATCCCAAGGATGTTTGGGTTTTTTTTTCTGTCTTTGAGTTGTAACGATTTTCAAACCTTAAAGAGAGGGGTCAAATTCTGAGCATTTACAGAATTCTGATTTCCATTATTTGCAACCAACAACTTTATTCCTCTAGAAAACAGCATATGAAGCACAAGCAGAACGAATTTCGGGTACATTTGGGGCAGATCTAATGTTCGAGCTCTCTTTGCCTAGCCAGATGCTTGGAATAATTTTTCCACACAATGAATCAATGCGTATTTCTGTTTCGTCCGCATTCACAACTATTTCTGAACTTAGTCGAAAGTTCTAAGAACTACCCTCAGACTCTTGTCTTGCTTGCAAAAATACCAGATAAATATGTACAAATGACAGTGTTTTTCCATTTCCAGGATATATTTGGCATTAAACTCAGGACAAAAGAAGACATAGACTTTAGTCTGTGGTTTGGGTCCCCCAACCCACATGAAGGTGTTTGTTTTCCCCCACTGCCTCCCGGAGGTGCCAGTGCCCTATGCATATATGAATCTGTTTATAATATGAGACTAGAGGTGAGAAAGAATGTTGATTTTCTATTTTGTGACATTTTTTGTGGTGGTGCTGTTATTTTTACAAAAATCCAGCCATGAAATTTCCTTTTTCTGAAAAGATAACACATGAGGAATTATTTTAAAAGAGTGAACTATGTAACTAACTACCCCGTGTGCTCCAAATAAACTTGCATTCAATGATTTGTAATTGGTTTAGCTGGCTGATTTGGGGGCAGTAAATTTTAATAGATTTCTGTGATATTCAGCTATTTCTACATCAACAAAGGGAACCATATTATTTAAAAATGCCCCAGAGTATAAAGTAGTGTTTATAGAGGCACTCAGTAAAATGTTGCTTTGTAAAGTAAATGTCCTAAAATTGTTTTCGTATGTTACCATTTATTTATTCCCAAACAGATTGTAAGCAACTCAAAGGGGCTGTTTCTAATCCCCTTTTATTGCATAATATAATGTTCTTTGTACAGCGTTAGCTAAATAAATGTTGTTGACTGATCGATCTGGCACTCGATGGAACTTTTTTTATTGGCTATTCAAAAGTTTTTAAAAATTTTGGGTGGAAGGAAAAGAGGTTTATACATTGAAAGTATTTCTGTTAGGTAACTGTTTGAATACATTCCGAGGATTTCAAGTATAATGGGTGAGTAGACCCGTATGTTCTTTGTTTTAGGCATTCTCTTTGGCCAAATCCTTTTGCTCTTTGACCATGTCCTATTCAGTTTCATTTACCATTCCATCCCATTAATGAAATCGACATTCATTACCCCTTGGCAGACAACTCTTTCTTTGAAACCCATTTGTTCTTCACATGCTATACTTTTTTTAGGGGTGTCCCCAGTTTTATCCCTGCCATGGCACTTGCTTAGCACTGTGAAAATCTGTTTTTGATTGAGATATAGTTGACGTACAATATTACGTCGTTTCAGGTGTCCTACGTAGTGATTTGATGTTTGCATACGTTATGAGATGATCACTATGGAAAGTCTAGTAACCATCTCTCCCCATAGAAAGCCATTACAACATTATTGGCCATATCCCTTATGCTGTGCATTACCTCTCCATGGCTTATTTATGTCTAGCTGGAGCTTTGTACCTCTTAATCCCTTTTAACAATATCAATCCTTCTGATCCATGAGCATGGTATATCTTTCCATTTGTTTGTGCCATCTTTAATTTCTTTCATCAGTGTCGTAGTTTTCAGAGTACATGTTGTTTACCTTTTTGGTGGGATTTATTCTTAGGTATGGTTTTTGATGCAGTTGTAAATGGCAGTTTCTTAATTTCTCTTTCTGATAGCTCGTTATTAGTGTATAAAAAAGCAACAGAGTTCTGTATATTAACTTTGTATCCTGCAGCTTTATTGAATTCATATACTAGTTCTAATAATTTTGTTGGTGGAGTCTTTGGGATTTCCTATACACATCTTCAGCAAACAGTGACAGTTTTCTTTCTTTCCTTCTGATTTGGATTCCTTTGATTTTCTTACTTGTTTGATTGCTATGGCTAAGGCTTTAAAAACCATGCTGAAGAAAATTAGAGAGAGTGGGCATCCTTGTCTTGTTCCTGATATTAGAAGGAAATGTTCCAGCTTTTCACTATTGATTATGATGTTATCTGTGGATTTTTGCATATGGCGTTTATTATGTGGAGGTATGCTCCCTCTGTACCCACTCTTGGAAACTTTTCATGATAAACGAGTGTTGAATTTAGTCAAAAGCTTTTTTCTGCATCTATTGAGATCACCATATGATTTTTATTCTTTAATTGGTAAATGTGGTATATCACATTGATCGATTTGTGGATATTGAACCATTCTTGCATCCTTGGGATAAATCCCACTGGATCATGGTATATGCTCCTTTTAATGAATTGTTGAATTTGTTTTGCTACTATTTTGTTGAGGCTTTTTGTATATCTGTTCTTCAGTGATATTGGTTTGTAATTCTCTTTTTTTTGTTGTTGTGTCTTTGTCTGGTTTTGGTATCAAGGTAATACTGGCCTCATAAAGTGAGTTCAAAAGTGTTCCTTTCTGCTCAATTTTTTGGAATAGTTTGAATGGATAATGTTAACTCTTCTTTAACTGTTGTGGAATTCACCTGTGACACCTGGACTTTTGTTTGTTGGGAGTTTTTAAATTACCAGTTCATTTTCATTTACTGGTAATTAGTCTGTTCATATTTTCTGTTTCTTCCTGATTCAGTCTTGAGAGATTGTAGGTTTCTAGGAATTTATTCATTTCTTGTAGATCGTCCATTTCACTGGTGCATAATAATTATTTATGATAATTTCATAATCTTTTGTGTTTCTGTCTCTGTGGTGTCGGTTATAACTTCTCTTCTTTCATTTTTGAATTTATTAATTTGAACCCTCTCTTTTTCTTGATGAATCTGGCCAAAGTTTTATCAATTTTGTTTATCTTTTCAAAGAACCAGCTCTTAGTTTCAATGATCTTTTCTATCGTTCTTTTAGTTTCTATTTCTTTTATTTCTGCTTTGATCTTTATGATTTCTTTCCTTCTACTAACTTAGAGTTTTGTTTGTTCTTCTTTTTTAGTTCCTTTCACTGTAAAGTTATGACAATGAAAAATATTTCCAGACATTGCCAAAAATCCCCTGGGGTGGGAGAGGCAAAATCTACCCTGGTTGAGAACCATCCTTGAGGGTGCAAAATAGTGCTTGTACAGGCATCCATGAGTGTGTTGCTCTGTACATGTTCTAAGGTCTTTTTTTTTTAAGCTTTAAAGGTTATTTTTCCCAGTAGATCGCACACAATTTACAGGACCTATCTTTAACCTCACTTTGGTGCATAATATAGAGTTCTGTGCGTGGTGCGAGGTCAATAATTGCTTTTTACTTTTTCAGGCCTAATTTTCATCACCCCCGACTTTTCTAGGCTGTTACTTCACAAAGAAGAAGTGGTTGTTGGTCACACATTACTCTTCTCAAATTGTGGCATTCAGCGATCACTGTCAACAGTGTTGTTTTTGTATACTTGGGCAGTGCTTTGAGTCAATTAATCAGACCAGACTTACTGCCAGGGACAAAGTCTGCAAAACCATCAGTATATTAACTGTCTGGGGAAGTGCTGAAGAACAGTCGGGACAGTCGAAAGCTACTGTAATAGAAGCTCACTAATTTTAGAAGAAATGATTCTGGTCACAGCTGTCGGCATTCCAAGGGGCTTTCATGCTGTCTGTTGAAACGAGGAGGCTGGTTCAGAGATTTTGTTCTGTCGGAGGATTTGGTGGCATCGTTTAGAGACTTGCTAGGCTGTCAGTAAATGTGTTTTATGTACAGTGATTAACTATTTAAAACTGGTTTATAAAGGTCGAGATGGGATTCTAAAAACTGATGAGGGGTTGGTCCTTGGAGGAAAAAAATGCCTCATTTATGAGAGAATTTTCCTCAATTGAAGCGGGGAGATTGCCAGCCAATGTCACGGGGCACTTCTACGTGGAAATAGCTGCAGAGGGCCACAGCGAGGTTTGCTGGCCCCATGGCTGCTGTCTCTGACCCTTTCTTTACCTCCTTGAATTCAAGCATTTAAGTAATTTGGTAATACTTTACATAGTTAGAGTGGAGGCATTGTCTTTTGAAACCAAGGTTACGATATAGTTGTATCTCAAGAAAGGCCCCTCCACCCACTGCCACAGACTTTGTAGCTCTCACGTTTTCCAGGGCCCTACCCAGTTCTGTCTCATATTGGACAGTGGGTCAATTTCTATCCCACATCCTGGCTCACCTCCAGATACGCTCAGAAGCCACTCTGAGTGGGGACTGTAATCATGACTATTTATTTATCGGCATCAAGTCTATGGGTAACTGTGGTTGAACTCAGTCAAATTTAGCCCAGATTTTAATAAAGAACATTTTTCTACTCCCTAAAAGGGGAGGGGTCCTTGGCTACTCGATATTTCTTCTAAAATGTATGCTAGTCTCCTGTTTATTAATTTGCAGGCTGGATTTCTTGGGCCAATATTGAGTACCAGGGCTTTCAGTATGGCTGTTCCACCACTGACCCCTGTCATACACTTTGTTATCATATAGAGAGAAGTGTTCAGGAGAAGCTTTACCCAGAATATAATCCTTCTGACCTAGAGCTTGGAGGTTGGAGAGTTTCAAATCAGGTCACACCAGAAGTTGTTCTTTTGATTATGATCTTAAATTACCAGTGTACCCGTTTCTGCCAATAGACTATGAGTGCAGTGAGTGGAGGAACCATGTCTTCAATGAATACAGTGTGCTCAAAAATGCTTAAAATAAATATTTTGATGCATCAGAAGGCAGTAAGTTTTCAACGGTATTAGAAACGAAGGGAAATCAGACACATCATGGATACAAAATATTCTTTTTCCTCGACTTGTTGGTAATAAACCACATTGTCATCACTCAGACCTGACTTTTAGCAAAAATAGAAAGCAAAATAGCAAGGCTTGTCTACTTGCCTCACTAGGATACTTGAATTTACCTCCTGAGTTTGTGTTCTTCTAAAAAAAATCAATCTTAAAAACAATGTTCTGAATTTAGCCAAAAAAAAGAAGAAACCCCTCCCCCAAAACAACAGCAACCCACTCATACCCCACCTTCTCCCCCAAACACAATGGTCATCGTTGCTCTTTGAACTATATGAATAAAGCAGTTTACGAACCATCATTGGAAGACAGTGAGGCTGGGAAATTTAACCAAGTAAGTTGAATGTCAGGCATTTTACAAATTGGCTATGGTCTAAACTTGGACATAAACCCAATGCATTTGGAAGTCACTTATACTTGGCTACATAAAATACAATTTTGTGTACTTTGAATGCTTTGGCCAATATTAATCTGTAACTGCCAATGTGAGTTTAAATAATAGGGTTATACCAAACTTTCAGGGGCCACAAAGTACTATTTTCTCTAAGTTTTAGTAAATTATAGAGTACCCTTTTTTTGAGCAAGCAAATAAGATAAACAGTAATAGAAATAACTTGCCTTATTTTGACCACCCTGTTTTAATTCTACCATTTTTCTCAGTCCTTCTCTCATTCCACAAAATTGTTTATAAAACCTCTGCTTGCTCAGAGAAAGACTTATTTATCAAATATACCTACTAAGTACTAAAACACATGCAGGTTTTTCCAACTCTGATTGCCTGAGCCATAGCCAGTAGCTTTTCCTTAAACTCTGTTTCGTATTGCTTTGCTTTATGTTGCAATGAACCACTTCACGGGGGTATGTTTTATTTTCATTCCACCTCCATGGCTAACCAAGACTGTAAAGCATCAGAAGATCAATGCTCAGTAGCCTTTATGTAGCTTGTATTCCCTATGGCGCTGGAAGGATCATTCTAACTACACAGCAGACCCACTGGTATTGAATTGCCGGTATTAATTTCTTAAAGACAGAGATTTCATTGGTTTTGTTCCCATAGTTTTATCTTTGATACTTATAACAGTACCTTGGTACTTCAGGCCCTCGATTAGCTTTTAATAGCATGGGGTTCATCGATGATACGCTTCCTCAGGTGTATGCGGGGCAGAGGCATGTTTGGTAGAACAGGATTTGGGTATTTTTGGATTCCTGATTATCATACTGTCTAAAATGCATCGACCTTATTTTAACCTCCACCAATAATGTCAAAGTTTATAACATTACTCTGGACATTTCAGGGTTAATAAAATACGATTTTTGTCTTAACACACATTGATAAGCAATGGTGGGAGTTATGTAATTGCACGTTGGTAGTTTGGCAAGTACAGATGATAAATAAATAGGTTTTTGGTGGATGGGTTTCTATCAACAGAATTTATTCGCTGTACAACCCAAGGGCATTTCCCCTCTATTCCTGAAGGGCTGGTTAATGGGAATAAATGGAAAGTTTCCCGCTATACGATGCATTTTAGATTGGAATTTTGCATTGATTATGGAAAGTGGTGAGGTGGAAAGAGAATAGGGTTGAGAGCCAAGAAACCAGAGTTTCTCTCATCAACTCATCTGATGAATTGGAACAGGGGGAAACATTTTGGGTTTCAGAGTCCCCATCTGCAAGTGGAGTAATTTACTGTGGTTTCTGCTTTGCTTTCCCCTTCAAGTGCTCTGTGCCGGACATGTCCCTGTTTGAAGGGGAGCACATCTTAGACCCAAACACACTTGCTGGAGGAAAGGCTGGATTTCAGAAATGGAAAAATTTTTTATTACTCCTAACATTCTCTCACCCCTCCTTCTTTCTCCCTTTTGGCGAAATGTGGATGCGTGCATAGTAAGGAAACTGTAATTTAAGAGATGAATGCCCTTAGCTTGGTGGAAAAATTTTGTCTTTTTCTTCCCTTGGTCACCTAAAGGTCAGGGCTTTTAGCTTGCTTATCCCATTGCCCCCTTCCATTCCTTAGCCTCTCCCTTAATTAAGTTCTCAGTGATAAGCTAGTTTATTGTTTAAAAAAACCCGGAAATGTTAGATGTAACACCCTGCATGGGTGACAACGACAAGTCCAGGGGCCTGTTCCCAGGGCCAGGGAGCCATGATGGACAGAATGCATTCCTGGAATTGGGCCCAACATGCCATGGATAGAAAAATGCTAAGTGCATGTTGGGTTTGAGGCAGAAGAGACTCTCCAGAAAGAAGTACATGTGGCCACCTTTCCCTAGGCATGTGCTTCTGAGGTTTGTGGGAGCACCTAGGTGGAAATGCTGGACACTTAAAGGCCCTGAGTCCCTCCATCCTGACCCCTTCCTCTCTCATCCTGTGAGCAAAAATAGCCTTGCGCCCTGGCGGTGATCTCAGTCAGTCCTTGCTTGTCCTTTCTCGCCGTCTATGGGCTATTGTTTATTCTGCAGAATTTTTATAAAGTCTCCTGTAAACAGAGCACCTAATGATATTTTATTTTAGAACTACCACACAGACAAACTTTACAGAAACTTGTCCACATTTAAATCTGACCCCAGCTCCCCCACCTCAGCAAAGATCCTCCCCTTGACCTTCTGTTACGTTAATAGGAAAAAAAAAAAAATTCCTGGCTTGTTTTCTGGCAGGGCAGCATTCAAGAGCAGTTAACATCTTCAATTTTGGTAAGTTGGATCTTCTGATTTATTTCTCAGTTAGAAACAAGCTAACAAATCAAGACAGGCAGATTGTTTTGTTTTTTTTTTTCCATGAGGAAGGGGGGTTGAAATGAGAGTTTTTTTGTTTTTTTGTTTTTCTTTTCCTAGATCCCTACAAAACAGATTGTTCCACCTCCCTGAGATTTTAAATTCTGTGGAGGAGCCGATCATATTTTCCTGTTTTGTGGTCATGTGATGACTCCAGTTCAAAGACGATGTTCCACGTGGTGACACAACTTCAGTGGACAGTCACAAGCACATCTGGCTCCAGCCTAAGGCACACAGGTCTTTTGGAGGTTTGGGGGAACAGCAAGACCACAGCTGAAAGCACGTGAAAGAACAACATGGAGATTTTCTAGACAGCCAAGTATTTACCATGTGTCTTTCTGAATATGGTGTTGGGCTTGTTGCAAAGTAAACACCTCCAGGCCAGGCTTGCACCAGCCTGAACAGTAGAACACTTTTCTGGTGACTCAGTTCAGTTCAAGATGGATTTACCGAGCTTCCGAACACTGTTTGCTATGGAAAATGCGAAAGAAGTCTAGCGATTGAGGGCATGATCACAGCCTTGAGCGAATTTTGATCTGCTTGGGAAGACGAAGTTTAACAATGAAAAGTACAACACAGTATTTAATGAAATTTGAAGGGCAGGTACCTTTCAACTGCTTACCATTTTTCACATCATGATACACATAGAAAAAACATTTAAATAGTATATGAATAGATTTGGAAGTAATTGAAGGTTACCTATATGGGATTTGGTTTTAAAAAAAAAGCTTAAGCATTTTTATAATGTACAATTGTAGCACAGGGAAATATACACAAAATGTTATGATAACTCACAGAGAAAAAAATGTGACGATGAGTGTGTATATGCCCATGAACAACTGAAAAATTGTGCTGAACACTGGAATTTGACACAACATTGTAAAATGATTATAAATCAATAAAAAATGTTAAAAAAATTGTGGTAAGAAAAATGTAATGTGAATCACTAGAGGGTATATTAAATATTGAATTTGTGAAAAGCTTCCATAAGGCATTTTCAAATATTTTAAGGGGAAACTTGAAATTGCTTGTAAGAATAGATTTTTTTTTTTTACATTTATGCTTTAAATGGCTACATGCAATTCCTGATCAAGACATTCTAATGATGATCACTTCAAGGTCTTGAGAACCACCACCAGTGAGAAAACTTGCTCAAATAAATATACGATAAAAAATGTAAAGCAAATTTTAACACAGTTGAGAATTTTAAAGCAGTTGAAATTACATCGAAAGATTTTTAACAGCTCTTTCTTTCCTTTTTACTGACAAATGAATTTAACTTTTCAAGTTTTTCAAATAATGGTGAAGCTCTACTTTGTAGAATTCACATGAAGTTTTTTTCTTATTGAGGTGAAATTAACACAACACACAATTAACCATTTTAAAATATACAATTCAATGGCATCAGAACACTCACAATGTTGTGCAACAACCACTCTAGTTTCAAAACTTTTTCGTCACCCGAGAATAACACCGCATACCCATTAAGTAATCATTTTCCATTCCCCACCCTCCCATCTCCTGACGACTACTAACCTGCTTTCTGTCTCTTTGGATTTGCCTATTCTGGATGTTTCATATAAAAGGGATCCCACAATGTGTGATCTTTGTGTCTGGCTTCTTTCACTTGATGTAAGGTTTTGGAAGGTCATTCAAGTTGTAATACGTATCAATCCTTCATTTTATTTTATGGCCGAATAGTATTTTGTTGCATGTATATACCTCAGTGTGTTTATCCATTTATTCCTTGTTGGACATGTGTGTTGTTTTCACCGTTTGGCTACACTGAATGTTATGAACATGCATGAATAACTTTAGTTCAAAGGCCCATTTTCAGTTCTTTGGGGTATATGCCTAAGAGTGGAATTTCAGGGTCATATGGTAATTCTACATTTAACTTTTTCGAGGAATTATCAAACTTTCCACAGAAGCTGCACCATTTTACATTCCCACCCACAATACATGAGGGTGCTTATTTCTCCACATCCTTGACACACTTACTTTGTTTTGTTTTTTTCCTTTTTATTGTTATAGCCATCCTAATGAGTATGAACTGATGTCTCATTGTGGTTTTAAAAATATAGATACTTAACAATTTATTTTTATCGTGGTAAGAACAGATAACATGAGATCTAGTCTCCTTTTTATAATTCATTGAAATATAGTTGACTTACAATATTGTATTAGTTTCAGATATATAACAAAGTGATTCAGTATTTTGGAGACTACATAGCCTGCAAAGTTATTCTAAATATTGACTGTTTCCCTGTACTGTACTTTATATCCTTGTAACTTATTTATCTTATAACTGGTGGTTTGTATCTCTTAACCTCCTTCATCTATTTCACCCCTCCTCTGCTTCTTTCCCCCCGGTAACCATTAGTTTGTACTATGTGAATTTGTTTCTGTTTCATTATATTTGTTCATTTGTTTTGTAAATACAGTAAAACAGACAGTATTTGCCTTTTTCTGACTGATTTACTTCACTAAGCATAATACTCCCCAGGTCTATCCATGTTGTTGCAAATGGCAAGATTTCATTTTTTATGGCTGAGTTATATTCCATTGTATACATATGCTACTAGTCCAGTTACATTTAAAGTAATTGTTGATAGACATGTGTGTTTTGCCATTTTGTTAATTGTTTGGGCATTTTTTTGGGTACTTTTTGTGTTCCCTTTTTCTTCTTTTGCTCTTTTCCCTTTCGATTTGATGACTATCTTTAGTGTTGTTTCAATTCTTGTCTCTTTTGTGTGCATGTGTGTACTAGCGGTTTTTGGTTTGTGGTTACCATGAGGTTTATATATAGCAGTCTATACATATGATTATTTTAAGTTGCTGATCTCGTAATAACCTTGCATTTTTACTCCCCTCATTTACTGTTTTTGACATATTTTACACCTTTTGTTTTGTGTATCCCTTAATTACATATTGTGGATATAGATGATTTCACTACTTTTCTCTTTTAACCCTCCTACTAATTTTGTATGTGGTTGATTACTACATTTTCTGCATATTTGCCTTTATCAATAATATTTTTCCTGTTATAATTTTCATATTTCTAGCTGTGGCTTTTCTTTTCTGCTTAGAGAAGTCCCTTTAACATTTCTTGTAAAGCTGGTTTGATAGCATTGAATTCTTAGTTTTGCTTGTCTGTAAAACTTTCGATCTCTCCATCATATCTGAATGAAGGCCTTGCTGGTTAAAGTATTCATGGTTGTAGGTTTTCCCATTTTATCACTTTAAACATGTCATGTCTCTTCCTTCTGTCCTGCCGAGTTTCTTCTGCAAAGTCGGCTGATGGTTTTATGGAGTTTTAGTGTATCTAACCTGTTGTTTTTTGCTTGCTACTTTTTAATATTCTCTTTTTATCTTTACTCTTTACCATCTTAATTATAATATGTCTTGGTGTTGCCTTTTATTTCATTTTTGTTTAGTTGTTCTGGTTAGGACTTTCAATGCTATGTTGAAGAGAAGTGGAGAGAGGACACCCTTGCCTTCTTCAGTTGTATGTTTCTAATACATTTATTTCTAATTTCATTTACTTGTGTCCTCTCTCTTTTTTCTCAGTCTAGGTAAAGTTTTGTCAATTTTATCAAGCTTTTCAAAAACACAACTCAGTTTTGTTGATTTTTTAAATTCTTTTTCTGTTCTCCATTTACATTACTTCTGCACTAAATTATTTTTTTTTTTGTCAACTTTGGATTGAGTTCGTTCTTTTTTTTTTCCCCCCCAGTTCCTTGAGATGTAAGATTAGGTTATTTATTTGGGATCTGTCTTCTTTTTTTTTTTAGTGTAGCTGTTTATCACCATAAAATTCTCTCCTATCACTGCTTTTGCTGTGTCCCATAAGTTTTGGTATGTTGTGTTTTTGTTCGTCTTAAGATATTTTTAAAATTTCCCTTTTGATTTCTTCTTTGACCCATTGGTTGTTCAAGAGTGTGTTATTTAATTTCCAACGTGTATGAATTTTCCATTTTCTCTTCTGACATTGATTTCCAGTTTCAATCCAGTGTGGTTAGAAAAGATACTTGGTATGATTTCAGTCGTCTTAAATTTATGACTTGCTTTGTGACCTAACATGTTCTCTGTCCTGGAGAATGTTCTGTGTGTCCATGAGAAAATAGTACATCCTGCTGCTGTGGGGTGAACTGTTTTGTACATGTCTCCTAGGTTCATTTGATCTATAGTGCTGTTTCAGTCCTCTGTTTCCTTATTGATCTTCTAACTGAATGTTCTTATTGAAAGTGGAATATTGAAATCTACTATTATTGTTGTGCTATTATTTCTCCTTTCAGGTCTGCCAATATTTGCTTTATGCATTAATGTGCTCTGATGTTGGGTGCATATGTATTTATAATTGTTATATCTTCCTGGTGAATTGATCCTTACTTCATATAACATCCTTCTTTGCCTCTTGTGATAATTTTTAAAGTCGATTTTGTCTGATATAAGTAAAGCCATTCCTGCTCTCTTTTTAATTTGCTTGGAATATTTTTTTCTACCCTTTTACCTTTGATACATGTACGTCTTCAAGTCTAAAGTGAGTCTCTTGTAGACAGCATACAGTTGGATCTTGTTTTTTTTCTTCTTTTTCTTTTTTAAAATTCTTTAGCCATTCTTTGTCTTTTGATTAGAGAGTTTAACCTATTATATTTAAAGTAGTTTTTGGTAGGTAAGTACTTAATATTACCATTTTGTTAATTGTTTACTGTCTATTTTATAGTGCTTTCGACTCTTTACTTTTTTTTTCTTTTGTTGTCTTTTTTATGTTTCATTGATTTTTTTTTGTAGTGATATGCTTTAAATCCTTTTCATTTTCTTTGTGTGTTTTCTATAGGTATTTTATTTGTGTTTACCATGGGGCTTACTTAGAACATCTTACGGTTATTACAATACATTTTAAGTTGATAACAACTTTAATAGCATACAAAACTATACTTTTACTCTCCCCTCATATTTTATATTATTGAAGTCACAAATGATACCTTTTTATATTATTTATGAATTAACTTTTTTTTGGCTATAGTAACTTTTTATACTTTTGTTTGTTAACATTTATACTAGAATTAGGAATAATTTATTAACCACAGTGACAGTATTACAGCATTCTCTATTCATCTATATATTTACCTTTAACAATTAACTCTATACTTTCATGTGCTATCACTATTTAGTGTCGTTGTATTTCAACTTTAAGAACTCTAGTTTTGTAGAGAAGTTCATTTGTATCATTTTTAAAAGTTTCCACATATAAGTGATATCATATGATATTTGTCTTTCTCTGTCTGACTTACTTCTCTCAGTATGATAATCTCTAGATCCATCCACTCTGAGTCACTATGCTGTATGCTAGAAACTAAGACAACATTGTAAATCAACTATACTTCAATTCAAAAAAAGAACTGTCTTCAGCATTTCTTTTAATGTAGATCCAGTTGTAATAAATGCCCTCAGGTTTTGTTTTCTGGGAAAGTCTTTATTTCTCTTCAACTTTTGAAAGAAAGTTTTGCTGGGTATGGTATTATTAGTTGGTAGCTTTTTTATCCCCACCCCGAGCACTTTGAATACATCATTTTCTGCAATGTTTCTGCTGAGAAATCCACTGATAGTCTCATGATGACTCTCTTATATGTGACAAGTTACTTTTATCTTGGAACTTTCAAAATTCTCTCTTTCTTTTTGACTTTTGACAATTTGATTATATGTCTAAGTGTGAACTTCTTTGAATTTATTGTAGTTAAGACATGTTGGACTTCATGAATATGGATGATCATTTAAATCCCCATATTTGGGATGTTTTCAGTCATTATGTCTTTAAATAAGCTTTCTGCTCCTTTCTCTCTTCCTTCTGGGACTCCTACAATGCAAATGTTGGTTCTATAAGTCCCTTAAACTTTCTTCACTCGTTTTCATTGTTTTTTTCTTTTTGCTTCTCTGGATAATTAAAATGACCTCTCCAACTTCTCTGATTCTTTTTCTTGTTTGACCAAGCCTGACTTTGAATGCCTCTGGTGAATTTCTCATTTTAGTTATATTCTTCAGTTTCAGAATGTTTTGGTTCTTTTTTGTAGTTCTTATCTCTGTGTTGATATTCCTATTTATGTATTGTTTTCCTGAATTCATTTAATTGTCTTTGTTTTCTTGTAACTCACTGAGCTTCTTTAAGATGATTATTTTGAATTCTTTGTGATTCATAGATCTCCGTTTCTTTAGGGTCAATTTCTGAAGATTTTTTTTCCCCTTTGATTGGGCCATGTTTCCCCGTTTCATTTTGTTCCTTGTATATTTGCATTGGCATTTGCACACTTGAAGAGCCACCTTTCCTAGTCCTTATGGACTGGCTTTGACAGAGGAAGAATTTCACTAGTCAGCCCAGCTGGAGATTCTGGGAGCCTCTCAAACTCTTTCTGTGAATGTGTCTTCTCTGGACTTGTGAGTGTAGTTTCCTATTTAGGGGGGGATTTACTGATTTCTTCCTTCTTTCCTCCTTCCTTCCTCCCTCCCTCCCTTCTTTCCTCCATTCCTCCTTTCTTTCCTCCCTTCCTCCCTGTCTTTCTTTCTTCCTTCCTTCCTTCCTTTCTTTCTTCCTTCCTTCCTCTCTTCCTTCTTTCTTTCTTTCTTTCTTTCTTTCTTTCTTTCTTTCTTTCTTTCTTTCTTTCTTTCTTTCTTTCTTTCTTTCTTTCCTTCCTTCCTTCCTTCCTTCCTTCCTTCCTTCCTTCCTTCCTTCCTTCCTTCTTTCTTTCTCTCTCTCTCTTTCTCGCTTGCTTGCTTTATTCCTTCCTTCCTTTTTCTCTTTCTTTCTTTCTTTTTTCAAGAGATCTGAATCTTCTGCTCCCTCTGGTGTCTGATTACTGTACCACAAATCCTGTAAAGCTTCACCATGCCCCCCAGCTGTTTCTGTTCTCAGCAGTGCCTGTACATCTAGTACATGCCAGGTCTCTTCAGCATCTCAAATCCGGCCAGATAGAAACCAATCCCTTGGGCAGCCCTTAAAAAGCTGGAATGCTGGATGAATGCTCCACTACTCTTCTTCTCTTCTGAGGGAGAAGTCTCAAGTTGTGTGCCTTCTCTTGATTGTACCAAGTCATGCTGGCTGTAGCAAGCCTCCCATTGCTTTCCTTTGTGCACAGTAGTCCCCAGACATCCAAACCATGCCAGTTTTATCAATGCTCCTAGTGAAATGAGGTAGAAATTAGTTCCTCAGGCAATGCTCTGAGATTCTGGGTCATTGTAGGTGTGCTCCACTCCTCTTGCTGCCTCCTTGAGGTGAAACCTCAAGTTATGTGCCTTCTCCTGATCACCCAGAACCTTGCGGGCCACAGCAAGCCATCTGTTCCCTTTCTTTGTTTGTAGCTGCCCCCAGGCATCCAGACTACTCTGGTTCTGTCAGTGCTCTTAGTGAGGTGAGACAGAAACCTGTCCCTCAGGCAACTCTCTGAGAGCTTAAGATGTTGGACACAAGCCTTACTCTCTTTCCCTGAGGGACAAGTCACAGGCCAGGGCAATGGCAATATCTCTTGGCGCTAAGCTGTGCCAGCTTGGAGGCGGAGCAGATGTGGGTAAAATGAAATTGCTCTTCTTGCCCATTTCAGTGTGGCTGTTTTTGGCTTTGTGTTCTTCTAGGGTACTGCAACTTCTCAGCTAGACTCTACTTCTCAGAAAGGTATTTTGGTCCATATGTCATTGTTAAGTTGGTGTTTCTGAGGGGGAATGAGGCCTAGGATCTCCTATTCTGTCATCTTTCTGACTTATGGCCCCTTCATTGTGGCTTTGATTTGCATTTCCTTAATGACCAGTGAATGCTGGACATCTCTTCATATACTTTTCAGCCATTTGTGTATCTTCTTTGGAGAAAAGTCTATTCAAATCCTTTGCTCATCTAAAACTTGGGCTGTTTGTTTTGTTGTTGAGATGTAAGAGTTCTTAATATATTCTGGATACTAAACCCTCATAAGGTATATGATTTGAAAACATTTTCTTCCATTTTATAGATTGTCTTTTCTTTTTTTTCATAATGTCCTTTGATGTGCAAGTTTTCATTTTTGTATAAACCAATTTAAATATTTTTTTCTTTTTTTTGCTCATATTTTTGATGTCAAATCTAAGAATCCATTACCAAATCTGAGGTGGTAAGGATTTAACCCTATGTTTCTTTCAATGATTTTAGAGTTTTAGCTTTTATATTTAGGTTATTGATCAGTTTGAGTTAGTTCTTGTATGTGGTGTGAGATAAGGATACAGCTCCAATGTTTAGCATGTGTGTAGCCAGTTGTCTCAGCACCATTTGTTAATGAGACTATTTTTTCCCCATTAAATGGTCTTGGCAGCTTTGTCAAAAATAAATGGGCCATAGGTGTTTGACTCTGGACTCTCAATTTTATTCCATTGGTCTATATGTCTGTCCTTATGCCAGTGCCACACTGTCTTGATTACTGTAGCTTTTTAGTTAGTTTTGAAGTCAGAAAAATGTATGCTCCAACTTTTTTTTTTTTCTTTTCCAATATTGTCTTGGCTATTTAAGCTCCCCTGCAATTCCATATGGATTTGAAGATTGAATTGCTATTTCTGTAAAAAAGACCTCTTGAATTTTGATGGGGATTGAATTGAATCTGTAGATTGGTTTGGAAAGTATTACCATCTTAACAATATTGTCTTCCATTCCATGCTATGGAATTTCTTTCCACTTATTTAATTCCCTTCAGCAATATTTTGTGGTTTTTCAGTGTGCAAATCTTTCATCTCCTTGGTTTTTTGTTCCTAGGTAGTTTATTCCTTTGGATGCTGTTGCAAATGCAATTGCTTTATTACTTTCTTTTTGAATTTTTTATTTCTGGTGTCTAGAAACAGACTGATTTTTATGTGTTGATCTTGTACCCTGCAACTTTGCTGAGGTTGTTACCTCCACTAGGTGACTTTTTTTTTTTTTTTAGTAGATCTTTGGTATTTTCTCTCTATATAATTATACCACCTACAAATAGAGGAAGTTTCACTTTTTTCCTTCCAATTTAGATTTTTATTTGTTTTCTCCTGCCTGATTGTTCTGGCTAGGGCTTCCAGTACAGTGTTGAACAGCAGCAGTGAAAGCAGGCATCCTTGTCTTGTTTCTGATCTTTGGAGGAAAGCTTTCAGTCTTTCACCATTGAGCACGATGTTAGTTATTGGTTCTTCATAAATGTGGAGGTTTTCACCATGTTGAGGAAGTTTCCTTATATTCTAAGTTTGATGAGTGTACTTTTAGACCTAAGGTTGTAAACTTTTTTAGGGAGAGATTTTGAAGGTCATTGCTGGAAAGAATCTATAGATACAAACTTGATTGTCATGAAATTAACTGGAAGAGACTGGACTTTGTCCAACTTTCTCATTTACAGATAAGGAAGGCTCAGGGATGTTTAAATGAATTACTCAGTGCCACCAGCTAATGGCAGATCTCAGCTAGAGCCCATATTTTCTAAATTCTGAGCCTTCTGTTCTTTACCCCACACACTGCTTCATGCTATTTCAATTTAAGAGTTTAACAAACATACGTGGCTGGTGTGGGTTAGGTTCTATGAGGAACTGTAGAAAAACCATGGGTGGTACTTTGGATTGTTCAATGAACCTGGTGAGACAGAACATAGACATAACCAGGATGAACAGAGATCACGGGTCCCAGAAACACAGAGCAGGGCAGTGTCCCTGGGCTGAAGTCAGGAAGGTCTCATGGAGAGGATGAAAATTGAAGTGGGTGACTTGTACATCTGGATAAGATGCAGATTTTTTTTTTAAGGATTAAGATAAAGCCAGAGTAAGACATTTATTTGTGAGTTTGTTTTTGAGAAAGCATCAGGTTAGAATTTTTAAAATACTAAGGAAATGATAGGCTATGAATTCTGTTGCCTAGATAAAATGAAATTCTAAAATCTCTGCTGTAAACTCTCAGAGATGTTCTGATGATTGTTTGTCTTAACCGTCTTTGGACATTTAAGTCACATTTACAACAAGTTGGAATGTTAATGAAAACATCTTTATGGTATTTTTATATCATTTGGTGGTTTTTAAAGAACATTTATGTGCATAGCCTTTGATCACTGTGACGATAATGAGGCGTGGGTAGGCTAGACATTTTTTAATTGAAAGATGAGGAAACCAAAGCTCAGTGTGGTTAAATAGCTTGCCCACATCATAAAGCAAGCTAGTTTATTTAACAAAACTAAGTTCAGATGTCTTGACTTCTAAAAGTCAATCTGCTAAGAATCTCCAAAAAAAAAAATTCATGTGTCAAAAGCAACTTTGGAGAAATTGCATACTGTGGTCATAGCCTAATTTTCATTTGGTTGGATATCCTTCCGCTTCTCTCCCTATTTCAAAGCTTGTTTGCCCCTGAGCATAAAGGAATTCAACACACATCATCGATTTCCGGTTGTGTAAATGATGGTTACGAAATGAATCTGTGGGATTACGGCTGGCTAACTGGCTTGGAGCTCCAGGCTATAGAGATGTCATGAACTGCATCTTACGGGGAATCAAGATATTCATGGAGCTTCCAGAAGGCGTTTCCTTCAAGGTATGTTGACATAGGAGGTGAAAGGCATTTTTTTAAGCCAGACAGTCCCACGTCTAGAATTCTTCTCAAGAGAGAGCACTGACATAATCCTAATCTGTCAAAAGGTGAAGGAGTTATTTTTCTTTGTTTGCCAGAGACGATTTTAAGAGGAATCTGAAACTTGGAAACTATAGTCCATAGGTAGAGAGTGCCAAGAACCATGCCTCTAGTTTTGTTTTTGTTTTTGTCTTAGAATATCATCTCCTTTTTTTCCTCTTTCCCTCCTCCCCTCCTTCCCATTCTCCCTCCCTCCCCTCCTCCCTTCCTCCTTCCTTCCTTCTTTCCTTCCTTCCTTCCCTCCTTTCTCCCTCCTTCTCTTTCTCTCTTTCACTAAGATTCTCCTTAGCTGGAAACTACATCCTGTTATAAAATAGTTTGCCAAATCAATTCTCACTTTACTTGGCTTTTCAGCATCATTTGACACTGTAGACCACCCTCTTGAAACATTTTTCTTCTGGCTTCTACTCTCTGTTGGTTTTAGAGAAAGTCAACTAACTTTCTCCTTGGTCTTCTTTGATTCCCTTTGAGGCTCCTGCTCCTCTCCGTGCCTATAAAATGTTAGAATTTCTAAAGCCCTGTTTGCTCCCTTCTCCTCTATACATTTTCCTTAGGCAAGCTCTATGACCAAGCTTGAATTCCCATCGTTAGAGCTGTGACTTGAAATTTTTTTTCTGTCCAACCCAGGTCTCCTTGGAATTCCAGGGCACATATATCCTTATCTATCCACTTGGTTGTCTCAAAAGCCAACATCAAATTCAACATGAATAAGACAAATTAATCATGCTCCCCCCACCAATCCTGACTGGCACGTGTGGTTCCCGAGTCTCAGTGAACTGGCAGCATCCTGCAGTTGCAGTGACCAGGGTATCATTCTCTCTCAAACCCCATATCAGCCCATCAGCAACCGTGATATTCTTTGCATCCATCCTCTTCTTCCCATTTCTGCTGCCACCCTTGGTCTTGACTTCAGTTGCCTTTTACCTGTACGATTGCAGGAGCCCCCTAACAGCTCTACCTGCGTCTTTTCAGCCTTCTCAAGTTATTACAAGCGAACAGTGCAGTTCAAGTTGAGACAATATTAGCATAAAGAGCCTCCGGTATATTCAAGTCCAGGCACCTACTGAGCACGCAGTAAATACTTGTCAGCTGCTGTATGTCTTCTGTTACTGTGGGATGCCGGGAGCCTCAGCTCTGTAATAGGGCAAGGTCATCACTCTATCATTACCTCTTACCTCAGTTTTCATCTTCTCCTTCCTCACACTTCAGTGCAGAGGCCAGAGAAATTATGTTTTTGCAAACATATCAGGGACAAAATAAACAGAACAGGTTGAAATAATCCATGATACGTAAGTTCTATCTTAGCTCAAAAGGTGCAGGAAAAAGACAAGAGCAATTACAGTAGTTTTCATCTAAAAGTACACACAGATAAAAATAAAACCCATGTACAACACATTGTAGGTACACTCATGCACACCAAGAATACACACACACACACACATGCACACTCTGTACTCAGAGCCTAATTCAATTTAAGCCTAGCACACAGTAAGTATTTGTTGAATGAATGAATGAAACAAAGCCATATCAAATTTGCACAAAGCATTAGCTGCTTGTGTGACTCATTTGTAGGCCCCCAGAAAGTGAAAGCAAAGCAAGGCAAATCTACTTTCTAGTTCAGGTACGTTCTTGAAGAATTCATTTCCAAAATTATTCTAGGAAAAGATTTGTCACCCCTGAATTCTTAGAACCAAATAGGACCATACTTCTGAATTCCACTCTCCTACTCTGTCCCTGTGTAGCTCCAGCTGCCATCCTCAGAGATAAGTAGACTTTCCACTTTGCAGATTAGAAAACTGAGGCATATCCAAGTCGTGGAATTCAGATTTGAAGTCAAGGTTTGTAAAACTAAATTCAAAAAAAGGCAAGTAATTGTACAACAGGAAATGGCCTTTAACTCTGATTTTTCATATTGGTAACATACCTGCCAAACTCAATGATATTGTAAAAAAAAACACACAGCCAAGACTCAATATTTTTTTCCCCTTTTTCAGTTTTATTAGGTAGAGTTATTACAGACTCAATATTTTTAGGGGTTCAGTTCTCCCTGAATTGATCTATAGATTCAATGCATTCTGAACCAAAATCTCAGCAGCCTGTTTTGGTAAATATTGAAAAGCTGATTCTAAAACGTATATAAAAATGCAAATGACCTAGAATGACCAAAGCAATTTTTAAAAAGAAGGCCAAGTTGGAGGGCTTGTATTACCAAATTTCAAGACTTACTGAAGCTACAGTAATCAAGACAGTGTGGTATTGCTGAAAAGGCACACATATCGATCAATGAAACAGAAAAGTTCAGAAACAGACCTATATATTTATGTTGATTTTTAACAAAAATATCAATTCAATGGGAAAAAAAGAAATTCTTTTCAACAAATGATAATGGAGAAAGTATAGATTTGTCAGAAAAAAATGAACCTGGGTTTTTACCTCATAATGTATACAAAATGAATTGCAAACCTAAATTCTAGAATAAAATATAGGAAAAAATCATTATGTCTTTGAGGTAGGCAGAGCTCTTAGATAGACACAAAAATCATGAACTATTAAAGAAAAACAATAAATCAGATTATCAAAATTAAAAGCTTTTGCTCTTCCAGAGTTACCCTTAGGAAAATGTAAAGGCAAGCCATGGAATGGGACAAACTTTTGGCTGTGCATGTATGTTAGTTATCTATTGCTGTGTAACAAATTACCCTAAAACTCAGCAACCCAAAAGGATAAACACTTATTATCAGTTTCCTGTGGCCAGGAATCTGGGAGGTTGCAGTTAAGCGGCTGACTAGGGTTACAGTCATCTGAAGACTCGACTGGGGAAAGAGTCACGTCCAAGCCCACTTATGTGGCTGGTGGCAGACAATCTACCGGCATATCTCAGCTCCTAGTCCCATGAGACCCTCCATAGGCTGCCCGTCTGTCCTAAAGACATGGCAGCTGGCTTTTCCTGGAGTGAGTAGCTCAAGAGGGAAAGAGGGAGAGCACACAGAAAGCATAGCTGCAGTCTTTATATGACCTGTTTCCAAAGTGATAGCTCACAGCTCTGTCATATTTTATTCAGTAAAAGTGAGTCCCTACATCCAGCCCACTCAAGGGAAGTTGAACTAAGCCCCATCTCTTGATGGGAGAAGTATCCAAGAATTTTTGGACTGGCTTTAGAACCACCACAACATATATCTTACCAAGAATTTCTGTACAGGATATTTAGAGAACACAAACTCTATAATAAGCAAATAACTCTATAAAAAATAAGTAAAAGAACTGAAGTACAGACATTTTATAAAAGAAGATATTATAATATCTAACAGGCCAGCGAAAGGATGTGTAACATCATTGGTCATCAGGGAAATGCAAGTGAAAACCAGTGTACACCTACCAGAATGGCTGAAATTAAAAAGACTGGACATTTTGACAAAATGTTTGCAAAGATGTGGAGCAACTAGAATACGACATTGCTGGTGGGAAGTGAAATAGTATAACCACTTTGGAAGACTGCTGGCTTCTTAAAAAGTTAAACGTATACCTAACATATGGTCTAGGCATCCCACTGTGGCAGCCCAAGAAAAACAAAAACAGATGATGGCATAAAGGTTTGTATACATGTGTTCACAGCGACTTCATTCACAATAGCTGTAAGAAATGGAAAGAACCCAAATGTCTATCAAGAGGTAATGAAGAAACAACATGTGGTACATCCATACAATGAAGTACCATTCCGCAATGAAAAGGAACAAACTACACAAAATACACACCACAACATGGATGAATCTCAGAATTATTATGCTAAGGGAAAGAATTCAGATGCAAAGGGGTATGCACTGTATGAATCCAATTATGTAAAATTCTAGGAAATGGAAACTAACCAACAGTGACCAAAGCAGGTCAGTTTTTGCCTTGGGCTTGGGTACAGAGGAGAAAAGTGTACAAAGGAGCACGAGGAACCTTTTGGGGCAGATGCAAATGTTCTGTATCTTGCTTGTAAGAGGTAGGGCTTCAAAGCTCATTGATTTGTATACTTTAAATGGATGAAGTTTCCCGAATATGAATTGTATCTCAATAAAATTGAATTTAAAAAGATTGGGTTGGGGAAGATGTAAAAATCAATAATTTTACATCTTTTAAACTGTTAAATAACACTTTGTATGAGGATATTCACCATTTGCATAGTTTGTGGCTTGGCAAAGCACTTAAATGATCTGATTTTTAGTGTTCTTGTCTGTGAAATGTGTGTGTTTGGCAGAGTTGTAAGCAGATGGAGAGGGAGGGAGGGTTGCTCTGTTGGCTTAAGAGATCTCTGAGGCTCCATGCAGTCGTTGCATAATCCTGTCTCCCTACCATGTGGACAAGAGCCCATGCCTTGGACTTCAACAGAGCTGGGTTCAATTCTGATCTGCTATTTCTAGCAGTGCGACCACGGGTCAGTTACTAAGTCTCAGTATTCTCAGAGGTAAAATAAGAATAATATTACATTGAAATGAGTTGAGATATAAAACACCCAAAACACAAAGACGAAGTCACAGAGAAGCTGTTCAGTAAACATTCAGTTTCTCCCTCTCCCTTTCAGAAAGGTCTTAACACAACCAAGTTTGAAATGATGGGTCCTAAGAAAATTAGGATAATTTTCAAAAGCATTAAGATGTCAGCAAAATCTGTCTCTTTTGATTGTGCAAAGTGTAATGGCAAATTGATTAATAAAAATACATCTAAGGAGGAAAGTAAAATAATGGTTAAATCTTTCTTTTATTAGTTTTAAATCAGTACTTCAAATTCCAAAGAGACATGAGTCATTTCTTCAAAATAGGAAAGTGCATTATAGGTAACATATATCACCATGTTATTAACAAACTTTTTTTGAAAAATGGAACTAGTGGGATAGTTGATGGTTAGTGCTCTCACTCCCAAAACTTTACAAGAAAACCTCCAGCGTATGACCGCTCGTCTCCAAATAAAACAGATGCACGATGACTGTCCATTGTGTTTACTTGCACTGATGTTTTCAGTTTTTTTTTAACCAAATTGATGAATATTATCTATGCCTCTCCTGGTCTAAAATCAATATGAGCTGTGTAATGTTAGGTATGTTTATGTCGGAAAAGCAAATATTGGATATTGAGCATAGAATGAGAAATGCAAGAAAAAATAATTTAAAAAAATAGGTTATTATCTCTTGATTTAAAAAAGGGAATCAAAACAAACAAACAAGTAATTTGCTTGTAGGTATTTGAATCCTTTTAACAGTTTTTTTTTTTAATCACAGTTTGGTGAATATTTCACTCAAGAATTTCAGATGTTAATTAGGAATGTTGATTTTTCATCTCATCCATCAGAGCATGTAGCCAGGAGTTTGTTTTTGCTGGTTGGTGCACTAGCTTATTGTCAGTTATTTTAAGACCCATTTAAACCAACAAAATGAGGGTAACTTAAATCAAATTAAGCTTTCAGCAAATAGTTCAGCACAGCAAGTAGATATTGAATGCCTACTTTGTGTGGTTGTGATTAACTTGATGTCTCCCTGTTTCTGCTCTATCTACCACTTCTTTCTAATGCATTTTATTTTATTTTATTTTATTTTATTTTATTTTATTTTATTTTATTTTTAGGGGAGGTAATTAAGTTTAATTATATATATATTTTTAATGGACGTACTGGGAATTGAACCCAGGACCTTGTGAATGCTAAGCATGTGCCCGCTAAGCATGTGCCCTACCACTAAGCTATACCCTCCCCCTGCCATTTCTTTTTGTTCTCCCTTTTTTTTTAGATTACATGCTCCCTGTTGGGGAGCAGGCTGGGACTTACTTTGCTGGTGGGCACCTGCACCTGGGAATGCTTTATACACAAGCGGCATTCAGTGTGGAGTGGCAGGAGGCTAGAAGTCCAGTTACCCTCCATGTAGAACCTTTGAAGTAGAACCATCATGTCTAATGTCTTCTTATACCTCTTCTTTCCATGTAGACAGGGAAGAAATGTTGGAAGTGAAGGCAGGTGGAGTTTAGGACCCTGACTGTGGTGCTCAAACAGGTAATGAACACTGGTCATCCCTGGCCTCAAATACATAGAATTTCCTCCGCTGGGAAGCACAACCAAAGGGGTGAGCTGATGACTCAGAAGCCCCTTGTAGGCTTCAGGGAGCTGCTTGTCTGACTCTAGAACAGAAAACAATTCACATTCAACTCGAACACCATTTCCTTTCCAGTTTTTCCATCAGAGTGAACGAAAGTTATATCCAAGCCCAATCATCTGAAACATTGAGAGCGCATTCAACAGCTCCGCTCTGCAAAGATGTAAATTTCCCCCCCGAGGTTGAAAATGGAGCCACCAGGCTGTAAATTTGACCTCTGTGATGTTTGCCTCAGCCTCAGAGAAACATGCAATGAAACTTGTGTAAATAGAAAGCTGAGTAGCTTGTTTTGTCTGGGGTAACCTAGCTGTGGGGCTGCCTAGAAATGAGAGAAGTAGACCAGATGACCCTTCAGACTCTCCCAGGAGTTTTGTCACTTATGAGTCCTTGGCAGGACGTTCCAAGTTCTCCCCAGGGGTCTCCAAACTGTCTCCCCAGTTCATAACCTAGTCCCCTCATGTAAAATTTCTAGTTCTGTCAATTTGATATTTTAATAATCGCTAATAAAGGGGTTGTTCATCAACCCCTTTTTCTTCCATACAACTTATTTATTTATTCAACAAACATTTACTGAGTACTCTGTGCTAGGTGCTGGGAATCCAGTAGGAAACAAAACAGACAAAATTCCCTGCTGTGGGGACTTGAGATTCTAGGGGAAGAAACAATGAACAAGGTAAATAATTAAAATATAAAATATAAGCTAGTTGGTGATAAGTACTGAAGAGAAAATCTGAAGTGGACAAAGGTAATATGCAACCTTAAGTCGTGGCAAGGGTTGACAGTTTATATAAGGCAGCCAAGGAAGGCCCCACTGAAGGCAGGTTTTGAGTAAAGACCCAAAGAAGTGAGAAATGAGCCCCTCACACATCTAAGAGGAAGCGTTCCAGGCAGAGGGAACAGCATATGCAAAGTCTCTGAGTACATAAGTTTGTCCGTGTGTCTTTGCCCCCCACATATGCTTTTCCTGTCATGCCCCTCTCTCTTCGAAATTGTACTTCCTTCAAGGCCTCTCTTTCTCTCACTTTACTTCTTCCACAGAGTCTTCCCCATTCAGTATTTGGTCTCTTCCTATTCCAGATTCTTTAAAAAAATTTTTTATTATTGTATTTTAAATTTTATTGAAATGCCGTCAGTTACAATGTGTCAGTCTCTGGTGTGCAGCACAATGTCCCAGTCATGCATATACATACATATATTTATTTTCATATTCTTTTTCATTAAAGGTTATTATAAGATATTGAACATAGTTCCCTGTGCTATACAGCAGAAACCTTTTTTAAAATCTATTTTTATATATAGTGGCTAACATCCGTAAATCTCAAACTCCCAAATTTATCCTTTTCCACCCCCTTTCCCCGGTAACCATAAGACTGGTTACTGTGTCTGCGAGTCTGTTCTGTTTTGTAGATGCTACTCCAGATTCTGGAAGTATTTTTCGGGTTTGTACAAATTCTGTAGCACTTAGGACAGGCTACCTTCTTAATTTAATTGTGTGTTTGCAGGTATGTGTGTGGGTGTCTAACCGAACAAAGAGCAAGCCCAGGAAGGGCTGGGGCCATCCATCCTGCAAAGGTCTACAGAGCGAGGGGCTCAGTGTGTTTCTTGATACTATTATTCCTTTCAAAATGTCAGGATATGTGGTTTCACCTTATATTTAGAATTATGGTTGTGCTGCATTTTAATAATTAGCCTCTATTAGGGTTTCCAGCAATGTGGACAAGGCTTCTAGTTCATTCCTTTGGGAATGCGTCTCTCCATTATCACCTGGCAAACTTTAAACAATAACTGGAAGTGAAAGTCTGGAGAATTTCACCCCAGAAACAGTTTTGAGCCAGCTGTTAACCTTTCAGAGAGATCTTTTCAAAACTGGGGAGGCTCCTAATATGGAAGACTTTTATTAAAGGACTGTGCCATTAGGGTTGCTTTTTTAGTATAAGTGCCATCTTATTCTTTCTTGATAGGTGTATATGTATCTATACACACATGTGTATAGATAGATTTGTATATTTTTATATGTGTGTATATTATATATGCAATGACATCATACATATATGACAATTTATTTTAGAATATATAATATTATTGACATATTAGTATATAAAAGTCAGTGACAAGAGGACTGCACTCAAGTAACCATCCAGCAAGCACTGTTGGATGCGCCATTAAACTAAGCGAGCCACTGCAATGGAATTTTAGATATATTATTGGTAGTTTCATTTTATTCTTAACAAAAGGAAAATTTAAGTTGAAGAAAAAGTCTTCTTTGGGTTTGGTAAGACTCAGATGTTTGGTGGCTGAAGTCTTAACTCTGGGCTTTTCATGTCTTCAGATCTGTGTCCGATCTTTCCTTTCACTCTCACCATTGCCTCCATTTCTTCCTCTGTGTGGCCTCTGTGAGTGGTTATCCTCAAGGCGGGTTCTCTCATCCATGCAGCCGTGACCTAAATCTCCACCAGGAAGGCCATCTTCAACGAGGAGAGAATCCTACTGAGACTTTCAAAATTTTGTATCGCACAGAGTACTGACAAATCTTTGGACAGATAAAGGCATTTACCATTAAGTGATTCCTAGGACTGGATGCCCAGTTAAAGATATCTCAATAATATCATGCCAGGAAATGACACGTATTCAGCTCAGCCCGGTGCTTTGGATGGCTGCCTTGTTACACACTGGCTTCCTAGAACATTATCTCACACCAACTACCATGACTTCATTGTTACTTCAGTTCCCCCTCTAATTGTTCTCAAACTTTGTCTCTTGCCTTCTCTAAAGCAAAGGGCTCACCTGTCCCCTGTGCACTCCATCCATTCGCTTAACCAATATTTATTTATTTGCATCTATGATGTGCACTGGGACTATGACAAAAAGATGGAAGGACAGTTTCAGCTCTCAAAAGTTCAGAGGCTAACCTGAGATACACGCAGGCAATTCCAACACAATATACTAACCACTATAATGGAGATTTGGCCAATGGAAGCAGGAAAAAAAAAAAAAAAAAGATAAGCTTGAGTAGGGGCGGACCCAGGGAAGACTTCCCAAAGGAAGCAGTGGTTTAGCCACAACAAAAAGTAAGTAGGAATTTCCCAAGTGGAGGAAGTACAGGCTGGCCTAATCAAGGAGGGGTAACTGGGATGGTGTGGCTCAGTGCATTGGGAAGAATGGTAAAAGAGGAAGCAAGGTGAGTAGGTGGAAACTTCGTGAACAGCATTGTGCTTAGATTTTAGCTTATAGGGAGGAGAAAAATGGAAGGGTTTTGGGGATGGTGACAAAATGCATTTGCATAGGAAAGATAATTATCTGAGGATGGATTTCCAGGAAAGGGTGAGACTAGAGAGCCGGAGACCAGCTAGTAGCTGATTGTTACAGCTAAGTGTCAGAGCCAGCTTCCAATCCTGGGACCTGGCTCCAGCGTGAGTCCTCTTCACCACCACCTAGACTGCCTCTCTTGCGCAGAGCTCAGGAGGCCATCCGCTTGGGTTCAAAATCCTCCTCTGACCCTCAGGAGCAATGGGATTATCGGCCAATCACTTCTTCTCTCTTTGCTTCAGATTCTTATCTGTAAAATGAGAGAACCCAAATTGAGTGCCAGCTTTGTGATTTGTGTGTGGGGAAGATTAAGTGGATAAATATTTATGAAGTTCTAAGAACAGTGTCCAGGATATTGTAAGCATTATGTAAATGTTGACAATGATGACGATGACGGTGATGCTCATTGTGTTGGTGAGGGCACCTCTGTCTCACAGCAGTTCCCACGGAAGGCAGCTCAGCTGAAGTTGGCACTTCGCTCCATCAGTTTCCAGTACGTGATGGATTTCTGGAAATTGTTGGAACTGGAATTGATCAGTTGCTCTGAATAGGAAAGTGGAGTCATTTCTTGACTTCGGAGCATGACCTTGACAGTGTATTGGCAGTGAGGTCTTCCAGTGAGTTTCTGGAACGCTAGGTACACCACATCCAGAAGCAAGTTGAACTTTTCCCAAAGGCCACACATATGAATGGCTACCTGATTATCCCCTGTTGCAAGGTTCTCAAACGTTGGGAAGTATCAGAATCACCTGGAGGGTTTGTTAAAACAGATGGCTGGTTCTCACTCCCAGAATTTGTCATCAATAGTTCTGAGGTGGGGACCAAGAATTTGCTTTTCTAAAAGCCCCAGGGTGATGCTGATGCTGCTGGTCCAAGGTCCAGACGTGGAGGACCACTGCCCTGTTGTGTGCTCTGCTGCTGCCCACTGAAGAGAGGGAAGGAGACTTCCTGCTGGCCCTCAGACCTCAGGCTGAGCAACTCTCTGCACCTCACTGTGTCCGTGCTCTGGCTCTGCCCCTCCCAGGGTGTGTGCACTGCCTGGCTCTTTTCTTTGACTGTGGAGCCAAGAAATTGGCAGAATCAGAATTTCTGTGGATGGGGCCCAGGTACTTGCATTTTAACAAGTGCCCAGGGGATTCTGAGCCTCATGAAGAGTTTGAGTGTCACAGGACTAGATTCTCCCAATACCTTTCCAGCTCCAACACTGCAGGATTGCAGACTCCCTCCATGGGAAGCTCCCATGCTGCCTCCGAGGCCAGATGCTGCCTTTAAAAACTGAAATATTATGTGTATGTGTGTATATATATATATAAAACTGAATCAGTATGCTGGACACCAGAAATTAACACAACATTGTAAACTGACAAATTGAAAAAAAAAAGAAGTGAAGTTACTAAATTGAATTTTCACTGATTGATTGGGATGGTTTTGATAATAGTTGCTTACAGCTTGGGACTATAGCCAAAGAACAGTTATCATTTTCCTTTCTTGAAGTTGGAGTATAGAAACTTTAAATTGTCATCTTTGCAAGAAATTCATGGCAATGGAACTGCTGGGTCAGACAGTATGTGCATTCTGTATTTTGATTGCCTTCCATCGAGGTTTACCAATTTATACTCCAACCAGCAATGAATAACTGTTCATTTTTCCCACAACATGGCGTGTCATCAAGTTTTTGATCTTTGTTAACTTGATAGGTGAAATATAGTATCCTCTTGAATTAAAAAAAAAGCTGAGATATAACTGACATATAACATTATATTGGTTTCAGGTGCACAACGTAACAATTGATATTTATATATAAATAAATATATATGATATTTATATATATCAAAATGATCACCACAATAAATCTAGTTAACATACGTCACCATACATAGGTACAATTTTTTTTGTGAGTGTGGTGAGAACTTTTAAGGTCTACTCTCTCAGCAACTTTCAGACATACAGTCCAGCTTATTAACTATAGTCACCCTGTTGTACATTGCATCCGCATGACTGTTTCATCAATGGATGTTTGTACCTTTTGGCCCCCTTATCCAGGGGCTGCGTTCTGATGGTGAGAGATAGAACTGCCCCTTCAGACTCTGCTTATACCTGGGGCCCAGGACCCTCCCACCCAGGAGGCAAAACGGTGAGTTGCCTCTGCTGGAACCTCTCTTTTAGGCATCCTTCTTGGTGACACCCTCATTCACCCCAAGTTCTGACGCTGTCTTCCTGCTCAGCTCCCATGTCTCTGGCCTCCACAGTATGTCTGCCGGACCTGTCCCATCTGCCTCTACCTCTTTGCACAAAGCTCGTCACTTTTGAGAGATCGTACTGCTTTTGAAGTGGTTTTTGTGGGTGTGAAACAAACGGTGAGAATTTGCCTCGGTGCCTCTTACTATAGTATTGAAATTGTCTACTTAACTTATCAAGTCATCTTCACGCCCTGATTTTATATACTTGTATCCATCAATAAACATTGTGATATTGAAAATTTAAAAAAAGGCCTGACCACCACCACACACCACGTAGGTGAGCGAGCCTTCCTCACTGCTGATTCCTACTCAGCTGTTCAGTTTTGGGCAGGACCAGTATAGATGAGAATGGCCAAGAAGCCAGCTAACCAGCCAACTCATGGGCATTTATTCTGCTCATATGGCGTGCCAGCTCTGTTCTAGGCACTGGGGACACATCGCTAAAAAGACACAGACCCTACCTTCCAGAAACTTACATTCTAGCAGGGCCAAAGCCAGAAAATAAATACGTAAACTACAAATAAAGGTGAGGATTTCACAGAGTGTTCACCAGGAGGGAATCCATGAGTCCCTGTTCAAAAAACGACTTCTCATTTACGCAGTCCTGTGAAAGTGGGCTCATTATCCACATATTTCAGAGAAGGGAGCTGAACTGAAGCTCAGAGGTGAAGTAACTTACTGTGAGAATACATGAGTACTGGCAATACACACGGTCCCCATAAACAGGGAAAAGTATGTTAGCTGAATACAGTAGACGAATTGTTAGGTGAATACAGTGGATCACTGAAGAGTATTTGTAAAAGGTTTTGGTTATATATTGTGTGTGTGTGTGTGTGTGTGTGTGTATAAAATGGTTATATATGTGTATCTATATACACACACAGGAAAAAGATCTGAATGGATGTGCACTAAAATCTCTCTAGAGAAGAGAGGGGAGTCAGTGGGAGTGAAGGAGGACTAACCCTTTTTCTTACATAGTTCTGTATTTGAGTGGCCTAAAAGGAGCCTGTATTCATGCATTACTTAATTTAAAAATAAATAATTTAGGAAAGATTCTTGTCAACATCCTTACACAGTCAGTGTTGCTGGAAACGGGTCTGAATGCAGATCCAGGGCACTGTCGACTGCACTACATGCTCTCTCCAGGCAGACGCGGAGGCACCGTCCTGCTCGCTCTCGGGCAGAGGAAGTGTGGGTGGGATGCCCAGCGGGAGAGGCGAGAACCTCAGAAGCCAGTCTGCGTGATCCTGCCACTCACTTCTTTACTGTCCTCACTGGAATCGCTTGCTGGTGAATTGCTTCCAGCTTTTTTTTTTTTTTTTTTTTTTTTTTTTTAAGAAAACAGGCAACTCTGACATTTTTCAGGGGTGATTTTTAGTTTTCATCCCAGAGTGAACAAAAGGATCACCAACCTAAGTTTGTCAACATCACTAGTTAATCTGGAGCATGGATGTAAAATGAACCCTTTTGGCAACTCAGTGATTCTGATAACTGCAGCTGGCCAGCCAGGGGATGGTGGGTTTGTGTGTCATTCTCCAATTCGAATTTCCTGGATCTGATTCCAGCCACTTGGCCTGCTCGCTGGCTGTGCCTGTCTGCAACGCTTAGATGAGTCCCTGGGACAAGAGCCCGGTGAAAATGACTGGGCAATTCTTAGGATGAGACAGAAGGAGAAATTTACAATACTTCAGGTTGGTGAACAGCCTCTGTACCATTAAACACTTAATTTTTGAAGTGGGGCAGGTTGGATTTCAGTGGTCTGTTATGTAACCACCCTCCAAGGGAGGGCACATATATTTCGGCGGCAGGAAAAAAAAATCCCTCTGTTCTACCATGGTTAATTATTATTAATAATTGAAATGTTGCCTTATCATATTACATATTTCTGCTTACATCCAGTGACCTACATAAGGAAATCCTTAAGTACCAGGTTTTTGGTCTCAATAATCTTTCCTTTAAAAAAAAAAAGCATACAAGCTCAAATTCTAACTCAAATAATCCAGCCCCCCACCACCCCGCACTGGGACTATTAGAATATCTCTTTTTGAAGCTTTCAGATATTTTAGAATAATCGACATAAACACTAATCTCAGCAACATACTGGTAATGGTGGCAGACTAAGTCTCTGTTCAGTGGAGCCCGTATTTACTGCGTTCCTACTGGATCAGAGCACAGTAGTAGGTGCTATGGAGGTAAAAAAAAAAAATGCTCTTGCCTTTTTATCATTTAATGGAGGGTTTAACAATTACACATGTACAATGCACATTGAATATTTAATATCATGAGCAGTACAAAATGCAACGGAAGCTAAGCCGAGGGAGTGTTTTTGTGTGGCTGTTGGAGAAGAGGAGGATGGAGTTTCGACTGGAGTTGGCGAGGGAAGGACCATCTGTTCTGGAGTCAGGGAAAGCAATGTTTTGGCTCCTTTGAAGTCACTGCAGGACGACTCCAGTGAGGCTGGTGTCACCTTCACCCAAAGGCTGTCTACTGACCCCTACAGACATCCTGTCTTAGAGGCAACCTTCTGTCACCCCTCAGAACTCACTATGTGTGAAATGACAGAGAGGCAATCACAATGGCCAAGCTTCAAAATGGCTTCATTTCCTTTGTTCTCTTGAGCCCTCCTCAAACCATCCCGAAGTTGGAGTCTGGGGAGAAACAGAAGTGTCCATTGGTAGCTTACAGAAGCCCACTCTGGTTCTTTCAACCCACCGACCCGCTGGGGTTAAAACCAACCCAAAGGAGCTGAGCTTCTGCCATCTCTTGAAATGAGAATCAGGGGAGGTTGTGGGCGTGGCTGTGACTGGGAAAGTTTGTACCGAGACCTCGAGAGAGGTTTTGGTCACACGGTGTGAGGATAACATATTAGTGAGAGGAAGCAGGGTACAGAGCTGTCAGAGCCGAAGCCCAGATGCCCTTGGTGTTTGTTCTCTAGAAGCGAGGTGGCCCACAAAAGTGGGCCCCGGGATCGGTTCTGTCCATTCCCCAAATAGGTGTGAGGCAGTTTACACGAGAAGTTGTTCATAGGATGCCCAACCCCTAAAGCCTTGCTCTTTTCATCATCTCACCAGGAAAACTCTGAGCAGCACATTTCTGCCTTTGAGCCAATTCCCTGTGGAGCTCAGAGGCCAAAAAGTACCTGGTTGTTGGGACACCATGTCAAGAAAGATGGTTAAACTTTAACTCTGGGTTGACATGACAGCAGGAGATGTTATGTATTCTTTTTGCCCCCTCTCCCTGCTTTATTTATTTTATTATTATTTTTCTACTGGAATATAGATGACTTACAATATTATATTAGTTTCAGGTGTACAACTTAGTAATTTGATATTTTTATAGATTACACTCCATTTAAACTTATTATAAAATATTGACTATATTCCCTGTGCTGTACAGTAATTTACTTATTCCTTACATAGTAATTTGTACCTCTTAATTCCCTACATCTTGCCCTTCCTCCAACCCCTGTCTCCACTGGTAACCACTAGTTTGTTCTCTATATCTGTGACTCTGTTTCTGTTTTGTTACATTCATTTGTTTGTTTTATTTTTAGATTCCACATATAAGTGAAAACATACAGAATTTCTCTTTCTCTGTCTGACTTATTTCAGTAAGCATAATGCCCTTCAGGTTCATCCAAATTGTTGCAAATGGCAAAATTTTTTCTTTTTGTGGCTGAGTAATATTCCATTGTATATACAGACCACATCTTCTTTATCCATTCATCTGCTGATGGACACTTAGTTGCTTCCATATCTTGGCTATTGTAAAAAATGCTGCTATGAACATTGGGGTGCATGTATCTTTTTAATTAGTGTTTCATTTTCTTTGGATAAATACTCAGGAGTGGAATTGCTGTATTTGGTAGCTGTATTTCTTTGGAAGAATGCCTGCCCAGGTCTTCTGCTCATTTTTAAATCAGATTGGTTATTATTTTTATTTTTTGATATTGAATTGTATGAGCTTTTTATATATTTTGGATATTAATGCCTTTTCAGAATTATGATTTGCAGATATCTTCTCCCATTCAGTAAGTTGCCTTTGCATTTTGTTAATTGTTACCTTCCCTGTGCAAAAGCTTTTAAGTTTGATTATATCCCATTTGCCTATTTGTGCTTTTGTTTCCCTTGCCCAAGGAGACAGAGATATGGAGGCACCACAAAAAATAATAATAATAGTAAATAAATAAATCATTATTTAAAAAAATCAGTAAAGCTTCAAGATACAAGATTAACATACAGAAATATGTTGTTTTTCTATATACTAACAATAAACTATCAGAAAGAAAAAGCAAGAAAATCATTCCATTTACAATTGCATCAAAAAGAATAAAACACCTAGAAATGAGTTTAACCAAGGAGGTGAATTATCTGTACCCTGAAAAACTAAAAGACATTGATGAAGGAAATTGAAGATGACACAAATAAATGAAAAAATATCTTCATGAATTGGAAGAATTAATATTGCTAAAAATTTCCATACTACCCAAAGCAATTTACAGATTGAATGCAATTTCTATTAAAATATCCATGACATTTTTCACAGAACTAGAGCAAATAATCCTAAAATTTGTATGGAATCACAAAAGACCCTGAATAGCCAAAGCCATCTTTAGAATAAAGGACAAAGCTGGAGGTATCTCATTCCCTGACTTCAGGCTATAGTACAAAGCTACAGTCATCAAAACAGTATTGTACTGGCACAAAGCACACACACAGATCAGTGGAACAGAATAGAGACTACAGAAATAAACATACACATATATGGTTGATAAGTATATATTCTTATTTTTGTAGGCCTCTTTGATTTTTCAAAGTATAAAAATGTATTATAATTTGCCTAATCTTGGTTATTAGAAGGGACTTTCAGGTGTCTTCCATGGAGAGAAGTACTAAGAAACAAAGGAGAAGTGCCAAAGACCAGTTTCTTCCCACTAGTTTCTACTGCACTTCATTTTAGAACTTAAAGTATTCTCCAAGCTTTATTTCACTTTCTGTGCAAATATGTATTGTTGGTGCTTCTTTTTTTTTATTACTTTTATTGATTCATTTTTATTAATATTGATATTAACTTTAGACATTATTTTGTATTACTCTAAGATGCTGGGTTTTTTCAACAATTAAATTTTTTAATTTCAAAAATAGGCTTCTTATTTCAAATGATAGGCAATTTTATGCAAATATTCTTGATGAAAATGGACAACTCTCTCTGACATTTTCCAGTTGTGATTTTGATTTCCACTCCACAGTTAACTAATTTAAAGGATCATAAACCAAAGTTTATCAAAATTAGTACTTAATCTGGATAATGGAGGCAAGACTATTTTGACAATCGAGTGATTCTGTTAACTGTATAACTCTGAAAAGTACTTTAGTAAGTGGGAAGGAGAAAGACAATATGGAGAGTTTGGTGAGGTGAAAATGTTAGATTATTTTCTACTGCTAATGTTGTTTTTCTTACATTAACTGAGAGTTGCCTTATATCAATTCTTTCTTTGTATCTTCAAAAATCATAATATTTGGGTCTGGCAGTTTGTCCAGTGAAAAAATTTTAATCTTTTTTTAAGCCAAATCAGAATGCCATTAGTTACTTTATTTACCTGAATTTAACAGGCATGTGAAATTTAACTCTCTGGGCTGCAAGCACAACCTTCTGACATTTATTAATTTACTGAAAGGTGAGTGGAGAAACAGCACTGCTGCTGCCCCCATGATTTTGGGGATTATCTCTGGTCGACAACTGGCTTGGGGCCGAATGCTTTTTTTGGTGGTGGTGTTTGTCCAGACAGGACCAGGCGGAGATAGCATCATTCCCATCGCGCCTGACTGAACTTGGCCTTGGATGATACCACAGATGGGGTTCGAACCTTTCACAGTAGATTACATCAATTTAACCATTATTTCAAGCTCTTGTCTTTTTGTTTGAACAGCTTAGCTGCAGAGATAACATTTTATAGACCCATGGTCCTTCTAAACAAATGTCACTGTCATTTGGACCTGTTCTGATGCCTTTCCCATTGACAGTGGATTTTACTGAGTCACCCTTGGTCTGATCTTTCCTGACCCTCACCGGCTTATCTGTGGTAGAGTTGGGGCCACCAGTGAAATCTCTGAGTCTTGACCACTGATTTTATCTGTGCAGAGCAGACCAGAACAGACAAGGATGAAGCTGTTTACAGAACCTCTTCACCACCGTGCTAGGCTTAGACCGAAATGGGCAGGGGGTTTGTGCAGGAATTTAGTTTGATCCTAATTACATGGTTAGGATAAAATGGATTTGAGCAGGATAAAATCTCTAAAGTAATATCTATGGAAATAAATAGCTGATGGATAAAAGAGTTTCAGCTGGTCCTTTCACCTAGATCTCTGAACAAAATCCAGTGATAGGGGCTGGGTTAGGCCATGACACCAGGGTTCCTGTTCACAACGGGCCAATTTTTCCTTGTGTCCATTCCCTACTTCTTAATTGGCAGCAGAGAACAGCTCCCATGGGCCAATAGAGCCAGAGCAATTTGGAAAGTCAAAATTTAATATATTTAGAGCTAGAAGAGCCAATTTAGACAATGTAAGCAAAAGATTATTTTCTTTGAGTATAGACTGTCTGTTCAAGAAGACTCAAATTCTGGGCCTGGCTGTGCTATTTTGTTTTGCCTGGCTGACTTATAGGTCTGTTTTTTGCCCCCTTCTCAAAAGTGAAAATATTGACACATACGAATCCAATGAGATGATTAGGGGAAAGGGATGGAGGCGATGATAGCAAGCAGATTGTGAGGTTCTAGAAACATCCTGCTGCCTTGGGAGGACTTGATGTCTTTTGATGGGAAAGCGAAGCATCGCGGGCGGCCAGTGGAACCCTCCACTCCTCTGACAGCTGAGGGGTATGCCACTGCCCCCTCAAACGAAGTGTCACGGGTGTGCTTACCTCCTGGCCTGAAGTGCATTCTGGTTCTCATCAGGGCTCTGTGTTTCACTGATGCCCCTCAAAGCTGGGACTTAGGTGCGTACCCCACCCCCAGGACCCAGAAGATATGCCAGGATGTCCCCATCCAGCCCAGTTCAGCCCTCAGTCAAAACCTGAGCTTAAAAGAGGGGTGGCCCTCCTTACCAGTGGACTGTGCACTTGATAGAGGAATTAAGAAACTGGAGTGCTCTCCCCAGATCTGCTCTGGATCTGGGCTGTCCACTATCAGGGTGCTGATTAATTCTGTGTTATGTCACACAGCTTATGACCAGGCTATCCTTTACCCTCACAGTGGCTCTCCTGCCTAACCAAGTCAAGAACGTTGAGCTCCAGGCACTGAGGTTAGGGGAGGCTGTCGGAACCTCCTTGGCCTGGGCTTCCTAACTCTGATGGAAAAACTTCCGCTCCTCCCTCTCCAGGGGCTCTCCACGTAGAAAATCAAGATCTGGGCTGGTCAACCAGGTGTGGATACACCCTTCCTCCCCCTGTCTCCACACATTCCCAGCTGCTCTTCAAACCCTACAGTTTAGAGTGAATGCTAGTGGTTTTCCCGGCCCTGGCCATGACTGACAGGGTCAGTATGAGTAATTCAGGGGTTTGGCATCAGGCAGACCGTGATTCCTCTACAACGAGGTGCCTCCTCCAGTCTAGTCTTTCTCAGTAATGAAGCTGATATTTTTAATCTATATCTGCCTTACTCTTGGGTCTCACCCCTCATTTGATTTAGAGCTCAGATGAGGAAAACAGAGGTACAGTTGGCTGTCCATATCTGTGGATGTGGAACCCACGAATACAGAGGCTACTTACTTTGCCATTTTATATAGGGGACTGGGGCATCTGAAGATTTCAGTATTCACTAAATCCAGGGAGTCCTGGAACCGATCCCCTGCAGGTGACTGTATACTTTATTGGGTCCCTAACACTGTGCTTGATAGTCAAAGATGATCAAAATAGTCTCTACTCTAAGAAAGCTCACAGAGTGGTGTGGGGAGGTGGGGTAGATGGATACAGAAGCAAAAAGTAGTGCATTCGCATGAGTGGGAGGCAACATAGAGTAAAATTCAAGAGCTCCAGTCCCCTATTCATTTAACCTTGGCTGTGTTCCCAGAGGTGCCACTTACTAGGTGAATGACCCTGGGGAAGTTACTTTACTTTAATGCCTCAGTTTTCCCTCTGTAAAGTAGGAACATATGAAAAAAAGAATATATATATATGTATAACTGAATCACTATGCCATACACCAGAAATTAACACAACATTGTAAATCAACTATACATCAATTAAAAAAAAATACAGTTGGATGAGTACTGTCATAGGAAAAGCAGAGGGGGCTGAGAGCACACAGTAGGGTCACTTAAAATCCCAAGTTTGGGAGGAGCGGTTATTACATCCCTTGTCAGTATGGTCAAGGGATGTCTTTTCCAGGGTCCATTCACAGTCAGTGGAGGGCACATTGATAAAGTTGGGAAAATATGTGCAAGACTGTAGCATCACTAGGAAGATTCCAATCCAGTTGTGTTTCACCTTGATTTGTGTCTCTAACAGAGTGATTGAAAGGAGGGCAGCCTGAGCCAGGACCTCTCCCATCTGTCCCTGCATCTGTTACCTCACTGTAAAATGAGAGGGTTGAATGGTGAGTTTCCTTTGGGAACTGACCTTTCTCAACAGCCATTAGGCTATGTCCATTTTGTGGTAAGAAGCCAGAGAATGCCAGTCAGTTAGTGCCACCAACCAGTGGGTATGATTTGGGATTGAGGAATTCTCTGGGATGTTTGGTAATTGGCATTTTTTTGCCTCTAAAGGCAGCAAAGTGGTATTTAGTTTTAATGCTCAGTAGGTAGGTCTGTTTAAAAAAAAAAGAAGAAGAACTTAAGTGCCCTGCAGAAGACAGCTACCACAGTGATGCTTTGGCTCCCATTGGCACTCTGTTACTCTATTAATGGATGAATTCACTCATACAATCTACTCTAGTGAGGATTCTACACTGGATGGGGACACATTGCCTTCTTCAGTTTTTTTTTCAATTTGTTCTTTAGTTGTGTGTAAGGTTCCACATATTTCAGGGAATGGTGTATGTGTGTGTGTGTGTCTGTGTGTGCGTAAGCTGGTGTGTAGCTGCGTAGTGCCTTCAGCTACAACATGGCTTTCAATGTTTGAGTCATGTGCCTTAAGATGCTTTCACAATTCACCTCAGAGAACGGGGAAAAATAGGTTCTGGTGAACTAAGAGAAGGCTATCAAAATGTCACAGAGTGGTTATATAATGGTGGATTATATAATGCCTGGGGGTAGGGACTGGAGAGGGGGCATTGTTCAGAAATTTCCAGTAACTGAAGACATTAAAAAAACAACAGTGTCCTTGGGGCATAATTGTGTTTGTTACTAGCATTTGGAAGAGCTTTTTGGATGGTTGTAAGCCCTCTCCAGGCTGGACAGTCAATGTGAGCACAGGGCTGGGTCTCAGGCTCCGACAAGCTCACCTCTGCCCCATTCTTGCACCGTTTTCGCCGCTCAGTGGCGGCTCTTGATTGGCTGCTCGCTCACCCACCCCTTGGAACAGCTGCCTTGAGACCTGCCATGTCTAATGGGGCCCATCCCACTAGTTTATTCTTCCAGGTTTATGCTTGAATTTCTCCTAGAGTTAGAGCTGTGATTGATGGGATATAGTATATCCGAAAACTAGATGGTTGGATTTACTAAATACTGATTTTTTTTGCAAGATAATAGTTCCCTGAATGCTGGTTATTAAATATGTTTTATATAAGTTTACTGAACCTAAGAGTATTTGTCAAAGTGAAGGGTGGGTGCATATTGTCATGGTTCATGCATCGAATCCGCTGACCTAAGTAACAGTCATATAGTGGAAAGGGAGGCGTCCCAGACTAGGAGGCAGAGGAGACCGGTTCTTGATACTGCTTGCTTGTGCTCTTTGGCGAGTTGCTTGATCTCTTTTAGCCTCAGTTTCTCCATAGGACTTGGGAAACTTTAAGAATCCCTTGAACTCTCTGAGGCTAGTTCAGATCTATGTAGCTGGAAAGCTTGCAAAACCAGCAAGGCTGAGTGTTTTCATTCAGGTATCTTAAATTAATCTCCTAGAACTTTGGGTCAAATGTGGACTTGTGAAGAATAAATCCAAGCAATGAAGGCTCCAGCTTATCAGACACCCTAACTTAATTTTGATCCAATGTTGTTGTTGGGTTTTTTTTTTTTATGAAGTAGGTTACTACAATAATAATGTGCTTGGGTGAAGGGTATTGCCTCCAGGCAAACGGATAGTTTTTCAGTCCTTCCTGCTCTTGTAAGGGAAAGCTGATCTCTTCATCAGAACTGGGTGTATTCGCTCTTGGGTTAAATCCTCACCATAGAAGCCAATACATACATTGTCCTGAAGCTTAAAGGGAAATTCTATACCGGAGACAATTCAGTATCGAATTCACATAATCACATATTTCTTTTTTCTTAGGCAAAAACAGAGTTGCACCAACAAACTTGGAAAGTTATCATATTTGAATGATTTTCCTTTTCAGAGGAGGGGGACACTACTCAGTACTGGTGGGAGAGACAGACTTCCCCAGGAAGTGTTTTTTTTTAATGTTTTTTCAATAAGGGAGACTCACTCTTGAGACACAGCTGTCATGAAATGTCATTGACATCATGGCCCATAGACAGAAACCCCGTCCCTTTGCAGATGGGTGCGTGTGTTAAGTGACAACCAATCACACTTCCTTGATACCGCGTTGCAGACAGAGACACCATTAAGGCCATTAGCTGTTACTGACGCTAAGCAGAACAGAATGAACAAGAAAGTGGCAAAATATGATCAATCAGGATCGTCATTTTTTTTTTTCCCGTTCAGAGTCATTAAATTGGAGTTCTGTAGCGGCTGAGTGGTTAGAGGGATTTAGTTGTTTGGATTATTTCATTAATCCTAGATCAGAATGACCTTCCTAATCTCTTTGTCCTTCCAATATGCTCAGACTTCTGGTTGAAGGAGGTGGCACTTGGCTGATTTTTAGGTCGGAGGGGAAAAAAACACCCAACCACACCGACTTTTCCATAGAGGGTTTAAACTAGCCGGAAAGACACATCACAAAACTTCAGATTGTTTTTTTCCAACATGGTATGAGAAAAAGGATTAGGTCCATTTTAAATACTGCAGTTTATTGAACGATATAATGCGAGCCTGACTGCACTTTTAGCCATTCTTTTGGACGTGACTGCTGCAAGATGAGACGAAACTGGCAAGGCAAGGGTTAATGTCCTGCAAGGGGGGGAGCTCTTCTCCCCTCACCTGAGAAGGAGGAAAAGCCGCCGTCAGGGATTTTTACTTCCCTCCTTGATTTATTAGATTTTTACAGGAGATTTACTGTGGCGTGCCCTTCGTATCAAATCACCGAATCAGAGTATTTCACTTTGAGGAAATCCTACACACTAAGAAAAGGAATTTGGCAATTAGAAGAGGAATATTCATGCTGCCCGCAAAAGTTTCATGACTTCACAAAAGGTTCTTTCAGGGAGCCACTCCCAGTGCTTTAGAAAGAACGAGCTAAGTGAGGAACTTACAAGCCTGTGTCCTGAGTAATGACTTCAGGTAAATTAGCGCCAACATGGCCAAGAACCCGAGAGAAATCAGCTAATTTATAATTATAATGCCTGGTGCCCTGGGATCCAACCTTCCACCCCACTTGGAGGCAACTCTGTACTTCAGGGCTTAGAAAGTTGTTGTCCACCACCTCTGGGCCTTGAAACAAGAGGCTCTTATGGGTAACATCTTTTGCTTGATGCGAAAAACATTTGCCAATCTTTTATTTCTTGTTTAACTTTGTTTTGACCAGAAAATAAGGGGTGGTGTGTGGTGTATTCATGGAGACCGAATTAACTAATAGAGTTTAACTGTGGGTTGAGTGTTCTGGGGAAGTGTTTGGGAACTGAACTTCCAAACAGAAGACCAGTGTTCGGGGGCCCTAGGGAAATGATGCTCACTGAACATTCTGTACTTCAGGTGGGGCAGCCGAGAGTGGCGGGGTGGGCGAGGGCAGACCAAGTGTGTGTACAGGTCACAGGGGTGTATTGACAGACCCAATTGATAGTTTTTTTCTTTTAATTTGCATTCTATTTTATTGAAGTATTGTCAGTTTTCAGTGCTGTGTCAATTTCTGGTGTGCAGCATAATGTTTCAGTCATACATATATAGACATATATTCGTTCTTATATTCTTTTCCATTATAGGTTACTACAAGATACTGAATATAGTTCCCTGTGCTAGGTACTTTTTTAAACAATGATATATACAAGTTGTTATTTAGAGCAGCCGATGAAATCATGTCATAAATGTATTTGTGGATAATTGGGTTGGCTCTTAAGGGAAATCCAGAGCTGTTTTTAAAAATACCTTGCAGTCTCTGGACTCCTTCTGGAATGCTGGTTGGAAATGGCTCACAGGACAGCTCCCACCTAAGGAAAGCTCTTTTTTATCTCTGAGCTGGTGACCCTAGAGAATTTTTTTTTTTTTAAGTTGTTGTGTTGGAACCTTCTATTTTGAACACATGGGCAAGCGAGACCGAAAGGAGAATGTCTGTGGCTCAAAAAGGAGAAGACATAGCTAAGAAAACCTCAAAACACTGTTTGTTTTCAAATATAGCAAGCTTTTATTTTTATCTTTTCCTTTTCTGTTACGCATCTGTATCACCTCCCACCTGAAGTGATTGGGGAGGAGTCTGAACAATCAAGATGATTTTTTGATAACAAAAAACGTTCCAACTTTTGTTCATTGCTTGCCCAGGAAGCACAGAGAACAACAAAGCATGGCCTTTGTCTTCGGTCTTCTCCACCCCTCCTCTTTGCCCCATGACTTCCTTTCTACTTCCTCATTTAGGCTGAATTTTAATACATAATATTCAAGTGCACTCATAATGCTCATTTCCTTTCAGAAGGATTTTCCAGTAAACACGCAGACTCTATCTTTCATAGGAAATTACCCCGCTGGTGGTGCGCACTTATGGGACTTACATCCATCCGTCAGCCGGGCATCTACTTCTTTCCCCAGCAGCCAGATCTACCTGGTCAACAGACCGTCCCCGTCTCTATTGCTACGTTCATCTTCTCAACAAGCAGAGGCAACATTTTACGAGTTAGGGGAGATTAATTAAATAATCAGTATGGCATTTTCATTCTTGGAAAAGGGGATTCTAAGTAGCCTTTAGATAGAAAACTAGTAAGAACCCATTTTTGGAAATGACAATAGCATACGAGCATTTTAAAACAGTTCCAGAGAGGAGACAAGCTTAGTTGTATAGAGCTGACCCAGAAGGGAGGCAGAGGAGGAAGTCCAGAAGAAACGCAGCCACCAGAGAGAGCCTCCGTAAAAGAAGGGCTCACAGGGCCAATAGACTATAAGGGAGGGAGGAAGGGACAGGAGGAGACAGAAGACACTCCAGGAGGCAGGTACCAACTTGCCCTGGGAGCCAAGGCAGTTTGTTTGTATAGAACAAGCACAGACATTTGTTTGTGTAAAGACGTTTTCTAAGGAGCACTTTTTTTCAGGTAAAATATTGGCAGTAAATGTTTTAGTCGAATAGTTTCTAAACACAGTGAAGCACCAAATGATTACAAACTCATTATTCATCGCACCCCCTTACACTCTCAAAACTGTCTCAGTCTGTGTAGTAAATCACATGCAAATCGGCATCAGCCTTTGGAAAGGGGTCCTTTCACAGAGTCCCATCTTCACTGTTAAGGATTTGGCAATCACAAACAGAAGATGCTAGAAATAGTATGGAGTGTGGAGGGAGGGTGAATACTTCTGTCTTGTGTCAAGGACATACACAGGGTGTGGGGCGGCGCGACCTCAAGTTCTCATTTCTGACTTCCTTTCCTGGAAACGCCTGCCCGCGTGTCTCTGAAAGATTTCATCTTCCTTTGTACAAGGGCCAGGGAAGGAACAGGGGACGAGGCTTTATATGACATATTGCATAAACATCTTTTACACCAGGGAGGCAAATACAATTTACTTGTATTTTCCTGCTAAACTGAGCTGCCAGACGCTTCCATCTCAGTGTATTAGTAAAACACTGAGAGAGATCTCCGATCACGGTGATTAAAAACTAAAACCTGGTCTCTTTAGAAAATTCAGGGGGAGACTGTTATCGTTCTGTCGCTGCTGCGGCGAGGATGAGACGCACGCTTGTAAACATTGATGCAGTCACCTACCCACGGCGCTGAAATAGAATTCTTTCTTCGCGGCCTCGGACTGCTCAGTAATCCTCAGAGGACGGCTGCTCTCCCCAAGGCTCCAAGCACGGTGACCCCAAATGCAATTCAACAGTCCGTCCAGTAGGGAGAAGCCGCGACGCAAATACACGCGTCTTCGGCTCCTCCAGTCTCATTCTTTCCGCGTTTCCTGCTGGTCCAGTGCCCCCTAGCGGTCACTTGCCTCATTGACGGTGAGATCCGTGAGATCGCGACCTTTCCATGAGTGTTTTATAATGAATGCAGAATCCGAGCGCCTCCCAACTGCCAGGCAGTCAGTCCTCTCAGTGACCCTCTGAGAAAGAGACTCGTGACACCATTCCACAGACAAGAACACCGAGGTTCAGGGAGCCTATGGGACATACTGTAAGCCTCAGAGGCAGGATTTGGAACAGAATTCCTGAGCTTTCATCCTGATGTTTTTGTTTTGCTTGTTTTATTTTCAGCCGCACTTTACCCTTTCATGATTCCAAGAAGAATTCCAGAGAGACATTTCCTGGCTAGAAATGAGTCATAAAGGCCATGGAGTAAGAAGCTTCTAGAAGATGGGGTCTATTCTGCCACACTGCAGGTTCCCCTGACCTTCCTGACATATGAGAACTGGGAGGCCACAGGGTAGAGTGAAAACGGAACTGGCTTTGAACTAGGTACATCTGGATTTAAATCCCAGCTCTGCCACTCCCGCATCCACTCAGTACATATTTTATATTCTACCATGTTCTAAGCCCTAGAGTTACAGTTTTACATAAGAGGGAAAATATTCTTGGTCAGATTTTTTTATTCTAGCTGATACTCAGTTTTATCGTCTCTAAAATAGGGGTGGGTGTATCCCTAAACATTTTTGAAGACAACGTTTAACATCTTGTAGAAAGAAGGATACACAGAAGTTGAGGACACGTGATGACAATGACGACCCCGTGCAAAGCAGGTCTTACAGGCGGAGGATAATCTGATTGGTCCAACATTTTTAGAGCCCCCTTCTGGATTGTCTGTCTGTGGATATAAGAACGTACATCATCACATGTTTCAAGTAGCCAAGTCCTGAATTCTTAATATTAAAGGAATGAGTTGTCTCTTTCCCCACTTTGTATAGACTGAATGCCTGGCTTCCCTCAAAATTCACATGTTGAAATATGAACCCGGAGTGTTAACGATGTCAGGAAGTGGAGGCTCTGGGAGGTGAATGCCCTTATAAACGAGATCCCAGTACACTTGTCCCATTTGCCATGTGACACAGTGAGGAGGCGGCTGCCCGTGAACCAGGAAGCAGGCTCTCACCAGACAACAGATCTGCTTGTGCCTTGATCTTGGACTTTCTAGCCTCCTGAACTGTGAGAAATAAATTTTTGTAAGTTTATAAGTCACCTAGTAGTGGACTTTTTGTTACGGCAGCCAAACAGACTAAGAGACACATTCCAAACTCTGGAATCTTCCAAAGTGGAGATGGTTTGGATTGTAGAATTGAGTATTAAAGAGCTGCCACCAACACAGTGGGAAAAATTCTCTTTCCCAGCAAAAGATAGGTATCTAGATATCTGTGATGGTATCTTTGAGGGATATGTTTAAGACTGAATAGGAACAGTTTTTTTTTCCTACAAGCAATGCTTTAAATTCTAGTGATGATAACCTTATATCTACTTCAAATTTTTGGTCTCCCAGAAGCGTATTTTTCCTAAGGAACTTCTCTCTCTCTCGCTCCTTTTTTTTTTTTTTTTCTCCTAATTTAATGGTTGAGAACACTGGCCTAGGAAACTAAAGAATCATAGAATATTAGAGCATGAAAACTAGTTAAAGATTTTCTGCTCTAACCTCCTCATTTTACAGATTGAAACACAAGTGAGATTATGAGTCTTGTCCAAGGTCATTCTTTAATTCCTTCGTTCAGCAAGTATTTACCATGTGCCTTTCATATGCTGGGTACTATTCTACATGGTGGGTTTACACACACCAGTGAGTGAAACAGATGTGGATACTGCCTTCAAGGATTTGTATGCTAATGGGAAGGGGAACATTCAATAAAAATTAAACAAATATAGAGTAGGTCAGGTAATGGTAAGCATTAAGAAAACATGATTAAGCAAGGTAAGGGAATAAAGAGTGATGAAGAAGAGTGTTCGTTTATATAGAATGTTCAGTGAAGGTGACATTTGAGCAGAGTCCTGAATGAGGTGAGGGAATGAACCATGTGGCCATCTGGGGAAAGATCAGTCCAGACAGACTGATCAGACAGATCAGACAGAATAGCAAGTGCAAAGGCCCTGAGGTCAACACAAACTCAAAGGTCAATGTGGCCAGAATGGGTAGATGGAGAACAGAGTGGCAGGGAATGTGATCTGAGAATAGTGAAGGGAGAAGACACATCATAGGGCCTGGTAGCTGTGGTAATGACTCTGGGCTTTCAGGCCCTGGAGGATTTTGAATGGAGGATTGACATGTTTTATTATGCTTCAAAAGGATGACTCTGGAGCCAAGCTGGGACCAGAATCCAGGTCTCTTTCAGGTAGAGCTCAGAGGTACTCCCACTGTAGCATGCAGCTCTACACATTGTAGTTAAACCTAAAGAACAGATCTTGGAAAATTTTAGGAAAACTCTGTGTTTACTTTCAACTTTCAACCAGAGTTTGGTAAACACAAAGTAATAAAAATGGTGCTTACCCTTTTTCCTTATCTCTCTGAAGGAGAAATAGCAACATTTAGATAAAAAAAAAATTCTTCATCAGAAACTTCATGATTTAAAGAAAATAACATTTAGGGAAAAGAAAATGTGCCTCCTGCCAAGAAGTTGTGCACTGCTTACTTGGGGTTTAAATGAGTGAAAAAAGCAGCCGCCGTCTGAGATTGTCAGTTCTCAGCCCACTCCCCGCTTTCACTCCTATGAGTTCAGCACATCTCTAGTCGAGCTGTGTTTGTTTCCAGCCAGAGGTTATCCATTTACACAAATCCTCTTTGGGATTTAAACAAACAGGTGTTTAAGGGGGGGGGCAGGGATAGACTAGGAGTTCAAAACTTGTATACTGACAGGCATATGCAGAATACATGAACAAGATCATACTGTATAGCACAGGGAAATATATACAAGATCTTGTGGTAGCTCACAGAGAAACAAATGTGACAATGAATATATGTATGCTCATGTATAACTGAAAAATTGTGCTCTACACTGGAATTTGACATTGTAAAATGACTATAACTCAATTAAAAAAATGTTTAAAAAAAACCCAAACAGGTGTTTGAGCAATTTGGAAAGATGCAAAAGATGGAAGGTTACTACACTAGTGAAGAAAGAAGTTTTATACCGTTTCTTAAAGTTGAGAATGTGATTTTCTTCTTTTCACTCCTTACTCAATTTAGTCAGTATTTTCCTTCCATTTGAGGAGGTAAAGTTCATCAAGTTGTGCTGAGTTCAGTACTGCATTGCTGTAGCTAGACTATTGTTTTTCAGACCTTCTCTCGGGTGATAATAATAGTAGCTACTGTGGATTGAGAATCTTTGGAGCCAGACCTCTTGCATGTGCTGCCTGCGAGGTGCAGGCTGTTATCCCCACTTTATAGGAAACTGAGGCTCCCACAGGTTAAGAATTAGTCCACGTCTACTCAGTCAGCAAGTAGCAGAGTCAATATTCAACCCCTGTCTCGCTTCATTGCTGGCTAGCTTTCCATCCACGCCATGCCTTGTCATGATGCATGGGCAGTTATTAATTAAGGTGACTTAATGGAGTTAAGATATCAAGTGTGCCCTTCTTTTTTGGCAACTTTTAAATTCTTGTTTCAGAGTAAAGGAATCGCAGAATTCAGGTGGGGGAGAGACTTTTAAGGTCATTTAGTCCAAACTCCCTGTCGATTCCTGCAAAAGCCTTGTCACGTGATCCCCGCGCCCTGCTATACTGGTGCTCCTCCAGCCACAGGCAGCTCCGACAACAACGTTTCCATCACTGGGCTGTTTGGAAAACTATGAGGTTTTTCCTTACGCTGAGTCCTCATCAGTCCATATCCCCCTTTAACCTCTGAAGCATATGGAACGGAGCCTACGAAGTATTGGAAAATAGTATTCATTTTCCCATTTGGACTTCCATGCTAAATTACTTTTTACTTGATTTTTTTCTCATATAATATGGTGTGAGGCCAGGTTTCCAAATCCTGCTTAGTTCCTTCTTCACACATTTGACATGACCGATCTCTCTTTTTTTTTTTTTTTTTAAGGGACACACAGAGCCCAAGACAGTCTCCTTGGTGAGGTCAGACCATGTGTCTGCCACTGAGTGTCAGGTCAGGGTGCTGTTGACTCACGCTGAGGCTACCACTGACTTAAGCCCTGCTGTCTGTTTTGCCTGCATTACTGCTAATAAAACACATCTTCTTTATCCTGTACTAGTACATTTTTTATTTATACTTGCCAGAATTTATCTTTCTTCAGTTTCTTTCATTAGATCACTCTATTGCCAAAAATTATCAGGATTTTTTTTTATTGAAGTATAGTTGATTTGCAATGTTATGTCGATTTCTGGTGCACAGCATAGTGATTTAGTTATACAGACATATGTATACTCCTTTTCATATTTATTTTCACTAGAGGCCATTACAAGCTATCAAATATTGTTCCCTGTGCTCTACAGTAAGACTGTATTGTTTACCTATTTTATATTTAGTAGTTAGTATCTACAAATCAGGGTATTTTTAATTTTAATTTCAAACAAACTCTACTTAAAATCATCTTGCTTCACAGACAGATTTTTATTTCTTTTGCATGACGTCATTTATTTTCATTCTACAAATAATGTTTTGTAGAACAGGTGGAAATTTGTTTACGCATTGCTCTGAAAGTCGTGGGAAGCACTGGCCATCTTCACAGTGGGTAGACTGCACGTAGAAATCTAGAGATGCTCTCTGTTTCCCAGCAGACTCGTCTGCAGCAGTTTAACCTTGCTTGTAGCAAAACGTTGAACATAGAAGAGCCTGGGATCTTAAACGAGATGTGAAATCCTTAAAAGCCTTGTCCATGTCCCATTCCACTAGGAGCTATTCTCATCTTCAATACTGGAGACAAGGATGAAAACGGGGCTTTGTCAACCTGCAACACAAGTTGGTCAAGTTCTTCTAGTAGCTTAGCTGTGACTTTATACTGTGAGAAAAATCCTTGTAAGGTAGAATGAGAATAGATAAGAAACATTACCTATAACTGAGGTTTAATCATTAACAAATGTAGCAATTACTGAGACCCCAGGGTAGGCAAGTGGTAGTGACCTTAGATCTAATCGATTTCTCCATAGGCAACACCTTTATTTCTTACTCTGGACGGAAATGTATCACAAAACAAATCTTGTGTATGGACATATTTTCTTTCCTGTATGTTTTATTACCAGCTACTTTGTAGATGCACACTGTAGAATGAAAGTACAACAAAATCACACAGGTTTACCACTTTGTTATCTAGGTATCAGCTCAGATATCTTCTGAAATTATAATAAAATTTGAAACGTCTCAGGTTAAAGAATAAAAAGAAAATTTGGTGAATGGTGATAGTCCTTGAGTTAAGCTAGAGAAAGCTAAAAATTGTAGATTGAAGAAACTAACAGCTTGTAGTCAACAACTTAGGTCTACACACCGAAATATTTTTGGCAAAGTCCACAAAATGAAAGCTATTCTCAAGTTTATCTAAACATGTGCTATAGATTTTTGAGCATTTCCAAAGTGACTCTGTCAAGAGCTACAAAGGAACATATATTCCTTTTGTTTTACTTCAACTTCATTACTATTGATTTTATTATTATAACTTTGGAGTACATATTCTAATGAACTAATATTATAAGATAATGGAAGCCACTCTGTTGAAAAAAATTCAGTTATTTATTTTCCAGATGAAATTTGGAATTATTTTTATCAAATTCCAAAACATTCCTTATTAGGAAATTAAGTAGAATATCATTAATTTTATATGTTATTTTATATATTAATTTTTATACATTTTAGTAACTTTAATCTGGAAGAATTGACAACTCTGCAAAATAAAATCTTCCCATCAAATTAAATTGAATTTATTTACAATTTTTTTTGTTTATTTCATTTTCTTTGGTAAAATGAAGTTGGCATCCAAAAAATTATTACACACTTCTGCTAAGCTAGTTTCTGTGTAAGGTTCTTGTTTCTATTATGAAAACCATCTTTTCCATTATGTTTTCTGAGTTTTGTTGGTGTTTACAAAAGCACTTTTCTTTAATAAGAGATCACCTTGATGAATTCTTGTTATAATTTTCAAGTTAATTCCATGGGATTTTCTAGGCAGACAATCCACTGATACCATAATTTGGTCTCTCTTTTAATCATAGTTCACAATCTCTTATTTGCAGTTAAGTTTGATGATGGAAAGTTTGTACGTTTAGGCACTAAAATCTGACTTGACTGAATCTACAGTCTTGATGATTCCTTTCTGTTAATATTCACACATTTTAAGGCAGCAATATCATTGATCACAGAAATCTATGTCAGTCTCTGTTATTCCATGATATATAGTAAATTAATTTTTCTAAAATAAAGCTTCTAAATTCTGAAATATATCCAATTCCAGAACCAAAAAAAGAATGTGGATGATATTTATATCTACTTTTCTTACTGAGTTGGCAAGAATTTTTAGTGTTGAGTGAGTGATAACTTGTATTTTTTTAATTGTTTTTGACTTTAATAAAAATGAATTTAGTGTCTTAGAATTGAGTATGATAATGGCTAAAATCAAGATAGATATTCTTTATCATGATGGGAAAAAGTATCTTTCTTTTTTATATTTTACTTATTTATTTTTTAATCTTTTGGGGTAATTATGTTTATCTTTTTTTTTTTTTAATAGAGGTACTGGGGATTGAATCCAGGATCTCTTGCATGCTAAGCACACGCTCTACCACTGAGCTATACCCTCCCTGCTTAAAGTATCTTTCTTAAATTAGTTTGCTAAGAGAGTAGGTTTTTTCTTTCAATTATATATTTTGCATTTATTGAGATGATTGTATTATTTTTTCTCCCTTGCCTTTGAGGTAGTTTGCATCAATTCTTCACCCCTCTCCTATGAGTTTACAGTTCTTGCCGCCAAAAGAGAATAATATTATTTCTCCATCACTTGATTTTGGATTCAGTCCTGTAACTTGTTTCAGTTGATAGAATGAGGCAGAAATGACAGTGTGAAAAATTAAAAGCTGGTGATTCCACGTTGGTCTTCTCCAACTTTTCCCCTCAGCTTTCATGGCTCGATGTTTCTGTTTGCTCTCTAGTATGCATGCCATCTTTGTGAGAAGAATATGCCTTTGCCAGTCCATTGGTCCAAAGAAAATGAGCAACATGTAGAGTAGGGCCTTTGCAGCTGACGCTAGCCTAGATCAGTCAACCTCCAGCCAACTCACTGACTGACACTTGAACTAATGCTTACTGCTGCATGCTGCGAGATTTTGTACCTATGTGTTATACAGCCTTATCGTAGCAATGGCTGACTGATGCAAACATGCTCTTGGTTAATTATATTGATTGCATTTCTGGTATAAAACTCTTTTACATTCCTAAAATAAACCTGAGATTCCTGAAAAAATAAGCATTTATTATTATTTTAACATAGGTCTGGGTTCTATCTACCTTATTATTCATTTAGAACATTTGTGTCTTCATTCATTGGTTATATAGGTCTATTTTATCTTTCTCAGATTAGAGTGTTAAGGTTGTACTATCATCATAAAATTGGAATATTTCTCTGCCCCAACCCCAGTAGATAACAGTGCATCCCAAATGCTGATCTGCAAAAAAGTTCTCATGAGTTTCTGGTATAATGAGAAAAATAAGGATAATGTAGTGGGTTTGAAAACCCAATTTGATTTAATTCAGAGGATAGTCCTTAATTCTGAGATTGTGTACCTCCTATGCTCTCAATGTCAGCATTTTTGTTCTTTACGAAATGATTGTGATGATAAGTGGTAATGAAACGCAACATTTCTACTAGAAAAAACTGAAAGCTGGTGATTCCAACTTTTTCATGAAATCCAAAAGTCTGAAAACTCATTGCAGAAAAATATACACAGCATGCAAGAAATATAAACTTGTTTGTGCCTTGAGGATTGCAGTTATTCTGAAGCAGTGTGAAACAGTGTTTGAGAACATGGGCTTTGAGCTGTGTGACCTCTAGCAGTTACTTCACTATGATAAGGATCATTTTCCTCATTCATAGACTAGCGCTAATAAAGTAGGTATGTCACAGGTCTGTTGTGAGGTGACGTTACAGCGTGCTTAGCACAACATTGTGCATATAGTAAGTACTCAATAGATACTCGCTATTTACATTACTAATATTTTGACATTTTTCTCTTGACTAAATTTATATGTGGCCTTAAAAATTTCTGTTATTGATTACATTTTAAAAAACCATTTAATTGAAATATAACATATATATTGAGAAGTACATAAATCAAAGTTATCTCGCGATGAATTAAAGTAAATTGAACCCAGTGAGATAACTATTCAGGTCAAGACTGAATATTACCAGCATCTCAAGAACCTCCCATTGCAGATACAGACAGCACTTTACAGTGAAAGGTAATCATTCTTCCCAAAGTAACCACTGGCCTGGTTATTATCTCCACAGGTTAGTTTGACTGTTTTTGAAGTTCTTATAAAAGGAGGCATGTATTATGTGTGGTTTTTTTTTTTTTTTTTTTTTTTTTTTGTCTAGGTCCTTTGCTTAACATTGTATTTGTGAGATTCAAGTGTGCTGGTACATGTAACTGTAGATTTTTCAGATTTATTACTGTATAGCATTCAATTGTATGCAAAGGATGTGATTTATTTATTCATTCTAATGTTGAGATGCATTTAGCTTGCTTCTAGCTTCATGATTAGTATCATCAAGGGTGTAATTATTTTATTGGTCTTTATGAGAACCAACTCTTAGAGTTATTAATATACAGTTTATTTGGCCTAGTGCTTTTATGGAAACTAATTAAGATCTGCTCTCATCTTTATTAATTCACTTTCCTTCTTCCTTGCAATTCTTCCGCATAAACTTAAGTTGAGCACTTAGTTCATTTCCTTTCATTTGGTTTAGATCACATTGGAAGATGTATTTGCTTGTCTCAAGTGTATTTTTTTCATGAGATGAATTCTAATTCTGTTTGCAGGCAAAACTTGAGTATATTTTTCTGAACACAGTTAGATTGCTTTTAAATATAAGTTTATGGTGTTGTGAGTTTCCGTCTTTTTCTTTCTTCATGCTCATTTTAGAGGGAAGTTGGGAGAGTTTCCACAATTGCTACAACCAAATCCTATAGGAAGCTGGAAGTTGGCTGTAATGGAAATTTGCTAGTTGCATCCACCCTCTGGTTTATCTATTCACCCATCACCCATCTATCTGTGCATTCCCCTCACCTCTTCTCCCACCCATCCATGCATCCTCCCATCCTCCCACCCATCCTTCTACCTGTCTTCCCACCCATCTTCCCACTCATCCTCCCCTCATCCTCCCACCTGTCTTCCCACACTTCCTCCCACTCATCTTCCCACCTATCCATCCACCACGATTATGTGTGAGAAACACTACAATGTGCTGGAAAAAATTAGGTGAACAAGATAGGGTTTTTTAAGGATAAGTGGTAGCCACTTATTGAATTAAATAGGGGTTGACAAGAAAAATATGCATTTTTAAAGAGGCAATTCTGACTGTAATGTGCAGAATGAATTTCAGTTAAGTGAATTAACGTTTGGGAGCAGTTCTTCAGAGGAATGGGTGACCTTCAGGTGCTCACTGCTCATTAGGAGCTGCTGGGATGTGGCAGTGGTGCCCAGAAAGGAACCTCTTTATTACATGAAGGCTTTGTCAGTCCTGGATTTTTGGCATAAGAAAAAGAAACCATATCCTCAAAGAAGATGAGGTCACCAGTTTTTTATTTATTTATTATTCTAGCCTCTAATAGGGATCATTAGAAATTATTATCATTCTAACTAAAAGCAAGAAATAATCATAAAGTCTTAAAATTTCTAGAGTTGATTTAAGCTGAATCTTAGCATTAAACTATTTATTGCCTTTTTCTGTGACATTTTAAATACTAATGTAACATTCGTAGCTTTTTTTTCAGAATCCAAGTTATATTTTACAATTTTATAGGGAATACTTTAAAGACTTTAAGCCAACCTGCTCATCCAAAGCAGTAAGAATTTTAACTGGATAATTTGAGACCAGTAAAAAAATACGTGACTATGAAGTAACAGAGCTAATTCCAATAAGCCACCTAGGAAGATTAGTCTTATTAATTTAATGGTATATCATATAACTTTATCTTTAAAAACACCTTTTGGCGATAAAGACCCCACACACACAGGATGACTGGGCAAAGCTGAAACGTTTGGCAGTCATTTGACAGGGGAATAGAAGAGGCATAGTTTTGAGCAGGCAGCCTGCTGACGTGCTGGGTTAAGGGGCAATGTGGGGTCTAGGTCTCTGAGTCTGCACGTCCTATAGCCTTGTGCTGATGCCCGGACTGATGTGAAGTAAAGAAGGCTACCTGGGTGCAGCACAAGGCTAAGAAAATGCAAGAAGCACCTTAAAAGGGGAGTTGGTGATTCAGCAAAGCTCTGAGTCAGTCCTTAAGTCTTAGTCCTGGGTCTCCTTTTCTGTTATACAACGTCTTCATAAAGTTAACTGAAATGCTCTAAGGAGGTTACAATTTGTAACACCAAGCAACTCGTTAATGGTTTGGCACCAAGTCTCTCTACTCACTCGCTAACACATTTAATCATGATGTTGTTGTCGTTGTTGTTGTTTTTTATAGAATTTTGTTTTACTTTTTATTTATTTTTCCCGTTTTTGTTTATTGAAGTACAGTCAATTACAATGTGTCAATTTCTGGCATACAGCACAATGTCCCAGTCTTGCATGTACATATATTCGTTTTCATATTTTTTCCATTAAAGGTTATTACAAGATATTGAGCACGGTTCCCTGTGCTATACAAAAGAAACTTTTTAAAAATCTATTTTCATATATAGTGGCTAACGTTTGTAAATATCAAACTCCCAAATTTATCCCCTCCCACCCTTTTTCCCTAGTAACCATAAGATTGTGTACTAAGTCTGTTTCTGTTTTGTAGATGAGTTCATAGTGTCCTTTTTCTTTCTTTTTTTTTTTTTTTAGATTCCACATATGAGTGATATCATATAGTATTTTTCTTTCTTTTTCTGGCTTACTTCATTTAGAATGACGATCTCTAGGTCCACGATGTTGTTAAATTATACTCTTACCTTGATTTAGAAGAGAGTGGTGGTTGCTGGCTGGAAAAGTACATAGATACTGCCTTGAGGGTAGCAAGGGTGGGATGAGGGTGAGGGAAGAATGGAGAAATGAGAGGCAAAGGGAAAAAGGGAGAAGGGAAATAAATGGTAGGCTACTTAAATACACCTAAAAAGCTGTTTGAGTTTCTTAGGTGAAGTCTGTTAAAACAAATGAAGGAATCGTTACACAGTATCTTACCTATTGGTGGGGAGGTTACTTATTTTAGTGGAGGTACCTGGGATTGAACCCAGGACCTCATACGTGCTAAGCATGTGTTCCACTGCTTGAGCTATACCCTCCCCACCCATTACAAAGTATCTTGTTAAGCAAGTATGATAACTGAAATAATTATCAGTCCACTCTTCTGTAATCAGAGTTAAAATTCCTTTTTTCCTTCATTATGTGGTCTTAATAAGAATTACAAGTCAAAGATGAATTGTCCAGTCCTTTCCCAGAAGTTAAGAAGAAACTATGGTATCAAGATAACAAGCACTGGCAAATTATAGTTAGAAGCCAAAGGAGAATATTGGAATTCTCAAACAAATTAGTAGCACCTCAGCAAGGGATTTTTATTATCTATTTTTTAGATCATCAAGTACCAATATCTTCCAGTAGAGGGGGGTAGAGGGTCAACTCATTTGATTTGGGGGCTTAGAAAATCCAACTTAAAAATAATTTTAAATAAAAAACTCTAGTCTCTTAGGGCAAAATTTCAGGACACCCCTTCCTTGAATACTTACCAAACCTAATTCTTGCTTAATTTCTTGACTTGATGGTGTGGTAGATGTATTTGTATAATTTGCTATCGTACACTAACCCACTGAGACCCAGCGCGATCAGCTCCCACTCTAGAACTCTCAACAATGTTAAATGTAAGGACGGCGCACGTAGCTTCACCTACACGACTCTGTGAATATGGCTCCCGTCATCCATCTCAAGTCTCATTATTCCAACACGGAATCCACGTTCCTCTACGTCACTACATGCCTCAGTTCAAAAACCGTATTTATGTAACTCACAATGTAAATATCTGCATAGGTATGAGCAATTTCAAACCCACACACATAATACTGTTTTATCCATTATAAGTCTCCATCATGAAATATCGCCCACAGCAGACATTCATGACTTTACCTGAAAAATGTGCACTGCCAAAAATAAGGTGGAAATTTACATTGGAGAATAATCCTTAGATTATCAGATAAAATGTCATATTTATAATACTTATTTCTCTGACACTTGTGAATACCTTTGGCTCTTTAGTGTATTTCTAACAAGAAAATGCTGCCTTAGAAGGGTGCTTTTGGGATCTAATAGTTGATACGAAGTCAGCTAGTTGAAATAACTATTGAATGCCCGTCTAGTGTCTTAATTCACGGAGGAGAGGATCATTGTCGTGGTATAGACAATTTTCTAATTGTACTCAAAACCACTGAATTTTACACTTTAAAAGGGTGGATTTTATAGTATTGAATTATGTATCATTTTTTTTAAGGTACCTAGATTTGGTTTTGTTCCCAAAGCATCTTGCCCAGTTGTATACCTTCTGGGAAGATCATTTAACTTCTGCCCAGAAAACAGAGTTAGAATAATGGGATAAACATTACAAGAAGGAATATTTCACATCAGTACCATTCAATCATTCAAAAAAAAAAAAAAAAGAGCTTAGTGATGGAGTCTCTCTTGTTAGACACTTAAAGATGTAGTTTGAGTGAGACAGAAATGTACCTCTTCTAAGTGAAGTTCCTAATTGGAATCTAATTGGAGTTCCTACAGTTGGAATTGTCCAATAATAAAACAGCCTCCCTCTAGAGGTGTTAAGATGTCCTTTCATCACTGATGGAATTCAGGTCCTGATTAAATAAATGCTCAAGGACTTTAAGTCTCCATTAGACCTGAAATACTGATTTTCTGACAAGCCTCATTCGCGTGCCAATGGTGGCTAGCTTGGTTTATAGTACAAAGAAAGTTGAAAAGTGTTTGAGGATTTTGGTCTTACATTTAAAAATACTTATTGCAGAATTAGAGACATTAAGAAGAGAATGCATACGGTGTCTAGTGTAATTCTAACTAAATCCTTTTCCCTTTCTCATGCGCTCTGTTCCCAGTCTGCTTGATCTGTGTATAGGTTTTATTGTTTAGTTTCTGCCTGTATGATTTGCCTGCTCTTTAAAATTTAGTGCAGTAGTCATCATATGAGATGGAGAGTGGTCAGGCTTCAAGAATCTTCTAAAAGAAATGGGACCCTTAGGATGTTAGTTTGAACAGGTTTGGAGTCAGATAGATGCGACTTTAAATCATGGCTTCTCCTTTTAATGGATGATTTTCTTCAAGCTGTTTTATTTCTCTGAGCCTCAGTGTCTTCACCTGTAAAAACATTCAACTGGCAAGTCTGTTACAAGCTTTAAAAATTCTTGATAATCTTGGCAGACAAGAATGAAGGCTACTTTCACTGAGATTATTTTAATTAGCACAAAAGTGAATTCAGAACTAAGAATGGTCTCTTTTCCTTTCTACAAGAGTTTTTATTCAAGATATGCTTCTAATTTTGAATATAGAAACCAGCCAATTATTTTTCCTAAAATAAAGAAGTAAGCATATCAGTACAGAGAAGCCGTGGGGGATATTAGGCAGAATGTTGAATCTGGATTTGGAGATTTAAGTTCCATCCTTAACTCTAATGTAAGTAAGTTGTGTGGTTTTGAATAAATAGTTTACATTTTTCAACACCAGCTCTCTCATCTCTGTAATTTGGGGGTTACCTTAGGTCAAGGTTTTGCAAGTCAATTGGGGGAAGCTCTGAGTTGAGCATAATCATCTTAAAAAAAATGGTAATACTTCTCAGAGCCTTTTGATGCCAATACATATTGTGATTCTCATGTAGGGGATATAAAATGCAGTGTGTATTAAATTTATTGGAGCACTGAACCACTTTTTTTGTTTTATTGAATTATAGTCAGTTTACAATGTTGCACGACTTTTTATAGAGCATCTCAAAAAACCAGTGTGGTGCAGAACACACGCTGGGAAACGCTGCCTTGCCTTGTGTCTAAGGAGGATCCTTCCAGCTCTGATGATCTGACATGAGCTGCCCCGTGAGCAGGGCCGTCTAAACTCAAGGGAATATTAACCTCTCCTTGGGTTTTGGTTCTAGGTCTATAAAATTAGGACAATTGCTCTCTGTTTCCTTCACAACTTGGTGGCAGGATTAAATAAATAATGTATTTGAAAGTGCTTTATAAACTATAAAACACTTCACATGTACAAGGATCTTTCTCTTATTCATATGCTTATAGGATTTTTTAAAACATGAAGGTTGGCTAAGAATATTCAAGAGAATATAAACAACAGATGTATGTACATGTTCGTACCGAATTCAAGACAAGTGTGCCCCACACCAAGGAAGTTTTCTGCTCACTGCTGGAGCTTGAGCTTAATCAATATGATGTGTCATGTAGGTATTTGTGATTTTCCATACCCTCAGAATGCCTGCTGACAGAATTAACAAGAAATTAAGCCGGAAGGCCCACCGAGCTCTGTAACTGCTGAGGGACAGAGAGCTCATGTAGACTGTTTCCCACACAGTGGATTCAGTGCCTTTGGATGCGAGAAATAGACTGGTTATGGGCGGCTGGGGGGTAAAGCTATGTGACATGACACATATATGTGAAAGGAATGTGTTTGGAGCTGGAACCCCTGAGTGTGGGTCATATAGTGGTCTGGGGGGAGTGAAATATTATATGGCTGTTGTGAAGAAAAAGATGAGAAAATCCCTTTTACTTCTAATTTGCTATAAAAATATTAGGTGTGAGGCTTTGATTGCTATTTGAACTATATACTGAGTTCATGAACAAGAAGCCATGAGACAATTCTGATTATGTAAGTCTCTACCAGCTTCTTTGACCTCCTTAGCATTAAAAATCACATAAAAATATAGTACGCCTAAAGCACACAAAATATATAATATACTATATACAAGAAGATAACTATTGTCATGTGGAATTCAATACCTTTTAGTCTATGGTGGACCTTATCTCAATCACTGTTCCTATATTCTTGAAATTATATATGTATGAGACCCTTTAAGAATGATTTCACTATAATACGGGTAAATAAAGGGCATTTAAGAAAAACCTAAAATTTCTAAGTAATAATCAGTGCATCTCTTCCTTCTCTACTTTTGACTCTATGTACATTCATAGACAAAATCAATATTAACTTACAAGGTACAAAGTACTCTCATTCACACTTACAATGTGCTCTATTTCTGGAAGAGATATTCTCAAAGCAGTTTAATCTGCTATTTGTCTCCATAGAATTTTAGATTATTTTTCTGAAAAGGAACTGGTTGCCAGCTTTTTATAAACTGAACCACAAACTCCTTTTTTACCTACAAATAATTTCTTTATGCTGTGTAATAATCAATGGGTATTTCTTTAGAAATTTTTATAAAGGAAGCATTACAATAACCAATTATATAAAACTACATTTAATGATTCAGCCTCATTGTAAACTACATGAGACTCTTAATTTTGAACAACTGTTTAGTGCGACGAACATGAAAGAAAAAAATTGCCTTTATAGGGCTGGAGAAGGGGATTCAATATGGTCTATTTTTGCTCTGTGTGTTACAGTGAATTTCAAGATCGATTTTTCTGCTGTTGAAGGAGTTGGAATCAGTTTTCTCTGCAATGATGAGTATAATACATATAGAAAAGCCATTGCGTTAGAATGGAAGCTGGCATGGTCGAATGCGTATGGTTTGTTAAAAGCTAGGATGAGCAAATGACTGGACAAGAACCCAGAAAGGAAAACAGATAAACAAGGCCCCAAAGGAAGCAAGAACTTCAGTGACAACTTCAGAAAATAGATACAACTCAGATAATTTACAATGGCGCCTGTGCATCTGGATCCCCAGGCTGTGTTCCCTGTGCAATTACAGCATCAGTAAAGCTACACAATCACCTGGAGGAAAGTCTAAAGATATCAGTTTTTTGTCACATGGGCCTCTCAGCAGAGCTGCTCACAGCATGGCAGCTTTCTTCCCTCCTGACCTCCAGAGAGAAATCCAAGAGAAAGCAAGTGAAAAAAGACCCTCACCCCCCACCCCCCACCTCCCGCCTGCCAAGGCAGAACCACAGTCTTTTTATAACCTAACCTTGCAACTGATGTCTTATTACTTCTGCCGCATTCTATTTGCTAGAAGCAAGTCACTAAATCCAGCCCACATTCAAGGGGAGGGAATTGCACAAGACATGATAGCAGGAGGCTGAGATCATTGGGATCATTGCTTGAGATGCTGAGTGATGGTCTTTCATCCCCTGACAATCCAAAAATGTTTTAAGCTGCTAGGTTTGGGTAGTAAGTTGTTAGGCAGCAAAAGCTAAATCGTACACTCTGGCAAACAACAGATCCATCACATGTCATTCTATTTTTCATCCTCAAAGGATGGCTCATTTGACATGCAAGTTGAAGAGTATAGATTGTCTATCATTAATGGAAATGATGGCTTGCAAAAGTGATTAAGAGTCTAAGTCATCCTTGTCATGAATTAAGCAGTGATTTAATACATTTTATTTCGTCGCTCCTATTAAAGTCCAGAGTTACAGATGTCTTACGTGTTTCTGGAAGAGCCTTTTCCATTTGACTTTTAAATGCATCCAGGGGCTTGATCTTTTCTATTAAAATACTCCAAATGCTACTCCTGATCTTGTGAAGGCACATACTCTCACACAACTGCAAAATGATTTCTGAGAAGCTGGTATCTGGAAGGCATGTTTTAAAAGCTCTGATTTATTTTTTATGGGTGAAAGGAAGAGGAATTATTAAGAAATTCTTGGAAGTGAGCTATGACTAGGGTTTTTTCCTCCCACATTTATAGGCTTTCATGTGAATCTCCCCGAGTGTAACTTTGGTCCAAACGTGCTCCATGGTGCCTTGTGCTGATTTTCCTGAAAAACAGCACATTTTAACAATTCTGAGGTTTGTCGTATGCTGGTCAACAACCAGATGATTAGCAAACCCTATGAAGGAGGAATATGGCAAGAAATAGTCTAAGACATGAAATTGTTATTCCCCAAGCCCGTTGTATTCAATACACATTTAACTTAACATCTTAGTGTATAAAAAGAACTGGGTTGAGGGGTTAGAATTGGAGATAAAACCAAGAAGGTTAAATCTTAAATGCCATAATAAAGAATCCTAGGTATATTTTTAAAAAGCACAGGATGCTTTTGGTTTAAATACTGCAAGGACATAATCAGATCTGTGCCGTAGGGACAGCAATCTGGTGTATGTGTAGAACATGCAAGATAAATAGCATTGGGGAGATAATAGAGGGACGTAAAGCAGTTAAGAAACCGACATGGTACCCCAGGGCATGAGTTCATATCGCTGTTCTACCGCTTAACAACCGTGTAACCTTTGAAGCCATCTAGAAGTTGCATCTCAGTCTCTTTATCAGCAAAATTAGGTGAAGCTGACCTACATGATCCTTAAGGTCCTTTGTAGAACCTAAAAAACCAAAGCAAAACTCTTTATTCTCTGGGGTTCTATGCAGCAACTTTAAAGCCATCTAAGAGTTTGGGGCACTGAAAAAGCAAAAACAGCCTTGGTAAGTGTAGGTCAAAGATAAACTTTTTTGTTTACTGCAACCATCCCCCAGTGCAGAAATCTTGCCTGCTTGCCATCTTGAAGGATGGTCCCCAGTCCCTGCTGCAGTGATAGAGAACTCACACTTCTGAAGGATACCCCGGCATCCATTGCTGGGCAATGCTCTAATTATGTTTTCATTTGTTTTTATGTTGAGGTAAAATTTATTCATTATTATTAGGTCTCCTGTCTGGGATTACACTAAATAAGTCCATTTTTCCTTCTGTGGGACCATTAAACTTGAGCCTAGTCCCCCTCAGCTAAACATTCTAAAATATGTCCAGCTGTTTTCTGAGGATATGGTTGGGGACACTTCACCATCTTGAATACCCAGAGCCACACGGGTGCAGCTTCAGTGCATGTCTCAGTGCTGCTGTGACAGCTCCTGGCTCCTCCTCCTCCTTGACCTTCCGTTGCTGTTGGAGTCAGAGCACAGCTCACACTCTCCCTCCTGGATCAAAACGTGGTCTCCCCAGTGTGTGGGCTCATCTAGGAATGAGCCTTGTGGAAAGACCCAGGAGCGCCCTGTGGATTGTTAACAACAAGTGAGCTGGGACTGAAGGGCCCTCTTTCCCAGGGGGAAGGGCTGCACCTGATCCCAGCTTGCCAAGGACATGGGTGGCTTCTTGCCCACAGCAGGAGAGGCCATGAATCCCCCCGGGCCCTCGTGTTCACCGGGTCCGGGGCCACTAGCCTTTCTCAGTGCTCCTCTAACCAGCCGGCACTTCCGTTCAGTCGGCTCAGCACCTGAGTCCAACAGTCCAAGTCCACTGGTAAGTCCACTTTCAGGATTGTATGATAAGGAGGATGGGGTCTCCAAATGTCCTCGGGTTTCACGTTTCCCCAATAAATCTTGTACTTCATGCCTAGTCTGAAGTTATGGAATTCACTGTCATCCACTTCACCATGGAGTTATAGAACACACACTCGATTCCCCTCCTAATTTCTTCTTTTTGCTGAGAGATTAGGTCCTAGTTTTAGCATTGGATATAATTTCTTTTCTCTCCAAACAATGTGGATTGCATATTTCACTTAATGGGTTTTCTGAAAGCAAAAGATTCAGTCCCAACCACCTATCTCTTACTCAGAGGCAATACATGCTCTTAACTCGACGGACACAATGTTACCCCACAAATATGTGAACCAACCAGCTAGGTATAAGATCTTGGGGAAGGAGGCTTGGGGCCCCCAGAAGGTCCCTCTGTGGGAGGCTCCCCCAGTGCACCCAGCCTCTGGAGCACAGCCAGGCAGGCATCAGGAGCTGGACCTTGCCTGGGCAGGTCTCTAGTCTCTGAACGCAGGGGCTCCTGTGGTTTCTTTGTGAAGATGAGTCTTTTAGTTCCCGAAAATCTGAACTATTATTACTCAAGCTGGTCTCTGGCCATTTAGTCATCTTTCTGTCTAGCATGTTATGATCAGTTCTCCAATCACCAGCGAGCAAGAAGAGATGATGTCTGCTGTTGGCAGGAGGTTCCAGGTGGCAGATGGCAGTCCCCCTACAGGGAGGGAACTAGGGAGCCTCATGGAGGTGGGGAGCCTACAGGTTCATCTGAAGAAGAGAAAGCTAAGAAACCGCCACATTATCTCAGTCAGGTCAAGAGGCAGAGCCATTCCTCAGATCGGAAAGGCGCATTTACCTAGATAGAGGCAGATTGATTTCCTCTGACTGGCATGCACATGCCTTCTGACCACGCCACGTCAATGATGAATATTTCAGCCTGCTAATGGGAGCTAGCCAGGGTTTATTGGGCATTTACTGCGTGTCAGGCATGGTTCTAAATGCTTTACACACTTTAACCCTTTTAATCCACAGAAAATGAATATGGCAAAGACAGTCACAGTAACTCCATTTTATTGGCTAAGGGACTGAGACGCAGAGTTAGAAGTCTGCTCAAGCTCATACAGAGACTAGGAGTGGCACCTGAACAATCCGCCCCCAAAGCCCAGGCGTGACCCCGGCACCACCCTGTCTATCCAGACAGTGCAGCCTCTTCAGTGTGGCCCCAACGTATCTTTCCATCTCTTTACTTCCGAGTAGTAAAACTGGAGTGTTCACTCTTTTCTTAATGAAATCCATCTTCCCCACCTCTGTGTCCTCTCACGATCTCTCTGCCTAAAATGTCTGTCTCCATGCCCTTTCTTTTCCTGCCAACCTCACTCCCATTTTGGGGAGAATCCATCTCAAAGATACTATCAAAGCAAAAGAAAGTAATATTTGCTAAGTGCCTACAATCTTTTGGGGACTGTACTAAGGACATTCGTGTGTGGTATTTTGGTTAATCCTCAATCCAACTCTTTGGGAGAGGAGAGATAAGAAACGGGTCTGAGATGAGTGTCCTGCCCAGCCTGGGAAGGGCAGGGCTGCCCTGACCCTTGTGCACAGTGGCACCACGGGCTCTGGGTGTGTCCTTCCTCCCACGCAGCACTCTGTCCCTCTCTCAGGACACTTCACCTTACTTTAAGTACAGGGTCTATAATGCCCTTACCATGAGACTTCTGATAGCAGAAGTGTGCCATGTCCCTTTTCCTCCCTGCAGTGCCCAGCCTAGTCTTTTGTACTTAAGTCAATTAATAAATATTTGTGTAATTGAATGAAACTGCATTGAGGATCAGGGAGGGAGTCATCCTGGAGAAGACAGGCTCACGCTTGCCAACTTCAGCACATCTTCCAAGTTCTAAAATAACGAGCTGTCAGTTTCCTTGAGTTGCTAAGCCATTGGGGGAAGGAAGACGTGAACTGAAACAAGCAAGAACATGCCTCAATCCACCAGAAGAGGAAGCTCCTGCTTTCAGACATGACAAGTTCCCCAAACGTGCGGTGTTAACGCTGATAGCGTGTATCCAGCACTTGTGCCCGCACGAACGTGTGCGAACCAGCTTGGGCACAAAGAGGCCGGAAGGTGCACTCGGAAGGTGCCAGAATACATTAAAACAGCACAAAAGCAATTTAATGTGAATATCACATGGCTCCTGCAAAAGGAAATAATTTGTTCGGTTACTTCCTTTTATTATATGCCAAGGTTTTACTTAAATGTGTCTAATGAGTCTGTGTTTGTTGTGTGCTGGCTGTGCAAGTCATTACATAAGGGGCCCAAGGCACTTACCTACTCCACCACTGCTGGATCCTAAGTTCCAGAAAATAGAAAACAAAACAAAACCAAAAAAATACTTTCCTCTTCAATTCCTGCTGCCTTTTCCTCTCTCATTCTAAATTAGAGGGCTGAGAGCCACAGAGATGATTCAGGGTCTGCAAAAACGTTTCAGGATGCCAAGAATTTTTACCTTGTCTCAATTCCAAAGTGCTGAAAAACACAAGTGGCTTTAAATCCATAAACCTGATGAAACAATCACCCATAAAATACTGAAGGACAATAAAAAAAGAGATTAGTTTACATTTTACTCTACACATCAGAACACAGGGAAGTAAAGGGAGCTGTGATGTGGTGGAAATTGGATTTGAAATTGATCATAAAGACTGTCTATGTGAGTGATAAATTTCCAGGGGGAAATGATTTGGCAGATAAGAACACTTGCTGTGGAGAATCAGCTCCCTGGGTTCAAATCCCAGCTGTACCATGGAAGAGTTGTGTGATCTTCGACAAGTTACCTAACCTTCATTTGTAAAGTGGAAATAATGGTTTTACTTAGTTATATGATTGTTGTAAGAATTAAATATGTAAATACATTTAAAGAGTTTGGAAAAACTGCTATATACTAAGAATTCAATAAATATTGGTATTAAAGACATGGAAGTGACCTAAATGTCCATCGACAGATGATTTGATAAAGATGTTGTAGTACATATATACAATGGAATACTACTCAGCCATAAAAACAATGAAATAATGCCATTTGCAGCAACATGGATGGACAGGAGATTGTTATACTAAGTGAAATAAGCCACAAAAAGAAAGAAAAATACCATATGATACAACTTGTATGTGAAATCTTAAAAAAATAAAAGAAGGACACAAATGAACTTATTTACAAAACAGAAGAACTCACGGAAAACAAACCTATGGTTACCAGTGGGGAAAGGGGATGGGAAGGGGTAAATTGGAAACTCAAGATTTGCAGATACTGACTACTATATATAAAATGAATAAACAACAAGGTCCTATTGTATAGCCCAGGGAACTATGGTCAATATCTAGTAATAGCCTATGATGAGAAAGAATATGTAAAGAAAATGTATGTGTATTACTAAATCACTATGCTGTACACCAGAAACTAACACAACATTGTAAACTGACTATACTTCAACCAAAAAAAAAAAACCACTGGTATTATTCTTATTTATATTTAATTCAAGTGCTATATCTCAAAGAGTCATTTTCTTGATATTAAAATGAAAATGGCTAAAGGGCCGGTCTACAGCATCCTCCCCGAGATTTGAGTGTGTTCCTGCCGATTATGGCAGCTCTTCCTTGCAGAACTCCTGCTTACTTCTCAGTTCCTGTGGCTATTCTTTTTTTTACCAAGAGACCCAGGCTCTTGTCCTAAATATTCCCAAAGTATCTCCATCACAAGGCCAATTAGAAGAATGTCACCCAAGGCTTAGAGGGTAACAGCACCGCTGATACCACAGCACTGCAATTTCCTGTGGACTCTCAGACACCCCTGTTTTGGAAAGCCCGCTGAGCATTCCCATTGCCAGGAAGGTGTTCCTGGCCACCACTTGTCTCCCAGGGCCAAGTCCCTGGGCCTCTTCCTCACCCTTTTGGCTTCAACTTCTCATCTCTCTTCTTTTTCAGCCTAGTTTCCTCAGGTCCTCTTTCCTGGGCTGCCAGAACTCCATCTTCTCCCCTTTGTTATTTGCAGCAGTTAGCGTTCTGCTTGTTTCACACCCACGTTGTCCAGAACCGTGGGCCATCAGAGTGCTTTGTCAGATAAAAAATGATTCTCTCACTAAGAAATGCTGCTGTTGACTTTTAAAATAAGTGTTTCCTCACTAAATATACTTATGTACACAACAAATATGTCTAACTCTTTTTCTTTCCCCTCTCCTTTTTTTGTGGATGCTGCTGGGTACCACCCACATCCCTCAGTCAGGACTGAGAGGCTTATTTTCCCAGTTGCTAACAGCTCTCAGGTATCAGTCTTTTCCAAGAATTGAACTCAGCTAAAGAGAGCAACCTCCTTGAAGTTCATGATTTCTTTCTGGGAACAGCCTACATCTGATAACTGATCAGTGCAGAGATGGTCCTCATTGCCCTCCTTAGGAAAATTCTAAAGGACTAAACCAACTTGAGAGTTTCCAATGGAGTTGACTGACTGTATCAAGCCCCAGAATGTTCCTCTACCCAAATCCACTTCCTTCAGTTTCTTTATTTCCCCCTAAGTGTTTATCCCAATACTCTACCCACAAAACTTCCTGCATACGAATCTCTGTCTTAGAGTCCGCTTCCTCAGGAGTCTGACCTGCAACACTGCAATTTTTCTATTACTCTATCTTGTAGATCACTAATCCTGTGTTTTGCTGTGATTAAGGGCATTAAGTACTTACTTAGTTTCGAAGTTTAATTGTTTTATTTACAACTCGATAATTTCCTTTAGGTACTTTGGAAAAAATAGATTTGAGTCTTCCGGGAAAATCTTGTTAAAGTCAGGGTTGCGTAGATTATCTCAATGCAATCAAGCATAGATCTGACTTAAAGGTGGGTTTCAGCATTTGCTGAAACTAATTTATTTCTGGTTCACCTTTACTATTGGTGAATCAGCCCTTTGGGGTCCAACCTAAAAACATGGGTTTGTAACACGTTTCTCCTACTTTGTGGATATTGAATTATGTTTTTTGTCTTTCTAGCAGGTAAGACATCTGAAATCTGTTTATCTTCTCAGACTAGCTGATGCTTTTTGCTTGGCTCAGTACTGCTTATGTAAAGCAAATGCTCCAAAGGAAAAAATGGTACAGACTATGGGGCTCACATCAATGATGTCTTCTCTTTGAGATCTTGGTCCTCAATCTTGGCCTCCTAGATAGTTCTGCAATGTTTTCAAAATAGTTCTGAAGAAAAATGTTTAAATCCTGCTTTGTTTATTTTCCTTGGTGAGATAAAGATCTCCAACAACTTGCTTACATTAATTTTTAATGTTTAAATAATCAAGATAAATAAATTTTTAAAAATTTTGTACTAAGGCACAAAGCTATATTATTTTCCTTTTAAGAAAGAATTTTCTTTCAAAAATAATTTTTGAATGGAACTCTTGTATATACTACCAGTATAAGCCAACTTACTGATAAAGTGTTGATAAAGTTATATATATAATATGTATATATATATATTTTTTTTTCTTTATCTTCAGTGCCTTCTTTCCCTCTCAAAATTGTCTTCATTTGGAAATACATCATGGTACAACAAACAGAATCCTAGATTCTGAAAGCAGAGGCTGAATTTGAATAACCTCAATAAAAGTCACAGTTTCTCATGCAATTTTGAGACCTGAGTCAGTTCACTGACTTATAGTCCCTTGAGGATGGTCCCTGCAGTAATGTCACAAGTGCTTACTATAAATATGCTTCTTGGCTTAGCGAAAGCCAAGTAGAATCTCCTGGAGCTCTTTTTCCATAAGAAATAGTAACAATGAAGCAATATTGCATATTATTTAACTCACCTATTTGACTGTGAAGACCTAGAACTTGGAGAGTGACAGTGTGGTATCATCATAAGCTTAACAAAGTGGTAGCTCTTATTGAACCTGCAATTCCTGGCCCTTTGTATGTGATTATTGATCTGGTTATCAGTTCTTTTACCATTAGTCTATGTGTTTCTTCATTTTTGCATCTCAGTTAAAGTATGGCCACTAATTCAGATTTTAAGACAATCGGCCAAACAAAAACTGAGAATCACTCTGAGCCGCTCTAGCCAGCATATTAAATCCCAAATCTCTAAGTGCATCTGTATTATTAAATTCACTTGACATAAATTATATTCCACCACCATCACCACCACTGCCTTGGTCTGTCTACGCCAGCCTCATCAGAAATCATTTCTTTGTTTTTTTTCAGCCGGCTTAGTTTTTGTTTTTGTTGTTTTTTTGTCATTATATATCTGGTAGGTTGAAAAAGTAGCTTCAAATTTTTTGCATCATCCCCATCTGGAAGTGGAGTCTTTCTCCATCTCTGGAAAATGAGCCAGCTTTTGACTAGCTTTAACTATTAAAATATGGAGAAAGTGATGTTGTTTAAGCTCTGAATCTCGGCTTCAAGAGGAGTTGCAGCTTTTGCTCTCACACTAGGTACCATTCCACAACCATGTGGACAAACCCAAGCTACCCTATTGGAGAATGGGAAGCCATATGAATGTCTGCCATCCCAGCCATTCCAGCTAGGGTCCCAGTCACGGGAGAGAACCCAGCCATAAATAGTTGACCCTGGCTCAGACTAGAATGACCATGAAGCTGTTCTCAGCCCAAACTGATAACCACAGACCCATGAGCTAGGTAAAATGTTTGTTGATTTAAGCCAATAAGGTTTTGGTTGCTATGTTATGTAGCAATAAGTAAAATTAATTAGTGAAGTTTTGCAACTGGGGGCCTTGAAAGCATTTTCATCCTGAATTTGACTTTCTAAGTGGTCTCCCAGGGGATGCTGGGATATAGGGAAAGAGCTAAAGGCAATGAGTAGTGCTGGAGATGGAATACAAGGAGATGTGAAGCAAGAACTATTTCAGACAGAGAACGAGAAGGCGATTTTGCTGTCAAAGAACGATCAGTAGAGTTGGGGGAATTCAAAATCATCTTATTTTCCCAGATGTCACCATTCTAATTTTCATGGTTCTACTCTTTCTCAGTCAATGCTCTGCTTTCGCCCAAAATACATTGTAAGACTTGACTTCCCAACCCACGTAATGACACTCTGCACCTGACTTTTGGCTACATTGTTCTTGAGATAAGAGGTTCTTGTAGGGCGACCTGAGAAACTCTCTGGTTCTCTGATCATGCCTTGATCTAAAAACTTACAATGCTAAGCCTTGAATTTCCTTTCTTTAAGTTTCAAAGTGCCCTGGAAGCATCCAGCCCTCAGTACAGGTCTCGTATTTCTCATGCCACTCATACAGTGCTGTGGAAGTAGCTCCCATCTGCCCAAAATGCTAAGGGACCCTTTCTCCGTGTGGCTATAGATGATGGCTTAAGTGGCTGTTTTGCCATTGCATGTTGTGAATAGTTAGTATTCCATTCTTTAATGGCAGCTGGATCTTAACTACCTCCCAGTCCAACCAAACCCAGTCAGTCATCGCTCTCCAGTGAAATTTCAGTGTAATTAACTGAATCCCTTCAAGCTAATTTAAGCAGAAAAAGATTCAGTGCAAGGAGTTAGGTGCTTATGAAACTTTGAAGGCTGGAGTAACAGGCTCTGGGCTGAGCTTCTAGACATGACTCCTAAAATGGTCCTGAAGTACCAGCCCACTATGTGAGCTTGTGCCTCGACCACAGTCAGGAAGCTGGTTAAATAGGAAGCTTCCAGAATGTCTCCCAGCCCTGACCTCTGCCACGATGTGGGCAGGTAAATGGATCCCCTTACTCTCGGTACCCATAAAGCTAGGGATGGTCCGCAAGGACCAGCGTCTCCTATATCTAACACAGAAATACCCACCATGGCGCTGTTTTCCAGGAGAACTAACAGAACAACTTGTACCTTTCTGGATAGCCTAGAATTTGAATCTTCCAAATCTCATGCAGGTATGCCTGCTTGGCGTGAGCTATGTGACCAGCTGAACTCTGAAGGAGTCAAGGAAATGTGGTCCTTCACCTTTCATCCTCTGTTTTCTGTTATATGCATAACCCAATGGCATCAGCATCGCCTGTAAGGGAATAGAGACATGCATGCCCATCGGCAGAACCTGAGACGAGGGCCAAAGGGCTTCATACCAGTGCCAGTGACAGGGGTGAGGCTCAATTCGCGTTAACCATCTTTATTGCTATTGGCCTCGCGCTGCTCATCGAGGGGAAAAAACAGACTCCAGCGGAGGAGCCTGAAGCTTCTTCAGACCAAAGTGAAAACAAACTTTTACGCTGTTTTCTTTTTGCTGTGAGGGTCATGCTCTCATAAAAGGCTTTTCCGAACTACCAGTGCTGGAAGGTGGTTAGTTTTTGATGAGTAACTTTTCATACTGTTTCTCTCTCCTCATTAGTGCTCTTCAGTTAACTTCCCTATTGAAAAACATCCCGCTTTCTATCTCTCTTTCCTTATCTTTCTGTTTCTGTTTCTTGGTTCCCTGGTCCTCTTCCCCTCTTGTCTGCCCTCCCCCTCCCTCTTCCTCTCCCTTTCCTGACTTAAAAATAGGGTTTTTTATGTTTTTAGAAACATTTCATATTATTGTTTTTTACTAGAGTGAAGCCCTTTTGACTTCATTATAATGAATTAATATTTGTAAAGCACTTAAAATAGCTCCAGGCACATAGTAAGCATTATTTGAATGTTCCCTTTCATTTATTTACTTTTTTTTTTTGTAAAAAAAAGAGATATTTTAGGCATACTCTGGGGCCCATCTTGTCTCATTGAGATTTTCTTTTAAAATTTCAGGAATTAAACCACTTCGGGTAGGATCTAAGATGAATCTTTTTTTTCTTCTTTTTTTTTTTTTTTTTTTACAATTTTATTGGGGTATAATTGACACATAACATTGTATTAGTTTAAGATGTACAACATCATGAGCTAATATATGTATATACTACAGAATTATTACCATGACACATTTAATTATTCATCACCTCATAATTACAATCTTTTTCTTGTGATGAGAACTTTCAAGATTCACTCTCTTGGCACCTTTCAAATATACATGACAGTATTGCTAACTGTAGGCAGCATGCTGTACGTTATATCCACAGGGCTTATTTACCTTAGCATTGGAAGTCTGTACCCTTTGACCACCTTTACCTCCTTATGCCCTCCGACACCTCCCCAACTTTGGCAATCTGTTCTCTGTAACTTTGACTTCAACTTTTTAAAATTCCACATATAAATGAAGTCATACAGTATTTGTCTTTCTATGCCTTACTTCACTCAGCATAATGCCCTCAAGCTCCAGCCTTGTTGTTGTGATTATTTGGTACTAAATCTTTCTCTTTAGTGAAGAAACATTAGAGGGTGATTTCAGCATTACCAAGACAAAGAGCCCAAGTCTCATTAATGCCGTAGCTAATATATTGTAGGGAGAATCAACTGATGGCGAACATCAGGTCTAATTCCATGGGATTAAGCCTACGTTTGATAAAGAAAAATAACCCAGTTGTTTTAGCTGCTCAATTTTGCATCTCTTTAACCCCTTCTCTCACACTCACTTGTCCGTCTGCTTACGAAGACTGGATACTGACTTTCCAGAAAACTCAGGAATAATTGAAAGGGAACGCCACACCTATTCATCACATACTTATTTGCATTTTGGACAATTTTCATTATAACCTAAATGTGTGTGTGTTTTTTTAAAGGATCTTGAGGATGGCAAGAAAGGAGAAGGACATTGGAAGAGAATAAACACTTTGAAATCTCAGAGGATGTAGCAGGACCTGCATTCTGGGCCCCCGTCCCGGGAAGCCCACATCACAGAAAGCCTTGCCTGTAGAGACACCGCTTAGATTTGCAGGAGGCAGAGACAGGGCTGTGAGTGGGAAGCCCTGACTGGCTCAGCTGGGGCCCTCCCGGCTGTTCGCTGCTATGTGTTCCTGCCCTGCAAGCACGGCTGCCTTTAATAAGCCTGTCAGGTGGTCTCCTTGTCTACACATGCTTCCTTGTGTTTTCCTCAGCTGCGACCAGCCCAGATGGACACTGTGTACAGAGCTTTCAGCCTCTGAGATAGCAATTTTATCTTTTAAGTCCCTTCAAAGGAGCATTTTACACCCCCTGTCTAATGTAGGAAAATGACCGTTTTAAATAAGGCTTGCAACAGACCTCAAATGTGGCAACTTCTTTGTTTGATTTGACCACGTCAGGAGTCAACAGGAAGGCAGAGGAGGAAGCTCTCAGCAAGAAGAGCCATTAGCAGAGCCTGAATTGGGAACTGACATTTGCAAACATGGAATGGGACGGAATCACACACGGACATCATAACAGAAGTTCTTCGACGATGCTGATGAAAACCCATAGATGATTTGTGGCCAAGCAAGGACCCAGCTGTTTCCGCCAATGCGGCAGGGCTCCAGCCAGTGTGGCCAGTGTGACTGAGGGATAATTATCTTAGAGATAGGATGCCCATTATCCTCATTTTCTGGGAAAGTCCTGGTTTCTACATGTTGTCTCTGCCTCCATCCAGCCCCCTTCACCCTCATGCATACAGAGATTTGGATGATAAAATTTATGGACAACTTCTTTATAAATAAATAAGTGGTCAGGAAATAGTCACACCAGAATAGGCATCATCTGCTCATGCTCTATAGGGTTCCTGGGGTTCTGATAAATTGTGGTTCCTGCTAATTGAACTGGAAACCTAATGGAATCTTCAGTGACAATGGAGGGGAGGGGTGCTTCCCACTAACCTGTACCCTGCTGAGCACAGTCCCCTCCCTCCAGCCTTCCCTTAAAACTATACAAGACAATGGCATTGACATCATTTTGCTCATTTCTCACCTCCTCACTCCTCTCCTTCATCCCCTTGTTGCTGCTGCTACCCCTCCTCCTTCTTACTTCTCCCCTCCTTCCCCTTCCCTCCCCCTCCTTCCCCTCCCCACCCCCTTCCTTCCTTCCTCCTTCCTTCCTCCTTCCTTCCTTCCTTCCTTCCTTCCTTCCTTCCTTCCTTCCTTCCTTTCTCTCTCTCTTTCTCTCTTTCTTTCTTTCTTTCTTTCTTTCTTTTTTTCTTTCTTTCTTTCTTTCTTTCTTTCTTTCTCTTTCTTTCTTTTTTCTTCTTTTCTTATCTTCTTCCTCTCCCTCTCCCTCTCCTCCTCCTCTTCCTCCTCCTTCTTCCTTTGTTCCAGGTAATTTTAAATTTATATTTTCTTTTAGAAATCTTTGCTCAACAATTGGAATACCTACTACAGCTACATTATAAGAAATTATTTGTCCATTTCTCCTATTCTTGTTCTGTTTCTTGTATCCCAAGTCATTCCCTTCCTCAGATTACATTTTTATTTTGATTAGTGTTTTCGGAGGCTTCCATGGGTGGCTAAATTTCCAAATTGCTTGCATGCTCAAAATTATCTTCATATTGCCTTCATACTTGAATGATAATTCAGCTGTGAAAAGTTCCCAAATTCTTTTCCCTCAGAATTTTTTTTTGGCTATTTCTCCACGGTTTTCTAACTTCTTCATTTGCCAATCAGAAATCTGGTGCCAGATTCATTCTAACTCCTTTGTAATGTTCCATTTCTTCCACCCCCTCTCTCTCTTTGTGAAAATTTGTAGCATTTTCTTTTTTATCCTTGGAATTCAAAAAACTCACCCAAATGTTTCTTAATATTTGCATAAAGCACATGGTAAGCCCTTTTGATCTGAACCACATGTCTTTCTTTAGCATGTGGAGATTTCTTCAATTATTTCTTTGATTTTATTTTTCCCTCCATGCTCTCTGTTCTCTCGTCTTATTGGGAAAATGTCTGGATATATATTTAACTGGATATGGCTCCAAGTTTATTAACTGTTAATAGTTTTCATTTTTCTTTCTTTTTGAACTGTGTTTTTGGAAAGCCACCTGATTGCTAAATATGCCTCTAGCCTCCTCTTTCCTGTACTCAGTCCTTCTACTGAGCATTCATTGTAGTGACCAGATTTTAAACTCCCAAGAATGACTTAGTGTTCTCATGTTTAAATTTCATACTGTTTTCTTCTCATTCAGTGGATATAATTTTTTGAATTTTCAGGAAACATTCCTGTAAATCATTTTTTAGGATTTATTTAATTTCTTCTATTAATTGTGCTTCCTTGATGATAGTTCTTCTACTTATTCCATATATTGGCTTCCTTTCTGTTTTCTCAAATGCTGGGACCTGGCCCTAGAGTGAGTGGGCCCATGGGATGGGTGGGCTTCTTTTGAAGGTCAGAGAGGCTTATGTTTTGAGTGTGAGGCTGTATGTCCACAGAGAAGCCAGAAGTGACATGGGACATTACATTACTTCCCTCTCCAGCCCCAGGGCTCATGTTGGGCATCCCCTAGAAATAAACTCTGTTGTCTGGGGAGACATTCTTAGGTTTAGACTGGGGCAAATGCTATAGGAAATTGCCTGGAAAGCAGATTCCCACACTGTTAAATTTTGCCAACATCCAAGTCCAGTCCATCTGCTTTGTATCATACAGAAATTCCTTAATATTCTGGTCTGCTAATGTCAGCTTTTTGGTTCTCTAGTGCTTCTAAGGATTTGGTTTTTTTCCCCCCGCTTCTATGACATTTAAGGGAGAGTAGCAAGTAGTCCATCCATTTTGAGCTTTAACGCACACCGGTTCTCCAACTATTCTTGTCCAGAGGGAGGTTTGCCCAATCTGAACCACGTGGATTTTGTGGTTGATAAAGTTAACCATAAAACACCTATGTGCTTCTGTTTTACTGCTTTCTAATTTTATAATTTTTCTACTTTCTTATTCATTCGTGCTGAAGGAAATCCTGTCGTATGCTACAATGTGGATGAATCTTGAGGACATTTTGCTAAATGAAATAAGCCAATCACAAAAAAGACAAACCCGGCATGGTTCCACTTATATGAGGTACCTAAAGTAGTCAAACTCTTAAAAACAGAAAGTAGAAGATGGTTGCCAGGGGCTGTGGGGAGCAGGGAAAGAGTTGTTCAGTGGGTACTGAGTTTTGGTTTTGAAAGATGAAAAAATGGTTAAGATGGTAAATTTTATGTTATATGTTTTTTTTAGCCACAATTTAAAAAATCAGAGATTTCCATCTCAGTGTGAGTGAAATTTTATATGTAAGTACTCCAGGAAGAGGAAAACAGCTGACTTAAAGTTAGCCATAGCTGTAATCAACCAGTACCAGAAGCTCTCCTATTAGTAGGTTTGCAGAGCAGGAAGGACGGCTGAGAGCTGGATGCTTTGGGGCTTCTGAAGGGGCACAGTGTGCACGACATGATGCCAACGGGTCTGACAAACGCTGGCTGTGGCACAGGAAGGTCAATGGTGTGCTGAAGCTAACACTCGGGGACTGAGCGATACAGGTTTGATTGGTAGACTGTGTTCCTACAAAATTCTTTCAAGGAGTCAAAGAATGTTTGGAAAATGAATTTTCCATGGAATCCTGTATGTAATTCATGAAGTTATGAGCTTCTTTTGAAGATTATATTGTGTGTATTGAGTGGGCTATGAAAAGCTAAAAATATACAAGGTAGATATTAAGGGTGATGAAATTAGCAACACAAGATTGTTTCGACCTGCCTTTCCTTTTTAAGTCCCTAGTCCCCTAACGTGCTAAAGCTGCATTTCAAAAGCCTCCGTGTTGCAGGATAAATGTTCACGCGCGGGTTCCAAGTGCACACTTCCAATTTCATGGCAGTGACTCCGCACTAAGCATTAAGGAGAAGTTACAAAATACCGAAACTCCAAATGAACTAACCAATACATGAAAATTAGGAAATACTAATGTTATCGTCTGATGAAAGACCATGAATAGAAAAACAGCGCTCAAATTTTTAAGCTGTGACTTCATTCGGAGCAGGAGAATTTTCCTTGTGTAAAGTGAATGATTTTAAATATTTCAGGAGAAACTATTCAAAGAGCAACTTTTAATTTCAGAAGGGTCTTGCGTAAGTGGTTTTCTGTCCGCCCATCTTCTTCTTCTTATGAATATTTGCCTTATAAATGTATTCTCCCATGAAATCCAATGGGGTGACTAAATTCGGACGTGCCCTGAGATACCTGGGATCAGAATACTTTGCTCAGGTCATTTTAAATTCACATCAGCACAGCATCTGTAAGAAACTGATCACACAGATTAATGTGGGGAATAAAAAAGAAACATCCTGACAAAAAAAAATAGACAAATAATATAAACAAGTAACTTTCCAACGATGAAGCAGTAGATATAAACAGATTGCAAAATAGGCACTCCTATTTATGCTAATTGAAACAATGAAGCATTGTATTTCCCCATCACAAAGGCAAATATTAAATAAAGACAGTATCAAAGAGTTAACAGACTGAGGGAGCATGAATACTCTCATATACCAGTGGTGAGAGAATAAACTGATGCAGCTATTTTGCAGAATAATTTGGCAGTTTCTATTAAATTAAAAATGTGCATGCTCTATGACCCAGCTAGAGAAACGCTTGCATGTATATATATGGAGATGTGAATTATGATCTGCATAATTCACTTCAGCATTTTTGTAGTAATGAAAATAATTAGGAACAATGAATGGCTGTTACTTGAGGAATAGTTAAATAAAATGTGATGTATTCATACAATGGAGTTGCCAAAGTTAAAGCAATAAACTAAATCTATATGAATGAACAAAAATCCGTCTAAAAAATTATGTAAAGTAATAAAAAGAAAATTATAGAATAAACACAATATATAAATTTATGTTTAATAACGATATGAAACAATTTTATATTTTTGTCTATGATATAAAAATATAAGGAAAGGTCTCGAAGGATGCATAGCAAACTCTTCATAGTGACTTCCCCAGAGAGTGTGAAAGAGGAAGTTTCCAGGCCTCTTAAAGGCTTAGAAGTGGCATAGGGCCATTTCAACTACATTGTGTGGGTCCAAACAAGTCTCATGGCCAGCCCAGACTCAAGGGGACTTCGCCTCTCGGTGGGAGGTATGGCAGGCATTGAGTGGTGTTGGTGGAGATGAAATCTTTGGAGATTGTCTACCATATTATCCTTCTCCTGTTTTAGGCAATTAGCATCCTTCAGTTCTTGGCTCCTTTACTCTCTCCTATATCTCCCATCAAAGCTTGATTTTAAGAAAAGATTTTACAGAATTCGTCTACTTTAACTGTGAATTTAGAACAAGATATGCCATTCTAACAGGACATTTACACTTTATAGCTCTCTCTCTCTGATCATGGCAAAAAATGATTGATCTCATCTTAAGGCAAGTCCAGGCATTCACAAATGGGGAAAGCTGTTTTCAGAGCCTCCCTTTTGAGTCACAATTTGTGGCTTTCTAAGAGCATCACCTCCTCTATCTTCTTAAAAGTTGTCCAGGGATAAAATAGTGATGTCACCCTGGAGAGATGGAGCTCTCCAATCACAGAGGCTGTCCAGAGCTTGGCTCTGAGCTTCTGCAGAAGTGTTCACTGTTACCTGGAAAAGAGGTGTCCTGTAACCACGTTCCCATGGCTTTCTGGCCCACAGGTAGTCACTGGCCATGTCAGATATCAAATATGGGGGAGAGGGACAACAGGAAATCATCTAGCCATCCATTCCAAAATATTTGTGGAGGCCGATGTAGCTGGGTACTAGGCAAGGTGCTGGGTGTACTAGTAGTGAACAAGACAGGCAGGGTCTACCCTCACAGAGCTTAGACTCTGGTGGAGTATCTAGACAGGAACCAGCAAGTGTAATCTGCATCAAGTATAACAAAGGGAAATTATAAGGAGCTGCAGGAAGACCGCAGAGGGATCTAAATAGTGGGGTGCTGATTAAGTATTAACAACTGGCTCTCCCAAAAAGACAAAACCAAACCAAATCAAACCAACCCCGTGATTTGTAGTGTTTGCCCATTTCCATGGTGTAGAGTCCCAGCAATTTTGAGCTACCCACATGGCATCACTGAATCGTTACGAAGAGAGGTGAGCTCCCGAGAGCGAATACAAGCCAACCTCAGTGCACCAGTGGGTCTGTGCCAAGTTGGGGTGGGAGCATGGGGATGTCAGCTGTCCAGAAAGTGTTCTGGAGGAAGAGTCGTCTATGGTGAGAACTGAAGGATGAGGAAGAATCAGCCAGCTGAAGAGGGTCACAGAGAAATGGTCCATGGAGAGGAGATAGCATGTGTCAAGGCCTGAAAGGTGAGAGAGGGCATGGCACACTTGGAGAATTCCAGGAGACCAGTTTGGACCAAGGGCATCCTTATGAGTGTGGAGTGGTGGGGAGGAGGCACGTGTACACATGTTGCGGGTAGTGTAGTGTGTATATGTGCACGGTGCAGTGTGCACATGTGTGTGTGTGTGTTCGTGTATGTGTGACATGGCATGTGTATATGCACATGGTACAGTGAGGTGGGGGTTTGTGTGTGTGTCTCAGCCAGCTTGAGCTGCCACAACAAAATACCGCAGATTGGGTGACAAACAGTAGACATTTATTTCTCACAGTGCTGGAGGCTGAGAAGTCCAAGATCAAGTTGCCTATGGATTTGGTATCTGATGAGAGCCCTCTTCCTGGCTTGCAGACCACCACCTTCTTACTGTGATCCTCCCATGGAAGAAAGAGAGAGAGAGAGAGAGAGAGAGAAAACAAAAACGCTTTGGTCTCTTCTTCTTATAAGGACACCAATCCCATTACGAGGGTCCCACCCTCAGGACTTCATCTAAACCTAATTACTTCCCAACAGTTTTACCTCCAAATACCGTCAAACTGGGGCTTAGAACTTCCACACGTGAAGGTGGCAGGCTTACAGACATTCAGTGCATAGCAGTGTGTGTGTGTGTCACTGATGAGAGAAACATGGGGCTGTGGAGCTGTGTCAGCCAGGAAGCTACATCCTGACACTCTACTTCAACACTCGATTCTGACAAAATATTTGGGCAATCTATCCTTCAAGGAGATTTTGAAAGTGTTACAGGAATCCAGCAATTTTGCAACTTTCACATGACAAGTCTTCCTCTAAATTTCCCTCTAGCTGAAGGCTGCTTTGGAGACCCAGCAGGCCCCCAGGAAGGATCTGGTCATTTGGTTTTCTGTGGGTCGGAGTTTGATGCCAAGGGGTGGGAGTGCTTCCCTGGGTCCCCCGGCACTCAAGCCTCCAAGGCCTCGCTTCTCAATTTTTATACCCTCCCATCAGCCAAGTTGGAGTTGGAAACAAAATAATTTAATTTAGTTAACTCTTATTCTAAACAAATAGCGAAAATAATTACATAAAGCTTTACTAAACAGTACTTCAGTTCATAACACTATTAAATAGAAAATGATCTATGTGATGAGCATCTTTTATAGTTAAGTAGTTATTGGATGAAATAGTCCATCTTCTTCTTTGAATTTTCCTGCACACACAGCAAGACGAGGACTGCTGTCACCTTAGCAGCAACTGTGGCCACTTAGCAACCCATCGGCGGCTGGCCGAGACTTGTACCTTTAGGAACAGAGATAATTGCAAAACGGCAACTGTTTGGGGCCCTCTCTAAACTGCTGACTTAGCATGGGCTGAAAGAAATGCTGATTACCCATCTAGGGGCAGAGGTTTGGGCTGCAAACCAGGTTTAGACAATCTTTTACTCCCCAACTAAAACTTGGTGATTTTCCAAAATTTTAAGTTTAAAAGTTGGCAGTCATAGGGAAAAAAATGGCCATCACTTTGTACAGAATAGTCAAGTTTTCCTTTGAGATGACAATACCAGGATCCTGACCATAAAACCATCATTCTCATGCAGCTTATTCACAAATGACCCTGATCAAATGCTCCACTACCCTGTGCCGGGGAGGCGGAGCTGTCTAAACGGGGGAGAATCGGGTTTCTGTCTTCCTCCCTGCACCCCCAGGGCTGGTGGAAATACTCCAGCTTAGTGACAGTTACACTTAACGTCAAACTAAATGTTAAGAGTAAAGGTGGTTGTCTAGGAGAATTATTGCCGGAGCTACACACAGCCTGAGCCAGACTTGGGATTCTTGGAGACCAGGAAGGCCAAGTGCAATGTGGAGATCATGATTACTCCTTCATTCCTCGGGACTCAATTTCTCTTTAATAACATGAATATAATATTTTCTTCCTATCAGTCTATTAAGTGAACTGGTTAGATTAAATGAAGTTGATTTGGAAAAAAGTTTAGATTGCAGGGAACTCATGTTTTATTTGGTCACCTTCTATAACCCTCCTTTAGTTGGCCTGGCCCCCTCCGTCCCACCTTACACACACACACACACACACACACACACACACCCTTCTAGGATTAGAGCGGCTCATGGTGAAACTGTTCTGTACCACCATGCACAGAAACACTAGAAGAAAAGGAGTCTGTATTCTTTTGACCAAAAAATGTTAATGAGGTTTTTTTAACAAAAGCATATTTTATTCAACTTAAGTTACTTTTAAATTTTAAGATGCACCATTATTTTATGTACCATTAGAAGAGGAAAATTGCTGTCCATTAAACTAAAACACAGTGCTTTCTTTTCTCTCTGTATTTTGTCAGTCTTTCTAGTGGTTTATCCATTTTGAATTTTCCAAAGAACCACCTTTTGTTTTATTGATTTTCTTATTTTCTTATTTTCAGTTTCATTGATGTGTGCTCTTACCTTTATTACTCTTCCTTCTGCTTTCTTTTGGTTTATTCAGTTCTTCTTTTTCTAGTTTCTTAGTACAGGAATTTAAATTACTGATTTGAGACCTTCCTCATGTCTAATGTAAGCATTTGAGCACTATATATTTTCCTCTCAGCACTGCATTAGATGCACCATACATATTTCGATATGTTGTTTTTATTTTTAGTCAGTTCTGTGTATTGAAAATTTCCTTTGATGCTTTTTCTTTGATCCATGGATTATATAGAAGTGGGTGGTTTAATTTGCACATCTGTTATTGATTTCTAGTTGATTCCATCATGGTCAGAAAACACACTATATGATTTCAATTCTCTTAAATTTGTTGGGTTTGTTTTGTGGTCCGTAATATGGTCTATCTCGGTCAATATTCCTTAGGTGTTTGAAATAAAAAATCTGTGTCTTGTACTGCTGGTGATAGAGTGTTCCATATATCAACTAGAACCTTTTTAGATTGATTATTTTGTTCAGATCTGCATCTTTTCTGGTTTTCTGTTTAGTAGTTCTATCAGTTTCTGAGAGATAAATGTGCAAGTTTACAACTATAATCGCGGATTCATCTTTCTCCTTCAGTTCTGTCCATTTTTGCTTCATGTCTCTGAGGCTCTGCTGTTTGGTGTGTGCACACTTAGGGTTGGTATGTCTTCTTGCTGAATTGACCCTTTTATCGTTATGTACATGATAGGGACAAAGGGACGTCTCTTTGACTCTCATACTTTTCTCTGAAGTCTACTTTATCAGATATGAATATAGCCACTCCTGCTTTTCTATTATTATTATTATTTGTATGCATTTATTTTTTCACCCTTTTATTTTCAACCTACCTATGTCACTGCATTTGAGGTGAGTTTCTTGTAATCAGCATATAGTTAGGTCATAATTTCTATTCATTCTTCTAGTCTTTTTTTTTTCCTGGTTGATGCACTTAGATCATTTACACTGAAGGTAATTATTGGTATGTTATTGCTTAAGTCTGCCACTTTATTGTTTGTTTTCTCTTTGTTTCTTCTTGTTCTCATTCTTCTGTTTCTTTTCTTGGCTTCCAGTGGGTTACTCAAACATTTTTGAGAAATTCATCTTGGTTTATTGATAGTGCCTTGAAGTTATCTGTTTGTATAGTTTTTGTAGTGGGGACTCTAGGTATTGCAATATACAGACGTGACTTATCACAATCTACTCACATCAACATTTAATCACCTTGAGCAAACTGTGGCAAGGCTGAGTATTTCTCAGACACATTTGACTTATCTGTTCACTTTCAGGACCAAGCTGCAGAAATCATTGCTGCAAGGTGTGCTTTGGAACTCTCTTACTGGAAAGAATTCTTCCATCCCTTATTTGTGATTATTGCCAAGCATTTGTGCTAGAGATGTGACTATGTTATAAGAAAGAACCTGCTGACATTTCCAATGATTCCAGGCTAAACGATCTTGGGAATTGCATTACACAGAAATCGTTCCAACAAAAATAAGAAAATTAAAGCTCAGTAAAATTGAACAACTTGCTCAAAACATGGATATGGGACTCAAATCTTGGTCTACTGGCTATGCTACATCATTTTCTTCAAGTCTTCCCCATCTTGTCCCAGCCCCACCTCTGGCCAGGATCTGCCCCATCCTTTCAGCTTCTGCTTCAGTCATCAATGAGTATTCCCCAATTGTGAACTGCGCTTTCATTTAATTTTGTCTTTAGATTCAATTGAAAAATATAAAGATGTAAAGAAGTTGTAAAGTATTTGTAAATACTCATCCATGATTTCATGTCCATTACCACTCTATTAGATTCTTAATATTTCCCTTATTGACTTGTATTATCTCTCCAGACATTAAGGATATATTGGTCTGTGTTTTGGATGAGCCATTATTTTTAATTGTTTATTCTTTAATGTACAGAGGTATTTTTACTGTTGCATAGTTATGTGAATTCATCATTAACTTCATGATTTTTTTTTCCATCAAGTTTTACTTTCACATGCAGCTATCAAATAATTTTTTCTAAAATGTCTACTTGTTGTTTGGGCTTTTATACCGAATTTCTTCATTTTGGTGTATAATATAAAGAAAGGCTCTAAATTGATTTTTTCATTTAAATCAGTTTCTGCAACACTAATAATTAGTACAATCTTTTTTGGTAGGGGAAGATAGTCATGAGGATGCATGCTAGAGAAGCCAAGGCTGTGCGAACCGCTTCTGCACATGAAGGAAAATGCAGAGTCAAGAGAAAATGGCTGAACTTCCAAGGTGTTAAATAAGAACCAAATGAAGTCATATCTTTTGTTTCCCATTTATGCACCTGTAACAAGGGATGAGAGAAATAACAAAGTTGATTACAAGTAGACAGAAAGCATTTTTGATGTGCTGGGCCTATCTAGGTAGTACTGGGTCTCCTAACCAAGATTTAAAGTGATGTAGAAAAAGTTAGTTTTTAATCAAATCTCTGGATAAAACAAGAATTAGATCAGCCTACATTAAATAAAGCTAACTACAAGTGAATATTATATCAACAAAAAAGAGAGAAAGAAAAGAACACTCTTACCCTCCAAATTTGAAAACCTAAACACTAATTATGACAATACAAGTCCAATCCATCTCATCTCAGTAAAACAGGAATTGCAGAACACCTCTAGAAAAATGAGTAAGCATGCCATAGACTGGGAAAATATATTTGCAATCTGACAGAGGACTTGTATCAGAATATATAAGGAACTCTGACAAATACACAATTAAAAGACAAATGACCTAATTTTTAAAATGAGCAAGAGATTTGAACAGACACATTACAAAAGGAGACATGAATGGCCATTAAATGTGTGAAAAATCCCCATTCCCAACACTAGTCATTAGGGAAATGGACATGAAAATCACGACAAGATAACATTTCACACCTACTTGAAAGGCTGTAAAATACAAAAGACAATGCCAAATGCCGGCAGAAATGTGGAGCAACTGGAACTTGTATGTATTACTGGTGAAGATGAAAATGGTAGAACCACTTTGGAGGACTACTGGGAAGTCTCTTCAAAAGTTAAGCATACACTTACCCTGTGAGCTCTTAATCCCCCTAAAAGTCCATTCTACCCAGCTCTCAGCACTCCCATGCTGCTTTCTCTTCTTCCAAATCTCCCATATCTTTATCTTACTATTCTCATCTTTCTTCTATTCCCTCTTCTTCTGTCCCAAATGCCATTTCCCTAATGCATTATAAAGAGAATCGTTTCTTCCACATTCATTCTAGAATGATATAAAATAAGAATGATTTAGGATGAGCTGTGTATATTGCCAAAATAAGAGGGAAACTATTTTGAAAGCTACAAATGTTAGTTATATGCCAAGAGTAACAATAAGAATGGGCCATATACCAATATAAAAAAGACAGTATTTACATTAAAAAATTTTTTTCATGTATAAATAATTCACAGCCTTCAACAATAGAAAGAAAATGACATCATAGTCACTTGAAAAGTTCATTTATTATATACCAATATACACTTTCCATAATAAAAAAAAAGCCTCCCAATACATTGAACCATCTTATAAATGAAATAAGAAAATAAAAATTTTCATCTGTTTATAAATGGGGCTAAATTAACCAGTACAAGATACCATATGTACGTCTGCCCTGCAGTCTATGTGAACTCTAATCCTGAAAATAGCTGTGAGGAGAAATGGTGCTTTATTATTTGGCACTGTAGTATTGCTCTTGAGTATTTATACAATTACACATGTTGATATTTTCAAGTTAGTCATTTCAAATGTAAAGCATTCAAAATATATACAGATTTTTACACTTTTTCAATTTTTTGGATTAATCTTTGATATTTACATTTAAATACATTCAGGTTAGACTTTTTTTTTTTTTTTTTTTTTTTAACACTCAGAAGGTACCTTTTTCCACTTTCGATTTTGATACACTCCTTGGGTGAATGAAAATGGAAATATATCTTAAAAATGCTATTTGGCAAATTTTTTTCCAGTAATAGTAAGTCAGAAGTTATGATAGTTTCTAGTAATGCTCAATGTCCTTAATAAAGTGCACCATTTTGCAGTATTCTGCCTCTAGAAAATAATACATAAAACAAATATATATTTACTTAAGGCACATTCCAGAAAAAGCTATTGAAATGTGATTTAATATTATCATACTTATATGCTACTTGTATTTCATACTTGGCTACACTAAAATATAAAATATACCACAAATATGCTTGCTACTGATTTAGGGGGGAAAAAAAAAAAGAAATTCTAGGCAGTGAGTACTAATTTTTAAATCCATTTCAGGTAACTATGTTGTAGAAGTGAGCAAGAATAATAGTTTGCATCTTTTTGTAGTGTTAGCACTTTTATTTTTAGAGAGAACCACTCAACGTTGTATTAAATGGCAAGTGAACGTCAGCAAACACCTGTGCAAGCGAAATGAACTAAAATCCTATTTTAAACATGCTAAATTAAAGACGCAACCTTAGTAGTGGTAATTATTTGCAAGTAGGGACCTTATTTTCTTGTAGATAATTATATTCAATATTGTAAACATTGAAGAAGAGCATTACTGAACTACATATAACTTAGGCTTCAAATTTAAGATATCCCCAAGAGACAGATACATACAAATGGATTTCTGAGCCAGTCAAGGTAATTCCCTGCCCCCACCCCCAGGAATATAAATGTTTGACCGTGAAGGAGAGAAAACTACACACGTAAAAAATAAAAATCAAATGTACCATACATTAAAATTCTGATGACTACAGAATAAGGTTATATACAGAAACAAATAAGCAATCACAGTTTCCTGCACTGAATGTTTATCAAATAAAAATGTATCAAACAATACTGGGTAGTGTAGCGCCACATGAACTGTGGTCTTCTAAAAATTCTGGATGAGAATGGAAGACGAGAGGGAGAGCATTGTTCAATGACCAAAGTACGAGAGGATTGGGAATCACATGGGTAAGCAAATGCTTCCCGAATAGGCAGGTCAGCGGTAAGCATTATTTTTGCTGTTCCTCTATAATTTAAATCAAGCCCCTCTCTATGTTTGGTAAGATGTCTTAACACTTACAAAAGATCTACTGAATGAAGAATCCACTAATTTGATGCCACAAACAGGATGGGCAAAATATTCCTTGTGTTGACAGTAAGATGTTCTAGCCTGGTGTCTGATCATTCAGGTACCTCACAGGGACAGTTCAGAAGATAATGCCTTTTGCCTCTGTTACTAAATAGACGCAGAGTATTTGGTGCAAGACTGAGGGAAGGCATTGAGTGGTGATAGCTTTGCCACCAGGGCATTTTTGTTTGATGTTCCGAGAATACAGGAATTTGGTATTTTGGTGGGAGGGGGCGAGGAGGTGGGAAGAGGATATTATCTGATGACCATTACGTGCAGCTCCTCTTATTCTGCTGGTGCAGCAGCAAAAATACACCATCTCACACTGCTCTAGTAAAACCTGGGTAGAAATGGACTCCACAGATTTTTAAATACATAAACAGCCATTCACGACAAAAAAAAAAAAAAAATGATTTTCCTCTTCTGCAGGTGGCTGGTGATGTTGCTGGTAAACATCTTTGGAATCTTCCTGTTATTTCCTATGAATAACATTCCAATCAAGATAACTCAAATATCTTTGGGAGCATAATTCGCAACCATTTCCACTGGGAAAAGAAAGTATGTTTTCCTTGGGTTAGTGATGCTTGGAATTTGGGGGATTGTAAACCCAGTCCAGTATAATGAGTGCCATGCTTCCAATCATGAAGATGATTCCAACCACGAGGAAAATCAAAGCCTGTAAGTCAGAGAGAACTTGTTAGGGAACATGGGAACTATACTCACTCGGTACAGTTTGCTTTTACAAGTTGTTTACTTAAGGCAGCAATCTGATTTGCATACAGAACTATACCGTTCTTTCAGCTCAGATGTCTATGCCCAGCTGTTCAATCAAATTAGAACCCTAGCTGGGGAAAGAGGGTGAATACAATACTAGAGAGATTTAACCCAAACATTCAAAATAGAAAAATGGTTAATTGATTTGGTACATCACAATGATGAATATCCCATAATCATTACAAATCAGGTAACAGAAAAAGATTTAATGACCTAGGGAGTGCTCACAATCTTTTAGGTGAAAAGGGGCAGGTTATAAAAGAGTAGTAGGTATGATATGATTAAATTTTGTAAAACAAATGAAAACAAAAGCCTAAGGTAATGCATGTTGCATATTCTTTGAAAAAAACCCCAAAGTGTATGTGTGTTTGAAATTACATATATACGTACCCATGTACATATAATATACATGGAATTATAGACACACATAAATATTTCATAATTTTAACACTAGAAGGGGTCTTATATATTACTACACAGATCAACCTCCTAATTCTACATATAGGAAGCAGCAGCTGAAGTTTTTTTTTTCTTCATTAGAAAGAATCCAGGAGATAGTTTTACTCACTTTTACATCTGGGCAAACTGACAAAGACAAGTATTTGGCCAAGACCACACTGCTGGAAAAGTCCAAGTAGAATGGGCTGCACAGAGTGGAAGTTTGGGGGCCGGGGATGGGAGGATTTTTCTGAAACCAAACTGTCCTCAAGTCCCAGAACAATCCCACGAGGAGAATGACTCCCAGGCAAAATTCAGGGTCACTCAGTCAGAGGCACCTTTCCAACCTTAATATAAGACTTGATTAAGGAGCAGTTGATAATATTTAATCTGGGAAAAACAATTATTTCTAGTATAAGTTTCTGTAATACTATTATGGAAAAGAAATACACACTCTTTAGGTTAATAAGACTATAAATTATACCTAAAGAGATCAATCAAAAAAATGAATGGTTGTGTTCTGGATCTTGGTCCACACCAGGGGACAAAAAGGTACTAAGGACGGGGAACAAAAGCAACACTTTTTCTTTTGGCCTTACAAACCTAAAGAATAGGAACAAAATGTTTAAATAACTTCCTAACACTCCTAGGGACCCTAGTTCCTTCCGGCATAATTTCCCTCAGAGAATACAGCAACAGCTTGGTGGTGGACACGCGCCTGTGCGCAGAATCCATTAGCGTTTGACAGGTGGGAGGGACTCAACACAGGATATATAACACTTGAAGAGAAAAAAATCCTGGAATTCTCTGAGTGGCAGAAATCCACTCCCTCTTTCTCTCCACTGGAGAGTTCCAGCCCATCTCTGAATTTTAGTTCTTGTTTGTCAATTCATTTTTTTTGAACCACATGCATCTCCTGGTTTTCTCTATGTAGTCTGAGAGCAGCTTATAATGGGAGAAATGGCAAACCTTACTTACCCCGACTTTTTGGGGTGACCTAAGAGATTCTTTCTTGACAAGTTTAAGATAAAAAACTGCTGGAAGAATGAAAATCAGCATAGTGGCAGAAGACGCCCCTGAGGAGAGACACGGGACAGGACATAGTCTTACTCAGCAGGTCTGAATCAGCAAGGCAGAGACCCAGGGGCGTACACTTGAAAGTAACCAAACCTAAGCCTTCCGTAATCTTAGCACGATAGGTACTATAAGCTTGTGGATGCTCATTGAAAGAAGATATGTTTATAAACACAATTTAAATGTACCTTACATAGTAGCTGCATACTAACTATACATAACATGTACTAAAAAACAAAAAGACTGAATGTTACAAATTTATAGGAAATTAGTAATGTAAATACATCTATGAACCCATCACACCCCCTTCCTATTTACTTCTAACTTTTCCAAATGCTTGCACCGGAGTTTTTAAAGTTTTACATTGTATTTCAAGTCTGACTGAATCCTGAAATCAGCAGAATGAAAAATTAAATATATTAACAGGTCACTCAGTTAAGAGAAATAATACACTTTACAAAGTCAACCTCCTCTTTCTCCAAAGACATCCTTTTAATGTTCAGCTGATACTCACAGACCTCAGAGGGCATCCTGTAGGTAAAATCTAACTTCCTTCCTCTTTTTCTGATGCAGAGTTAATACCTAAGTTCAAATCCTGGGTCCACTCCAAGTATCATGACTTGACTATTGTGGAGCTCAGTTTCCTGGTCTGCCGGAAAAGGCAGCTAGGCTACATGACCTAGAGGTAGGTTTTAACTAACGTTTTCTGATCCTGTGAATAACTTCCAGTGTCACTGGGAGGGAGGGAAAGTGACCAACTGGAGCCCAGCTGGGCTACTAGGAATTCTGTGAGCCTGTGACGGATGGGGATCCTTGACCTTCCATCACTGGCTCCCTGTCCTCTGTTAATGGAGGTAGCACTTGAGTTGACAAAATAAAAGCCTTTCTGAAACTTACCTATGAATCCAAAGATGTATTTTATAGTTGGCACAAGGATGACCAAAACATTATTAAGTGCAATGAGTATGGCTGCAATCAGGAAATGTCTTATCCAGCTGAAGGGTCTTTTGGGAAATAACAGTGTGATCACTGATGAACGAATCTGCAACAGGAAGTTTAAAGGCAAGGTCACGGCTTTGCTTTTGACTCTATCTACTATTTCAAATATCCTCGTCCCTCTCAAACATTCTTGGTTTTCCTTTTTCTCCCAGAAAAGATCTTGATGCTGGTTCTTTTATTTTTTTTTAATTTTAAAAATTGTGATGAAGTACAAATAACATAAAATCTACCATCTTAACCATTTTCAAGTGAACAATTCAATGGTATTAAATATATTCATATTGTTGTGCAAGCTTGATGCTGATTTTCAATGTTTGGGAGAGGGTCACTTTTCCCTCAGGGGATATATCTTGTGCTCACTTTCTTTGCTTTCAGAATGTTTTCTTAAAAATAGTCTCAGTCAGAAAGAGATAAAAGGCTAGATAAGATGCATAAATCAGAGATGCAGGAAAAACCCTTGTTGATTTTTAATCATGTCTTATCAGACTGGATTCATTGTGAAGGGCAAGCATTGAATTTACTGGCATGTGATCGTGAACAGAATTTTTACAAAACTCAGTGTTTCTTAATTTCACATTTTATTTAGCATTTTTTGCCCCCTGATTTTTTCTTAAATGTAATACTTTTTGTATTTACTCCTTTCTCCTTTTTCCCCCTTTACCTCCCGCCAATTACAGATTATAGATGCCCAAAAGGCAAGGACCAAAACCTAATGATGCTAACGCTCCTCTGAGTTTCTACCTTAGTGTCTTGCACACAGCAGGCACTCAATAAATGCTGAATTAAATTGAACAGAATGAATCTTTTCCCTTCCTTCAGGATCCCTGACAGATTTCAGCCCTATTTCAGCAGCTGAAAAGAGCAGGTGAAGGGTCAAGTAAGGCGCCGGTTGTAGCCGCCGCTCAAGTTACTCTGATGTAACTGGATAAAAAGATCCCTGTGGGTCGAGGGAGGGAGTGCCGTTTATGGTTGAAGAGCTTAACAAAGTTGGAAATATCCTTATCTTTGAAATCTTTTAGAGGACACTTTTTTGACTCAGTGGAATTAGTTGATTGGCTTTGCAAGCAGTGAGCACTTTAGTTAAGCTAGGATTTCCCGTTTTGAGAAATGCCGAGATTGGGAGTGATTTTTTTTCCCTTAAAACTTTGCCTCTGAAGTCTTTTAATGGTATAGAGGTGGGAATTCTTTTAAAAGAGAGAAAATGTAAACTATATTTTGAAACACACGTATGAATGACAAATGCTTTGAGCTGAATGGCTTGCTGTGTCTAACGTGACATTCCTTTCACACCACTCTGTCAAAAATTAAAGCCATCTGTTTAGTTTTAAAAGGCAAGTTCACTTCCAGAATGGCAAAGCCAGCTAGTCTCTGGAAACGACTAAAGAGTGAGTTTGTAACGGATTTTAAAAGTTGGATGAGCGAAAATTATGAAACTCACTCTGAAAAGTAGACTGAGCAAAGCAAACAGTTTGATTTTGTTTTCCTCAGCATCCTAGAAATTATGACCTACAATTAGTGTTCGTTCAACATTGTCCGAGCTTAAAATAAGCTTTCTAAATACACACACACACACACACACACACACATATATATATATATATACAACTCAATCACTATGCTGTACACCAGAAACTAACACAACATTGTAAATCAAAAAATAAACATAAAAAATAAGCTTTCTATGGTACACACATAGGGTTTAAGGGTTTATTTGTCTGAGAATGACAAACTTATAGCCTAAGCAAGCAGAATGCAGGTTATTTTCGGGCAGAGGTCACACGTATATGCTTTTTAGTCCTTTGTTGAAATAATGTGTTTAACTGAGTAAGCTGAGTTAGAGGCAATCCTATATGTATGGGGTCTTGGAATGTAAATAAATGCAGTTTTCTCAGGTCTCAAGGCTCCCAGAAGGACTAAGATTTGGTCTAATGATGTAATAGTATGGAAAGTTTGTGGAATAATGGCTGAAATAAATGGTGAAAGTTTGCTCTTCATAGTCAGTAGGGAATAAGGAAATCCCAAACAGAGCTGAAGGCATGTAGGGTTGCCAGTGCACGTCTTAGATGGGCAATGGGGCAAACAGGGAGATAGAGGCTGCCGGCCGTGCTAGGTGGAGGAAAAGAGTAGAAGGAAGCTTGCTAGTCATTCCAGGTTAAAATGCAGCCTTGAGGGTGCGCCTGGCGTCACGGGTCCCGGCAGCTCCCCTTGGCTGTGTCAGGACACAGGCGACTCCGGCTTATTATCCACAAAGCCGTGCCGGCTGCTCCACTTAGGGGCCTTTGCTCCACCGACACAAACTGACAAGAACCTGCAAGTGTGGGTCAGATGCCTTATGTGGGGACATCCCCAGCACCCTCCACAGCCTCTAACCCCGGAACAGTTCCAGAAGAGCTCCCCGCAGCTCTCGAGAAAACACCTGTTGTTTCCAGAGACAGCGTTCCGAACAGGAGCCTGTTCAGGAGATGCTGTGTTCTGATGTAGGGCCCCATGTGAAAGTCGGAAATGTGGAGGCTGCGTAGAAAGTGGAAGCCTTGTTAGTTCTGAACTCAATCAATCAATCACTCAGTCAATTCTATTGCTTTGAAGTGAATCACAGCCTCACTTTGCAGGACTGCTTAGGACAGGGGCTTTGGAAATGCCTGGACCACACTGGCATCAGTGTTCTAGTCCAGTTCACAGCGACACCTGCCATCTTTCTATGACTATATCTACATATGCCTCAAAACGGGAGGTCTAAAGGCAACGTAAGAGCAAGGAATGGTTTTACTATAATCAAATGAAATAGAAGAAGCTAGAGACTCTGAGATATGATCTCTCTCTCTTTTTTTTAAGGTGCGGTGGGTAGAATTTGAGTCTATGTGTTCTCAATAAACCCATTAGGGTTATCGGGTTTTCTATTTTTCATGGTAGTAAGTGCATTTTCTGCTCAAAGAGAAGCACAAGCTGAAAATGGCATGATTAGTCCCCAGGAAGGAGGTGCAGTCCCATAATAGACACCCCCAGCCCCATGGCTCCTCCCTCCCGCTTCTAAGAAAGAGAAAACAATGTTGGATGGCTAGTGAGAAAGCCAGCATCTTAATTCACTTTATTTATGTGCTCAAGAAACACTTCAAGCATTTATTCTGTGCCTTTTACTAACAGGGAAAAAGCTAACCTGACTCGGGGGGGAAAAAAAAGACAATGCATAGAGAAATGAAAAGGGAATCCAGCCAACCGCCACCACCGACAACAAAACTCTTGTCATCTCTTCTTGGGCTCCTAAGAAAAAGAACCAACTTTGTAGTTGAATAAAGGAGAATACAAAAAAATATCTAAAACGGATAGATTTTAATCCAGATTGGGTTTTATTTGTTTCATTATTTGTATGTGGGGCTATCAAGGCAAAGCAAATAAATGTATTGGTCAAGAGTTTCTTAACTCAAAGAAACTTACCAGGAGAACCATGCTGTTTGACTCAGTGTTTGACACATGGAAAATCTTGGCTCCAAATTGTCAGAAACAAACAAATACACCCTTAACAACTTCTGTCGTTGTTGGGGAGAAGGGTCTGAATGTAGCCTTGTCGCAATTGACTGGGACAGAGAGACTGGATCCACCTTTATATCATCCATAACCTCCAAGGAGGCTTCGTTCATGAAGCCAAGAACCCCACCTGAACTGATGTTCATGGCGAATGTCAGCCAGGAGAAGAGTCTACGCTTTTGCTGGAAAAGGCAGTTTATACAATCACAAGAAAGGGCGAGATTCATTTGGAGACCATTTTTCTTAGCAAACACTGTTGAGCTCACCCTTAACATCCAGGGGAAGATTTGGACAATATACAAAGCCTCTCAATGTAACGTAAGGGTGAAACAGAAGTACGTGCAAAAAGTTTCATAAACGCTAATGTGGAGTAAAAATCCTTAACAAAGGACAGCAGTTGTTTTCCTGAAATCTGGTTCTAATGGTCAGTTTTGGTTTTAATGGGCATCTGATGGGAAATGTTTCCAAACTACTATGGGAGATACACCTAGTGGGAAATGTGTTGCCATTCCTGATAGTCAGATTCATGCCAGTGCCTTATCTGTTACCATGGGGAAGAATTTCTATGGGAGATCTGGATTGTTAATGTCAAGGTGGAGCGGTCATCACTAAATGAAAGGCTGACTTTCGCTGCCCATTATCAGGACTGCAGCCGTCAGTATCATGCTGTGAGCAACGCATCAGTTCAACTGTTAGCAACTAGCTGTGGAACCACAACCAAGTCCTTTAATCTCCTGAGACCATGACTTGCAAGCACTCTATATAGGACTTATGAATAGACCAACACAGAAACGCGTAACAGATTTCTTTCATAAAATGCATTGATTCAGCAATGATGTGACTGCTTACTGTGTCCCAAAATTTCATCAGTAATATCTTTACACACAGAAAGAAAGGCTCCAGATAATCTTTATTTGGCGATGCCGTTTGCTTTGGGAAGTTTACCCTATGGTTCATTTTCTGTCTACAGCTGTCTTCTGCCTTGTACCCACAATGGAGCTGACTTTAGGCTAAAGCTGAGTGCCTGTCATTTGAAATACTTTCAGATATATAAGAGACAAGACATTATTTAAAAGTAAACTCTTAGCCACCATAGTAATAAGGATCTGATTTCATGCACTCATGGAAAAGGAATGTGCCAAAGAATATTTCAGCACACAGGCTGCGTTTAAAGTGACCACAGTGTCATTATAGGAGTAACCTTCATCGGTTTGGCCCTGTATGGAACATTCTGTCCAGGACAGTGCTGGTTACTATGTTGCTGATTTTTCCCCCCTAAAAAGAGTGGTAAATTCAGTGTTTATGAAAGAGAAGTTGGCAGGAAAGTGCAGGCTTGTGTTTATCCATAGGTGGTGGTTTTAACGCATGCAGCCCAGGTCTCCATGATCAGCCCTGCTCTGTGATCCCAGAACAACTGACCCCAACAGCAAATGTCATGAAGGGACTGTGTCCCAGCACGAGTCTGCCAAAGGGTGTGTGTCAGTCTTGGGGGCAGTAGAAGAGACATATGATGGATAATATGACCACTTTTCAAGAAATTTTGTTCAAGGATGTAATTTACTTAACATGTCTCATTAGCGTTCAAGGAATCGTTAAGGTGAGTTTTGGATGTTAAGGCAACTTTTGGATGTGAAGGCAGCACAACAAACTGGGATTAGGGGGTGGGGGATGAAATACGTTCAGAACGGTGGCAAAAATGCAATAGAATTTGAAAGATAATGTGGTTTTGGCTTTCAAATTAAGCTATATAAACTCCTACTCATTTCTACTACTCCACAAGATAGGAACTCAAGATCTGCTTTTTTGAATTTGAGTTTAAAAATAAATTTCAATCTCAATAAAGCTGTAAAACAAAATAAATATGTGGAAATTATTTTTTTTCCCTCTACATTGAAAAAGTACTTAACATTTGAAGAGACTTGCTCTATCCAAATATTAAATGGTCAATTTTAAGTGGGTCCAAAATGCTATATGAAAATAATAATGTTCTTGGACATTGCAATTGCAAACTCACATTACAACTGAGTCAACAGCAAGTCAGAACATTTGTACTGATTGACCCTAATCTACGGGGGATTCTTTTACCAGAGGTTCGTGTACTTACGGGGAACAGGACTATGGGCACCGTTAGTGTTACTGCCACGAGGACTGCCAGGCGTACCATGAGGAGAGGGGTGTCAAATGTGTACACCTTGCTGTAACCATGAAGCAACTCATCTTCAACTTCTCCTGCAAAGAGGAAGAAGGAAATGAGTCCACCTGGTGCGGCCACATCGGCACTGCTTACTTAGCACAATGTTTTGCAAAAGAGACAGAGTTGAGCAGAAAGAACCCAGGTCTGGGAATCCAGACACCTCTGTTGTTATCCTGTCTCTTAGCTTATTAGCTGTGTGACCTTTGCTCAAATGAACAAAGGGGTCCTGAGGCTTTTAAAGGTGCAGGAGCTGATATAAAATTGCTAAGGCTCTTCTCTAATCATTTGCATTGTGATGTCTCTCTCTGCTTTGCTGAAGCATCACAAAATAGAGGACAGGCTGAGGTCCTCTGGTGGAGAGGGATGAAAGGGCTAAACCCCTCCATCCTGTTCCTCACATCTTGCCACCCCCCCCTCCACCTCCACCTGCCCAGTGAGCTCTGACGCAGCTTCTCCAAACCCAATATGGAAACCCTAGGACAAATGATCTCTAATGTTTTTTTCAAGCTCAACAAATCATGACTCCATCATGACACTGATAGACATACCTTTGGGCTTTTTCCAAGTTTTTGTTTGCCTTATGAGACTCATTACATTAAGTAACAATGCAAGGATGAATTGGTCTGATTTCTATAGTGTCTCCCTATGAATATTGCTCTAAGATTAAGATGCTGCCCTCCTGGAAAACACATTCATTCAGAATTCTGGACACAAACGACAAGGAATCAGATGTACGTTAATTTTCCCACTCAAAATCAGACAAAGAGAGGTAAAAATGCCTTCAATGCCATTGACCTGACTTTCGTTAATTCACAACCAGAAAAGAGTTAATGCCCAGTCTAAAGCAGTGCTTGGTTAATAGCCAAATATTAGTCCAAACCCCCCCCCCCCAAAAAAAACAAAACCCGAAGCAAATGATGGCGCCACCAATCTCTTCCTTCCCAACTTGTCTTGCAATCAATTTAATTTTACCAAGTCAGTCAGAAAAAAAAAAGGCAAAAACTTAGAGAGGTGTATTTTAAAAATATATTTATGTTGATAAACATTGATTAGGGTGAACATATGCTACCAAGTCAATGTTTGATTCCCTGAAAATTGTCTATAGGACCATCTCTATGGAAAAGAACAACCCTGCTCCTTTTGTGTCCTGTTAAGGTGCCACACAGGCATAATCTAACGTGGCCTTCGTCACTTTATTTTTTGAATATATCCCCAGATCAAAGGGAATTCCATCATGTCCTTCTCTTTTCTTAAGACACCATCCACTGTAACAGAATAGAATGAGATAAACCAGAAAATCTGTCTGATATTCCAAGCCCCCAGATTTGACTTGACTGATAAACAAGAAGCAGACCCCAAATCAAGAATTTGTACTTTTTCTGACATTTGCTTGTTATTTGCTAGTTAGTTATTCTGCCGAAAGAGCTTTATAACATTGCGATTCAGTTCACTCTCATCACGTCTAGCTTTGGATAGCCTGGGAAGTCAAGCCGAAGAAATGTCATCTGTCCCTTAAGGAAAAGAATTAAAATTGAGGGATGTTTTTTATAAAATACGTGTGAATTCACAAATGATTGTAACCTGTCAGCCTGATTCAGGTTCCATATTCTTAGGTCAAATGACAAGGCTAAAATAGCATGTGAATTGAGATGTGTATCCATAGATCATGCTCCATGTAGAGAGTTATTAAAAGAAGTATACCTACCCCAGGAGGAGTGGGTATAGCTAAGTGGTAGAGCACATGCTTGGCATGCACAAGGTCCTGGGTTCAATCCCCAGTACTTCCATTTAAAAAAAAAAAATATATATATATATATATGTGTGTGTGTGTGTGTGTGTGTATAAATAAACCTAATTACCTTTATCCCCCCCCCAAAAATAAATAAATAAAACAAGTATTCCAACTAGGACTTTCATAAAGAGAATGACTTTGGTAGAGTGACCTACCGTAAAAGGTTAGGTACCCAAAGAGGGCAGCAAGCAGGTACATGATGAGCATCCCTGTGATAGAAACATTTGACACTGTTTGCATCTTCCTCCGGGACCGACTGAAAAGGAAAAGAACACTGAGCTTTGGGTTTTATTTTTTTTTAACTTAGGAAAATATCACTTTTTACAACTAAAATTTTAAAAAAATCACTTTTTACAATTAAAATTTACAATTAAATTTAAAATTAATAAAAGAATGTATGTCTCTGTAGCTCATTATATATTATACATACATATATATATATGTATATATATATATTTCTAGTGCAGAAACATAGCTTATTTAAATTTGCCTTAGGGAACAATGGAAGATCTGTTTCCATTTTCCTTAAACACTACTCCTTCAGTCTTAGAAATGACTATCTCCCTAGAAGAGGATCAGTTAATTTTGTGGTGATAAGTATGCTTGTCTCTTGAGTATTTAAGAACGCAATTAACACAAATATCAAACTGGCTCCTAATGTAGAATGCCTCCACATTTCATTGTGAGATAGGTTTGAGGACAAAACCCCACTAGAATCAGCAAAGCACTATTTCCAGGAGTTCAGGCACCCCAAAAGCCTGCTGCTGTCATCTGGACAGCTTCTGGAAACCATTCCAGAGGCCCCTAGCTGCTTAAAGTCTGTCATCAGGCCTCTAGAAAAACTGCTATCACTTCTTCATCTCTTGGCTAAGATCAAGTGTAGAGTAACTGCTCCATGCGATTTTTCCAATTAAAGACATCAAAAATCATTGAAAATGTTCCAAAAGGTTTTAAAGAGCTAAATCAGAAGATATGGGGCAAGTTACTGCTACTTAGTGAGAACGAAGACTGAGGTCATTGATGTCTAGGTAAAGAAGATGAGAATTATCATCTGATACCCTCTCCTAAGGGTAAAGGAGGAAGCTGCTGTGGAGGGCTCAGACCCACTCATCTCCAAGTAGCTGTCAATGGCAAAAAAGAATTAAGGAATCATAGACTATCAGCTGGAAGAAACAAGATCGTCTAGCCAGTGTCTCCATTATACAGATCAGACAATGAAGGCCAGATAGTGGCCCATCCTTGCGATGGAATGTCTTCTAGGCAAGGGTGAGGGACTGACAACAAGTGAGAGCAGTGACCTACCAAGGCCACCCTAATCATAATTTTTGCTCTTCATGGGTGTGGGTCATTTCCAGTTGAGGTGCCATCACTTTTTCCCACCAATATCCAAAATCAAATTCCCCACGCTGCCCAAATCCTTACGGACACTGGCTCCTCCCTGCCCTGTCCTAAACCCCTCCCTAGATCATTAGGGTGGAGGAATAGGAGAAAAGGAAGCAGGGAAGGTAGTGGAGTCAGGGGGTAGATTCACACTTTTGTGGTTCAAGCTCATTACTGATGAGTGATTGTAGCAAAAACTTTCTGTGAGGAGAAAGCTGTAAACTCTGCTTCTGCATAGAACACCTTTGAACATACAAGCACATTTTCAAAGCAAATGAGAATGCTAAAATGATGGCCGCCTTACTCTTTAAGTTCACTGTAGATGGGAAGGACCTCAGGGTGACACACAAAGGCAAATGCTAGGATGGGAATTGCATAGGCCGTCTGAAAGACAAAGACAACATCGCATGTTTAACATCCCAACACAGATGGCAACCCCAGACCCTCCCAGCTTATGAGATAAAAACTCAGAGGCCACGTTGCTGGGCTCTTAGAGGCCTCGGCCTCCCACTCACCCGGGAGTTGAATACAAAGTATCTGGGCTGACACTTATCACCGTGAGCTTCATACTCTACTCCACTGCCATGCACAGAGCCCTTGGCCTGGTTCTCGTCCAGCCCGGCAGGATTCCGGTGGGTGTAATCCATCATGAAGTTCACACCGCGACTCTCAGAGTTGTTGGGTAACGTTACCACGTGCATCGGAAGGCTGTTGTTGAATGTCAGATTTCCAGCGTTGTGATCCAGGACAGGCAGAGGGCAGGGTATTTGGAATTTCTTGTAAATCACCTAGACCCAGTCATTCACAACAATGACAAGTCAGCCTTTCGAGGAAAACAATGAAACAAAACTCCATCTGTGTGGCTGAGGGGGTAGAGGTGAGGGAGCTCTGCTGCGGATTCATTTTAGATGAATGGACAAGGGAGACGCCCTCTACCTCTGTTCTAAGCAAAGAGTTGGAACTATGGTTGACACCCCCATCCCTGAGAGTCAACAAGACTATTTTGCATGAACCTGTCCCAACCTTCATGCAAACTCTTCCATGAGAAAGAGGGTCACTTTCTTGCTCCATTTCACATATTTCATTTCTGCAAATTAATGGAAATACGGGTCATCAGACATTACCCCCTTGTTCTTTGCTTCTTTGGGGAAGTGCTGTATAAATGCTGGCCTTCATGATATTAGAAGAAATTCCCCCTTTTGGAGGGGAGTGGGATTGGGGTGACAAGAAGGATTTCTTTCTTTAATTCCACTTTCTTTAAGGTCACCCTCCCTTCCTGGGTAGAATGAGTAAGAGAAAATGGCTGGTTCATGTGAAAATGGCTCATTCTACATATAGCCTACTCATTTATCCTCTGAGACCCCTCACTTCGTCTTCCTCCCCCTTTCTAAATCCTGGGTCGTTGTCACATTCCTGCTAGGAGTGTTCCTTTTGTCCAAATGCACATCCAGTGTGCCTAGAACATACTATTGACAATGGCCTTGACATTCTAACTCAACTACTTTTAAGCTCATCACTGTTCCTTTCTCATTCCAAATTAGCATACAAGAGAATTGCTTGTGATGCAAGAACTATTTCATGCTGAACAAAACGGAGGACGCCAAATCAGGCACCACAACCATCACAGGCCCACCAAGCTCCAAGGATCGTGTCAAAAATCACTTACCACACTGACAAAAAACACCATGCAGGTGAGAGAAAATCCACTGGTATAACCAAGGTAACCTAGGAGTTAGCAGAGAGATTCTGCAAGGTGAGTATGGCATCTCCAGTCAGCTTCCCTATTAGAACAGGAAATGAAAATAAACACTGGAAATGACTTTACCTAAGTTTTTAAGAAGAGAAAGTGGAAGAATGATTCCAACCGACACAAAAATGATGAGGTAGTTGCCATTGAGGTACCATTCTCTAGAAAAGAGAGACAAGAATATTAGGATCAGAAAAGACCAAGTCGAACGAGTCACTTGATGTTACAGAGAGAACAGAAGACATACCCAGTATTTTCTTCAAGTCCCATGAACGCTCTGATTAATTCAGGTAGTTCGTATTTAATGATAAAGAGGTAGCTTGACATGGCTAAAATGGAAAATGTGACAGCTTAGTGGTGTGCACAGCACAGAGGTCACAGGCAAGTTGTGAGAAGTTCAGGCGTTTGGGACACTCATCCTTCTCCGTAACCCCGCGCACGGAAGGAAAAGCCGTCTGCTGTGTATTCTGTCCTGCTTCCAAAAGTGCTTCTCATAAACAGACATTCAGCCCTTTGGCTCTTGCCTACGGAGCTTTGTTTACAGTATCAATGCTGATTCTGTGTTAAATCCAGCTCTGAGGTTTTCAGAGAAGCCATAATCGTGAAGCTTTTCCCTCAGTGGTAGTAAGTCATCACAGCCTTACTGAGTGCGCCTGTTTTAGTATCGATAACCCGGGCAGGGGTCCAGCCACAAAAGGCGGGGGCCAGAAGAGAGAGGGAGGGATCACAGGCTGAGTTGGGGAGAGTAGATGTCACTCTGGCCCTCCCGGGGTGGACACCAGTCTAGTCCCCTGTAATCCCCCTGAGTGGCACGGAAAGTCTCAGACCATTGATTCTCTATAAACTGCATCCTACTGGATTGATTTAAAAACAAAAACAAACAAACAAATAAAAAAACAAGGTGATGGGGAGGATATAGCTCAGTGGTAGGGTGTGTGTTAAGCAAGCACAAGGTTCTGGGTTCAATCCCCAGCCCCTCCATTAAAAGAAATAAAAATAACCTAATCACCACCCCTCCCCAAATGATGGCAAAAATTAAAAATTTTTAAAATACACGAGGTAATAGCTTCTCCAACCTTTATCAATGAATTTTTTTTCCATATCCTTTACATGATCATGTACTCTTCTCAAAATCTGATTTATAAAATCTGTAAACCTTCTCCCAGGAAAACGTACATGTATACATATGCATAACATACAATTTTGCCTACAGTAAAGTAGGGATTTATGCAACATCCTTTTCACAAGTCCATCCACTCAATGAAGTATAATATTAACTTGTTATTTGACACATGGTCAAAAGACTCAATTAAAGATAAAACTGACAGATTTTACATTGCAAGGTTTAAATGTGTGTCACACCCCTCCGGTGAGTTTTTGCGAACAGACATTTAAAGTAGATAGCTAAGTTGCAACTTGAACTATTAACAGTTTAAAAATACATCCTTAACTTCAAATAAAAGTAATAGTGGCGATCACAGTTCCTCACATTGTTTAGCCCTGCACGTGATCAGCTGAAAAGCCACACGAAACAGCAGGTCGCACCTTACCATCCTCATTCCACAGCTGAGGATATAAAGATTTTGAGAGCTTACATGACACGGCCAAGATCACACAGCTTGAAGACGACAGACCACGTCCAAAATATAAGGTCTCTGATTTCAGGCCAGTGTCTCTTCTCTATTGTGAAATGAAATGATTTTTTTTTTTTTTTACAATATCTGTGATGTATCTTCTGTAAACATCATTTAGTTAATCTTTACAAAGACCTTCGCTAAATCTTACAGAGCGTAAACAGAGGAGGTATCTTTGGGTAACGGGTTCAGTGAGGTACCATTCAATTTTAGAGCTGTTAATTGCTGACTTTCAGTGATGTCACCACTGTTAATGTGTTTGGTCTTTGAAAATTCAGAATGATCCAGACAGGCCTGGGTAATGTCAACATTATTCTGCTAATGTTGAAACATCCGTGGTAAATGTTCGTTTTTCAAGGGATTGAGAAAATTAAATGTTCTAAATGTAGAGTTGCCAAATACAGAAATACAATAATTTCTTTTAGGCCACAATCACCACTAATGGTAAAGAGTAACCCAAGGGGGCGCATTTTCAGGGATGGTGTATGAAATTTCATCTCACTCCCTTAAAGCCACGCTATTTGTGTGTGTGTGTGTGGGGGGGGCTTGATTGAGAGACCATATTATGGTTTATTCCATTATTTAGAAGCATAATAGCAGCTACATTTGGAATAACAGACAATGCTGTTTTCTCTCAGCCTGCTGGGCTCAGGGCTAAATACCTGTATGTCCAGTCAGTTCAGTTGTCCAAGCAAGTATGTTAGATGACCCATGAGGGGACCCTATGAAATGCTTTATATTTTAAATCTTGATAAGGCTGAAAATCTGAAACAAATGTAAAGCAGTCGATCTGGTGGGGAATGAGGGGCTTATATGCTTATGGCCCAATGCCAGTAAAATGAATGAAACAATTCTGGTGTTACTGCCAAAATCAACCCAGAATTGCACTCTGACTATATAAAAATATGAAAGACACAAATACAAATCATTAAGATATGGCTGGATCTTGTTTATCTGCTTACCAACTATCCATCGTCAGGAGCAGGTCTAGTTGGATAAAGGGGATTAAAGGAATTGCTGCATTCCAGAAACCCTAGATAATTTCAATGATTTTATTAATTAAAACGAATGACTTCCTTGCAAGATCTCCGTGCAAGCTTATTTATTGCAGCATTGTTTACAATTGTAAAAAACAACCCAAAACTGTTCATCACGGGAGTCAGTAAACCAATTATGGTGCATTCGTGCAATGGAAAACTCAAAAGTCATTAAAAAGAGTAATATGCAAATACAGTCAAGGCATATTGTTAAATAAAAAAAGCAAGCTGCAAATCAGTATTACAAGATGATTCAATTTTAGCAGTAACAAGATATTTGTTAAATTTGACACAGAGGAAAATCTGGAGTGGTTATTTCTAAGGATGACTCACTTAAACATTTATTTGCAATTTATGTTTATGTAATGCTTTATTTTTCCACAATTAAAATAAATTTGTCTTATAATTGTAAAAACGCCCATTTAAAAACCATTGGGAGAGCTCCAGAGACATGGATATGGAATCCAAGAACTAGGCACAGAGAGGAAGCATGAACCCTTATAACCATGACCTTGTGAGGATGAAATATTACTTTCCTTTGCATAGATGGAAAAATTGCACTTAGATGTGTAAAGTGATTTGCCTAAGGTCACAAATAGTGACAGAAACAAACTCAATTTTGGGTACATCAGGCTCCAAAAGTCTATTCTTGACCCGAGGGTTTTAAAATATCTTTAAAAAAAAATAGTAACATACAAACAAGGCCACGGGAGCCCAGAGGATGTGGTACCCAGTAGCCTAAAGAAACGATGGAACATGGGAGCATAGAGGGAGAGCTGGAGAATGTGTGTTACGGGGCAGGGATGGAGGACTGTGAAAGTAGGGGAACTGAATGTAGCTTGTTATGGTGAGATACAGGACACATGGGGAATAGCCAGGGAGAGAGATGGAAGCTGGTAGAAAAGATATCGGAAAGGCAGGCAAAGGAAAGATGACGAAGACCCTTATCTGTCAGACTAAAGAGCTTAAATTTTATCTTGAAAATAATCAGGGCGTGCTGACGAATTTTATGCGTGGGAGAAGCAAGAGTAGATATGAATTTGAGAAAGTTATTTTGGAGGGTGAATTAGAGATGGAAGAGGGGGAAACTCAAGACAGGGAGACCAGTTAGATGGCTACTGCAACCGTCTGAGCAGAAACAGCAACCACCTGAGCCATGCTGGTGAGAACAGAAGGAGAGGAGAGACTCAAGAGACAAGTTAGAGAAAGAATGATTCGAGCTGGTACTTGATTGGATGGTCAGGGTCAGGGAGAGAGGGAAGAGTTCAGGCTGACATCCAGATTTCCAGCTTAAGAAACTGGATGCTGCTGGTATTGTTCATCGAGAGATGAAAGAACAGAAGTGTAGAATAACACATCTGGGAAGTGGGCAGGAGGTAAGGAAGTCAGTGCCACTATGGGATGATACAGTCTGGGTCATGAGAGAGGATACAGCCCGGCAGCCTGTAGGATGTCTGAAATTTGGGTCAAGATGCCTTTTGAGAGTCAAAAACATGACAGGACCAGTGAAGCTGGTGGGCAAACATATCACCTGGAACACTATTAAAAATATGTACTTCTAGGCTTCTCTCTGGAAAGGATCATTCAGTAGGAATTAATTATAAGAATCTGGAGAACCGAGAAATCTATGGTTTACAGTGCTTCTGATGTCTGGCCAGAGTTTTGCCTTAGCACGACTTTTAGGGACTCTCTCCAATGAGCAGACTCTATGCAGGCTGTGTCTCAAGGGAAATGGACATTTTTTATCATGAAAAATGTGAAATAGACTCAGTCATAACTGTGAAACATCTACTGTTTAGGCAAGGACAGATGTAAGTGCTAATGCTTTAATTTTTTAAAGTAATAATTAAAGACATTTGAAATCAAGAAAGGTTTTATTCTACATTTTAATTCCAGAACTCATTTGGCAGAGTTTCATATAGTATTGCATTTCTTAGATATTGCTCTTTTTAAGTAAAGAGGGACAGAAAATCTATTTAAGAAACCTTACTTTTTAAATTTAAGAACTAAAAAGCAGCTATTTTTTTTTTTTTTTGTATTTTAAGTGCTTGTTCATTGCCATCGAGTTTTCTTATTTCTTGAACACCCTTCAGAAAGTGTAACTGGTCTGTTGAAAGCTATCTCCCCTTACCTCCAATATTCTGCATTGTAATGGAAATAAAAGCTCCAATTTTCCCAGGCCATCCAAATGCCTTTTCACCTAGTTTTTCATAAATTAAAGATCCTATAATCAAAGATTAAAAGAACTTTGTTAGAAAGATTGGGTTAATGACTTAAATATCTTTATAATATAATTCTACCCTGGAGCCTCCTCACACATGTAAATAAACACCATGGGAAATTATAAACCCCAGATACACAATCTCAAAAGCCAATGCAAAATATGGTCAATGTTCCCCAAACAAGAAGCCAGAACTGTTACTTCTGTCATCCATCAAAAGTCCTTTTCTCTGTATGGCTTGAACCTGAGCGGGCTGACTTTAACTTCTCTCACTTGCCCAGTTAACTGAAAATACGGAGAGACCATGCCATTGGGGTCAGAAGAAAATGAAATGGGAAATTGACTAAACTCATCCTATAGTTATAGAGTTATAGACTGAAATAAACCTTTTATTGAGAATCAAAACGTAATTTCTTGGGTCTATACAGTAGCATACCTCCTTCCTTGGCGGTCTTTAATAAAAGATGAACGGAGTAGAGTGATAGGATTGCCACAGCAAGCAGCAAGATTCTGTGAAGGAAGAGAGAGGAGGAAATAACACTTCTACAAAATATAAGACTTACTGATGTGAGATGTTACAATGCATTATTACACTGGCCTTTTAAACTGTTAACTTTCTAGGAGTATGTAGATTTGGGGAAAGCTGAAAAATTCCCTTCAGAACTCCATAAATGTCCGTTCACGTCACAGAACTGGAATGTGCTTTATTTGATGTGCAAAATGTACTACCTGAATTCCCCAACCTAGCTTTTTTTTTTTTTTTTCAGTGTTACCCAGTAGTAGAATCTGGTTGATAACTTAGATGCTAAATATATAGCAAAATTAGCAAATACTATATGTACTTACTCAGCATGTGGGTATAGGTGTATCATATTTGCATGACATTCTCATGCATATTTATAAATGAAGGGCTATTCAAAGACCTGACTAAACTTTAAACTAAAATTTAGAAATATGGAAGCCAAAGCGAAGTCTGAGCTCCATTACTACTGATCCTGCAGACTAGATGACAGGATATTCTGTGAACCAGAGTGTCAGGCAATTGCCTGTGTAATAGAGAAAACAGAGAAAGGTAAATATAGGGTGCAGGAAAACCTCTGTTGTATCTAGAAAAAAATCATTTCTGGCTCAGGACCCTCCCCATGTGCCATAGGCAGGTATGGTTTCTTTATGGATACAGTGATCAGTGCTTCTCCAAAAACAAAAATTGGAGAGCAAAAGTCAGAGTGTAGATAGAAGCACCTATATAATAAATTAAGGCATGATGCTAAAAGTTACCTGACTTTTTAAAGTTTTTATTTTTATTGAAGTATAGTCGATTTACAATGTTGTGTTAGTTTCAGGTGTACAGCAAAGTGATTCAGTTATACATATATGCACCTATTCTTTTTCCATTATACGTTTTTACAAGAAATTGCAGATACTAATATATATAAAATAGATCAACAATAAGTTTATACTGTATAGCACAAGGAATTATAGTCAATATCTTGTAGCTTATGGTGAAAAAGAATATGAAAATGAATATATGTATGTTCATGTATGACTGAAGCATTGTGCTGCACACCAGAAATTGACACAACATTGTAAACTGACTATACCTCAATAGAAAAAATATACAAAAAAACCCAGTGTATTTCTCTATGCTATACAGTAGGTCCTTATTATTTAGCTATTTTATATATAGTACCATCCATGTTGCTGCTAGTGGCATTGTTTCATCCTTCTTTATGGCTGAGTAATATTCCATTGTATATACATACCACATCTTCTTTATCCATTCACCTGTCAATGGACATTTATGTTGCTGCCATGCCTTAGCTATTGTAAATAGCACTGCTATCAACATTGGAGTCCATGTACATTTTTGAATTAGGGTTTTCTCTGGATATATGCCCAGGAGTAGACTTGCTGGATCATATGGTAACCCTATTTTTAGTTTTTTAAGGAACCTCCATACTGTTTTCCACAGTGGCTGCCCCAAACAGTGTAGGAGGGTTTCCTTTTCTCCACACCCTCTCCAGGATTTATTATTTGTAGACTTTTTAATGATGGCCATTCTGATTGGTGTGAGGTGATTACTTAAATTTTTTTTAAACCATATTCTTTGTCTGTTTTATATGATGAAAGTACACTAAACATTTTCCCCACAATTGATCTAATTCTTCGGTAATTCCTGAGGCAGTCAGTGCTGCAAATGTTAATTCAGACCATGAGTTACAAATGTTATAACTACTCTAGCTCTACTGTGCTCTTATTTCCCACAAAATATGTTCACCAGAACTGTCTAATCAATGTCCTTTTCATACATTTTCCCATATGCCTTATGAATTTACCCATTTTTAAACAATTATGTGATTGTATTTCAGATTACATAACTTTGTTCCCTGGAAAACTGAACATTCCTTGTATTCTAAACATATACTTGCTTTGGCAGAAAAGACTAGAAGCAAAACCGCTGAAGTCCTGGGTCACTTTTTATGAATTAAGGGAAATAGCTGAATCCAGTTTGGGCTATGTGGATACACAAAACACACCCGTGATATCTAGCAATTAGATTGCTTTGGCCAAATTAATCTGCTATATGTTTATAGGCCTGAAATGGGGCTCTCATTTTTCAAAGTGTAATATTCTCCTCCCGTGAAAATGACCTGTGGCTCCAGGATCAGAGGACGTGTTTCTTACTTCTTATTCATCGGTAATCTATGAAAAATTCCTAATTAATTTTAATAGTATGTGTAATTAACATGGAGAAGGCAGTCTTTTCGTCTTAGACATGCTGTAGATTATGAAACTACACAACTATACATAGCAATACATCTCTAACCATTAAGATTCAGAGAACTTTTAAAAACACTACTTTAATTCAAATATGGCTTATTAAAGCAAAGTGGATACAAAAACTCATTCAGCTAAAAAATATTATACCTGAGAGTTCAAACAAAACACTGACACAATATAAATATTTATAGTCTGGCCTGATCCTCGACCCTCAAATAGCTGTGTGATTACCTAATCGTAAGTGATGTTCAGAACATAAATAGCATATATTTATAATATAAATGTTGCATTCTTAGACAGTTATTTAACACTCTAACATCGTATTAGGGACTGCGGTCTGCATTCACACTGATGCCTGACTAACATTAGACTTTATTCCTGTGAAGAATTCCACTGCTGCCAACTGTGCCTTGGAGAACACCAGGCTGTACGTAATGCACAAATGCCTGTGGCTGTCTGTCACAGGCTGTGTTATGTCCATCCTCCAGGCCAGCCATGTGACATGGCAATCCCTAGGCAGCATTTGACCAAGTGTGGTTAAAGTGCAAAGGTTCAGGAATAACCTTTGGCCACTCTGCAAATATTCCCCATGCCAAGCACAGCCTTGGGGATACAGACATGGGGTGAATAAAAACAGACAAGGCTCAACCCTTGGAGATGGTAGTCTAGCAAGGGAGAGCGATATTAACCAAATGAATCAGACCACTGCACTACAATGTTAATACTGTGCTGAATGTATAATAAAGTGGTTTGTCCCAATTATGGAGGTTGGGGAAGGAATAACTGAAGTGAGGCTGAGCTGAGCTATGAGGAGTTAACTAGGTGAAGAAGAAAGGGAAGAAGGTTCCAAGATCACGTGCAAAGGTCCTGTGGTGAGAGGGAATAAGGCACCTTCATGGGATGGAGAGAAGGCCAGTGTGCTCACTGCACCTGACATATAGGGGCAGGAGGGATGGGATGTGAGATGGGACCAGAGCATGTAGAACTCTATAGGCCTAGTTTGGGATCAGATCTTTTTCCCGAAAGTGTGATAAAATCAGATTTGTTACTAGGAAAGATCTTTCTAACTATTAAACATCAAATTATTTCACAATGAATTACTTTGAAATAGTCTCTGTGGGCTGGCAGGGCTACCCCAGCACTTTGGGGGTGGTGGAGCACCCCCATTTGGGTAGGGCTGGCTGGCTGAACAAGCACCATGATTAGACTGCTCTGATGATTTCTTGTTGCCGTTTTATTTGAAAGCAAGAGAATATGTTAATATCTTCTCAGATCATTCCTATTCATGAATATCCAACTTAGGATTGTTACATTGAAAGAGCCCCAGGTAGGCATGGGCTTCAAACTAAATACATAAATGCCTGTTGACTTACATGAAAAGTATGATCCCCGTGTTGGCCATGGCATAGGACAGGCCCAAGATTCCACTGCCCATGATGGCGTTACTCAGGTTGAAAGAAGACATGCCAAAGGAGGTGGTTCCAGGATGCTTGGGGGAAAAGACATACATTATAGGCAAATAGTTGCTGAAGGATGACCCCTTTTTTGGATTATTCATATCCCACATTATCTTTACCAGAGGAGGCTACCATCCAACGTTGAAGACTAAGATAAAATCACAACGGATAAAAGCCACTTCTCAACTTCAATAAGAGCATGTAATTTTCAATGGAATGTAGTGCCTGGTTTCAGCAGGGGATCTCAGTAAAAAAAAATTTTTTTTTAATTACAGGTCAAGTAATAAAAAGAAGGGAAAGTGTGCGTGATTGCCAGTCACATTTGGGTTAGAATGATTTCTCCAAAAACACAAATTAATTTCATAAATGATTTATGCAGCCATATGGCGAACAGGAAAAACAAGCCCTTATTCCAGTAAGGGCCTGAATAAACAGAGAATTTGCTGATCCAGGCCTGGAAAATTTCAGTCACATTGTTTTCCCACAGAGACCTAGGTAGATCAGACACCCTCGGGTCCTGTTTACTGCCCTGAAAGCAGAGATTCACTTACATGTTCATCGTCGTAATCTGTCAGCTTCTTTGGCCCCAAAAATCCATTTGTCAGGAATTTCTGACTTTCAGCATCTTCATTAGCAAATTGACTGAAAACCCACACAAAAAGGAATATGAGACTGCAAAAACATCTAAGTACCTTGCTCTGAATTAGATTTGTGTTTCAGGTGATCTAAGTACCTGAATTCGGGGAGGAAAAACAAGACACACAGAACACTTTTTCTCCTCCCTTCATACTAGCGTTTTCCCCAGACCAATGACTGTGCTCCATTAGTGAATATACTTCGGGAGGGAGAGAGAAAGTTAAGAAGGAAGAAAATATTTTTTAGTTGGGATCTTTTTCAAGCCACATTTCTTCTTCTCACATGGACGATGCAAGAAAGAGAATAATCAGAGCCAAATGTGTTGCCATTTAGAGCCTGTCCAAAGAAAAAGAACAGCGTAGGGACCGAGTTTTCCCAACTGCTAATGCACCATGATCAGATGAGCTTATTAATTCAGTAAATATTTGTTAAGTGACTAGGCATTAAGTGATCCAAGATCACTTGATGCTCAAATGTCCCTGTGAGAGGAACTTCTGTGTCCCTGCTCTAAAGATGAAGATACTATGGCTCAGAAAAGTGAGGCAGCATGCCTGCCCTCACCAGACTCCATGTCTAGGGTCTCCCATAGCACCAGGCAGTCTCAGACAGGCCCTGTACCCAGCATTTTCCTCTTTTGTGGCTCCAGCTGTTTATACACATACCCCTCGCTGGAAAGGAGTCCGATGGTAGCTCTGTGTTGTGTTCAGCTGTATCTGTGTGTGTCAGTGTGTGTATTTTAATTACTCTGAAAATGCACTTGGGTTGTTAGACAATGGATGAAACTAAGAAAAACATTAAAGAAATCCAAGTGAATTAGTAGAAGAGTTGGGAGGGAAGCAGGACTTTAAGATGTCACTATCCACGGAACATTGTGACTGTGGTCTACTTGGCACAGGCTGGAAGCTCTCACCCCGACTGTACTGGTCGGCTCCCGCAGCTCTGTGCCAGAGGATTTGAGGACCCAGATCTAGTACCAGCCACGTCTCCAAAAGGCTTGACTAATGAGTCCAGCTGCCACCATTGCATTTTTTTTTTAAATTGAAGTACAGCTGATTTACAATGTTGTGTTAGTTTCCGGTGTACAGCATAGTGATTCTGTTATACACACATATACATTTTTTTTTCATATTCTTTTTCATTAAAGGAGTTTGGGATTAGCAGATACAAACTACTGTATATAAAACAGATAAACACCATTGCATTTAGAAGCTGCAAAATGCCACACAGGCTTTCTTTTTGTTATAGGAAATGCTCCAATATGCACGCTTCTTAAAAGTGCTGTATAATTAAATCAATTGTGCTTTTTAGGGCATTTCTTGCATGAGAAAGTAAGATACAATGATCGGAGAGTGTTTTATCAAAATAACCCTTAGAAATAAAAAAAAGGGGGGGGAATCATTATTATAGGAAATCTGTACAAATTCTCTTTTATGGTAGAAGCTAATCCTGAAAATACCTTAGGAGAAAGAGGGGTAACAACGTTACTCTTTGAAAACAATAGAAAGTGTAGCTAGAAGCAGCAGGCAAAATCATAAAGTGTCACACGTGCTCCTCTGGAACCCAAGAAGCGTGCTTTCTAGTACCTCGCTGCGTACACGTTAGGACCATTTCCTGGCATTTTCCCTCCCATTTCTGGTAGGCAGCATAATGACCTCAGATGCTGCATTCTCCTGTCTCTGTACTCCCCCTCATTTTTTTTGTGCTTTATTTTAATAGTCTGGAGTTAATATACTTGCTATGTGGAGACTGGTTCGTCACGTTCAGAGTTGAAAACTGAGACAATAAGATGAAATGGAGCCTAAATTGGGCCTAACGATTATAAAAACAAAAATGCCATCTGGATTTAAACTCTGGAAGGTCCAACCTTCTATCTTTCACCTTAACCAATAAGCTAGAATCCTTCAGTCCATGAGTAATTTTTAACTTTTTAAATGTGAAAGTAAATAGATTTTCTTCTTATTTTGGTATGAGATGAGTTGTAGTCACAAAACATGCCATCTTTTATAAAGTATATAAGAAATGTCCCCAGCGTCTTAAATGGTTTAATACCAAACCCAGCATATAGTGAAAACATAAGTTTAATGATTCCAAATAAATGTATTATATTGAACTTCCCCCGAAATTTACATTTGAGAGGTCAATCCAAACCAAATATAAATAAAACCCACTTTTTTAAAGTGATTATAAAACTGCAAAATAAAAACCCACGTTTGGGTCAGGGGTAACAAGCTAAGTCACTGTAAGTGTTCCAGAACACAATGTCCAAAATTTAACAAGCGCATTCTTGCTCCTTCCATTATGGCTCTCAGAGGACCAAACTGAATGATTCTGCAGAACCATGGAGGACGATTCTGAGGACCGTGTCCCCTTCAGTTCTGCCCCCTGCGGAGAGCTTATATCCATGTGCATCCTTCTAAGAAAAAAAAGAGCCCTCAGATTTGATTAGTTTACTGTGTATCATCTATCTTCCAGGCACTCATTTAATCTTCAGTAAAGTAGGTGCTAGTTGGCCATTCTGGATTTTCCAATGAAAGTCAAAGAAGATAAATATCTTCTCCAAAGTCAGGCAATTCCTCTGCAGATTCCAAAGCCCCATTTTCCTTCCTCAAGAGTCAGCCAACCTAGAAAGCGCCATGTTAACACCTTCATGGCCTCTCCAGCCCAACAATACTGAAGTTTATGGCACTGACTCCTTGGAGAAAGAACAGTGCTTCGGACCAGAGAGTCTCTCCTGGATATTGTGAATGAAATAAGACATCTTGGTTTGAGGATAGTATTTCCTAATTCAGGCCTAGATTTGGTCACAAGTTCACTTCTGAGTGTCTTAAGTCACACAACGTGACTTGATTTGTGTTATATAACATTTTGTGAGAAATTAATATACTTATCAAATAACATGGTGCACCTACCATGGACCAGGCAGTGCCATGAACCTGTTGTTGTGGCATCATGAACATCTGGACAGGGAAAGGGTGTGCAAAGGAGAGAGTGGTCACTTCTAACTGGGGGAAGGCTTCATAGGTGCCCTGACATTGAGCTGAGTCTTGAAGGATGAGGGCAGTTAATGGAGAAGAAGGTGAAGGTGAGGGGGTAATGCTGAGAGAGGGCATTCCAGGCAGACAGGAGGGAATATGCATGAAGACACAAGGAGCTCTGAGTGGCTCAGCAAGTTTAGAAAAGAGGGTACAGGACAGGGAGCAGGGCAAGAGAGGGACAGGAGAGCCAGGTGAGGACCAGCTCATGAAGGGTCTTATACACCAAGCAATGTGTATAATCTAATCTTTGTCCTATAGCTAATGGGGAACCACTGAGAGGTTTTACCCAGGGATGGAACATGAGTCAACCTGCAGTTGTAAAAGATGACTTCTGCAAGGGATGTGGAGGGCTAGTTGAAAGAGAGCAAAACGTAAGACATTAGAGAGACAAATCAGGGCTGTTCTAATAGGTGACAGATGAAGAGAGTCTAGAGTCAGACGGCCACAGAATGGACACAGACAAGGACACGTTACTGAGGTAGAACCAACTGGATACAGTCAAATATTGGATGTGCCGTCTGGGGGATGGGAGGAGTCACAGTTGACACCAAGGGTCTTTTGATTGAGTTGCTAAGAGCTAGTGGTGACTTTCGCCAAGATGGAGATTGTTGGAGGAGGAGAAAACTTTGAATGGAATTATAGGAGTTCAGTGTTAAACGTGGCACATTTGACTGTATAAATAAGGCCATTCAGACCCTTCATGAGCTGGTCCTCACCCAGCTCTCCAGTCCCTCTCTTGCCCTGCTCCAGTAGAGATGGGTAGTGAACAGCTGGATGTGATGAGCTGAAATCCAGTTGCGAAGCCTAACAGGCTGAAGATACGGCACATGTTCAGTGGGTGAAGCCATGATAGTTGTGAATGACCTTGCTCATGGGACACTTTTAGTGAGAGAACCGTCCCTGCAGAACTCTGGAGACCTAGCAATGCTTAAAGGGCAGTCAAAGGAGGGGGGTTCTGGGAAAATGCCAAATGGGACCACAGGTAAGAGAAGTGATTGGCTGATATAATTAAAATTATTCTATATTATAAATGGGGACAAGAACACTGTCCCTGCAAATCTAAATTCATCACACAGAGGACTGACCCCCCAAAATGCTGTAACAATGTGTAGTTCAGGATCAGGGAGCTGGATGTGTTAACATCAATGTCATTGTTATCTCTCAAATTTTCCCATGGGACCCGGCCATTTTTAACCCCATACCTGCTCATTGCTGCCTTTTCTAAATTTCCCGTCCCGGTGTAGCTGCCTTGAACACTTTCTCCACTGGTGCTTTCCTCATCAGGTTCGATGTTGACATTGCTCAGTTCCAGGGGATCCATTTGAGCTGTCAGCGCTTCCTCGTCCACGCACAGGCTCCGTCAGTGCAAACAGTATACTGTACCTTCAGCTTAAGGCTTGCCCCCTGGGTGTTAACGTTCAGAACACTCTCTTCTGCAAACAGAACACAAAATAAGTCGTTAAAATTTTCTCTAAATTGGATAAATAAATATGAATCACCTATTTGTGTGTGTGTTCTCTGTAAAAAACATGGAAAGGGAAGTAAACTCCTGAGAACGTCACATACATATGCCCCCAAAGTTTCCATCACCCAATACAAAGAAAGAAAATGGAAGCAAAAAAGGAAATTATTCATAAACTGCCAAAGTAGCAGATATTTATAGAATGTCAATGTATGGCAGGTTCTTGGCTAGTCGCTGTAAGAAGAAAAAAATGTATCTCAACCCATGGGAGTAGTCTTCAAGGAGCGTTAGGTATTCGTAAGCAGGTTGCACGATCTATATGAAGTGGCGACAATGGTAAACTGTTGATACAGGAAGGTTGGTCAAGGCAGAATCTACCAGCATCTCTACTAGCAGTAACACAAGAAAACTGCTTTAATTTGTTAACTGGGCGTGAAAGAATGAACACCTCCAAAATGCTTAATAACATGCAACTCAGGGGAGGGTCAGGCTTAGGAAGCCACTTTCCAGGCACTTGGATCAGGAAGCCAGAGGTAAGAATAGTAACAAAAGGAAGCACGGGTTTATCTTTGAATCAGCATCAGTCACCATCTATATAAAGTTCAAACGCATTTTAACAGGAAAGGAATCCAGCTTTTAGGCTCTACCCTGCCTTTAATTCATTGAACCTCAGCACAAGTTATTTAACTATTTTAAGCCTCATTTTCCTCCATTATAAAGTGAAAAGGAGTGGACTGGCATCATTAAAAAAAAGCTATGAATCCAGTAATGTGGTTAGCACAATTTCTTCTGAAACTTTTACTATTAGATTCATTCAATTCTTGCTGAGTCCTTATAGTGGGAGAAACACTTTTGCTCTTGGAACGGGCACTACCCATTTGGTAAGGAAATCCTGAGCAGAGAAACTAACATAAAAATTGCTCCAGAACTCCTGTAATCCCTAAATCTCCTGACAAATATGGAACAGCCACGGGAGAAAGCCTCCACAGTCCAGGGCTGCAGTAGCCCATCCGTGGAAGGCAATTTATACTCAAGGTGAGTTCAGATCCCATATCGCAAAAGTTATGCATCACACATGGAAACTCATTACGATGAGGGTCAGCAGGCATAAGAAATAGTAAGATTCACACCTGAGGGATGACAAACTGCAAAGCAATTTAAAATGGACTTAAAAACGAATATAATAAAACGGCTCAAAATAAGAAATAGCATCCATAGAACAAGAACATTATAAAAGAAGATCAGGCTGGTTTGAGAAAGACCCAACAAAAGGAGTCTAAGAATAGAATATATAGTCATTGAAATTTGAAAAAATTTCAGCTGAAGGGAGAGTAATGAAACTGGAAGACAGATGAAGGGAAATCACTCAAACTATATCACAAAGGAAGAAAGAAAAATATGAAGTTAAGAGACATAGGGACGAAACACAAGAATAAGAAGTTTAAACATATCCTAATAGTTAATCTAAATCAGAGAGAATTGCGAGACTAGGAGGAGACAAAAAGGACCTAGTGGAAAAGAACTGTTGGGAACTAAAGAAAGACAGTAGTTTTCAGGATTTTAAAAAATCGCACAGTACTTCAAGCAGAAGGAAAATATATTCATTAATGCCAGGTAGTGTTAAGTGTACAACATCAGAGATAAAGAGAAAAATCTTAAAATTACCAAAGAGAAGAGCAGGGAGACATGAACACAGTTCAAAGGAAGAAACAGAACCTTGTACTCACTGCACACAAAGGTTTCTCTCAGTGCCACACAGGATCAGTTTCACTACCCAGCAGCCGTCACTAATGACAGTTACTGTTTTTAGTTCTTCATTTAAAGTTACTCATTCTGTATTTAAACTATTCACTAAAACCTCTCTGACTTGGATTGTCAACTCAAGACTGACACTTAACGAAAGCTAAGGAAATCATCATACCTCCTTCTAGGCTCCTCTTTCCTTCCCCCACACCCCCAATCATTTTAGTTCATGAAATACTTTTACAATGTTGAGATTCATTTATATTTCATCCTATTCTGTAAAACAATTTAATCTCTCATAAGTTATCAAAAGGAAGTTTCTGAACACTAACACCCAATGATCAGCATTGACAGCATTATGATTGTGTAAATGGTAGGTCCCAAAGAACCAAGTGGTATATTTGACTACATCATAAATGACATATAATCCTATATGACTAAAACTTTGAAAGCAAATTATTCATGCTCTTTTGCTTTGAGAAGGGCCTCCCTCCATCCTCTAGTCTCGTTCAGCTGCCAATGGTTCTTGAAGGCCACTCCATCTTCTTTCTTCAATTCATTTTGCATTGTGCTCAGTACTACCTTGAACAACTTTTTTTTCACACAATATGTCCAGGTTTGTAAGTGAAACTTTTAAGTTGTTTCACATTGGAAAATATCTTTACTTTGTCCTCAAACTTTTTTGTTTAAATTCTAGATTCAGGGGGAGGGTATAGCTCAAGTGGTGGAGTGCTTGCTTAGCATGCATGAGGTCCCAGGTTCAATCCCCAGTACCTCCTCTAAAAAAATAGTGAGTAAACTTAATTACCTCTCCCTCCAAAAAAATTAAATTCTAGATTCAAAATCATTTCCCTGCACAGTATTGAAGACATTTGTCTCCCAACTTCTAGCTTCCACTGAGTCTGAGTTTTATTTCTTTGATTTTTTCCTTCTGGAAGATTTTAGAATTTTTCTCCTTATCACAATCTGAAATGTCTCCAGGACATAACTAGATGTGAGTAGTTTTAAAAAAAATTCCTCTTACCCCACAAGTGGAGAGCACATCTATTTAAAAGACTTGTATCCGTCTTCTGATCAGAAAAATGTTCCACTGTTTTAAAACCATTTCCTCCCCCTGTATTTAATCCTTCTAAAACTTTTATTATTGGAACTCTGGTATTGGTTCCAGGTATCAGAATTCTAGATCAATATTGCTAAGATTTTCTCTTTATTTTCCATCTCTTTGTTTTAATACTCAGTGTTCAGGGATAATTCCTCAATGTCATGTTCAGAATAACAAATTTGATCTTCAGCTGTGTGATACTGTGTGATACATATAAGAAATATATGTATTTGGTTTTCATCCTGGCTCCTGGCACAGAGCTGCTAATGTAATATGATAAATTAATATTTGGTTTTTGTCCCTATTCCTGAAATAGTTCTGAAATGATAATGGTGTGTGTGGTTTTTATTATTCATAACAGGACCCTTTCAACCACATCTGAGTTTATGTTAATGTGGTGACTTTTGGAAAGCCCCTAAGGATGAGGGGCTGGTTGCCAGGGGAATCAACCGTGTGATTAAAGGGTTGGGACTTTCAGCCCCACTCCCAGCCTCCTAGAAGAGGTGAGGGGCTGGGGGTGGATCTAATCACTAATAGCCAATGACTTAATCAATTGTGCCTAGGTAATGAAGCCTCCATAAAAAATCCTAAATGAAGGGGTTTGGAGAGCATCTGAACTGGTTACTATGCGGAGGTACTGGGAGGGTGGTTCACCAGGAAAGGGCGCGGAAGCTCTGTGCCCCTTCCCACATATTTCCTCCTAAACATCTCTGTTGTCTAGTGGTTCCTGAGTTATATCCGTTTATATTAAACCAGTAACCTAGTAGACACACTTTCCTGAGTTCTGTGAGCGACTTCAGAAGATTTTTAAATCTGATTTATAGCTAGTTGGGGAGAACTGGCCGGAGTGAAAAAATCCACACATTTGGTACAGGTATTGAGGGTAGGTTAGAAAAACACTGCACATTTTAATACAATTTTTAAAGAGTGCTTTCCATTTACAGTTGTTACAAAGTATTGGCCCTATTCCTTATGTTGAGTCAATCTTACACCTGGCAGTTTGTACTTCTCACTCTCCCACCCCTATCTTGCGCCCCGCTTCCTCTCCCTACTGGTAACCACTGGTGTGTTCTCTAATCTCTGAGGTTGTTTCTTTTTTGTTATATTCACTAGTTCGTTGTATTTTTTAGGTTCCACATATTGATATCATACAGCATTCGTCTTTTTCTAACTTATTTCACTTAGCCTAGTGCCCTCCAAGTCCATCCATGTTGCTGCAAATGGCAAAATTTCATTCTTTTTTTATGGCTAAGTATTATTCCATCACATATATATATATATACACACTATATTTTCTTTATCCATTCATCTGCTGATGGACACATAGGTTTGCTTCTATATCTTGGCAATTGTAAATAAAGCTGCTGTGACCATTGGAGTGCATGTAGCTTTTCAAATTAGAAATATTTTTCACTTCATTTTTCAACCTGTCTACTAATTATTTTTCACAAATATCTGATAATTTGTTTATTCTCTTCTTCTTTTTTCCTAACACCTTTTTTTTGTTTTGTTTTGTTTTATAGATGCAAATTTACTCAAATCTTTCTAAGGATATTGATTAAAATTTCCCAGGAGCTCTTTTTCTTCCCTAAATTATGTGCTTTTTTTCTGGAGTTATCCTGTTTGTTCATCCTGGCCCTTCTCTTCTCTATGCCTGGTTTTTCTTAAATTCTCAGCAATCCTAGGTCGTTAGTTCATATTTATGAACGAAGAGTGAGCTGGTTAACTTGGGGTTTCTCTGAAATCTTGCAAGCTCATGCCACTGATGGGTTTCTCCCCTGTAGGTCCTGTGTCAGTGGCATCTGTGCAGCCCGCCTGTGTGCCCCACATCTGCAGGACCCCACTCCCAGATACAGCTGGCACTGCGGGAGAGCTTCCTCTGGGAGGAAAACACAGTGATGTCTTTTCCTCTTGCTGAGCTTCCATTCCTGCGGGTATCCCCCGCTGTCTGCTGTGCAGCCCCTAACATCTATTATTGAGTCTATTCTCAGGCTCTTTACAGACTAGGTCACAGTCTTACCCAGTGGCCAAAAAAAAAAAAAAAAAAAAAAAAAAAAGGCAGCCCACACAGATTAAGTCCAAGCCAAGGCTCATTGGTGAACACCTGGTCATCAGTGGCTCGTGATCCACACCTCCTCTTTGTATTTATTGACTTAACTTGGAGCTGCCCTAGGGCTCCCTCTGGAAAAAGCCCGTTTATCGGGTTCACCCTGGTTCCTTTTCCCTTTCACAGGTGTTCCAGCCCTATCTGCTTTCTGGCTCCTAGGAATTCTTAAAACTTCTATTTGTTATTGACACTCATATTATTTTACAGAACTTTTGTGGTTTTATTCCTTTAAGAAGTATCATTTTACTATACTTCAATAAAAAATGAAACAAAACAAAAAGTATCATTTTTGCTTGAAGTTTCATAGCTTGAATTCCTCAAGTGTAGCTTCCAAGACCCCCTTATTCCAATCTACTCCCAAGGTTTCAGAAACCAAGGACTCCTCAAATTACAGCCTTGGCCCAGGCCTCTCCTCTATGTCCAGTTCCATGTGTCCAGTGACTTGATATATATACACTTGCATATTTCAAAGGTATTTTCAATTCAATGTGTCTAAAACCTAACTTGTGATGGTTCCCTCTTCTTTCAATGTTTCCTCTCCAAAGAACATCATCACCATTTATCAGCCTCCTCAAACCAGAAATATCAGTCTTCTGATTGTTTTTACCCCTGACATCTAGTCCTTTAAAAAGTCCAGTTGATTTTACAAGCAACTAAAATATTTCTTAAGTTAGTTTACTTATTTCCATTTCTTCCACCACCGGTCTTGTCCAAGCTACAGTTATTTCTTACACTGTCAGTTGCAGCAACTGTAACTGACGCCTTGAGTCCTTTCTTGCCTACCTTTCCCCTTCCCGTTCATTTTCCACCCAGCAGCCAGAGTGAACTTCTAAAAACAAAACTTAGATTAGGTCATTTGTGTAAAACCCTTTCATATCTTCCCTATACTCTTAGGATAAAGTCTAAAATTCTCAGCATACCCACAAGGTTCTAGGTGGTCCACCTACTTTTGGTTTCACTGCTTCCACGTTACACTAGCCCCTTTTCAGTTTCAGGAATTCACCGTGTTCTCCGCCACCTCAGGTCACATTCAGGTCACAGCGCCTGGAATGCTGTCCCCCTCTCGCATTCAGCAATTTGCTAAGTCAACTCCCTGGGGGATTACAGGAGTATACATGCCAGTAGTCCTGGGGACTTCAGTTAGGGTTTGTTTCATGTTACACTTCTTCATAGAAACCTCACTGATTTTACTCACATTAAGCCATGCTCATCTCAGGATAAAAAAAAGAGAGAGAGAGAGACCATCAAACACTCTATGGTACTAACTCCATACCAGACACTGTCACAAGGGCTTCATATCTCTCAGTTCATCTAATTCTCACAGCCTGCTGAAGTAGGTACTATTTTTGTTCTTATTCCCATTTTACAGATGAAGTAATGGAGGCCCAGAAAGATTAAGTATCCTTCACACCACGCCGCCTCTGTGCTGCTGTCTCTCCTGCAGAGAACCAAAAGCCCACACAGGGAACAGAAACTCTAGCTTTGGTGATAAATAAAACAGGGCGTAAATCCTGACCAAATTAAGTAAGTTCTGACATTCCCTCTTCCCATGTAAAATGAGAATCATATCATTCACCATAAAGCAGTGTTGTGAGGGTTTAAATGATATTATGCGTGTCAAAGTTTGGTTCATAGTCGGTCCTCAATAAATTTAAATCTCTTTTCCCTCTTCCAAACATCAGAATTTAGTCACTGTCTACGGCTGCAGGCAAACACATGTAGTATTTCATATGCATAACCACACCTGCATATAATTTACCTTGGGCAGTTGGAGCAGTTTATCGTTCTCAAAACTCGCACAAACAGTGTAAGCGAGGTCAGTACTCCTTCACAAATAGGAAGATTGAAACCTCGCCTTATGCTATTTTTACCACATATAAAACACGTATTTCATTCTCTTCTGAAGGTGATGTGATCTATCCCATGAAGCATGAAATAGTAGTTTAAGACCTTGGCCTTTAATCCTCATTTTGGCCCCAGCCAAGTTCTCACAAAAGTTGGAACCCATTTTCACAGCTCGTATCTCTAGCACTGAAGAAGGTTCTACTACTGATCTGTTTTAAGGGGACAACAGCTAAAAGCACTATTTTAAAAGAATTAGAACATTAGGAGAAACTGGACACTGAATCATTTGCCTGCAGCACAAAGTACCTACTTGGAAGCATTTAGACTACAACATAATGGCCAAAACTTAATCACATGATTAATCACATGATTATACTTCAGTATGGAAGTATTGTAAAGATGGTATTTATTTATTTATTCAACAAATATTGAGAATGAAATCTGAGCCAGAAACTATGAAGGAGAAAGCATGAATAAGACAGAATCCCTACACCTGATGAAATCTGTTTAGTACAGAAAACAGATCTTTGAACAAACTATTTGTTTATAGCATGATTTACATTTTTGCATTTTTCTCTGAATAAATATTTATTGAAAACTAATCAATGAATCACTGCATAGAGAGACTAGAAAAGAATGATGCTGGCCAGTACTGTGATCAAAAAGTATAATACAATACAATAGAATAATATATTATATTATAGGTATATAATGTATTATCTATTATAATATAATTTTCATAGCTATAGATTCTTCCCTTGCTCCCCATCGCAGTACACGGTGCCTCCAGTCACCCAACTGCTCTTAGAGAAAGCTGGCTGTCATCACTGACACCTCTCATTATCTGTCCTGAACCCCCTACCCATGTTCAATCCATCACCAAGTCCCAGAAATCCTTCTTGCAACATTTATTTAAAATTCACCCACTTCTCTCTCCATGACCATCATGTTATTCCAGATTACTACAGCTGCTAAAGGCCCTGAAATGATTTTATCATCACCTTTTAGAATAAAGTCAAATTTCCTAACATACTGTAAATCTCTACATAGTTCAATCCAGACATAGCTTTTTAAAAGGTCCTGTTTTGAATCACACTTCCCCACCCTTTACTCACTAGAGACACCGGATTTCTTTCATTTGCTCATTGCCACCTCAGGATGCTTCAACATGCTATTCCCTCTGCCTGTGGAATGCCCTACCCCACATTCTTAACCCAAGTGTCTCCCAAAGTTAACCAAAAGAATACGAAAATCTTTCAATGCCGCTTGGTCTGAGAGGACTCACATCAAAACTCAGTCCCCGTGGAGCGTGGTCTCCTCCCCCTCACAATACTTACCATACTTTGCTCTTACATTTTTAGTTGTTGGGCCATTTGATAAATTACTGTCTCCTCCACTAGGCAAAAAATTTCATGAAGGTGGGAACAGTGCCAGGTTTGTAGACGACACATATTCCCAGCATCCAGCACAGTGCCTGGTGGTCCATTCTACTGAGACCAGTGCAATTTTATACCGTCTCCTTTACAGATAAGTGTGTGTATTCCTGTTACAGCTTTATAGGTTAACATTTCAGAGTGAAATAGAAAAATTCCCTTCTGGTTACCAAGAGAAAGAATGGCTTTGTTGCACAAAGGATGTTCAAAATCCTTCTAAAAGAAAAATCACATTTGGTTTGACATCACTTTCCATAGTCAAGCGTTTCTCTCCAAAGAAGTTAAGTTTCTCTGCAAAAGGAGAATTTGCAGAAACAGACTGGCTATTCCAGTGCAGTGGTCTTCTGTATTGTTGCTTCACGTCACTCATTCATGAAGGTGTAAAATCAAAACTGGAAACGAAGGTATTTGCAATCCTATCACCATTCTGAAGACTTTGTTTCATCACATTTATTAAGCGATCTGAATGTCCGGAACAGCTGATTCCTTATATTCAAATTCCAGTTATTTAACATTACGTACAACATTTCTTTATAACATGATTTACTAACATTTATTTTACTTGAGAAGTGAAAGTGAAAATATTGTCAGAGCATTTCCCATCATCCTTATTTGTTTTGTCTTTCCTGCCGGCCCAGCTCTGACGAACGTACTCTGAAATGTAGCAGATAACCTCACTCGTTGCTCATTTACCCTTCGGTTCAGGGAGCAGGAAGTAGCTGATCATGAAAGCCAAATTATCTTGCATCCAAGGAATGGATTTAAATCCACATCCAAAATGTATCTTAGATAAATGAACATAGCTTTGACAATAAAATCAGTCTACTATGACCTTTATATTAAATTCTCTTAAATGATGTCCCCAACAATGCCACTCACGGATAGTCAGGTGGCTTATCCGCCTATGGCATGATTTCTCACAGAAATTAGCTTCCGTAAAAGCGTTCACTATCAATTAGTCTGAGGTGCATCTTAGAAAAGAAAGTGCCAATAACAGCAGAACCGCATTTACCCAACTACTGTAGCTGGTGTTGATACTTCAGCATTTTCATTCCTTTCCTCTACTTAGTCACTTAGAAATAATACCAAGAGAGAACTAGAAAAGTTAAAATAAATAACCCTATGGCTGAGGTCTTTCCCCTTCATTAAGAATATTACATGCTTGTTAATATAAGAATTAAAGCAGCCTTTTAATGAAGTATAAAGGACTATTCATGAAATCTGAATATATTCTTTTGCTTCCAAATTTTCTAGCTCTGCACTTAGAAAAAGACATAGATTCTCTAGTCATCTTAAAAGTCAAGAAACATCTTAAATTCCTGCATAAATTTTAGTTCGTATTTTCCCAAACTGTGGTTAGCTTCCAGAAAGGCACTGGGACGTGTAGCATATCTGATATGAACATAATGAGCTCTTTATGCTACCCATGTTAATGCGTGATATTTAATCATCTGTCACACACTGAGGATGCACTAAATTCCAAAATGTCTACTTTCTATATAATAGATATTGGACCACCTCCAGAGGTACTTTTTTTCTTTTGAGAATAAATTATTTCACTTTTTAAAAAAGTAACTCGCATATCAAAAATAGTAGCTTCTATAACCCATGAAGCACACTTTTTATAACATGGTTCAAGAAAGCTCAAGAGTTTAGCTCTCAAAACTACATTTCTCCGTACTTAAATGTTATTGATATACTTCTTAGGAGTATAAATAAAAAAGATTTTCAAGAAAATACCCAAACATTATCTAAATATAAATCTGAACAACTGGAAGCTTTTGGCCTGTAAAATAAATGACAATCTTTTCTAGGAAACATCCCTAAATTTCTTTCCTTTGTCAAAAATAAAACTTCTTCCAGCCAACAAGTTGTCCATGAATATGACCTACATAGTCAGTTCAAATATCTTTTCACTGAGTTATAAAACACTCAGTTTTATTATCCCCTGGGCCATCTAGTTAAAATAATCACCATCTGCTCTTCCACAAGAAGCTCAAAATACAAGGATACTTAAATTCACCGAGCATTCTCTCCTTGTCTGATTAATAAATTTGAGGAGTTCAGTTCTAATTTTCAGATAATTGATTCCAGTCCTTCAAAATCTGAAGCTTTGCTAATATTCAACTCAATCTCTCAGTTTCTTCTAGTAGATTTGCTGGAAAAATACTCCTTCATTAAAATGGTTACATAAGAAGATAAGACAAGAATAACTTTTTTTTTTTAATTTGACAATGATGCAGCCCAAACCCTTAGCCTCTCACACCTGCTGTGGTCACAGGACGTTCCTTCTTTGATTAGACTAAGTCTTTGTGGGTGCTTTTGTTTTCAAGATAAAGAAAGTCTTTAATGTTATGACATTGAGAATGCACTTTTCAAATTTTATATTTTTTTTCCTGAGACAAATTAGGTCAACTCTTCACTCTACTCAGTGATTAACCAGGAGACGTAAATAACTGAACACTTGTTAATTGCTAGTTTTGCAATGTTTCCCTTTTCTATTACCCACTGTCCTAATTTTATGCTCAAACCTAAAATTATCTGCAAAAGAAAATGGCAATCAGGATCTGGGTAAATAATTTCAATGTCTGACATTCTATTGAATTGATCTTTTTTTAAGTGAGAAAAAAAAAATAAAGCTACCCAAGTAGTATTTTCAAACATTTTGATTCGTAATGAATAATCGATACCATAATAAATAATTGATAGCTTAAAAAGAAGAAAGGAAGCATTATTTTAACACTGCAAATTTTCATCTAAAAACAGCTTTACCTTAATTATTTATCCAGTCCTGTGCAATCTTTCCGGGACTGTTTGGAAATGGCAGACCCCTGAAGCAGAGATGACTTCTATGAACCTTTGAGGATCTAGTCAATGATTTAAAGACCAGTGGGAGTGAACGAGACAAGCCAATCACCACCACCACCTCACCCCAACACCTCCCTTGGTCCAACTTGCGTCAGCTCTTAAAAAAAAAGAGAAGCTAAATCAGTGTACTGTTGTACACTTGGATTAAACATCGGTTACACCAATTTCTATTTGCTTTGGGAATTTTGGCTTTTAGGCAACAAATACTCACTTACTGAAAGTTTTGCCTCAATTCATGTCCTTCTATATCAAAATTCTTCAGGTTGGTTGACTGATAAATCTAGAAATGTTCATTTTTCAAGCGGTTTAGGAACTGCAGTCAAAGTAAAATAATACAATAAGAATGGAATCAGACTGTCCAAAGAAACACTGTAATCAGAATGTATAAAAAATATTAAATAGCAGAAGAATTATTTTCTTTTGAATTGCTAACTTTATTCAGAGGAAATGTTATAAATAACAGGTACTTCCAACAGCACTAAGTTACTCAAGGTGCTGTGAGGTTGGAGATCATAAGTCCTTCCAGCCACTGCTGTCATTTCAAAGGCATGCGCTGAGTAAGCAAAACACTGTTTGGAGTTTTTAAAGAATTCTAAATAGGCATTTTCCCCGTTTCAGAAAAATCTTCTTAGCTTTCCACATACTAGAGGAAGAGTTAAAATGTGTTGGCAAATAATTTATTCTGTGATGAAAATGTAAAAGGCAGACTTACCATTCTGAAAGTGGGGTGAGAAAAACAGATTAAAAATCAACCCAGAATTAAAGGTTCTTTGCCTCTTTTATATTTATAACATGAACGAACTATCCAATAACCAATCAGAAGAAATGCTAGATTGCAACAGTTGTGTCAATTCCCTATTTCTATTAAAAAAAAAAACAACTAAACATTGTTCTTTGAGAAAGAAATTCTTAAGTTGACACACGACATTAAACGAACAATGTTCAATTACCCATTTTTCTCTTCCTTTTCAAATGTGCCCATTTGGTCTTTAACTTTAATATGGTATGTTTACTTTCGTTTGTCTTTTAGTTAGCTGCTTCTTTATTTTCAGAGTTACCTTGTAGTTTTATCCCTTATCAGATGAAAATTATCATGGTCTAGGGAAAAAAATGATAGCAAATATACTAGTGTTCATTTCAGAGAAATTTAAAGAATATTCCTTTCCAGATTACTTCCATCATTTAATTATAATCTTTCCAACTTAATGTTACTTCTGTTTGCAAAGTTACCAGACGAGAATAAGATTAAGCAAGCAAAAACCTTCACTAATTGTTAGAAAATGAAATACTTATATTCTAGTTAAATTCCATTTAATAGGAATTACATTTCGTACTATGATATCTTCATATAAAATAGGGTAGAGATAAATGTATAAATACCTAGAGTTTTACCCCTCTTAAATTTAAGTTTTGGCTTCCATGTAACTCTGATCTTCTTCAAGTACACTAATAACTATAGTAAGTTCACATGTTGGATTAAAATAAAAATTACACACGAGACTTCTATGAAGGGTCTTTTCATAGTTCTTTTAAACCGCCTCTAATTGCAAAATTCTTATCATGAATCTTTCCTAACAGTGACTTAAAAATCAAATATAAACATACAAAAACTAATTTGACAAAAGTTGGCGGAATTAAAATCACTTTGGAATTTTTCCCCCTTGATATTTGACATGTTTAGACATGTCAAAATTAATGAAGAAATATAGAGTCTGATCTTGACAAAGCTCACAGTAACTTTCCTTTCATAAGGAAAACACAGACTTACATAGTTTAGTGTTTTAAATATTTCTTAATATCATACCATGATGTAATTTCCTATACATTCGGTAATGAGTTTATGCTCTTCATTTTTAACATATGGCAAATGCCACATATTCTGTTAGGCTCTGATATGGTTCAAGTATCACCATACAACGAGATAATGAGCCAGAATATGTACAGACTTAAAAAATATGTGGGTAGTGAATAATGAAGCAAGTCTGAGCAATGAGATGACACTTTGATCCTTCACATAAGGGATTCATATAAGTGCCACCAAGAGCAAGTATATGAGACTTGGTCTGTGTTGAGGGAGGGAGTTCCAGTTTGCAGGGGGTGAGCTATGTCCACTTCAAGGGAGACCTGACTTCCCAGACTATAATGTCATGTTAGCAGCATTGCATCATATGTCCCAGGACTCCGGAAGATGAAAAATCTCCGGGGACTAAGACCACCCAAGATGACTTCAGGGAGCCTATGGACCTTGAAGAGGGTCTGAAAATCCAGGTGAGATTCCAGCAGGTACAGAGGAAAGGGAGCGGCATCCTGAGTGAAAAATGCAGACATGCTAAAAGCATATTCTGGCAATGGTAAAAGCTAATCTGGCTACAGAGAGACTTCTGGAACAAAATAGAAGGGTAAGATGGAGCAGTCCAGACTGTGAAAGGCATTAAGTCTGGGGAGCTCAGATTTCTGTCATCAGGATCTCTTGAAAGCTTCTGAAGAAAATCATAAAATCAGCAGGGAAGAGATCTGGGGAGGGTGATGGGGTAGAGAGGGAGCTGGGGACAAGGAGGACGCTGAGGAAGCTGACTGATGGTTTGGCTTTGCCGATGTTTGCCTGTCTGAGGACACTGGCAGAAGAGAAAGCAGATGGAAAGGATTTCAAGTGAGGTCAGTGGTAGTTTACCTCTTTCTTGTTCTACCATTTCCATTCATCACCTTCACTATCTCACAACACATGCTGTGAATTTTATGTGATTATTCTATGAGAAAGAATAAAAGTAATAAAATCTTCATTTTTCTTTACTAAGAGAAAGAGACTAGATGGTGGTAACTCATCCATTTCAGCACCCTTCCCAGCAGTCTGTGGCTATCATTTTCAAACGGTACAGAGGTCCTAGGATATAAATCCCAATATGTTATTTATCAAATATACAAAATTGCTGGCTCAAAATAAATTGACTCAGATCACACCTATGCATTGAATGAGATTTTTTTCTTGTCCATATTTAAAAGCACTTTTCCTTGTTTCAAATTTCTACCTTCATCGATGTCCTCAAAGAGAAAGTTCCAGCTGGATAAAGTTAAAATTCATCAACAATTAAAAAAATCCCTTAGCCAGACCATTATGGCATTTTGCAATGACCCAGGGAAAGATAACCTCTTGTTCTCATCATGATTGTATCCAAATTTCTAATTTTAGTCATGAGACGAAATAATACTTGGAAATACAATTTGGTTAGAGCCAAGTTGGAAGAAGATAGAAACAGTTTTGACTAAGAAACAAACAAAATTCCTAATTTTTAATAATTTTGTATTGCTTTTGTGTCTGTATTCACTTGATTTTTTTTCTTTTGCTCCTATTTCAATTTCCCTTTGGGTCACCTTTTTCCTCACTTCTGTTTCTTTTTAACTCTTCTGTACAACACTTTTCTTGATACCTTATTCTCCCAGAAGTTACCTCTTACCATGTTCAGTCTCTAGATTCATAAACTCAAAATCTAATTAAGTAGATCAGTTTCCAAGATTACAAGTCTGTCCTCATCCTACAGCCAATATTAGTGCTTCCAAATACGGACAACACATACATTAACCCAACTGTTTTTTATAGTATTGTAGGTAAACGTCTATCTGAACAAGTCATTCCTAGAAATGGAAGGACACTAGCACAACTGCAGTGAGAAACAAGATTTTGATTACTTCTTTTCAATGTAGGGTTTACTCTCCAGCTTTTGTGTTTCGGGTTTAATAGCAATGAGGAGAATTTGTGATCTTTTTTGATGTCATACTTTGGGTGTCCAAATTCTTCATGTTATCTCTCTTAGTATGAACATATGGGGGGGGGGGGTTAAAAAAAAAAAGAAGAAGAAGAAGAAAATCCATACAGAAATGTTGCAGAAATCTTCCTAAATCATTCAGTGAGTAGAATTCACCTTACCCTGAAGGTGAGCTGAGTGCTTACGTTCTTTGCATGACCTGCAGGGTGAGGAAAGCGTCGGTGTGCTGTAGTCTCTCTCTTCACGGTTACGAAATCATTAACCTCAATTTACCAAAAAAGAAATAAAGACTAAAAAAAGAAAAATATGAGTATTGCCCCCAAAAGCCACAGACGAAATTAATTATAAACACAGAAAAATAAATAATTTTCTACTTCCCCTTCGGCAGAGCCTCTCCGATGTCCACAGGCCAGTTCCATTTCTCGAGGCTCCAAATATAATTTTAAAATTAAAAAAAAAATCCAAAACAGGGTGACTAAATTGTAATGCATTTTCAATGTTCCTGTTTCACAAAATAACACCTTCACACACATATACAAGTGACTTGATGAATAGGCTTATTTGATGAGAACTTTCAAAAGTCTAAATTTGGGACCCTCCCAATTAAGAGGCCCCAAAAGGCTGCCCAGCCCAGGATGCTGAGGGCGGCCCTGCTTTTCTGTTCTAAAACACCCCCCTGACCAAGAGAAGGGCAATGAGCCACGCGTGCTGAGGAAATTGCTTGGTTGATGGCCTCCTCCCTCTCTTGAGCCCAGCCTAAACCACCTTTACAGTTATACAATGGAGCATTTTGGAAATGTTTGAATAGTCACTGTGTTGCAAACTTAGCAAACAAGTTTGGTGCAGGTTGACAAACTCAACTGACTTGGCCACAGACCTAAATAGAAAATTCCTTTTAGCCTCAGCTGACAGAAAAACCAAAAAACAAAAAACCTAGTCAGAAGACAGCTCATGTTGTTCACGATGTTTTGTTCTCAGTGTTCCAGCTTCAAGAAACTCACATCTTCCTGGTCCGTTTCATTTCCTGATCCCACATTGAAAGGAGGCAGAGAAAAGGGTATCACACATTCATTCCAGGCTTCTGCCTAGGAGATACACCATGGTAGAAAAAGGATGACAAGGTCCGTGGGGCTGATGGGTGATTATAATTTAAGTAATGGACTGACATTCTCAGTGTTCAGTTAGAGCTCTTAAAGACTTGCTTTGAAGAATGATTCCTATCCTTTAAAATGCCTGCTTCTGAAAACAGCACTGCTAAGAGACGTATGATTATAATGATTAAATTTCAACATTTCCTAAACAATTAAATCACTTTGTTAATTTAAGTTTTCATACAGAATACAGTATTAATTTGGTGCTAAGTTGAGTTGACTGCCTTTCAAATTAATAGCAACTGATGGTTTAAAAAAATTACATTCTATTTGGGCCATAGCTCATTAATTTTTACTGCTCTTTCATATACCCACCCATGCCTTCCCTTTAGAAGCAAATTCCCTACCAGAACGATTTCAGTGCACTTGGATTTTGTAATTTTATCAGCGATTGGACTTTGTCAACCGGTGTCATCTTGCTCGCATTTGGACAGCCAACAGTTTCCCGAGCTGGGACCCAACAGGGTGCCTGGTTAGACTGGGAGGAGGCAGAGGAGCACTCAGCAGGAGTTCTAAGGGGAGGGGACTCTCCGAAAAGGTGATGACACAAATCTTTGCTGTAAACGAATCAGTGTCCTAGTAACAAAAGATATGCTCAGGCTGGCCTACCCAGAATATTGAAATAAGAAATGCGTGTCCACCATACAGTGTTCTTCAAAGGAATTTGAGTAGAGTAAGACATAGCATAGTGATACTGACATTTCCTCATGGACTTTTCGGGGAATGCAGAGGATTTCCTGAGTCGGGTCAGGGCTCCTCAGTAAGTGAGAGGGCAGGTTACTGCCTGGGGAGCGCTCTCTGCGCTGGGCTGTGAGCAACCCCAGGGCCCGGCCACCGCGCAGTCAGAGCCCTTCACAGCATGCTTGTTGACAGATGTACTGTCCTTTGCTACTAGGGTTAGCAGCGCCCAGCATGGCAAGATTCACTGAAATGTTTGTACTTTATGGGTTGCATGCGTTAGAAATTATACTTCCTGGAAGGCTGTGCATAAAGTTGGGAGCACCAATCTTTCTTTAAATATAGGAAAGCTGACTCAGAAAAAGTAAATGTCTTCACCTCATTCAGCAGGCAGCAGTAGAGGGACATTTGGGCAGATGGTATATTTAGGAGGTTTGGGGATGGATTCAAGTTTGTCTAGACAGCCAGTTTAGATTAGCTGTCAACAATCTCTTTTGTTTGTTTACCTTATTAATATTAGGCTATACCTAGTTCATAGTAGGCACTGTATAAATGTCAAATGAATAAAAGTCTTTATTAAAAGTATTGATTCAATCTGTGCATCCAAAACAATTCTTTAGAACTTACCTAAGGGTTGCAACAAGAAACATTCTAATAATTGTCCTAATTGAGATCCTGCTGTATATTAAAATGCAGTAGTTCCTTCCGAGGCTCAGAGCCAGCTATGAGATGGTACAGTGAATGCCCATGCTATATGCAAGGAGCTGTTAGTCCTTTAATAGAGCTGCTTTCCCAGAATATTAAGCAGTAAATTACCAATCACATGTTCAAAGAATAGTCAAAGAATAATAAAGGTATGGGAAAATTATAATTATGACAAGTTTTAAAAAGCAAGAGATAAAATCTAACAGTAATATGTGTTTATTTTTAATTATATATATAATGGATAAAAAACATTTGCAAAGGGAAAAATGCCTGAAAAAACACATATCAAAATATAAATAGCAGTTATTTCCAGATTGTGAAGATGTGGATAATCTTTATTTTTCTCTCACGTATGGTTGCCAACTGAGCTTTAAAAAATTTTTAAAAAACTTAAAAAAAATTAAACCTTAAAAAACTAACTTTTTACAATGAGAAAAAAAACATTATTAAAAACAAAATCAACAAAAACAAAGAGCTCCCTCTCTTAGGTTTTGTAACAATTGTTCATCAATCCCAGACACTAGCCACTACGTAAATCTTTATTTTTAGTGAGAATATTTTAGGTGCTTAACTAGCAGCAATTAACTCTCTTTAAAAAAAATCTTCGATTCTGAATGGGCACTTATGAGTTATTTAGAGTCTAGATAAAATTATACATGTCCAGTTTGTTCTGGAAGGATGGATTGTTTTCTCCCCATCAGCAAGAGGTACTCTAATAGATCTCAAAATGTTGTTGAGAGAAATGGAGACTTTTAAATATATTTGGAGCCTCAGTGATTTTTCATAATGCTGTGAGATAGTCAGTTTCTATTAGATCATAGTAATCAGCCATCTTCATTCATTCATTCAGTAAATATTATTGAACACCTATGTGCCAGGCTTTATAGCAGGGGTCAAGGTAAGACAGACAAAACATAAGGCCCAGTCTCTGCTCTCAAGAAGCCCTGGTCTCACAAGGGAATCCATTACTTAAGTAGGTCATGACTCTATAATGAGGTGGGTGACATGCCCATGGGAACTGAGGGATCAGAGAGTGTGGTACTCAACTCAGCTTGAAAAGGACAGAGGAGACCTCCTGCAGAAGGTGGTAGATGGGCTCAGATTGAAATAAACATGAAGTGGCCAGGAGCATTGGAGGGGGAGAGACTGCAGGCCGACGGACAGCATGAGTGAAAGCAAGGAGGCCGGAATTGGCTCCTGGCTGCCTGGTGTTTCTGGAATGCTGAGAAATGTGACTGGAGAGGTCACTGGTGGGATCACGGGGGTCTGGGTGCCATGTCTTTCTTTGTTCTGTGCAGTTCAAATGAGTTCATAAAAAAGACCAGCCCAGCAATGCCACATAGAGCTCAAAATGTCAGATATGGGAAAAAAAATGTGCTTTGTTAGGATTTGTAAAAATTAAGGTTACTGCAAACAGTAATGACCACCAGGGTAGGATGAGGCAATTCTTGCCTGCATTGTGGCCTTGGAGAGAGTGTTTAGGTGGGCTGGGCCCTCTGCTTTGTGTTCAGACCAACAGAATTGTTGTATTATATTTTGACTGAGAACAGAAAAATTCAGGTTCATAAGGTATTTTGCTTCAAATAGTGTAAAACATATGAAAAAGGAGCTAATTTCAAGACTCGTAAAAATTGAATCTTTAACTATAGAAATCCTGATTCTGTTTTTAGTTATTCCTAGATATTTGAAGATTTTTTTAAGTTAGACTCTAAGGTTCGACCTATTTAAACTTTTCTTAATTGTTTAAAAATACATCTAAGTAAAGATTGATAACTAAATTATATGAGTAATTGAATTAGTAATATTAATGTCCTAATTTGAAAGCATCTATAGTCTCTAATTCTTTTATTGTGGTATCTAGTATAGTATGTTTCTTAGGAGGAGGGAGGGAATTGGGTTTTTATTTATTTTATTTTCAGTGGAGGTACGGGGAACTGAACCCAGGACCTTGTGAATGCTAGGCACACACTCTACCATTGAGCTATATCCTCCCCATGTATCTAGTATAGTATGATAAATAACAATTGGAAGACTGATACTTGCTTTTTAATGATGGCTGATCTGATTTTTCCATGTGCATAAGACAATCATATTGATGAAAATAATTTCGCTCGTGCTTTTTTGAGTTTAAAAGGCTGATATTTCCTTTGAAACTTAAGACTTTCACTGTTAGTTTTTTCAGAGGAAGCCTGAGAGGAGCTCACTTTTTTGGTCTTGAAACTGTCTCTAGTCAACTGTTCTAATCTATGTGAGTGTGAGCCGTCTTCTGACATCCAAAGGATCTGAATGGTTGAACAAAGTCTTCCTCCTTTTTCAGGCTAACATTTAGTGTTGCACTGGATACCGAAGATTTGGGTTCAAGTTCTAAGTCCATCACTTACCGTTTGGAACTATTAACAACTTGGTAAACTCTCTGGGTCTTCATTTTCTCATTTATTAAAAATATACCATTCCTGGGATGACAACAAAACCATTGGAAGGAGCAAATGAAATGCACTCATTCATTTATGAGGACCTATTATGTGCCAAAATACACTTATAAACATGACTATAGTTCAAACTGGCAAAACAGTTCTTTCTTTCTTCCCATGGAGCATCTATTGCTGCGTTTGGACCACAAAACTTAGAAACATAAATAGGTAGTAGCTATCCTTATACAACTGTCAGAGAAATAGCAAAGTGTTTGTCCAATAGAGACACGCTGGACTGAAATTCTGATATGTTGGCATAAAATTCCTATTCTAAATAATTAGATTTAAATAATTCTGCTCATCAACATTTTTACCAAGTTAAAAGGTGAATAATGGAATGGACTGTTTTTAGTCTTTTTTTCCCTTCCTTCTTCCTGTTTTCTGTTGGTCGATCAAGCAATCATTCAATTAGGGAATAAACACTGAACACCCATTATGAGCCTGGAATGATGCTCATCCACGTCTCCCTGTCTTTATGCTTTTCTTCTATTTCTGAACATCTGCCTCTGTTTTTTTCTGACTGACCACAAGCCCTGGAAAAATGGAGAGCTTTCCAGTTGGGTTGATACACACAAGAAGGCTGAGGGTATCTACACATATATTAAGTTATGTATTATATGTCACATACACAAAGAGAGAGGTCTAGATAAACAAGTTTATACTGTACAGCACAGGGAACTGTATTCAATATCTTGTAGTAACTTATGATTAAAAAGAATAGGAAAACAAATATACATATGTTCCTATATGACTGAAGCACTGTGCTGTACACCAGAAATTGACACAACGTTGTAAACTGACTGTACTTCATAAAAATACATATAAAAAACAGAGAGAGATCTGTACACCTGTATTTACATTTACATTCATAACTATTAGGAGCCATAGTGCTTTTTCCCCCTATTTAAAGAAACTTACTTTTTATCCTTTGACTCATATGCTATATTCCTGAGTGCATTGTTATTTTCTCACCATAATTCCAAATTCTTTTATCAAATATGGTGTTAGGAGTAAACACTGAACACCGATAATGAGCCACAAACGACGCTCATCCGTGTCTCCCTGTCTTTAGGCTCTCCTTCTATTTCTGAACATCTGGCTGTTTTTGAAAAACAGTATGATATTAGGACACGTAGAGCTCACTGACTCTGGAGCCCAAAGTCAAGGATTCGGATGGGGCCCCTATTCTGCCACCTACTAGTTGAAAGACTTGAGACAAAGCAGAGTTAATCCCTCCCTCCTCTGTGCTGTCTCTGCTTCCTACAAGCCTTACCATTGTGCCCACATATTTTACTAACGTATTTGCCTATGTGTCTGCCCTCCTAGACTTTGAAGCCCTTCCTCAGAGGCAGACAGTGTGTCTGATTCAGCAGAGCTGCATGTGGTGTAGATTCTGGAGCTTGACTGCCTAGACTTAAATCTGATTCCTGTCACTTAATAACCGTCTGACTTCCGGCAAGTTGTTTGCTATCGCCACGCCTCAGTTTCCCCCTCTGTAAAAAGGAGACAGTAATAGTGTCCGCCTCACACTGCTGTTATGAGGATTAACTAAGTTTATATTCACAGAGCATTTAGAAGAGTGTCTGACACAGAGTAAACATAATATAAATATTTGGTATATATACTTAAAGAATCGTCTCTAACTTCAAAACCTAATAAGGTACCTACTTAGTAAGTCTTTGTTGAAAATTCATGTAAATATTCTGAAAATCAGTTTGCTCGCTAAAACTAGATCTAATAAAAACCATTATTACTGTGAGGATCAAATGACATAATGGATATTGAAGCATTATGGAAGCATTTTTATTGCTGTTTGGTGATAAGGGCAATGTGACATTAGCAAAAATTGATCCTAGAGTTAAATTAGTTTCAACACCTTTTGCTTAGGCAGTGTATTGTCATTGTTTATTAGACGATTATGTCATTTGTTAAGCTATTGATCAGCTCTGCTGAAAAGATAGAACAGCAGGTTTTGACCCTGACCCCTAGAATCTCAGAAAACAACCTCGTAATAAGACATGGTTTGCAATATGTGTTTGTTTAACATTAACCAACCTGTGAAACTGAACAGCACCATAGTCCGTATTTACCCCTGAACCTGCCCTCAGAGCCAGTGTTTAAACGTGCAAATGTGCTGATAGATTTTGGGGGGTTTGGTTTGACTTTGCTTTGGATTATTTTGTTTTCTGTGAGATTGACAAAACATGAAGAGCCCGATATGTACCAAGACATTTCCAGATGCCACAGTAAATGATCTACACTTTACCTCCATGCTGGGATTTGAGATGGCATTTTTGTACTAATTCTCAGATTGTCCAGCCACATAGCTTTGGTCTAATCAGAATCAGTCGATACAAAGGTAAGACCTTTTCATCACTATGAATCAGACAAGCTGGCAGCGTGGATGGATGACTGGCTCTCTTGGAGCCAGTTCTTAATCAAACAGGACCCCATGGGGGAGGGAATAGCTCAAGTGGTAGAGTGCACACTTAGCACACACAAGGTCCTGGGTTCAATCCCCAGTACTGGTTCTTTTGGGGCAGTCATTAAGGAAACAAGGTTTTTAACTCTCCCATGCCCAATTAGGAAAAGAGTCAACAAGAACAAGAACTATAATATAAAATCGAGGAAATGAGGCTGCCGTGAGTTGTTGAAAAATCCCCTAGGATTTTACTCAGTGTTTTGTGGTCACATTTTAGTCACAATATTGTTTACATATTTCTTTAATGTCCAGTAGAGTTGTTTTTTTTTTTTAATGAACTAATAGAAGGATTTAGAAATATGTGGCCAAAAGATGAAACACATTTTTAGATGTCTTCTCAACAGAGAAATTTCCTTTGTATGACTTCAATCAGCTAAATCACTCCAGCTGTAGTGGAAAAGTGAGGCTCTGTTTGTTCTTTTTTCCCTAGGATTTCAGCAAAGAAAAGCACTCAGTTTATACACGCATTATCACCAAGTGTAGCTCTACCCACGAGGCGTGTTTGGGTGTCTACACAGACTCATATTCAGTGTGTAGAAACAGGTGCGGTCACGTGTTCTCGGCACATGAGTTTCCACCAAAAATGTTGAAAGGAATAATTTTCTTTCAAAGCTTGTATTATCTCATCTAATCACACTTAGTTATTGTATATTGTGGTCGCTGAAATTATTTGAGACTAATTGACAGAAGATGTACGTGAGATAGTGTGCCTGTAATAAGTAGATTTGGGGAAAAAAATTACTTTTTAAGGATTCTAAGGTAGAGAGTACCTGTCTTACTCTTTAAGCATGGCTTTATGAATCTTACGGTGACAGACTTTGCTTTATATCTTGAGTAGACTGGCAAATTAATATCTCTTTATATTTCATTCTAATACTTTTCCCTTCCTTTCTTCCCACCTTCCTTCTTTCCTTCCTTCCTTATTTTTGCACTGAACACGGTGACTTATTAAAGAAGGTACGCATACTTTTTATTTACTTTTCTGTTAATGGGATAAAATACATGTACAGAGCTTAGAACAGGGCTTGAGAAAAAGTAAGAACTCATAAAATATTAATTGTTCTTGTTGGTTCTATATTTTTAAATTGGTGAACCTCATAAAATAGCCTAGGAATTTAACATTTTTATGAGAAACCTCTTCAACAGTAGATTATTTTTGATTCAGAAAAAGTTACCATATATTAACTAAACCCCAATTTAAACATTTCATGTTATATTCTTGGCTGAATGCCAGATGGCAAATGTAATTCCTAGGTCTACTGGCAAACTTTCCAGGAATGGTCCCCAAACTTTCATTATTTGCACTATTCACAGATCCCCGAGAGAAATAGCTTCCTTTCATGGGCTCATTCAGATATTCAGCCTCTTAAGCATTAGCATCCATTGCCTTGTGTTAACTTGTTGCAGAGTTAACATTTCACACGTAGGAAGCCCTGAAAACATGTATATGTATAACAGAAATGCTGACACGACCTTGATGCCTCCAGCCCTACCCTCGTCTGCTGCAATGTCTGTTTACTCTGGTCTGGTATTTATTAAAATATACACACTTACCATAGCAACCATTGCAACACAACGCCATATGTGTTTCTAAGATAAGGAGATCTTTTTTTTTTAAAGAAACATGCACAAATAAGTTAGTTGTACAGGTACAGACTAGATATTCTGCAAAATGGAAATGTGTATAGTAAGAACATTTTCATAGGAGACCATAAGAATATTTCCAAATCCTTAGAATGTTTCTAAGTATTGATTACTTCTATTATTACTATTATTATTTACAAAAGGAATTAAGAATGTAGGGTATTTGGATGTATAACAGTGACTCTGGCAAAGAATTTGGGTTAATGACTATCATTGTATAGAAATGATGATTTGTAAATATAACGCCTTATTTTTATTTTGAATGATATTTTACATATATGTTTGAAGTTTATTTGTTAACAATGAACCTTGAAGAACCTAAAAAAAGACACTTTATATCTTTCTAAACAAGTATAAAACATTTCTTCTATTTTTATGGTGAGAAAATGATTTGTGCTTTACTATCAGGTAGGGAGGTGACTGGGCCTGCTTTTGGCTTCAATATTTGGTGTATTTGGTGACTTAAGTCTCATGCAATTTGAAGCCCAATACACATGACTATTTCCATACTGTCCCTGTATAAAAGTGGGCTGCCCTCATTTATTTTTTCTCACTTAATTTTGATAGAGACGAAGGGAGTAAAAAAAAAAAGTTTTCACATGGGCTATTGAATTCCTTTTCTAATTTTTTTTGCAAAACAAAATATTTACAAGTCTAGAACCTCAGGACTATATACATCTAAAATATTAGTTTTATTGAAAAGAATTACAAAAGGGCACCAGTTGGCCCTTTATTTCAACTCCGATCGAAACTTTTAAAAAGTGGCTCTGTAGGAAGTAATGCCCCAGAAGGACTGGGGGACCTGGGTGTAGAATAACCTCTCAGCAGTTGGGAGGATCAAATTCCTGAAAAGTCCATGACAGGAGAATTCCAGGTTGAGTAACTAAATAGCTCACAGAGAAGATATGGCTTACGGGCTTGGGGCCAAGCCTGAGTGAATCTGTAAAATATTTGTACACTCATAAATGTAAAAATATCACCAATGATATCATTACATATTTTAAATTGATGGTGAATAAATACAATCAAATTTCAACTTCTCACCTTTTGCTCACTAAAACATTTCTAGAATCTTAACTGTTGCTGCTGCATAGCAGATTACTGTTAAAATTAACTACTATTATGTAAATTACTTACTCCTAATTTCAATTTAATGTATTTAATTTAAATGGGGAGTTTGGGATTAACAGATACACACCACTATATATAATATAGATCAACAAGGACCTACTGTAGAGCACAGAAAACTATATTCAATTTCTTGTAATAGGATATAATGGAAAAGAATCTGAAAAGAAAAAATTATATAGTATGTAGATGTATAACTGAATTGCTTTGCTCTACACTTGAAACTGACATTCTAAATCAACTACACTTCAATTAAAAAATTTTTTTTAAAATCAAGTAACTTGATTAAAAGAGTGCTAATGAAGTAACAGAAATTTATTATTAATACAGGCTGAATGCCCCTTAAAAAGTATTGTCTAGTATAAATGGCTAATGTAACCCCAAGGGGTTAATTCTCTTCTCTTTTCAATAGTTAAACAGAATGAAGAGAAATCACACTGAAGTTAAAAGCTGACAGGTGTTTGGAAAGTTTGGGTTTTTGATTTTTCACCTGGGAAAAGAAGACCTGCATATTCATCTGGCACAGGAGCAGGGAACGCTTGTAAGTGTGACCTTCATAATCCATCCCAGCACCTTTTCTTGCAAGATAATCAAATGGTTTGGGTCACTCCTCTTCAGGGTGTCTCTCGTCAGCTACGGGCAGACTACAGGGGCATGCTAGTGGGCTCTGCCACCAAGGGTCTTAAGAAAGGCAGCTTAGACAACTCACAAAACCTACGAAGCGCCTCTGCAGAAATCATATTTTCAGTCACTCCAACCCATTCCCCCATTTTATTTAAATATTATTTAATGCTGAAATTTTTGACCTTAAAACTGACTTTGTTTTTAGGCAAACCAGACTTGCAAAATGAGAAAAGCAAGTGTAGTGTTCCTTAGATGTAATTTTTTGATTGTTCTTGGCAAAGGATTACAATAAGTTTCTCCAAATGAAATCTTTCATTACTTAGCTTCACTTATATACTACCTCTCATTTTTATTTCTTATTGGGGACAATTTCCAATTTACACAAATGTAGGTGGAATAACCTAGTGAAACCTCACATGTGCATTCTCTAGCTTCAGCAATGATCGACCATGTCCAAATCCAGTATATGGATAACTGACTTGTTTTGCTGTACACTTGAAAGTAACACTGTACATCAACTACACTTCAATAAAAAAAATAAATAAATTTTCTTTTAAAAAGGAGAAAAAGAAAAAAATTAAAAAGTAGTTATGTGGCACATTTTTAAAAATCGACGCAACCCCTACTGTTTACTGGTGATGCCTTGCAATCTTAGAGAACATTGAGTAAGCACATGGGTTAGTAGACCAGCACACATTTTGAAAACAAACTGAAAGGGCATTCCAGGTCAGCCAGATTCCATCAGGAAGAAATGGCAGGTAAATCACGGGTACTGAGAGAAAGGATATTTGTGCCAAACTGGGCAAAATACGGGCTGGAGGATTCCCCAAGGAAACAGGCAAAGAATTGACAAGGTGCAATTTTCCTTTAAAACTGGAGCAATTTTATGAGGGCTAGATTGAAGAAGGCAGAAAATCAGAGTTTGAGGATGACATTTTAAAGTTATATCAACAAAATTCGAAATATTGGAAATTCTATAAGACAAATGACTGGGTTTCATCATCAAATAAATTGCAACAGGGTGGTGAGGGGGGGAGATAAATGGAGGTTGAACCCATGGGTTAAAACAGATTTAAGAGACATAATAACCAATGAGTGTGTGAACTCTCGATTCTGATTCAAAAAACTAAGGGTAAAACAAACAAAAAAAAAAGAGAGAGAGAGAGAGAGAGAATCAGATATTTGAACACTGCCTGGATATTGGATACTAGTAAGGTAATGTTGGTTTACTTAAGATGTGATGATATCTCAGCTATTTTTGAAGACTTCTTAGCTTTTTGAGATAAATCCTGAATCATGTATGGATCAAATGGTATGATAACTGGGATTTGCTTAGAAACAATCTAGTAATGGTTATGGTAGGGGCACCAGGGAGGAAAGGCTTGGGTATAGATGAGATGCAGCAGACAAGCATTAGTCATTGTTGAACTTGGATGAAGATGGGGTTACCTTATACCATTTCCTACTTTGGAATATGTTAGAAATTCTCCATATTAAAAAAGTCTCCTAGTTCAGAACTACTACATACATTTTCCTTGATATTTCTTCCCAAAGTTTGAAGGCAGAGGAAGAGACTATAAATTTCTTCAACCAATCAGAAATTTCCATTAATGGGCACTTTTGAGTTTTGCCATTACAGATGAAGTTGACAATGATGAGCTGAAGGCACTCTGAAACATTGAAAGATTAAATTATGTTTGATAAAATTTTGATATTAAAATAGATCTTGCTGTATTCTAATTCTTTGCAAATTGACAATCCATGGCAGGTGTGGTTTCCTCTTAACTGGAACACTGAATTCCCCAATCATTTAACAGTTTTTCTATATCCTTAGTTAGACGAAGGAGACTTTTAAGCAAATATTCCACCTCTGAGCCTATGAAATTTATACATATCAGTGTGCACCTCACTTAATTTTTGAGGACACCTTTGGAGGGGGTTGTCACCTTGAAACACTTGCACACATAGAGGTCCAATCACTTAACAAAGAGTAAGTATTTAAGGTGTGGCCCCAGGAACAGGAAAAAATCAGACTCTGATGGGACTGCACTCCTCAACCCAAACCCAATCTACCGTGCTATTTATGTAATGTATTGCCACTCTGTTTGTAACTACATGCTGTGATCTAAACATGTCCTTTTTAGACCTGTAATTCAAAGCACAAAAGGGGTTTGTTTAGACATCAGGGTAACCCAAAAGAAGTGCTAATGGTTAAGTCCTTGATTTGACTGAAGCCTTGCTTCAGTGAAGTATCAACCACTTTGTAGGGAAACATTAGAACACCTAATAATGTGGTATTATGCAGCTCAAACAACAAATTAACTCATGGAAATGATCACTTTTCTAAGGCTACAGGTTATATTTGTAAGTAGCTTCAAGGACAGATGACTCATCATGAGGCTATTTTAATTACTCTTTGAAGATAATTCTAGCATTTGTTCCCATCTTTATAGAAATTCACCCATCACTTGATTATCTCTTACCAAAAATAAAATCGGTGCCAAGCCACACACATTTCTCTTAGATCTAAGAAGGGAAGAATTGCTCTGTCTCAATCTGTTTGTGTCCAGTCTCAGTGGGTGGGCAGCTGGAGATTCTCGCTTCCTGGTTGACAGGCATAAAGGGACTCTCTTCTTTCTTCTGATAGCAGTTAGGGTGGAAAGACACAGAGAAGCCTAAACAAACAAATTTTGTGGTCTTTCTCCTCCACTCAGATCAAAATTATGTTAACTCTGTAAAGTCTGAATTTTTTTTTTTAGCTCTCATTAGTAATTATCATATTCATGACGGCCTGGCACTGTGCCAAACACTTCTCCTGTATCAAATCAGTAATACCTTCACCTTCCAGGTTAAGTCTTGTTACCTCCCCATTTTACAAGGTAGGCAACTGATGCTCAAAATGACTAAGTAACTTATCCAAAGACCAAAGCTGGTGAATGATTGGCTGAGCAGGACTCACACCCCCCACGTCTGACTGCAGAGCCTGGTTTCATCACCCCTGGGTACCCACTCTGCACTGGACACTGTTCCTAACAAGATCCCTGTCTTCAAGGCACGGAACTGAACCAGAGTGCTCAGCATGGGAGCTGGGGCAAACAGAGCAGGTGTCATGGAGGAAAAAATGGTGTGGCTTTCGAGAGAGAAGGGGGCAGTTCCAGGCAGAAGACATGGCATCAGAAGTTTAGGCCCAGCAATACCAAAACAGCTTGGGTCCACTTTAGCTCAAATGGAATGTTTATGTAGAGCCTAACTGAGGGTGGCCTTGACCGCCAGGTTAAGGAGTTTGGACTTTATGGAATTCTGGTATAAAAAAAATACAGTAAAGCATTGTATTTGGTTTCATTCTTCAAAGCATGGATACTGCTGTAGCATTACAAAATTGTTTAAAAGGAACTGTATAGCTAATGGTTGATTTTTGTCGACATTGAGATAGTACAGGAGATATTTCTATCTTATTTTTCCTTCAGAAAAGCTCTATTTCTTCTCTTTAAAGAAAAAGTTCAAAAAACAAACCAACTTTCTCGTCACCTCTTAAAAAACAACTCCTGCACTGTTGGGAACCACGGTCTATGTATGTGTTTACATTTTACATCACTGTCCCCCACGCCAATGGCTGTCATCATTAGTCATATAAGTAAACAGTATAATATAAGAGAGGTAGACAAAATTCACTGGGCCTTTTGTTCAGTCTTCCCATTTACAGCAAAGCATTGGCTCCCTCACGATTATGGGGCTGAGTTTTCCGCCCCACCACAGGCTGTGGGACCTTGTGGTCCAAACACAGGAGATGGGACCTAGAACAGTCTGCAAATGGACACAAAGTATCTAACGTTTCACAAAACAGAATAAATCATAGAGACAGCGCAAGTGATTCTATCCCATTTTGAAAGATTCAGCAAAGCAGATTTGCCTATAAAAGGAATTGTCAGTTATTTTAGCTATGACGGTCCTTTCTGTGTTTAGGCTTTGGAACCAGCATTCTGGACCTACCCTCCATCGTCGGGGAGGGTTTGGGATAAGGAATATGTTTCTGGTAACAGAAATCATTCAAATGGAGACTGAGAGCAGTGCCTTCAGTTACACTTGGGTCCAATCAGGGTTCCAGGTTGATAGTTCGTGTTATTTTTTGAATTGCTATGTCTCGGACAACCCCAAATGTGAAATTCTACAAACTTAAAGGGATATTTACACTTGCAGGTAGTAGTGGATTTTGGGATTTCTCCTCTGCTTGGGGGGTGTGGCAGTGATGGTTGGGGGGGCTCTCCAATAGATGCTGGCTGATGGAGGGGTCAAGTCTACCTGTTCTAGGTGCTATTCAGAAATGATACAATTCCCTTGGCTGGTTACAGCCGCCAGGGTCCAGGTTCCCTATGCTTGTGGGTGTTCAGGTGAAGGATAACGTCCTCTTTTAAAATCTGACTTATGTGACCTCTAGGAGATGCTCCTCCCACTGGCAGGTGGGGCAAAAGCCAGAGTAGGGTAACACTGGCTGTCTCTGGACCCTTGGTAGTTGCTCCAGGGCTGAAGATGCTGTTTTGACTCTGGGTGACCCTTGTCAAACAGAAGAGCCATTTGCTCACATTGCCAGCCATGCATCTGTCCCTGAGTTATCAGCTATGTGACTGAGCATAGACGGGCAGGGAATTCCTAACTACAGGGGTTTCGTTTTGCTTAGTTTCAAGAAACCTGAGTTATCTCAACTAAAGTAAAATCACAGAATAGATTATCATACAGGTGAGGAAATTTTAAAAGATGCTAAATTTTATACCTTATTAACTGAATACATACTTTTTCTCTGCCCTATTCCTTTCTCCTTTCCAACCCTCTAGTGGCCTCTGTTTTAAACAAAGATACAGTTTAAGCATCCTTTTGCCCAATTGTAAAAACATCATTTTTAAGAGAAAAACATTTGGATTTTATTCTCACACTTTTCACTTCACTCTTTAATCTAACTAAGTTTCGAAATAAGTACATCAATTGAGAGAGAGAGAAAAAAATACTAGTAAATACAATCAAGCAACTGGCATACTACTTGGCAGTAAAAACAACCCAGCTATGAATACAACGACTTGAATGGATCTCAAGAGCATTATGCAGAATGAAAAAAATCCCATACACTTGACTCCATCCATGTAACATTCTCCAAATGATAGAAATACAGAGACAGAAGATACCGGATGGTTGTCAGAGTAGAGAGAAGAGGGTGGGTGTGACTATAAAGGAGAAGTTCTGTATCTCTGAGATGTGGAAGCTCTGTATCTTGGTTGTGGTGGTGGCTGCACAAATCTGTGCACGTGATAAAATGGCACAGAAATTGTACACACCATTGTCAATTTCCTGGTATTGCTACTGTAAGAAAATTATGTCTGATGTAACCATTGGAGGAAACTGGGTTAAAGGTATTTGGAGCCTCTCTGTGTTACCTTTGCAACTTCCGATGAACCTATAATTACTTTATTTTTCTTACATAGTTATCAAAGGAATAAAGCCAACTACAAAATAAGAATCAACAGAATGTGGTACTCCAGTCATAAAGGACAGTCAAATGTGCTTACACAAACTCAAGAAAGCAAAATAATAATTAGTTCATTTGTGGTATTATTATTATTATTATTATTATTATTATTATTATTATTATTATTATTATTTTTAGATTCCTCATATAAATGATATCATATGGCCTTTTTCTTTCTCTTTTGGCCCACTTCCCTTAGAATGACCATCTTCAGGTCCAGAACCTATAATTACTTTAAAATAAAAAGTTTAAATATATAGGAATCAACCAACAGCCTGGACTCCTCTGTACAGCAAGTATAAATATAACATAACAACCCGTGCCAAAAGAAGTGTCAGATCTTTTTTCTAAAAAATGTGTTGGTACTAAAGAATTGCTTCAAAGACAAGAAGGAACAAAATAGTGATGAACTGAGTCTTCCAGACTCAGACAAAGTCGCCCTTTTCCGTAGTGCTCTGAACCGTCTGACTGCTTTCCAGGCATTCACAGAGAGAGGCTGGAAAGACGAACCCCTTTCCTAGAGCAGGCTAACGATCAAGGTCAGTTTGGTCATAACAGTTTACGCGGACATTCTCCATCCAGGTCCCACATTCCTGTCTCCCATTTGGAAAATTTCCAGAAAATAAGACCACAGCATGGAGCCCACGCAGGACGCAGGAAACATCTCTTAAGACAGAAAGGTCCCCGTAGCCTGTCTCCTTAACGAACGCCTCCCTCTCGCGCTCCTTTTTCAGTTCTTTGCTGAGTCTCCCACCAAGCTCTTCTAACTCACTCGCCTGGATTTTCTAGCGAAGTCCTAGTAAAAGCAGGCAAACCTGTGAGCGGTGCGCGGCATCCCGCGGTCCTCCTCCCTGCGCGCCGCGATCCAGCTCATGCTCCCCACGCCCCGCTGCCGGCAGCGCAGGACGCGCGCGTCACCCGCGAGCCACCGGCCACCAGCCACCAGCCACCAGCCACCCGGAGATGCTACTGAGCAGTCCGCACCGAGTACCAACAGGGCAAACCCAGCAGCAGCCCAATCAGCTGTCGGCCAAAGTTGCCTCTTGGTGACTTACATCTTTTTTTCTTTTTCTTCTTTAACATTTTTATAGTACCCTGAGTGTACTCAGTGTTATAAAATTATGCCAAAACAAAGAGCAAAGTCCTTGTCCTGAGGAGCAGGCCGTGTAAAAGGCCCGAATGACGCAAGGCAAAATGACAGGACAAACACAGGGTAGGGAGGAAAAGTAAGGTAGAATCAATAAGACTTCCAATGGACCAAGAGTGGAAAGGCTGAGTCAGGGACCCAACCCCTCCCGCGCACAAAATAGAAATTAAGATTTGCAATAATAGCAGTAGGAATAGCAGGATGTGCCATGCAGTAACATTGAATTAATTCTATAAAGTAGGTGCTTGTTATTATGTCTAATTGGAAACCCAGGGTTTCTTTTAACTGTTTCACAAACACCTCTAATGCTTACCAAGTGCCAGATATGCTTCTGAATGCTTTGCATAGATTAGCTCCTTTAATTCTCATAAAAGCCTTCCAAAGTAGGAATTGTTTCTCTCACTTTACTCATAAAGGGAATGAAGCAGTCAGATTAAGTGACTTGCTCGAGCCAGTGAGCCAAGATTTGAACTTGGAAGAATTTGTAAGGATGGAGTCGAGATCTGTATTCAGGAAGCCCAACTCCACAATGGCACCAGGATTCATATCCACACATTCTGACTCCCAACCTGCCTGCTTAACCAGGTGTAACAATGCACACTGAAGACATAATTTAATTTTAACATGTTTAGATTGACTAGTAACAATGCAGATTTACTTTGTAAAGGCTTTTAATATTGCAATGATAAAGTGTTAACTTGAAGGAAAAATATTGTTAAAAAAAAGATGAGCAGGGGACAGGTTTTCCTCCTTCCTTCCTTCATTCAACAAACATGCATGAGTGTGGTTTATGCCAGTTTATGCCCTACTATATGAGGCACCAGCGTGACAGCAGTGATCAGAAGAGACACAAATGAGAGAAAGCAAGGGAACCAGAGATGATGTTTGTTTTAATGATGGAGACACACTAGATGTAGCAGGACCAATAGGGGCAAATGGTAAACAGGAAATAAGGGACCATTTCAATCTTACTACCCAGGGAATGACGTTATTCTCAGCTGCACTGTCCTGCATGAATATAATTTAGCCCTTTTTTCATTTCCTTCCTTCTGTTTCCTTCATTTTAGTTACGACAGTTAGAGGAAAACACATTTATCAAAGAACACTTAGTACAGACATTTGCAAACATTTCATGGTGCTTTGGGTAGCAGAAGCAGTAACATTAATAATATGAGCTATCACATATTGAACGCTTACTATGTACTAGGCATGAGTCTAAGGATTTTACATGTGTTAACTCACTGAATCCTCAGAACTCTCAGGAGGTAGATGTTTATTATGATCCTGATTTTATAGATGAAGAGACTGAAGTTCAGAAAGATTCAGAAACTTGCCCAAGGATATAATGTTAAAAAGTGGAGGTTTTAATCTGTGAACTGAAATTAGGGTTTGGATTCTTTACAGATTTTATTTATGCTTTGAATTCCCTTCCTAATGTAAGTATGACTGAGCGTATTTCCCAAGTGTGGAAATGGCGAAGCGGCACGCAGACCTCGGAGCCTGGAACGAAACATTGGCATAAAAGATTGCTGAGGGTTGTTGGGGTGGCAGCTAATGGGTGCAATGCTGGGCTTCTTTTTAAGGTTATGAAAATGTTCTCAAACTGATTGTGGTGATGGCTGCATACTTTAAGTGGGTGAATTGTATGATATGTGAATTAGATCTCAATAAAGTTGTTACCAAAAGAAAAAAAAATCCCTAAAGAAGAGATACTGGCAGTTAAGTTTTCAAAGTCTGTTATCAAAAGCCAGAATCTTAACTGGCATAAACATCTACTTCGGAGATAAGAGGGTGAAATATCATTACTGTCATCTCATTTCATTTTTTTATTTTTGAAAGGGGGATAATTAGGTTTATTTATTTTATTTCTTTCTTGATGGAGGTACTGAGGATTGGAGAAAGGACCTCCTGCATGCTAAACAGGCCCACTACCAATGACCTATACCCTCCCCCACTTATTTATTATTAATTTTTAATGGAGGTACTGGGGGTTGAACCCCTAACCCTGTGCATGCTAGGCATGCACTCTACCACTGAGCTATACCCTCCCCCCACCGCTTCACTTCTTAAAAATATTTTTACTTCCTGATTCCTCTATAACACACTAAAATTAAAAAAAAAATTAAACCAGTAAAAACTAAAATAAGGAGAGAAATCCCCCTTAGCTACCTCCTAAGGGAAACATTTGGAAGTCTTTTTCTTGATTGTGTAGATTGTATCTATGCTAAAATAGAATATCTCTTTAAGAACCAAGAAAAATGATTTATTTTTCCCATACAGGAGACAATGAAGTCTAGTCTTTCCATTTGAGCTCATTTTAAAACACTAACACTATAGTCTAAAAAAAAAACCTTTAGTTCTCTATTATAGGGCCATAATAAAGTAATAAAAGGTATTGCTGACTCCTGTATTCAGTCATTTTGTTCCTTGTTAGCACAGTTCACTTTCGAAATTCAAGGGAGGAGCAGAGGTATGGGACACTTGCAGAGAGACCATGGAAGGACTTTCAGACTACACCTCCCTGCCATGTCCCCTCTTTGCCTCCTCCCAGGAAACTCTTAAATTTCCAAAGGGCTCCTACCTTCTCCTTTCAATGCTTAGTAGGGTCCTTCTGTTGAGAATCCTCCTCCATTTTCTTCACTTCTTTGCCCGGCTAATGTTTATTTCTGCTTCAAAACCCAGCTCAGACATTATCTGGTCTAGAAATCTTCTCTGACCTCTGTCCTAAGCCAGGTTTGGTGGCAGAGTGCTCAAATCTGATTCTTTTTTTTTTTTTTTTTTACCCTGGCCCTTCACATGCTGTTAGTGCAACCATTTGCTTATTTATTCTTTCCTCCACTAGACTGATTCACTTATTCAACAAACATTTCTTGAGCACCTAGTATCTACCCAGGACCATGGAAGGTGTTAGGGAGACAAGGATAAAAGAAACTCCCTAATATAGTTCCCGGGAGACAATGCTACTCAGTGATGCTTGGTGGAATGAATGAATGGAATTAGGCCTTTACAAACAGAGTAGGAGGAAGATCAGGAGCAGATTAGCAGGCACATGAAGGTCATTTGGTTTTTCCATTCCCCCTCCCCTCACATCCTACTCTGGTGTCACCTCTCTAAGCCTCTTCTTGCTTTAAGTTTTTGTTCTCCTAGTAATTTGTATCTCACTGCTTGCTATTTATCGGAAGCAGGAACTTTGGCATAGGAGGGACAGAGTTCTGATGCCAGCCTTGTCACTTACTAGTTGTGTGACCCTTGGCTCTTTCCCTAATTTCTCTGGGCTTCAATTTCCTCTTTTGTAAAATGGAGGTAACAAACCTCTACAGCACGGAGTACTGTGTGAAGATTAAATGTGATTCACGCATGGAAGGGGTTTAGCTCAAAGCCTGGCTTGAAACAGCCCTCCTTTTCTTTCTTCTGTCTCTCCCCTGCTCCAGGCGCTCACTTACTGCAAGAAGCCATCAGAGCAGAAGTAGAATACAAGGTGATTTCACATGGTAACATGGAAGCACATTTTAAGAAATTGTAATATTATTATAATATATCTTAAAATATGTAAAGAGTTATAAAACCTCATTAAACCTTTAATTTTTATAGAAATCATTGCTTTGGCTATATAAAAAATTAAAAAAGGGGTGTAAGTTTTTTAAATAGTTAGAAAATATTCTTAAGTAGGTGCAAAGGATAAGGAAAAAAGAAATAGATAAGTTAAAAAAAAAAACAGAAATCAACAAAGACAATGATATAAAAGAAGGAAAAAAAGAAGAAAAACATTTAACATAGAAGTCCACAAGGTGCTATATTGATTATGCTTGCCCTCCGGGTTTGAGAAAGTCAGAGGTAACCATAGTTATAGTGTGCATTTCTCAAATGTCACTTGTGAAAAATCTAATCCTGGGGCTGGTAAAGATTCACTCTTTAGCTGCATGATCATGTTTATGGCTTTCTCAGGACAGGATTAGTCTCTAACAGACTAAGAAGTCAGGTTTGGGTCCCTAGATGTCACCTGTCCGGTTCTGCCCATGATAAAGTGCAAAGTGAAAGAAAATTGTTCTTTGCATTTAAGAATGAGTAAGTGAAAAAATAGAACTGCCAAAGATGTTCTATATCCCCCACGCTGTTTATCTCCATTTCCTAATCTGTAAAAGGGTTATAACAGTAGAATAGATCTGGTAAGGTTGTTATGAGGGTCAAATGTTAACATAAAAGAAGCACTCAGTAACCTATACGGAATATAGTAATTTGTGTGTGTGTGTGTGTGTGAGCCATTACTATCATTAACCTAGTGGAGACTATCCTCCTCCCAGTGCCCAGCCCTGTGTGCTCTGGCAGAAGAGCTGTCCTCTTATCTGCCAGCCTTGGAAGTCATTTATCCCTTTATACCAACCTTCCTGCTTCCTGAGGGTTTGGGGATACAATTAACCCAAGAGAAGCTTTCTGTCTCTGAACACATATGGTATGCAGTCATTTGGGAAGATCAGATAGTCTCTTCAGTGCCTCGGTCCTTACAAAGTTCTACCAAGAGCACAGATTTTCTGTAGATTCATCTGTTAGAATTTGAGAGGCTCTATCATGCACACACACACACACACACACACAGGCACACACTTCTTGTGTTCCACATGAGAGAGTTCCACCAATCTCACACACTCCTTGGAGACTTGTTTGCAATGGGGACAGAAAAAAAAGTCCATGGGCTAATTTACACCCCCTCCTCCCAAAATTTAAGATCTACAAAAAGGTCATAACCAAAGTTGAAGCAAATCCCAGCTACCAGGCCCTGGAAATTGTGGTCTGGGTGTGCCGTGCTCTCTTTCCAACATAAGACAATTAAGTCATAATGATGATTATGTCTGTGCTGTCTGGGGAGCAGATAAAGATGAATATAAGAAATCAGGAAACTGGGAAACAGGCCAGTCACGGTGAAAGCTTGGCCACTCCCTCCCTTCCTTAAGGGTGAGAAGGAGTACCGCTACCCACCTATAACGAAGAAAGCAGGTCCAGCAGCCTTGGGGGATGGGGCACCGGCCAGGAAGTCCGGAGGGGCCCAGGCCTGTTTACACCTCTATGGCAACAGCTTCCCCTTCACCTCTTTTCTCAGGATCTAACATTCCCCTGAGACAGGTGGAGAGACATCTTTTGCACTGAGAGATACGCATAAAGAGCCAACCTGTCCTCCTCCGGTGAAACCAGGGCCAGGTATTCAAAGGCTCTGCGGAGGACAGCGGCCGGGATCTCCGGATCCTCCCCAAGTTATCTTGGGACCCCCAACTCCTGCCCCTCATTACCTCTCGCACGCCCCGGCACACCAGCGACCCAGTCTCCCGGGCTTGGGTCCCCCGGTTTATTTCACCCCCTTCCTCTAGCCCAGTCAGCAGCCCGGTGCGCATCTCCTGGGCTGGTCCTGATGCACGTACAACGGGCACCGATCCACCTGTACCTGCTGGATCACTAAGGGGAGCTGGGGGGCGCGCGCGTTCCCCACTCCGCGCATCCACCCGCAGTCCGCGCCCTCCCAGGGCGCACGCCCCCCTGTGCTAAGAGCTCCTCTCTGTGGGCCCCCGCAGCGCCAAGGCTGCTCCCCGCGCACGCCTCTCCCCTCTCTCAGGCTCCCAGCTCATCTCCCGGAGCGGGAAGGTGGGGGTGAGGGTGGTCCCTGCGTCCCCGCTCCTTTTCCCACCCTCTCTTCCTTTCTTTCATCCTCTCCTCTTTTCCCAATTTTCCCTCCTACTCCTACCACTCCCGGGATCTGGACCCTTATCTTTCTCATTCTCGCCTCCTCCCTGGACTTTTCTCGCTTCCCCGACTTCCTCTCTCCTGTCCTCGGCTCTCCTCTCCTTTCCCCAAAGCCCGCGGGTGCCGTCTTTCCAGCGCTCCCCAGGCGTCTCAGTCCGACGGCGCCGGACGCCGCCCTCGGAACCGCGGACTCAGTCTTGGAACCTGCTCACCGCCCACAGCCGAGGCCCCCGGACCCAGCTCTGCTCACACGTTCTTCCTCCCCTGAAGGAGCCTCCCCCGGAGTTCCCCGGGCCGGAGCCCCCCACCCGAGGGAATCGTGCTGGCCTCCTGGCGGTCCAGCTGTCAGAGACGATGAGTCTATTTTGGGTCTTGCGGCCAGTGTTCCCGCCCTGGGGACGCGGGCACGGGTCCGGAGATTCGGGTGACACCTTGCCAGCACGATCCGGAGCTGCCGCAGAGCCAGCCCCCACAGCGGGCTCAGGCCTCCTCCGCCAGGCAGGCGGCGGCGCGGCCACAGCGGTGCAAGGCTGACTCAGTACACGCATCTCGAAATTCAAGCGCCCAGGGAATCCCGGGCCCGGGGGCGGGGGCGGGGGCGCCCCACGCGCCAGCCACCCCCTGCCCGCTCCCCAGGAATAGGCAGCCTTGGCACAGCCACCTGTCCTGGCAAAGGGACTCACAGGAACGCTCCCAGCCGGTGTCCTTTCCCTCCGTGTGCCCTGGTTTACTTCATTTCTAGTCAATCCTGTAGCCTGTAATAACCCACCCAAAGTGGGATCCTTTGGCAAATGATAACGGATTTGGGACAGTCAACAAGATATGAGGAGTCACAACGCGAGACCTAAGCCCCAGATGGCTGAGAGACCAGGCTGCACACGTGTGCGTGTCCCCGTGCGCACACCCACACTCATCCCAGCTGGGATCCAGCCACAAGTCTGCACAATGACAAGTCTCTCAAGTCTAACGGAAAAATATCAACAGCTTCACTCACCCGCCTTTTTCTTCCCTCTCCCGATTGGGATCCAGGGGAAAAGGGTGGATTGAGAGACCCTTCTTTCTTTTCGCCTTTCTACAAAGTGGAAATTTCCATCATGTGATAGGGGGCAGCATCCCCAGTGTGGCGTTTCCTGTGGACCCTCCCTTCCAGCCCAGCCACCAATCGTCAGGCGGCAATCTGAGATGTAAACAAAAGCATCTTCCCAGGTGGGGCTGAGTTGCCCAGCTGTCCCCAGAGAGTGAAGCTGGGACCTGCCAGCCCCTGCTCCCGCTCTCCTGGGTCCATGATAACAGAGAAGGTCTCGGTGTGAGTCGGGCTTTTTTGTGGGTCTGAGGGGTTCTTCTTTTTTTTTTTTTTTTTCCTTTTTTTTCCTTTTTTTTTTGGACGATTAAGTTTCTTCATTAGTCAAGGTTGTGCTTATTGGATCTGTTTTATATGCGGAAACACATGTTGATCCTCATTTTGAAGTCTGTAAAAGAATCTTTTTTTCAGGAGGGGGCTCTAAACTACCTCCAGGTTTGGGTTCAAGTTAAACCTGCACTTGACATAAAGAAAAAAAAATTGGGGGGAAAGGGTACAAACGAAAAAAACCTTTCATTTACAGTAAAAAGCATTTTTTGCAAGAGCAGAGCAGAGCAGAAGACAGCTCGCTAGTACTTAACCATGGGTAGGAGGCTTTTGTGGTACCATTTTTTCCTGGGATTGTACTGTAAGCATAATTCCCAATATACATGAAGAAGAAATTAGGATATAATAAATAGGACTATAATTTCAGTTTTGCTTATTAGAGGCACTCCTTACCATTTTAAGGAAGACTGCTAATATTAAACCTATTTTCTGATGTTACCAAAATTCTTGTTTCAAAGAAAGCCCATGTAACAAACGGGAGGCGCCTGTGAGAACTACTTCGACAAATGTGTCAAGCAGCAAAAGCCCCAAGAAACACTGAGCTAGAAAATAAATTTGCAGAATTATCCAAATCATGAGAGTCATTGTGTTTGCTGACAGCCTCTACTTGTAAAGAGTCCGCTAAAAAAAATGTGGGATTTTAAGCTGTTCACCACCTGCCTGATGACAGTTGACTACAAATGCTTGCGAGTATTGATCTGGTTTTCCCATCTCAAGACAGCTGTCCTTAAACTGTTTAATATGTATTATATTTAAATCAAATATCATTCTAAGAAAGCATATTACACACACATGTGTACATAAGCATTACATTTATTTAATTAATTAAGCATTAATTTAAAAATATACAGGTGGGGCATTGTTTTTTTAAAAAAAACACAACCCCTTGTTTATTTGCTATTCATTTGTCATTCTTTAAGGAAAAAAAAATGTCCAATGGAGACCTGATCCCCACAGTTTAACAAACTCATCAGGCAACACAGATACCTTTCTAAGTTCTCACATACACATCCAACTGAAGTCTATTCAGAATGCTAAGTCTCACTGTTTATTCAGCCCAAGAATATCTCAAACCATCTCATTTTACAGTTCCCATTAACTAGTATATTAACAGCACCTCAGCACTTTAAGAAACAGGACGACAACAACAGCAAAAATCCATCTGGATAATGCAAATGTGTAACAGTCAGGAGTGTTTAGAAAAAAAACTCTCCGTTAGCACACAGGCACGCACATCAAGTTGAGCTAAAGCCATCCAATGATGCAAATTCAATAGAAGGATGATACGATAAGTACCTCCACTGTAAGAGTAAACAGAGCACACAAGAAATATTTTTTATGAAAGCTGATTATCTCCTGCCCAGTCACATATGGTATCCCTCTTTAGTTTGTCGTAAGAAGTTTCCATGTTATGAAGTTAGAATATATTGGAATAATCATGAAGTCCCTCTAAACTTGTTGAAACTAGATTATCATTACACTCTCACACTTCTCCACTGATTCTTACTTAATAAATATGAGCATCTGTATAAAGCTCCTAAAATGTCGAACTTGATAGGATTGGGAGAGGATTAGTGAGAGATCAGGACAGATATATATTTCTCTGTACCTAAACTGAGATTCAGTAAAAGCAAAAATCCAGGATTCTAAACCAAAAAGCTATTCCAGAGAAAAGACAAATAAAGATGAGATGAATGCAGCCCTGTGAGGCTGCTCAACTTTTTAATGAACTGCTTACTTGGTCAGTTCTTGGTATCTGCTCAACTTTTTAATGAACTGCTTACTTGGTCAGTTCTTGGTATCTTAGCTAGGACAGAAAAGATCAAAAACAGTAGTTCATGGTCTAATTTATGAGAGAACTATGGCTTATTTATCTATATATGTGCTATTAATATTAACCCAGTGTTGAATGAAGTAAACTGAGTTGCATTCATCTATCAAGCAATGAAGTGTTAAGCAAAATTCAAATTTGACATCTTTTTTACTATTGTACATCAGTAGAATTTGAGAGGAGCTCCAAGCAATGTTGGGGGGCTGTGAGACAACTGACAAGCCATTGTCTTCTGTGCTGCAATCAAAAACGTGAGCCCTTAATGACCACACTGAATCTACCCGACGATCCTCAAGGGTCTGTTTTAAGCCAATGTTTGAGAGCATGTGAAGCAACCCTAACTAGCAGCATGAATGTCCCTGCAGAACCGCACTGTGAAACACATTTTGATTTACCATCAGACCATTTGCTGATTCTGGAGAAGACAAACCCGAGTCCTAACCTCAGAGCCACCATTTACCAGTTGTGTGGCCTTGCCCAGTGAGCTTAAGTTCTTAGTGACTCAGGTTCACCATCTGAAAAATGGAGAAGTTTTCTGAATACGTTGTTTTCCTTACTTATTTTCCGACAGTACTACAAACTCAAATAGCGATAGAGGAAAATAAAATGTTTGCCACTGAGTAAAAAAAGCTAACAGAATGGTTAGAATTTACCATCATTTTCACAAAGCTGAACTGATCAAAGCTCTCCACTCTGAAGTTATATTAACACACTGTTCCTAGGAATGATTATTGGTTTTGTTGTGGATGCTTCTATTTTAAGAAAAGTCTTTATAAAAATATTCCCAAAATATATTCCTTTGAACTAAAGCTGATACTTGGAAACAGAGCTCTGTGCTCCAATAAGTTTGGAAAGCATTGTGCTAAAAGTTATTGTGGGATTCCTCAGAGGTTTGAATCAGTCTGTTGAAGGTGGGATGAAGCATGAAGTTTACTCTATGACCATGAACTCTTTTTGGAGAAAAGTTTCTAAGGTCTAATTATCCAGGGAACAGTCATCACTAAAGTTTAGTATAAGTAAATGTCTTAGAAGGACATAAAACACAATTATTATTCAAACATCATACATACGAAGTTCCTTGATTTATGACTCATTGCAAAGTCTGATTGCAGTGATTTTAGTAAACTTTTGTTTAAATTTTTTCTTTGATAGTAAATGTTTAACATGGATTATTTTTTCAGTGAACAATTATTATAATTAGCAAAATAGCTTTAGGTTATAGAGCACCTTGACATATATTTTGCCTCCTGATGCTAAAACAAGCCCACCATAGAGGTATTATTACTTTCCCCATTTCACTGGAGAGGAAAACAAGATTCAGAGAGGTTAAGTGACTCCTCCAAGCTCACAGAGCCAATATATGACAGACTGGAGTGTGAGCCAGGTTTTCTGGCTTCGAATTCAATGTCTCCCTTTCCACAGCCTCCTTTTTTTTTCCTGAGTATTTTCTTTACTAAGACTGTGTACCGTTTGCCTGCCTATAATATAGCCAGCCCCGAGTGGCACACTTAGCCATAAAATTATGATTTTTTAAAATAACTACTGTAAAAGTAATGGTCTCTTTCTTTACTATAATTCCATGAGCCTCTACAAACTTCTAATGCCAGTATCATGATTTTCTTTTCTATGAATATGAGTTTGATTTATGTGAGACTGAGTAATACCATGAATTATGCTTGCAGATGAGTTTCTTTAGTGCTACATTTTCTCAATGGGCTACTATTTCTTGGGGCTCTAGGAAAAAGATACTCGAATAGATCACTCACGGTCTCAGTTACACATATGATGAAACAACTAGATACTGCATCTCAAAACAAAAATATCAAACTAGACCTAGGATCTTAGAAGGTCCAACTCTAGGGTCCAAGATTGGGATGTCAGGGTCCAGACCCTGAAGTCCCATCCAGGAGGTGAAAAAGGGAACAGAGCCCATGCGGATCTGGAAATAGCTCTGGGGGGAGAGCAGGCATCCTGTGGTCAGTATTCAACAACAGCCCCCCAGGGAGGTCGGCTTTTGTCTTTCTGGTTGGGAAACAGCATCACGTACTGAGAGCTGACCAGTCATGGCCATCTTCCCTTTCCAGCCTGATGCGCACAGCATCTCAGATAGTCAACGACACCCCTCCCTACAACCCATATTCTAGACCCTCACTGCCTCCCAGCAACCAGTGCCGCGGTCTCCTGTGCCCTAGAGCTTTTGAACACACTGTCCCCACTTCCTGGAAGCCCTTGCTAACAGCTCTGCCTGTCAGCTTCACCTTTTACTCGTCTTTCAAGCCTCAGATCACATATCATCACTTCAGTGAATGAAAAACTCTTTCCAACTCTTCCAACTTTTTTTTTTTCTCTTGGTACGCTGGGGAAATGGAGTGGTGGGGAAGTTTGAAGAAGAAGTGTGGGGACAAGAGAATTGTCATATTTGAGACGTGGAACTCAGGACTTACAACCATTCCGTGAGGTGGATTTTTTTTAAACTTCACTTTGCAGATGAGACATCAGAAAGTGAATGAGTTAAATGGCTTGTCAGAGGCAGAATCAGAATTAGGACTCAGCTGCCTATGGCTCCAAAGCTCTCCCCATTCTGTCCCATCATTAGACTTGTCCTCGTCTGGACTCCAGAAGCACATAGTAACACACGAGTCTGGCCCCCACTAGACTTCGAGCCCCTGGCAGCCAGCCTCTGTGCTGTTCTTATCAGGGATCCTGACACGCGCCATAGCATAACTCCGTAGTTATTAACTGAACCAGTGTGACAACGAATGCAGAACTCCCCTATGATTTGCATATCGTAACAAACACTGTCTGTGCCTGAGTTATCTGTTAAATACAGCTACCTGTGATTTCTCCCTAATGATGCTGTGTATCCTCTCTCTAGTTTTCCTCTAAAGCTAGGAGGCACCGAGATTAAGTGGCCAGTTATAATGTTGCTGCCCTGGGAGACAGTCGGTGACTGAGTCTGCCAGGCTACCAGCAACTCTGACGTGCTTTGCACAACTGGTGTTTGAACTGAGACTGACGTTAATTTGATATTGTTGGGTAACACAATAGCTTGACAGCTTTCAGGAAATGATATAAAATTAATCTAAAAGCAAATTTTACCCTTTGTGACATTCCTCTGAGAGTTTAGAAACTTATTCCTGTCGATCTTTTTTTCTTAATTGAAGTATTATTGTTGATTTACAATGTTGTGTTAATTTCTGGTGTACAGCAAAGCGATTCAGCTGTGTGTGTATATATATATGTTCTTTTTCATATTCTTTTCCATTATGGCTTATTATAGGATATTGAATATAGTTCCTGTGTTATACAGTAGGACCTTGCTGTTTATCCATCTTATATATAGTAGTTTGTATCTGCTCATCCCAAACTCTGAATTTATCCCTTCCCCACTCCCTTTCTGCTTTAGTAACCATAAGTTTGTTTTCTATGCCTGTGAGGCTGTTTCTGTTTTTTAAATAAGTTCACTTGTATCGTATTTTAGATTCCATACGTAAGTGATATTGTATATTTGTCTTTCTCTTTCTGAGTTACTTCACTTAGTATATTCACGTCAATCTTAACTTCATGTGTCCTTTATTTGGAAAAATAAAAGGACTTATCACCAAAAACTAGACATGTTTAATGAAAAGAACCACATTAAAAATAAATATGTATTTTATAGATAGATACAGATATAGATGTTTTCCAAGTGAGTAAGGGGTAGAACACATAAAATTAAACACCTGGTTTCTGATTTCTGGAACCAGACTCCCTGGGTTTGGATTCCAGCTCTGATATTTACTAGCTGATAACTAGTTATTAGTTACATAATAATTAGGCAAATTATTAACCTCTCAATGCCCCAGTTTCCTTATCTGTAACTTGGGGATAACAGTTGTACCTATTCATAGAGTTTTTTAAAACAGTAAGTGAATTACCTGAGGCACTTAAACCACCCTTTGACAAATGGAAACTGCTGATTATAGTCGTATCGTCTGTTACTGAAGAATTCTTATAATTACCCTAAAACTTTATTTTCTTCTCCTGGGGCTGTTTCCTCAGTCTTAGTACGAGAGGGCAGATTGTTTGATTCTTGCGTCCTAGGTGATCTTGACATTCTACACAGTTTCTGGGTAATTACTTCTTTTATTCCCTTGTTGAAACCCCGGTTGCCTAAAATCTGCCTTCAGAAGACTTGGAGAACAGGAAACTATTATTAACCCATTACTTAATATTCACAAGACTAAATCTAAAGTAAAACATAACTTGTCGTTTAACTTTGAGCCATGGAAACACCTAACTTCTAGTCTTAAAATACAGGAGATGGATGGCGTGACCGGGGCCAGGCTTGTATGTTTCTTTCTCCACTGCCCTCCGGGGTTTGTTTGGCTGTTCCCATGCTGCAGTATGTTGCATTCTTTCTCACTCCCTAATAGATTGCTTGCATGGCTCCTCTCGATGCTGTAAGTTCTGTAGATATGAAATCAAAGTGTTTTCACTGAATAAATAAATAGATAGATGGGTGAATCAACTGATGCTTCTCTGTTTTGTGAGACGTTGAAAAGCTGAGTAACAACTTTCTTAAAGATGAGGCTGGAATTTAATCAAAAACATTTCAGATGAAAATACTAGTGGGAAGAAGATTTTGGAACTTATTGGTTTTAAAATTATAACCTGGTTTCACTGGGGGCCCTATGTGTCTTCAGTCTGGATGGAGGCTCTTCCTAACCCACGTGGGACATTGCAGCAGTTCAGTCTTCCTGGGATTTTCTGTGCCATTCCACATGGCTGCCACTGACCAACGGAGATGCCACCATCTATTCTATCTACGAATCGTGTGCTTTCCCAGTGCCTTTTCTGATGAGGGTCTTAGCAAGGTGGAAGGTCCTGGCCCTTCACTTTCATGCCGTCACGCCTGGTCAGCCTTCAATCGCCCATAAACGCAGGACTACATACACATGCCAAGTTCTGAAGAGTGAGGCGCATCTGAGAAGGGTATTCCAAGGTGGACAATTTAAGGCTGAAATTCTGGCTAATTTGACTGCACAAAGGAAGGCTCTGACTCGAAGCCTCACATAAGCTGCCTCCACTGGAGATACGTCTCCGCTCTGGACTTCGTCTGCCCACAGGTAGTCCCCTATTTAAAGCTGATGACCCCATCTCCTCCCTCAGAAAACCCAGTTCTGTCCACATTCGCCCATCCTCTGATTTAACAGACATTTACTGGGTACTCCTAAGTTCTAGGTGCTAGCGACATAAATGTGAGTGAAAACAGCCGCTGTCCTAGTGGAGTTTATACTTCAGTAGGAGAAAATATTTTAACCCAATGTGACAGAAATAGGTATAAAATGACAAAGACTGCAGTGAAGGAAGGATACACTGGGCGCAGGGAAAGACTTCCCTGAGGAAATGACTCTCCAAGAGGAAGGCAAGGGACTTCAGCATGTTCACGTGCCCAGGGGAAGCCCATGACTGTGGTGGAGACAGGACCCAAGCCGGTGCTCCGGAGGTGGTGGAAGCGAAGAGCCATCTCAGGTGGACCGATGGCCTTAGGTAGCAAGAGGGACACCTTCCCTGCTCAGTTTTCTCTCCTCATTCTCTGCAGAGGCAGACAAGCACCTATTTCCAAATGAGATAAAGCGGGGACTGACTTCTAGTTCCATTTCCTCACTGGTGAGAGCCATGTGCTGGCTGGTCTGTGTTACTAGGTCCCCTGCAAATCAACACATTTTGCAGAGACATGCTTTACTCACATAGCGATAGCCAGAGTTCCTCCTCTTTTTGCTGATTCTTTAGGAATGGTAGAGAACCCCGCCCTCTCCCCAACACAGTGCCTTTGGCTCTTTTTCTGTCCTGCCTTGAGCCAGCCACATCACCCTAACCATCATAGTACACTAGCTTCAGCCTTCGCTCCCTTTGCTGTCTGGAAGGAGTGATCTAGCTTGATGGAATCTTTTTGATACCGGATCCTCTGCTGTTGATCAAGGTCAGGGAGGAAAGAATCTGTTAGTTCAACTTGCCACAAAGAGTTCAGGGTTAAAAAAGGTTCTGGCTCTTATAACAAACCAGATTATAAACTGGAGAGAGCATCTGAGCGAGCTGGTGAGGAATGAGCCTCAGACGTGGGGATGCTGAGTACCACGGTTTTGAGGAGGGTCTGGTACATGAAACAGAGAGAAGTTCCTTTAAACCTCAAACCAACAACAAACAAACAAACAAAAGAGGGGAAGTCAGTATGAAACTGAGGTTTTCAGTCAGTGCCTGCATTTTTTCTTTAAACTTCTGTTGACATATTGCAGCACGTAGTATGTTAGGAAAGATGTGTTGCAATATTGAATGTGTAAAGGACAAAGTCACACCTCAATCCTAGGTCCTGAGTTTTGTGTTTTTTGATGTAACCAGTTTTCATGCTGGCAATTTAACTTGTAACTGAAAGGGGAAATTCCCACCAGATAAACTTGGCCATCCTCATTCAAATGAATGAGCTAGTACACAGATTTGTGACGGTGATCAGGACAATTAGTTTCCAAATGTAAATTACAAATAGCTTCATCAAATCAAGTTGTCTGCCCATAAATCTAGGATTCTGTTCCCTTTGCTCTCACTTTAAAATCATCCCACTATGTAGGGCCCCCACTCTGTAAGCTGGCCTTACACAGAGGAATAAACGGGATGGGATGTGACTTTGACACATTGTCCTACATTCCCCTTTGAGTGTCCTCTGGTCCCTACATTTCTGTCCATTGCCTTAGTTCCTATATTTTTTTGCAGGACAAGAGAGAGCATTCTGTCCATCAGGTAAGGCAAAACCTCTACTTTGCTCCCTGGTGTAGGTGCCCCGTCTTTGGACACCCCATCAAAACTTAATGCCCTTTCTCTCATTTTATCAAAAGCTTGTTCTTTTTCAGGTAGCAGCAGGCTGAATATTTAAAGCAAGCAGACTGTTAGGCATCAAGTAAACCAGAATCCACAGAATTACCCTCTCTGTTCCTTCACCCTGAAAAGAGCTATTTGATGGCAGCCCCAAAGATGTCTTGATATGGGAGGTATCACCCTTTTAGAACTGACCTCAGCACAAAAGATGACTGTTTGATATCTGTCTGATGTATCTGCAGCTTTCTCTTGCCCCATGGAAAGTGGAGGGTGGGGGAACCCCAGGCCCTCACGTCTTCATCCTTCTCCGTGTCAAAACCTGCTCACAGAAAGAGGCCTGATAACCCACTGGCACTAAGGTGTAAGGATTTATGGTACTGTCTTCTGTTTATTAAGCAATGACTTATTGAACAGTTATGTGTTGGATAATGTTTACGATACAGAGACTAATTTGTCATCCTCTGTTCTTAAGAATTTGCAGTCTAATGGAGGGAAGTGTACAGGTAAAAATAATTATTCTAAATGAGAATAACTGTTGAGGTGGAATGGAGGACAGACAGTGTTGAGGAGCAAGTATGAAGGAACATAAAACTAAGCAGCCTCGGGTTTCCAGTTGGGATATCATTGGCAAACATCTCAAAGCCCTCCCCAAAGCAATGTGGTAGTGCTTACTATTAATTATTCTTGTTCTCCAGTATTTTAAAGGCCCTCTTTTCCAGAAATGTTTGCTATTCACAGAATAACAAAACAACCTTTAAGCCAAAGTAATGAATCTCTAACTGTGGAATTTCAGGCACCAGGAAGAAACATGCTACATCCTTGTAGTTTCTAATCTCTGACAGGTCCACACGCAGGCTTGTACCAGAGTTATCTGGAGCGTGGGGTAAGCAGAAACTCCCAGACTCCATTCTGGAGAAGTCGATTTGGTAACATTGGACTGTGGTCCTTGAATCTCTATTTTAATGATATATATCCTAGAGCATCCTTATGTGTGACCAGGTCTGAAAACCATGCTGCTACCTCTCGAAAACCTGGAATTATATCAGATTGGGACATGTCTATCTGGAAGGCCAGCTCTCACCCTCTCCTAAGACCCTAACTTAATGTCAAGGAATGACTTAGGCCCCGAACAGACTGAGGTCTTTCTGTTTCAGTGTCCATACGTGTCACATGGATCCTGCTGGCTTTGGAATCCAGGTCTGAGAACTTCAACTGGATTGGGCCAACCAGCCTGAGGCCTGGAATCAGAAAAGTTTTGCAAAGCAGGGTCCCTGGGTGGCCACCTAAATGAGAATTCCCCTGGGTACTTATGAAAAATTCCCTACTCCTACCCAAGGTCTGCTGAACCAGAATCTCTAGCATGAGGGGGAATCCACATTTATAACATGTCCCTCAAGTGGTTCCCACTCCCACTAAGATTGAGAACATCTTGACCAGGCTCATCCACTGAGGAGACAGATTTGAGGGATGTGGTGGGGCAGATGGCCAGTCTAGCAGACCAAACACAGTCCTTAAAGGGTCTGAGGACAACTCGCCGTGGGGTCAGCTTCTTCCATGGAGGAACAAGAGGGCCAAGCAGGGGGAGATGCTGAGGAGGGAATTCCAGGGGGTGGGGTGGAGAGGGTGGAGAGAGGCCCTGATGTAAGAGATTCAGGAAGTGCTTTGGTGGGAGCAGAAGGACCCTGGTTATGACCCTGAGAACTGAGGGCAGAAATTCAGCCTCTGCAAGGAAACTGGGGTCCAAGGCAGGTTCCTAACAAAGAATTCAGATGGAAGAAAGAACACAGGAACTTACTGTCAGCTCTGGGTATTCCAGTGACTCGAGGGGGTGTCCCTGAGTATCAGATTCCTGTGAACTGAGCTGAAATTGATTCCGCAGGTGGGAAACAAGTGGCCACTAGAAAGAAAGGGAGGTTTAAGGCGAGGAAGGGCGGTACTTGAGAGCCTGCTGTAACCATGAAGCCTGGTGCAGAGGGAGATGGCCGGGCACCCCATCCCAGCTGCTGGGACAAAGTCAGGTACCTGAATCATTTGAGAGCACCGTTTTCTCATAATGTTTCAGTCCTACAAGGAAAAGATTATAAAGGAAATAGAACCCTGAGTAGTTGCAAAGAAGAACTCATTTCTATATTCACTTACCAAAAAGCAGCTGCTTTATGTAGCCAATACAATTAATTTGCATAACTTTTGTCCATTTTAATAAGAAATTGATGTGAAAGAATGTAAAGGGTAGCCCGTGACTAAAAGAAGTTCACAAAGAGACTTTAGTTAAAGCAACCCCAGTCTGGAGGTGCTTTTTTAAAAAGTAATGTTTTATCAACAATTTGTGTTATGTGAATTGGAATAAAGAACAAATTTTTAAAACGAGAAATGAAGCAAAAGGATAAACTCACTCATTGTCTTTTTCTGCATGTCTATACAATATATAAAGACATTCTACAGAATTTTGCTGTCCTTAAAAAGGATGTTCATTTGTACATATTTATTGCCTATCTATTCTAAGCTATGAAGCCTATAAGCCTAAATTTAATAGAGGATAATATAATACTATATGACATGATACAATATATCATACCATATGTAATGTAACATGACATCATAAAGCATCTTATTTATATTTACACAGAAATATATATATAAATCTCCCACCACCAAAGTAATATGAGAGTCTGACTCCTGTCTTTCGGAGTGTTCCTAGTTATTTCCAGTCACTGGGGTTAGTCACAACCACCACCCTGTTCCTTCCTCCTCCCCTGCTCCAAAAATTCCTCCACCACCACTGTCCAAGGAGCCCCTTGGGAAAGCTCAGAGAGGGACACCCTGGCCCGCACAGGCAGTGTGGTCTCAGAATGCCCAAGCATCCACCAGGGCTGGATGGGCTGGGGCAAGGGTGGGGAGAAGGAACTTCTCTGATCCTTGGGTCCCTGGGCAGGAAGCAGAAGCCACTGGGCCCTCTCCTTCTCAGGACTCATCCTCTGGCCCTCCTGCCATCACATCTCCCCCTGCTTGTCAATGGCAGGAAATTTAAGTTGGTGTCCAGGTAGTGGAGGGAGCTGGGACCCGGCAGCTCCAAGCCCAAAGGGTGAGTTCCCCAACTGCTGAACGTACACCTGGGCTGTGCTCTAGTGCTGGAGAGAATACTCACATATTCCACAAACTTTCAGGGCAGCTACGAAGGAGAGCTGAGTCTTATCCCCAGGTCTTTGAGGCAAACATTGCTTTTAGGCAAACGTTTTACCTTTCTTTGGGACGGGACAAGGGGCAGCAGGTATGCTGGAGGGGTTTAGAACACTGATATTTATTAACTAAAATTCACTCTTCTGGTACATTATCTGTTTTTATTACTTTGAGAAACATATAAAATCTGATATCAACAAGTTACTTCATGCTGTACAGCACAGGGAACTATATTCTGTATCTTGTACTAACTTAAGGTGAAAAGGACTATGAAAAGGAATATATGTATGTTCATGTATGACTGAAGCATTGTGCTGAACACCAGAAATTGACACAACATTGTAAACTGATTATGCTTCAATAAAAACATATTTAAAAAGATCTGATATCAAAATTTCATTTAGAGTCACAGGGAACGTGGCTTCCTGTAATTACCACCTTACAAATAAGTACAGTAGCTGACTTGACTCTGATGAAATAATTGGGACCATTGTGGGAGGTGAAATCTGTTTAATGTTGAGAGAGGGCTGGGGAGGAAGGCGTCAGCAGGGCTGGAAAGCTGCCCTCCCATTCCTCTCCCTGGGCCAGAATGCTAAGAGCACAGATTCGGGAGCAGCACGGGCGGTGCTGGGAGGGGTGGGACAGAGGAGGGAGGATGGGAGGAGCTGGTTCTGCTTCCTGGCCTCGCGCTGGGTGCCTTTGGGGTCTCTGTGGCCACGCACCACCTGAGACCCATGTCTGGCTTTTTGTCATGATCAGGGCCAGACACTCATGCTTTGTCCCCAGGAACGCTCACTGTTCTCCAAGCCCAGAAGCCCGTCCTCCTGCGTTAAAGGTTAGGCGTAGCTGTGCTCCAAAGTTTGCAAAAAGACATGATTCATGGCCCCTGGAAAAGATGATGTCTACATAGCCTTTCTCTTAAGTTTGAAAAGCAGAGAGCTCTTTAGGGTCTCCTGACAGCCACTTAAAATGAGAAAATTCTACCATTTGCAACCACATAGATGGACCTTGAGGCATCATGCTAAGTGAAATAAGTCAGACAGAAAAAAGACAAATACTGTATGATCTTCCTTATATGTGGAATCTAAAAGAAAAGAAGGAAGAAACCAAACAAACTTATAGAAAAAGAGATCAGATTTGTGGTTATGAGAGGCAAAAATGTGGGTAAGAGGAGAATTGGAGAAAAGTGATCAAAAGGTATAAACTTCCAGTTATAAGATAAGTAAGTCCTGCAGATGTAATGTACAACATGATGACTATGGTTAACACTGCTGTACGATATACAGGGAAGTTGTTCAGAGAGTGAATCCTAAGAATTCTCATCACAAGGAAAAAATTTTTCATTTTTCTTTTCTTCTTTTTTTCTCTTTTTAGTATATTTATATGAGATGATGGTTGTTAGCTGAATTTACTGTAATAATCATTTCAGAATATATGTAAATCAAACCATCATGCTATATGCCTTAAACTTATACAGTGACATATGTCAATTATTTCTCAATAAATTCATCAAAAATTGGTTGTGGTTATTGTTACACAATTGGTAAGTATACTAAAAACCACTGAATTGTAAAGGTTTTTATGATGTGAGTTTTGGGTATACAGCACTATAGTTCAACATCTCTGTACACTACAGAGTGATCACCACCACAAGTCTAGTTTCATCCATCCCCACACAGACGTTTCGCCCACCTCATAACACCCTCCCCCTCTGGCAACCACTCATCTGTTATGAGTTTGTTTTGTTTTCTTTTGTTTCTTCATTGTTTTGGGGTTTAGAGTTTTTTTGTTTTAGATTCCACGTAGGAGTGAAATCATATGGTATTTATCTTTCTCCATCTGACTTATTTCACTTAGCATAATATCCTTAAGGTCCATCCACGTCATTGCACATGGTCGAATTCCATTCTTTTGGTGGCTGAATAATATTTCATAGTATATATATCACAACTTCTTTGTGCATTCATCTATCCATGAGCACTTAGGTTGTTTCCATATCTTGTCTGTTGTAAATAATGCTGCAATGAACATAGGGATGCGTCTATCTGTTCAAATTAGTGTTTTCATGTTCTTCAGCTAAATACCCAGAAGTGGAATAGCTGGGTCATATGGTAGGTATAGTCTCAATTTTTTGAGGACTCTCCATACTGTTCCCCATGGTGGCTGCATCAACTTCCATCCCCACCAACAGTGGTTCCTCCTTTTCTGTATATGTTCTTCAACACTTGTTATTTCTTGTCTTTTTGATAATAGCCATTCTGACAGGTGTGAGATGATATCTGTTTGTGGTTTTGATTTACATTTCCTTAATAATTAGTGATGAACATCTTTTCATGTGCCTTTTGGCCATGTGCATGTCTTCTTTGGAAAAATGTCTATTCAGGTCCTCTGCCCATTTTTTAATCAGGTTGTTTATTTTGTTGTTGTGGAGTTGTATGAGTTCTTTATATTTTTTGGACACTAAGCCCTCATTGGATACTATGATTTTCAAATAATTTCTCCCATTAAGTAGGTTGCCCTTTCAATTTGATGATGGTTTCCTTTGCCGTGCAGAAGCTTTTCAGTTTGCCATAGTCCCACTTGTGAATTTTTGCTTTTGTTTCCCTTGCCTTTGGAGTCAGATCCTTAAAAACATCACTAACACCAACGACTATGAGGTTACCACCTATTGTCGTCTAGAAATTTTATGGTTTCAGGTCTTATACTCAAGTCTTTAATCCATTCTGAATTAATTTTTGTTAGAATTGATTTTTGTAAGATAGCGGTCCAGTTTTATTCTTTTGCATTTGACTGTCTGGTTTTTCCAACCCCATTTATTGAAGAGACTGTCCTTTATTATCCACTGTGTTTTTTTTGCTCCTTTGTCATAGATAAATTGACAGTGTAAGTGTGGGTTTATATCTGGACCGTCAATTCTGTTCCATTAATCTATGTGCCTGCTTTTGTGCCACTACCATACTGTTTTGATTACTATAGCTTTGCAAATAGTTTGAAATCACAGAGTATGATACCTCAGCTTTGTTCTTTCTCAGGATTGTTTTTGGTGGGTCCATTACTGAGCCATATATCTATTAATATAGGGACAGAGTAATTTCTTGGAGAAAGCACCCTTCTAAAAACATTCATTACCCTCTCTTGGGGGTGGTGGATAAGAAGAGATGATGGTGGTTGTAATACTAAGGAGGGAGACCATGGTTTCATTATTCCATTATACTACCAAAGCCACTCCTGATTAGAGATCACTGGTAGATCACTACTCTTGTTTCCAACATAGTTTGCTTCCAAATTTTAAATAATATTTCTGCTTATATAGTCTCACAGGAGAAATATCCATTCATTAAGCCAGACTAATGACTTTTATGTGCAGCCAAAGCAAATAATGCTGGCCAATTTCTTGTTTCTTCTTATAGTGAAATCTAAGTAGAGCCAAGATTTTATTTGTTATGGTCTCTATAAAACTGGAAATTCCTACAAAAGTATCAGCAGAACCTTTCATGGTACATTATGTTCGATTGGGTCTTTCCTTTTAAGGCCAAGGAGCTCACTGGCAAAATCTATGATCCTTTATTTTTCTCTTAAATGCTTCCAGCATTTAATTTTCTGGCCTGACTTTTTTATTATCTTAGGCTTTATTTCCTGGAATTTTTGTTGTTTAGGTATGAAGTATTTCATTCATACAAAATGTACAGAGACATATAACAAACACCCATGTTTCCACCCCTAGACTTAAACAAATACTAATATCTAGCATGCTTTGGAATTTTTTTTTAAAGTGAAAAACTACCAATTCACTTGGGGCCACAGAGGTGCAGGGTGTTATTTCCAAACTTCTTATTGATGTTAATATTTTAAAATAGGATTATGAGAAATTTTATTTTAAGAAGTTCATATTGCTTCAGAAAATGTTTCCCTTTTAAATGACTAGAAAGTGAATCCTGTACATGAAGGCATTCTGGATGGCTCAATCCTAGACCGTTTCTCTTTTCACTCTATAGTTCTTCCCTACTTGATCTCATTCAGGCCCATGGCTTGTTTACTACTCCACTGATGACGCCGACATTTATATCTTCAACCCAGAACTCTTCTTGGAATTCCAGACCTGTACAACCAGTGATCATCTTATTGTGCCACAAATCCTTTAATCTCAGCATAACGCATCAAACCCATGATTCCCTCCAAACCTGGACTTCTGCCTGGTCTTCCTCTTAGAGCATTAGCCAAGGTGGACAATTCCCAGCCTCCATTTCATCATCCTTAAGCTAACAACATGCAGTTGTCTGAGTTAGTTGTAATAACTAGAAATTATATATCCACAGTGCCTGCACCATAGTCAGAGTCAGGAAATATTTTCTGACTAAAGAAATAACGTGATGAATAAACAAATAAGAGTAAGCACCCAGTGGAATTCCTGGCAAATAGCAGGAGCTCAGTGAATCATAATCATAAAAATTTTATAAATGATGGGCAAGAATACTTTCTTGTAAGAAAAAGGAAGAGTGAGGTGATGTAGGAATAGAAGATTGAAAGGAAGCGGTAGGGGTGGCGATGCTGGACAACAACCCAGAGCAGGTTTTGTATCAGGGCACGGTGCCTAAGCAGGATGACTTTGTTGGCTGCCAGGAACAGGAAGATGCATACAGCCGGGTACCCACCACAAAATGTTACCTGATGTCCACAGTCAGCTACAGATAGAAAAGAGTAGAGAAATAGGGTCTCACAAAGGAAATTAAGAGGATGATCCAGAGACAGAGGAGCAGAACCAACAGAGGGGTATGTCAGAGAGGACCGATGAGGAGACAGCAGTCAACAGCATCAGACCTCCAAGGAGTCCATTCAGATAGAACTGAAAACACGACATCTGTATCTAATGATTGCAATAAGAAGGCCACTGCTGATTTGGCAAAGATGGTTTTCAGCAAAGTGGTGGTGCCGAAGGCAGACTCCACTGAAGAGGGCAGTGAGTGGGAGGTGATGAATATAGATGGTCGGCTTATATTATTCTTTCAAGAAATTCATCTGGAATCAGCAGAAAAGGGCTTGGGTGGGTAGTTTGAGGAGGAGACAGGGTTGGGAGAAAGGTGTTTTGTTTTGTTTTGGGTTTAGGTAAAAGAGGCTTAGCATATTTATAGTCTGAGAAAGAGAATTAGAGGAAAGAGAGATATCCATGGTACAGGAGAGAGAGAGGATGGTTAAGAGTTGAAGTTCTGAAGAGATGTCAGGATGTCAACCCAACCTTCATTAACCTACTGGTTCACTGCTTAGCAAACTCCCCCGAAATTAATTGAAAAGCGCGTTCTCAGTATCCTTTCTCTGTTCATCTAGTGGCCTCTCCCTCAGCCTTGCCTTGCATTCACCTTCTTGACTTCCTGCTGCATCCCCTTGACCTTTTCCTTTGCATTTAATTTTCTTTTGCCTGCATTCACCCTTGAGATCTGACGACTGATTTAGCTTCTTTGGCACCCGGCCACTGCTCTCCTTGGCTACACTATTGCCCTCACCCTCAGCTACACTATTGCCCTCACCCTCAGCTGTTGCAACTCCTGGCCACTATGAGTGACTACCCCGCCAAACTCCCCTCCCTGACTTGTCCACGTGGAGGAGAAGTGCTTCCTAGAAGCGAACACAGGAGGATGGAATCTGGGGCAGAGGCGGAAGGTTAGCTTCTAAGGCTGGAGAGGAGGTGAGGAAGGGAGCTAGTAGAATTTACTAGGGAGGGTGACTTTAATATTTCCTTTAATATGATTCTGTATTACTCTGGGTTTTTTTTTTCTTTTTACCGTGATAGTATATTATGTTAAAAACAAAACTTTGGGTTTTAAAGCAAAAAGCTATAAATGAGGAGAAGATAGCATATCCGTTCATTTAGGCAACAGAATGTGCTGCGTGCTGGGGACACCAGCGAACAGGCTCCATCCCTGATCTCACAGAGTTTTCGATCTTGCAGGACAGATGCACAGACACTCAGCAAATAATCAGACACCCATTTATATTGGCACAAAAATTGAGACCCTGGGAGAGTTCGACTCTGAAAGCTTCTGTTTTCACTGAAAGGTGGGAGGCAAGGTCATTTGCTCAGAAAGAGATGGAATTGAGTAGAGGGCTTGATAGAAATTATAAAAATTAGGAAGAAGAATTGTAGGGACTATGAAAACAAAAGCAGAGCTATGCAAACTTTTTGCTCGAATGTTTCCAAATTCAAGTCCCAGAACTTGCTTTTAAGCTGGCCATGTGTGTCACATATTTGCTTTAAAAAAGCAAATCCCTTTTCTTTCAGAATCTGTTAGTCACCACTCTCTTTTTAACAACATCACCAACAACAATCTACTTTCGCAGAAAATCTTCGATTCACAGTAATTGTACTGGTAATAACTCATCCATGTCTTCAGGACTGTTAAGTGACAAGATAAATTTTTAGATTAAAAACAACACAACTGTGTCTTTATTCGATTCTTAATTAGAGTGTAACACAATACATGTAAGTCATCCATAATTCATCATCTCTTGAGTCGGTGGATGGCTCAGTAAGCTTGGAACCCCACCTCTCTCGGCATAGGCATCATAGTCCCGGTTAAGCTTCAAAAGCATATTACTAATTAATTGGCTCCAGTTGTATCTAGCATATTGAAATAATAACGTCTTAAATTCTTGTAAATTATAAGTGCATTAGAATTTTTTCTTAACCTTAAATGCACATTCTTTAATATCATTGACTATTTTATGAGAGTACATTTGCTGAATACTGGAAAAGAGAATTAAAAATTAGACTAGCATCTCTAACATTTTTTCTCTTGCATGCACGACTGCTTTATTTAATTATCCACAGGTTTTATCTTCTAGGTAGTGAATTTCTAAATGTACTTAGTTTGCTGTTGAGTGGTGTACTAAAATTAGGGTGTTTCCAGATGTTAAAGAACAGCAGCAAAAAAAGAACTCGTGACAAAGGAACTATTTTACTGATACTTTACGGATAATGGATTCATTGGTTTTGTGTGTCTCTTGTCTATATCTTTCCATTCATCTCATTTGTTTTTATAGGATCTCCATCTGGGGCAGCTTGATCTTCTATGAGCTGTGAGAGGGAGTCAAAGAGAAGGGACACATGTTGCTGCATTTTTAATAACATCTGTGTATGTTGCACATAATAGGCAAATAATAAATATTTATTGACTAGAATTAAACTGAACCAGGATGAAGGACACGTGGCGAATGGCTGAAATACATGTTGGAATGGCGTCAGGTTGAATCAGCAGTCCTGGGGGAAGCCGGGGAAAAGGCAAGAGGCAAAATACAAAACAAAGTGAGAAAACAGAAGCAAACTGGAAAAAGAATGATTACAATGATGGCGATTTCTACACATATATATTATACACACTGGTACATGCATATATATATATATATATATATGTACATCCGTATACAGGTAGGAGTCTCCATCTGTGTGTGTGTGTAGCAATAACATTACAGGGTCAAACTTTAATAAATAAGAATCTAAACTTAATCGTACCTAGGTCTTTCATTTTAATACCAACAGGTCAACTTCCACATGCCTCATACCACGCAGTGATCTCTGTGATGGAAAGTGTTTCAGGAGCCTGAAGGACCCTACAGTTAATTGCAAAGATACTTTCTCCTCTCAGTTTAAGCCCTCACTGTCCATGGGCTGACTGCTCTTTGAACTCAGTGCTGACTTCCCGCAGCCTTCTGTTACATTTGGGCACCATCTCAGTTGCCTGAGTTGTAGAGGTAAAGTCAAAACAGAAGGTAGAAGAAACAAAGACAGGAAGCAAGAAGTTCGTGGTGGCACTCGCTGCCCTGCCGAGCCCCTCCCTGTGTTTGGGGAATCCCTCACCTCTTGAGTCTTGCTGGGTGGCTCACACATCGCTCCTCATCCCTGCGGAATACGTCGGGGACTTGCTGTCCCCACCTCCTTTGAAAGGAAGGCCGAAAGTAACTCAGGTGTCGCCGACACACTCCACCTCCGGAGCCACGAGACTCGGAGGACGCTGTTTCTGGCAGCAGCAGGCGGAGTGCCAGTGGCGTGGGCAGAGCCCGGCTTTCTCGGTCACCCTGCAGCCTGCAGTGATGGCTTCCTTGGACCAGCCTCTGGAGCGGTAGGAGCCCTTTCTGCATCTGTCATCCTGTGCCAAATTCTCCACCCAAGGCCTCCGGGAGCCTGCAGAGGCCGCTGTGTGAAGAAGAAAAAGGCGCCCCCTCCTGGCAGGTGCAGGGCTCTGCCGGCATATGGTGGCTTTACCGCTCCTTGAAGCGGGTCCCTTGAGGTAGCCACGCTCCTTTTCATAAATCTCTTTCCTACCCAAATCAGTTTGGCTTGTGGCTTACGACTAAAAACTCCTGCTGATATAATGACTACCACGCTTGTCCCGTTATACCCATAGCCTGTTCATGGTGGTATGCCCCCTTTAAAATACGGTAGAATTCTTTTTTTCAAACATGTGGTCATGTTACCTGGCATCACCACAGGCCCTATTGTATCCCTCCAAAATAAAACCAGCAAGTGTCTAAACCTCAGTCAGCCTGGAGCTACTAACCTGAGTAAACAATTAGCTTATGAATACTTTTAAGTGTTCGTATTCAAGATTAAATGGCTCAACTTCCAGTATTTAAATGAGATACTTTAAAAGCTGAGTTTATCTCGCCTTGGGGAAGGAGGAAAGGACAATAGTTATCAGCTTGTAGGTGGAGAATCTCTTACAGTACACAAAGCACAAACCCTTTCCTGGGAAGAGAAAAGTGGGCCACCTGGAGACCCCGCTCCCTCCCCACTGAGAGACTACAGGCTCATGCTTACTGCACATTTTCTCCAACCAAACCACCGAGCACCCCGAAGGCGCACCAGACCCCCACTGTAGTCACTGGGCTTACTTCAAAGACACAACAAATTCCACTAAATCCAGGTGCTCGCCTCCCCCACTACGCCTTCTAATTGAGTTTCTGGGTGGCACATAAAATGCATACAGGCATCTCTGGCCATCTTCCACCTGTGGAGTGCTCGTTCCCAGGCTGCCCTCTATGTTCTGACTGTTAACAGAACCCCCATCCTCTCCTCACCCTCACCCTCATCCCTGTGACATCTCCACGTCCTGCACTGTAGTCACTAGTCTTCCCCAGACCTGCGGCTACTTTCCTGGATCTTGGCTCCACCTCCTTGACTTCACTGAAACAATCTCCCAAAGGCACTATTTCCCCGGCAGCCATTTCATGTGGGGGCTGTTTCTTCTTGTGCTCTCCAGAGTCAGTGGGTTGTTTCTCATAGTTTCCAGTCAGGACGAGTGTTTTCCTTCCTTCTGTAAAATCTTTGAGGCACACGCTTTCCTGGTGCATCACCGTCTTCCTTCTAGTCATCTGCATGTCGCAACTTCCCAAGCACTCTTCTCATTGGCTGAGACAACAGCTGGTTGATGGTCCCTCCTCTCCAGTCTGGAGAGTTATTGGGTCTTCCTCCTAATGGGCATCTGCCCACAAAGATGTCCTACCCAACATCTGAGCCTCTTGTTCCTGGACCTCCAGTGACCTGCTCTTCTCCAGCTCAAACACCCACTTCCTTTTCCCTGTGCCTTGTCATCACCAGAAACAGACATTCTCTGAATTCACTAATTCTAGCATTCCTCTTACTGCTTCCATCTCTTTCTTCCCTACTCCCCATCCTTAAGCCTTGGACACTATTTACTCAGCTATCCAGCTGAGCTTCAAGGTGGCCTTTTTGAAAATTTGGTATAGTGTAACACTAAAGTAGGTGGTGTGTGTGTTCTGATTACTTGGTTATTAACAGACAGACACGTCAAAGTCTTTACAATATCTCCCTGTATTCCTTACAAGATTGCAAAGATGGAATGTTATTTTATCAGCAAGATATTAAAATGCATTTATAAATTCTTCTTGGCTTCACTCATGAATACACATTTGCTGTTAGCAATTTAAAAAAAACAGAGTTCTTAACTTCACTGTAATTAAATTAATCAATCTTTCATGGTTTATGCTTTTACATCATATTTGTAACATCCTTCCCCACCTTGAAGTCATAAAAAATTCTATTTTATATTTTTTAAGTTTAATAATTTTGGCCTTCTCAATTAAATTTTTAATCTATCTGTGATCGTTTTTATTTATGGTGTGAGAAAGGCATCCAACTTAATTTTTTCTGAAAGGATAATCAATTCCCAGAATGGTTTCTTGAAAAACATCATTCCCTTATTGATCTGCAGCACCACTCCTGTCTTATTTCAACAGCCCATATACTAATGGGTCTATTTGAGAGTCTCTAATTTTTTTTATTTGTCTATTTCCCTGTGCTGGCAGCAACACCTTATAGACCTAATTACTTTTGCTTGATAATGTCTTATGTAAAGGATGTCTCTTGGCTGGCACCCCACCTGCTTTTGCTTCAAAAGCGTCTTATTCTTGGCTCTTTGCATATAAAAATTCACAATTAACTTACCAGTTTTTCAAAAATAAGAAAATCTGCTAGTTTTATAATATTATTTAACATTTATTTAATATTTTATTAAATCAGTTTAGAGAGACTTGACCCTTCTTAAATATTGCATTTTCTAACCCATGAATATGGTCTATCTTTCCATTTATTTAGTCCTCCTTAAACATTGTTCAGAAAATTTTCATACATTTACTGGAGAGGTTTTGCCTATCTTTTACTATATTCATTATTAGATGTTGATGTTATTTTAAATAGCATCTCTTTATTTTATTTTTTAACTGCTAGTATGTGAAATGCGTATCAATTTTTATTTGACTTGATTTCCAGCAACTTTGCTAAACTTGCTTGGTGTTTCTACTAACTTTCTGAGGTGTCTTTTGGAGTGTTTATGTGCAAAATCATATCATTTGCAAGTAATTTCAATTGTGTTTCTTTCTTTCTAACCCTTGTGTTACTTTCTTCTCCCTGTCTTCTTTGCATACAGGTGTGCTAAATTCAAAAGGAATTATGCTGTGTTGTAAATAGATGTATTACACAATTCCGCCTTTATATGGTGTAGAGGTAAATATATAATGAAGAGTGTTCAACAAAACTACTAAATGTCATGTTAATAATGCTATATTATCTTGATGCCAGTAAATATATTTTATAGAACTATCAAACTATGCCTCATTAAAAATGCCATTTGAAGATTGGAAAATTGGCAAAATTTGGACTAATGTGGTATCTGATTATTTTGAACTAGCACGCAGAGCTTTGATGTTAGTAACATCACTTTTTACGACACATTTGAGAGCAGACATTGGTATTTGTATTGTTGATGTAAAAAAAAAGAAGCAGACTGCGTCTCTCAACTAGTAAATCAAGTTTTGGCAATTTAGCTTCTGTAAAGCAACATTTTCTATAATAGTATATTAATGTTCTAAATTTGAGTTATTTTTTGGTAGTGTTTAATTTGTAAATCTATTTGGTTTTAGAGCAGTATAAGAACTGCAATTACACATTGTTTGTGCCTAGATTTATTATATATTTAAGTAACACTGTAATTAAAATAGGTTCAATCAATTCTGGTAGTCATGAGCAATTTTTTTTTTCCTCGAGAGAGTCTGTCATTTTATTATTAACTTTTGAGAAATTCTGCTCTAATGAGTGAGAAGACTCTCCTTGGTCTCGCTATGAGGGACGCTGGCTTTGCTGGTCTTCCTAAATGTGTGAGTTACCTCCTTACAATGGGCGGATGAACCTCACTGCATCAGTTTACCGCTGAGGACTCCTGAGGGCTCTTTTTAAGATGCAAATCAATTCTAACCTTTGTCTACTTAAAAATATTCAATAATTTTCATTTATTTTATATATAATATTCATTTTTTTCTGGAGGCACTGGGACTAAATCCACTTTGAAGCTCATTCAAGTTATTAGCAGAATTTAGCTCCATGTGGTTGTAGGCAATGCAGTGTTGCTGTCCTGACAATCACATGCAGGCTGAAAATCTTGGGAGCGTGGTACACGATGCTCAAATGGCTGAGTGGGCTCTCACTGAGCATGGGGGAAAACACTCACCCACACAGCACTGCCATAGAGAGTTTTATAGATAATGTGCTGTGCGTGTGTCTTGTGTGTGTGTACCTTTAAGGGAACTGTTTCGAAACAAGTGATGTTTTAACAAATCAATGCTGCAGACATAGGCTGGCTTTAAAGGAGGGGTAGGCGTGCTTGTGTGACTGTTATTATTAAATTCTTCCCCTGCTAGACTGAAAGCTTCAAAAGGGCAGAGGCCCCACTTGTGTTGTTTATCTCTCAGTTCTCAGTGCCAAACACAATACGTGGCCCAGAGGAAGTAGTCAATAAGTTCATGTTGAATAAATAAATGAACAACAGTTTTCTATTGGTCAGCAAGATCAGACTACAAAGATGTTTTAAATCCCAGTAATAGGTAAACGTTATCTTCATAAGCAAGATAAAACCATTGAGTATAGCTGTAATCTATATCTGAGTGAGTTGAGGACAAACTAAGTCTATGGGAAGTACATTTCTGCTCCTGATGCCACAGCCCTGGAGTGGATCAACCAGAGATGAGCTCTGATGGATGGATATGCTGTGAGAACTGAGCCCCGCACTGCTGCTGTGTCTAGCTCACTGGTTCAAGTGATGCTTTGAGACCGACCTGCCCCGTGTGTCTTGTTCCTCTGGACAAGAACGCAGGGATGGAGATCCAGCAGCAATCAAGCTTTGGTCCAAGAAGAAGCCCTAATACTTCATTTGTACCAACCACAGCTGCCCCAAAGGAGACCTTGTAGACGGCCAGAATTCACTCCCTTAGAAATAAAAGAGCAAACCACACGGGGGATGGGCTGGGCAGTCTCATTCCCAAATTTCCTTTATTGTAAATGACTCGTTGAGTAGGTGCTTCTTCCTTGTGTAAGGGTCTGTACTGAAGGCTCAGATTGGTCTAAAAATGTGACGGGTTACCATGGATGTCCTTAATTCCACTCAACTACAAGAGAGGCAATCCAGATGAAATTGCACAAAATAAAGAGAATGAACTAGTGCCCTTTGTGAATGTTTTTCTCTTCTTCCAATATTATAGAAGCTCTAGGAATGATTACACTAATTTGTGGAGTCTATTCCATAAGCCAGGAACTATTTAGTAAGCTAACAATGAGCAGGACTCATAATGAGCCAACCCTTTTAAACAGAATATTAGTTCCACAGTTAAAAATTAAGAATGGGGACTGGGGATATAGCTCAGTGGCAGAGCATGTGCTCAGCAAGTATGAGGTCCTGGGTTCCATCCCCAGCACTTCCATTTAAAAAAAAATTAAGAAGATATTTGTTCAATTCATACATTCACACAGGCATTAAAAATAATCATCATTTGATTTTTGTTAATGTTCTGAAAGGGAAAGTTTTATTGTATAACCCCCTCTGGGTGTCCCCTGATTTCTGTGGATTTCCCCAGGATAGTGAGCAGTCACATGCCAGGGTCAGAGCCAAAGAGACAGAGACACTTTGCAGTGAGGGCTAATGATTTGCCGTGTGACTGTAGATGCGGTTTTCTGATCTATGTCAGCTCAGTTCCCTAATTGCTGAGAGAGGGTGAACATTCCTCCTTAGGGGTTTTGAGAAACAATCAACGAGCTAATTATAAAACACTTGGCCAAAATACCATGCCACACAAGTGCTGGAAAATAAAGGCTGCTTTGTAACTGCAGAGTGTTTTGAAAGCTGATCAGAGATGATGAGGGTGATGTTCTTTTCGAAGCTGAAGTTTTGGTTAGGTGTTTGCTTGTGGGGTGGTCCTGTGAGAAGGGCTGTAGTCCCGGGAGGGCTGCAGCCTCACAGAGAATGGTGGCAAGGCGTGGAGGGGTGACTGTAAAGCACAGATTGCTGGGCTCCACCGGCAGGATGTCTGACTCAGCTGGGCTGGGCGGAGCCTGAGAGTCTGCATTCCCCACCAGTTCCCAGGTGACACGGGTAATTCCGGCTGAGGAACCACACTCTGGGAACCACTAAATGAGACGGTCGCTGTGGCTTTCCCCCCCATTTAAGGGGAACAAAAACAGGGTTTGGCTTTTCCTTGGTGTTTCTTTTCACAAAGCTTTGAGTCTCCATGCAGGGCTTCTGCAAGGCTGGGTCTTTAAAGACTGCCCAAGTCACGTGTCCTAGGGCGGCTCTGGGGTATCCAGTGGGGGGGGGGGGGGGCGAAGTGTGCAGCAGCAGCAGCCTCGGCTGGGACTTGCTAGGAATGCACACTCGGGGCTTCACCCTAGATTTAGTGAGTGGGAAGCCCTGCGCTCTGTTCTAACAAGCCCGTCGGGTAATTCTGATGCAGGCCAAAGTCTGGGGACCGCTGCTTTAGAGAGGATGTTTGGAAGCCATGTAGGACCTTTTTAGTTAATATTAGCCAGTGCAAAGGGCTTTCCAAGTTTCCTACTTCAAGACTAGATGTGGCAAAGAAAAAATCAAACTGTGGTCGTCTTAGGGCTGGGGGGCCCTTGGCTACTGGTCTCTGGTGAGTAGATGCAGAAGGCAGCACTGGCTCACCTCCTTCAGGGCCAGTGCTGGTCTAGGTCACCGATGAGGGGATCGCAAAACACGCAGAAGGAATAAAGCCCAAGCTTAACACTAAGTGGCAGTTAGTGGTATTAGGCAGCACCATTAATATGCTCATAAAATATCAACGTGTTGGTCTTCAACGGGAATGGATACAACCAGACGGTGCCCATGCACTGCCAGGCTTCCAGGGGCCTCTCATTTACTGCAGGTCACAGGATCCATTGCCCCTTGAACAAGGATGCTTCTCGTTAGTTAATTCTGCCCATCCCGGAATGTAATCTCCCAAATGCCTGTTGAAGGCCTGCTCTGGTTTTTCCATTATGCTGCTGTGCTGTGAAGGTTCTGGAAAGAGTGAGCCATATCTGGTTTCTCAGTCCCCTTCTATTCCTAGCTGGGATTTTTAGATGTGGCTAGCTGTCAGCATTTAGAAACGCGGTAAGTCACTGGGGAACACAGCTCAGGGTGCGTGTGTCAGCAGTCCAGTTTATTACCACCTCTGTGTGCACGAGTCATCACTGACGTATTTGTGGAACGGGGCAAAGACTGCCAGGCAGTTGTCAACACCTGACTTAGCTCCATAGCTGTCAAAGTGGAGGTGAAGTTGGAATAATTCTACCCATTTGTTACTTCGCTTGCCAATCAACCAGTAAAATGTCTAAAACGTAACATTTTTCCAACGTATTGTTAGGGGAAATTGACAGCCCTCAGAAAAGCTCCTTTGTTGAGAGCTCTCCCAAGGTCTTCGGAAATTTCTCGCCAACTTGTGTGTGACTTCATAAAGAGATAGTACGGTGCAGAGGGAAGAACCTGAGTGTTGAAATCAAACTGATTTATGTTTGAATCGCACAACTGTCACTTAATAGCTGTTTGATTGCTTGAGGGACTTAAATTCGCTAAGCCTCAGGTTTGTATCTGGAACATGGGCTAATGTGCCTGCCTCAGGTGGTTGGTTGGAGTAAAGCAAAATCACGCATGTGCGGTACGTGGCATGTATTTGACACAAAACCCTTTTGGTTCCTTTCTCCTGGAAGTGAAGATAATTGTGTGGTCTTGGCATGAGCTTTTCCCTGTAAGTGTAATAGTATGTGGGCAGATTCAAGCAACCATACATAGGACAGGTCCCCTTTGCTCCTGTTGTATCCTTTCCCGGCTGCGCCAGGCAGCACGAAGCCAGTCCTGAGGTGCAGTCAGTTCTAGTCCATTTGCCAGAGATCCTGTCACTCCTTTTATGGTCTGAAAAGTGATACGTATGTCTGGAAAGTAGCCAGATCATGATGATACTTCAGCTCCTGTTTGTCAGACAGGGCTACAAAAAAAAACCAACTGTAAAGTATTTAAAGGAACAGAACCACTTTCCCATCCCTTCCAAAGTACTGAATAAAAAATAACTGAATGTTCAGAACAGTATGACCCAAATCAAACTATGACATATGATTATAACAAAATGATAAAATAGGATGCAAGTTAACAAATTCAACTCCACGAATAGCAAACGCATGTTAGACAGCATAATGTTTTGTAAAAATTGTATGCAAATGCCTTTTGGCCCCGGGTGTGCATTCTCCAACCAGCCACAGTTCCTACCACCCTTGCTGTTTCATGCCTCGTGATCCACCTGCTTTATCTATTGTAAAACTTACCAAGCCCCTGAAGGCATTTAAGTGTGTAGACCCCAGTCCCAACCATTTAGATCAAATTACTGGGTTCCTTTCAGGCAACTGGGCTCCAACAGCTCCAACTTGGCTTTTGGGTAAAACTATTTCCTCTTTAGCACAGCGATGGTAGCAGTCTCTTATAGCTATTAATCTTTGAGTAACTTGATCTTATTGCCTTTTACTTCTCCAGAATTTCCAATAATCTTGTAAAAAAAAATCTCTGTATTGAATCTGATGTGTATTAATGTGTGAAATACCTTGTGAGTTTTCTGTTTTCCTCTTTGGACTCTGACTGATATAGAGCCAGACTGAACGCAACTACAAAGGAAACCAAGCTCAGTATGTGTACTGATCAATATTCATCAGCATAAAAAGGAAATCAAGGACTAGTAGGCATTTAAGGAAAATCAACACCATGAAAGAGAAAGACCAAGATAAACAAAAGAAATGTCCTGGGGAAAAGGACATAACTTGGTGAACAAACAAGAACTTAACACTTTAAAAAAATTAATATTAGAATTTAGAAGGTTTTGCAGCCAAAAATGAGAACAGGCTGCTATGAAGACAGAAAATCAGAAAATGGGAGAGATTTTATTGCAATTAAATGTACAATTGCCGGAGTGAAAAAAATTAGTAAGTGATGTGAATAATGAATTAGACATCTAAGAAAGTTGATGACATGGAAGATAAATTCAAGGAACTCCTTAAATATATGAGTGAAGAGTCAATGAGACAATAATAGGAGAGCTTGAAATGTGCCAGACTGTTCTAAGTTCTTTAGTTATAACAACAGAGTTAATTTTCAGAGCAGCTCTCGGAGCTGAGAACTATTATTATATACAGAGAGAGGTTAAGTAACACGCTCAAAGTCACACAGCTAATGAGGCAGCAGAGATGAAATTCAGATTCAGGGACTCTCACCCCAAAGACCTTGCTCTTAACTAGTATTCTCCACTATTTTAAAAGTAGGAGATAAGTTGAAAGACATGGAAGATATATTCAGGACGTCCAATGGCCACCTAATTGGAGTTCCGAAAGAAGCAAACAGGATGAATAAAAGGAAGGAAGTAATCAAGAAACAAGAGTAGAAAGGTGCTGTGTGAAGAAAGATTTGAAAGACCCTGTTAATCGGCAACAATAATAACGTAAAAAAAAAAAAAGACCACATCTAGACACAAATTTAGGAAACTTTAGAACTCCAGGATGAAAAGAAAACCTTAAAAACCTCGAGAGAAAAAATAGCTAGGTACAGGGTACTATGCATCAGGTTAACAGCAGGCACTTCATGTACAGCAATGGAATAATGGTTTGTAAATTCTGAAGCTTGGATTTAGAATTTGTACCCAGACAAATATTAACCCAATGGTCATGGCAAATTAAGACATCTTTGGACATGCAAGAATTCAGAAAGTCTAGCGTCCATTGCTATTCGAACAGACAAACCAACAAGTTCCATACACTGGGTGGCTTATGAATAACAGACATTGATGTCTCATGGCTCTGGAGGCTGACAAGTCCAAGATCAAGGTGCTGGCAGGTTCAGGGATTAGGAAGCCTGCTTCCTGGTTCCTCCATAGCCACCTCTTGCTGAATCCTCATGTGGCAGAAGGGATGAGGGAGCTCTCTGGGGTCCCTTTTATAAGGGCGTTAATCCCATCCATGAGGGCCCCATCTTCACGGTCTAATCACCTCCCGAAGGCCCCCATCTGCAAATGCCATCATGTTAGGGATTAGATTTTCAACACATGAATTCGGGGGGATGCAAGCATTCAGTCTATAGCAAAATGATTCTAAAAAACAAGAAGACTCTCGTAGGAAGAGGTACTATGCTGGATCGATAAATTTAAAAGGTATGACAAGCAAACACAGCACACGGTCCACATTTGGGTCCTGATTCAAAACAAGCTCCAGTGTAAAAAGACAATTTTTGAAATAAAGGGAAATTTTCAATATGGACTTAAATTAGATAATATTAAGGAATTGTTATTAATTTTGTTAGGTGTGATCATGACATTGTAGTTAAATAAAAGGTTAAGAACAAGAATAAAAAAACAGGAGGATGTGAGATCTAGGTAACATGACCAGCTGAGCATGATGCAAAAATAAAAGAATTTGGAACAAAATTAAAAGCGAACAACTCATTGGGCTAGGGCTTGTGAAGTTTCTCTTTAGAAAAATATAAACGACAATAATGTGCTTACTTCTCTGTAACTCCACTATTTGGTTCTATCAGCAAAATATTTACATAGTCATAGTATAAGTAATGTAAGTAAATGACTTTTCAAATTATTATTACTTGAGATTTTAAAAAAATGATGTTCAGATAATGTTCATACACCTAATTAATGATAATGAAGAAAATCAGTAAGTACTAGTAGTTATAAAGAGATTTAAGCAAAAAAACCCCAAAACAAGAACAAAACATATTGTAATTATAAAGCAGAGCTTAATTGAGATCAAAAGCTTTCTCCACATTGGAGGGAAGAACACTTTCCTTCTACATTTTTTTTCAGAATAATGGAAACATGTCCTTTTCTTGATCGTGTCTCAACTATTCTTGAAAAGACAAGCAACACCACCTTCCAGCAATCCGAAAGAAATTACTAGGCAGCGAGCCAAGACACAGGCAATGCTTTGAGACCAACTTAACAATTTAGATACGCTGTATCTAAAAGTTGTCTGAAATTTTCTCAGGAAGCTAAACATTTTGAGAAGTCAGTTCACTGACACCTCTTATTCTGCATTTCCCATTTCCAGAATTTTCTAAGAGATTAAATTACAGTGTAGTAAATATGGTGAGTAAACCCATATAAAATTATAACCATGTAATATTATGGTCTCTGTTTGCCTATTTTTATCCTGCTTCCTCAATGTCAAATAACTTCTTTATTTATAGCGATGATGGTGCCTTGGTGACCTCATACTAGAAAAATATTAGACTCAGAACAAATGTCTCTACGTGGTATGAGTCTAAATATCTCTTTAGAATTTTTTTCACAATAAAATGAAACCAACACTCCCTCAAAAGAAATATTCATCCATCTTTTACATATCTCAATAGTCTTAAAAAGATAATTTTGAAACAGGATAGTAATATACTAGTATCTTAATAATAAACTTAATTATCCATCAAAGTAATTTGAACTTATTAATTCAATTTTAAGTCCTGTTGGTGAACAATAACACTTTGTCTTCTGGAATTGGAAGGAGGAAGAATGTGGGTAGATTGATTTAAGTTTAACTTGCTTTGAAGTCAGATTTCTTTGAACTAGAAGCAAACTCTTATACCTCATCAGTCTGTGCTGACTTGAATTAGAGTGAAATACAGTTAATATATTTCATCTACTCCCCCAAGTCAGGATGTCAAAGTCAGTCAAAATCAGTGCTGTAAGTGCTGGAAGAAAAAAATTACTGTATAGCAGGAGGCTTCTCGTGGTAATTGGAAATTTTTGATCAGTGTCATATGGTTGCTCATTAATCCTTCCATTTATTTACAAAACATTTATTGAGAGCTCCGTATGCATTAAACACTGTGTCAATCTCAGAGAACTCAATGGGGAAACAAAGAGACACGGTGCCGCTGTCAAGGGAGGGTAAACTTGTCAATGGCAGCATCTAATATGGACTGTGGGCCCTGATTTAGAAAGATTCCTCTCCGTCATTCTCTCTCTCTCTTTAACTGGAAATCTGCATTTGTTAAAGTAGGTTCTCCTACTGAAATTCGCTGTATTCTGATTTGAAATGAAGCCCTTTTGAAAGCTGTGCACAGTCAGAATTGAAGAGAAATTTCCTGTTAAACGTGGCTTACTTATCTCGTGGTTATCTTCCTTTGCCCCTGAACCCCATTTAAATGATGAATGAGCAAAACAAGAAAGGGAGATGAGTCATCACTAGACAAAGGCTTCCAATAGTCTTTCAGATGATAAAATTTTAAAAAGGCACGGTAAGTGACTTCGAGTGGGAAAAGATAGCACTGAAATGCCTGCTGAAAGGGACGCTGATGAGAAATGAGCCAATTTGCTACCCAGAAACTCATAAAAAGTCTCAGAACTTAAAGGCACCAAACTGTGGATTCAGAAAAAGGTTAAAATCAGGGGAATAATTGGAAGTCTGCATTTGAAGTGGTTGAACACCGTCAGATATTCTCTTCCGACTCACACTGGACAAGTGACAACCTTCTCCTACCCACCTACTCATCAGCTCTCTCTAAGTGACCACAGGCTAATTCTTCAGAGGAATTAGCAAAAGATATTCTGGATCTGAAAGCAGCAGGTGCAATAAGGTAAGGACAGGGTTGAGGGCAGCTCTCTTTGAATATTACCCATCTAGGAGACTCAGGGAAAAGGCCAACTCACTAGCCAATAAGCCTGGAGTGAAGCCTACTGGTTGATTAGCCCCTGTCATGCACACAGCACTTCCAATTAATCTTTCACTTTTCACTATGGAGGAACAAGCCTTTTCAGCAAGTGACACTGAGTCCATTGGATGATATTCACATGCAAAGAATGAAGCTGGACTGCTTCTTCACACACACACACACACACAAAAAAAAACCTCAAAATGAATCGCAGATCTAAATTTAAGAACTAAAACTATAAAACTTATAGAAGATGAGAGTTAGAGATGAGCATGATCAGATCATCAGACAATGCAGGACCAGGACTCTGATAAATACAGGAAAAGCTGACACAGTTACTTCTTCGAGTTTTTGTTTGGTATTATTCCTGAAGGTTAAAATATATTGTGGACAGTGAAGATAATGGCAACTTACCAAGGATTTCCCATAAATCATACAATTTCTGATAAATTTCTATGAATAAAATGTTGCCTACACAAAGTTAACCTCAAAACAGCTGGCTGAGTGTCTCTTCTTATTTGACAATTCTTCCCGTGCAATTCATTGAACAAACCTTGTTATCTTCAGCATCTTTCTTTTTATAGGATGAAAGAACCAATATTTGTAATTTTTCAAGGGCCATCTGGGAAACCTCCAGTAGTATTAGGTATGAAAGATAACTTGAGAATTTTGTTTTATTTTTTCTATATTTAGGAATCAGCTTTTGGAAGGCAAAAGTGGAAAGAAAACTTGTCAAAGGAAATTCGGACACTTGGCTGAGAGTCACGGTTGCCTTCGAAACAACGCTTGGTTATCTATTTAATCATAGTGGCAATGAAATATTTTTAAAAATAAATACAGACAGTAACATGTTGGAAAGAACCTTAGCTCTTTCAAAAGTGAGACTAAAGAACATTGTTTTCTTTACCTCCCTCTGCACACCCCCAATAAGCGAGGATTCAGGTGGGAGGGGACTGTCCCGAGGTTGTGTTGGAAGAGAGAAAAGAGCCATTTGGGGTGAAGTAAGGAAAAAGACATGACCACAAGGGCTTGTTTTCTGGGCAGTGACCCAGCATGACAGGGATGTGAAGTTGGGTGGGATTAACTGGACACAAAATTCCAAATGAAAGCCTGTGTCAAGTTGTTCTGGTATGTGAGGGTGGACTGCGGACTCCGAGCACCAGATAGCTGCAGACCTGGATAGCTGGGGCCAGAGCAGAGCAGTCTTGAAATCAGCCAGAGTTTGGAAAGGTTGTGCTGTTAAAAGTTAATATGTGAATTTGAGAAAACTTAATTCACAATATCCTGAATATTTTTTCCTTAGGGATACTTATTTTAGTTTTCTTTTAATTGAAGTATAGTTGATTTACAATCTTGGGTTATTTTCTGGTGTACAGCACAGTGATTCAGTTATATACGTGTGTGTGTATACATCACATATATATGTATGTTATTTTTCAGGTTCTTTTCCATGTTCTTTTCCATTATAGGTTATTACAAGGTATTGAATCTAATTCCCTGTGCTATACAGTAGGTCCTTGTTGTTTATTTTATACTTAGTACTTTGTATCTGTTCATCCCAAACTCCTAATCTATTGCCCTCCTTCCCCTTTGGGGAACAAAACATAAGTTTGTTTTCTATGTCTGTGAGTCTGTTTTGTAAATAAGTTCCTTTGTATCATTTTTTTTTTTTTTAGATTCTACACATAAGTGATATCATGTGATATTTGTCTTTGTCTGACTTACTTCACTTAGTATGATAATCTCTAGATCCATCCATGTTGCTGCAAATGGCATTATTTCATTCTTTTTTTATGGCTGAGTAATTACATTGTGTGTGTGTGTGTGTGTGTCTGTGTGTCTGTGTATGCCGTATCTTCTTTATCCATTCAGCTGTCAATGAACTCTTTAATACTATTTAAATTTCTTCTTAAAATTTTGTCCTGATGTTCACCATTTGTTTTTAAGAATAAAATGCGTGTTCATTTCTGCAGCAATTTCTGGAGATTTGTCTGTATTGTCTACCTTTTTTTCCCCTTCTGATTACATTAAATAAGAAATAAAAATCAGAAAGATGAGTCCTTCTTGAAGAGTACCCTAAAAGAAAAAAATATAAATCTTTAAAACACCAGAAACCCTTTCCAGAGAATCAACCTGGTAACATTAGTTAAAAAATGTTGTGATTTTGGCTCTTAGGTCGACAAATCAAGCTGCAACCATCCCGTGCCAAAACATCAAGAACAAAATGAAAAAAAGATTGTCACTGGATGTTTTCACAGATTGGGATATTTGGCATTATGAGTTTAAAACATCTGCACAAGTGATTGAATTCTTCATCTGCATATTTTGGCATCGTGACTCCAACAGCTTTGGAATTCTTTCTTATCCACTGCTAATTTGGGCAGAAAATACACACACACGTGCACACACACACATGCATGCACACACACACACACATACACATGCACACACACACGAGTCAGTGCTCAATGTGTGAAAGACAAGAGGGTTGCAATCCCATTTCTTTTCCCACTGACATCTTTTTCAGAAGTTAGGCATAGAGTGGATAAGTTAATAAACTTCCACGTTTCTCTAAATGAAAAAATATACAAGCCATCTCATTTCCTCCTCACTCTTCCGCCACCTTGTCACTTTCATTCTTCCAAAGATTCCATTATCTTGGTGATATGGACCCGGGATGTTGGAGGGAGAAGGGGAGAAGAGTTGGGGAACACAATGGCAACACTGGATCGTCCCAAATATAACACGTTTGTCTATAACGGAAGGAGAAAGTTTTGTGACTACTGTAGAGAATGTTAGTTTAGGTGGAGAACAGAATAGGATTTCCTGGAAAAGTTCTCAAGACCACTTTCCATTCTATTGCATAAACATGATTCTGAACTTCAGACCCATCTCAGGGCCCTTGGGTGGTCTTCAGTGGGTTGGAGTTTAGGGAGCACCTGCTATAAACTCCTCTTGGAGTTTGTAATCCAGTGAGGAGGCAGGAATTAGAACAGGAAAGAGTGGACGATGCAAGGTTGGAGTTCTGTGACAGACTGTATACTCTGAATGTTCAAAGTGGACGAATAACTGGGATTTCAGGAAAAGTACATGGAGAAAGGAATTTTGAGTTGAGCCTTGAAGGATGGCCAAGATTTGATTATGCAGAAAAGGAGTATTTTTTCTAAAGGAATCAACAGAAACACAGAAGTGGTTGACTTCTGAGCTTGGTTGAAGAAGAGAACTATGTGGTCAAATTAGAGAAAGGAAGGGTGGACGCTCTTTGAGGCTGGATTAGAACATTTCATCTGATGTGGTGAGGTTCAGGGAGCCGTGTGAGGTGGTTCAGGAGAACTCAGTGACTGTCACTTACATCTCTGTGTCTTCTACCACACCTGCCCTTAGTCAGGATTTAGTAAAAGTTCCTTGAGTTGAGATGTGGCATGATAATGGAAGCTTTCAGTCTTAAATTCCATAAATAGGACCTAAAAGTCACCAGGTAAACTACATTTTCTGCTAATTTTTGAGAAAGAAGGGAAAGGATATTGTTCATTTCAAGTATAAAAGCTACAACCATTGTGAATATACTGCGTCAAATAAATTAGATAGACAGTATTTTTGCACACTTACTGTGGGCCAGGCGCTAGTCAGGGCTCCTGGGACTCCACCATGAACAAGAGAGGCAAGATGTCTGCAAGATCATTTCACCCAGTGATAACTGCTTTGAAGACGACAAACACAGGTGATGGGAGAGGGACTGGACAGGGATAGGCTGATCATTAAGAAAGGGCTCTCTGAGGACATAGGCACAGAGTCCTGAATGAAGAGGAGCAAGGCAAGGGCAGGTCAGAGTATTCGGCTAGAGGGAAGAGTGAGGAGAGATCTAGGGAGGGGACACTTGGCATGCTGTAACGCATAACTTGAACATGAGTTTTGTCTTTGAATGTAAATTCATTTTAAGTCATGCTAATAAAAATCTGGCAGGAAATTTTTTTTCTTTTTTATTTCTCTATTCTCTTAGACTTTTTTTTAAAACAAAATTGAGCCCTCCCAAGACCCCATAGTAAACAGAAAAACTTATAATAGCAAAGAGAACAGAAAATAAATCAGCACTGAAAAAATGGTTTCCAAAAGTATCTGGAAGCACTATTTAAATAGCCAAGATATGGAAGCAACCTAAATGTTCATCAACAAATGAAGGGATAAAGAAGATGTAGTGTGTGTGTGTGTATATATATATATACATACACATATGCCATGGAATACTACTCACCCATAAAAAAGAACGAAATAATGCTATTTACAGCAACATGGACAGACCTAGAGATTATCATACTAAGTAAAGTAAATCAGACAGGTAAATATCATATGTTATCACTTGTATGTGGAATCTAAAAAATGATACAAAGGAACTTATTTACAAACTAGAAATAGACTCACAGACATAGAAAACAAACTATGGTTATTAAGGGGGAAAAGAAAGGGAGGGACAAATTACAAGTTTGGGATTAACATATACACATGACTGTATATAAAATAGACAACAAGGCCCTATTGTATAGCACAGGGAACTACATTCAATATCTTGTAATAACTTATAATGGAGAAGAATCTGAATAAGAATATATATACACGTATAATTGAATCCCTTTGCTGTACACCTGAAACTGACACAATACTGTAAATCAAATGTAAAAAGATCAACCATGGTGGGGAAAAGTATCTGGAAGATTGAGAGAGGATGGAAGCTCAAAGACACACAAAACAGAAGGAGGAAGGATGTGGAGGGTGGGGGCAGCTGCCAAGGAGAGCCGAGAGAATTGCTCTGCCTGGCAGAGACCCAGAGGTCGACCTTGTGCATGTGCCATGACGGCATGGTCAGCAACCCACATTCCCTCACCACTCCTCTCCTCCGTGGAAGAGGACCCGGAGATAAGATGTAGAAGGAGACTGGTACGGAGTCCCAGGAAGAGGTGTTCCTGGTGGTGGCGGTGGTGGCAGTGGTGGTGGTGGTGGTAATTGCTTTTCAAACAGCAAGGGCTTGAAGATTTTGAAACATGGGTGAAAAGAGCAGGGAAAGAAAGCTTCCCAACCAGTGTTCCTACTTCCAGGTTTCCCACTCCTTTCTCTGTCTTGGTTAATCTTAGCTGACTTTTCTAAAACCCTACAGCTCCTCAGTACATACCCCCATCTGCTGTTGTTACATCTCTACTCATGCCCTTTCCATATGGAAAATATTTTCTTCACATTTCTACCCCAGAAAATGCCAGTGAACTTCGGCTGCATTTCAAATGCCACCTTCTCTTTCACTTTCCTGGAAGACAAGCTCTTGAATGTGTTTCTTGTTTGTTTTTATTTCACACCCTGGCCACATAATGGATAGTTAGCAAATGCGTGTTGTTTCTTCCTCCTGAAGAGTTATCACTTTTCTAGCACCATTTGTTCAATTGTCATCCATGTCCTCCTTCCTACTCACCACCCCCTGGCTGCTGCCCCCAACACACCCCTGAAAATGTACTTGGAAGATCTCCCACAGCTCTTCATTGCTCACCCGGAGAACACTTCACAGGCCTTCCCCCACGTCAGGTTTCAGCAGGAGGACTCTCTAGCATGCAGTTTTCCCTTGAACATTCCCTTCTCTTGACTTCAGTAGCACTTCACTGTCCTGGCTTTCTTCTGATCTCTCTGCTTCTTTTCAGTCAGCTTTTCAGAATCTTTCACCCTTTGTCTTTCCTTCAATAACATACTCAGGGCTCTGGCCTAGCTTTTTTTTTTTTTAAATTGAAGTATAGTCAGTTTACAATGTTGTGTCATTTCTTTTTACAACCAATTTCTGGTGTACAGCATAATGTTTCAGTCGTACATGAATAGACATATATTCCTTTTCATATTCTTTTTCATTATAGGTTACTTTAAGATATTGAACATAGTTCCCTGTGCTGTACAGTATAAACTTGTTGTTCATCTATTTCATATATGGTAGTTAGTATTTGCATATCGTGAACTCCCAGTTTATCCCTTCCCATCCCCTTCTCCCCACTGGTAACCACAAGTTTGTTTTCTATGTCTGTGAGTCTATTTCTGTTTTGTAAATAAGTTCATTGGTGTCTTTTTTTATATTTCACATATAAGTGATATCATATGGTATTTTTCTTTCTATTTCTGCTTACCTCGCTTAGAATGACGATCTCCAGGTCCATCCATGTTGCTGCAAACAGTGTTATTTTATTCTTTTTATGGCTGAGTAGTATTCCATTATATGAATATATCACAACTTCTTTATCCAGTCATCTATCAATGGACATTTAGGTTGTTTCAATGTCTCGGCTGTTGTATATAGTGCTGCTATGAACACTGGGGTACATGTATCTTTTTGAATTAGAGTTCCCTCTGGATATATGCCCAAGAATTAGCCTAGCTTTTTTTTTTTTTTTCCTTTTCTCACTCTGGCTACTCTCCCGGGGTGTGTTCTTCCAAACCAATATCATTGAGTCTATCATTCTTTCCAGCCCAGATCACTCTCCTGAGTACCAGACCAACGAGTATAATCATTCCCCAGACACCTTCTCTTGGACATTACAATCACACTTTAAATTTAGTAAGTCCAAGGCCAAACTCATCCCTTGGGTTCTCCTCCTCTTCCAGCCCTTATCATCACAAACCACTTTATCCCCTACTCTTTCCCATCCCAGTAGATTAAACTACTAGTCATCTCATTTCTTATATAAGATTTTGACCTGGGCATCATCCTTAATTATCAAAAGATGAGTCAATTTGTATTTCTTGGAGAGTGGTTGTGCACTTAAAAGTGAGCGACACTTTCAGGAAAGGTTTAGCTCTTGTTTGTTTATTTATTTGCAAAGGACAAGGGAAGAGTAATTTATCTGGATTAGTTGGGTTGAATTTGAAGTCATGGGGATGCCTATGATTGGGCATGTGGAAGTGTACGTATGGAGTTGTGAAGAGATTTCAGAGTTACACATTTGTGAATTACCTCCAATACACAGAGACAATAATTGAAACCATGTGTGAAGATGCACTCATCATGGAAAAGAGTGTATAGAAAAAAGGCAACGTGGAAAAGGTTGTGGAGCCAGTCATAACTCTTTGAAAGCTGATAGAACTTTACAGATCATCTGGCACAACTTTTTTGCATTTGAAGATTATACTGAGTCTAAGAGAGGAAGAGAGAAAATTAAATTCTAAAGAAAAAGCTACTTATAAGGTCTTTGAGGCCAAGTTACTTTAAAGTTCCCAAACTCAGACCAAGAAAAGATTCAGAATGAATTAATTCTACTCAAGTCAAGAGCAATGCCTCAGAATCAAGACAACATTGTTACAGGAGCCAGAAAAAAATGTGTGTCTTTTATGAGTTCCATGAACCAACAGATAAGCTAGCCCTACCTCGCACCCCACCTCCAGATTTCCTGTAATACAAACCAATTACTCCTTTATAGTGTAAGCCAGTTTGATTTGTCACTTACTGTTACTTTAGTGGACCCAGCTCACTAGAGCTGATTGGGCATGTCTCTTCCCAGCTTGTGTTCAGTGACATCATGTCGTTGGCTTGAAATTGGCATGATGGGACTATGTAAAACTCGGAAACTGGCAAATGTTCTGAATTACAGATTCCCATCCCTCTCAACTTCCCCCTGCCCCCTGCTGGAAACCTAGCTGTTAAGTGTTTTCCAGTACATCACTGATTACAGCCAAAAGCATCCTTACGGATAAATATATTGAGTCAAAAACTGGTGGTCAGTGTTTGTCACTTAATAATTCTTTTGGAAAAGTATCAATCAATGTCATGTAGCTGTAACTCATTTACTGCAAGCCATCAGTCTAGGCTTTATAGTAGAATGCGAAGAAATGACTGGGAAGTTGAAAAGCTGGGAGTCTGAACTTCCTTGGAGGGATGGTTGGCATAGGGATACCTGCCTCCAGGGGGAAGTAGATGAATGGGGTGTTACCCTCCTGCCTGAGATCAAATGGGAGGCTTCAACTGAATTAGTTAGAAAACCTGAAGTGAGTCCCATAGAGTCTGAAAGGCATAGAGACTCATACTTGAAAGTTCAGAGGGAAGAGGCTGTGGCTGAAATTACCCTGGACTTGTTGAAAAGCAAAGAGATGGTTGTTTTGTATGGGCACCAGTTCAGAAATATTTTCTGTGGGTGTGAGTAGATCCTTTAGAAGGGAGCTGATTAGATCACCTTGAGAAGGATTCTGGCTAAGAGGATGGTCTGGAGGGCCAAGGGGACCCATCACCAGTGTGGACTGCCTGGGAGCCAGGAGGATGCAGGGGAGGGTGCTGGCCAACCAAGGAAGCATCTTCATCCAAGTCAAAGAACTCTAAGTGAGAGCCCCCCCGGGATGAAGCTGGGGGTGTTGGGTAGAGGGAAGGTCACTTCACAAGAGTCTGCAATTGTGCATCTGCCACGTCTAGAGGGCACTAATCCCAGACTACGACAGCACTAGTACAGTTAGAAGACACTCTCACTATTATTTCTCCCTTTTCCCATTTGCTCCAACACTGGAGGAGCCCAAAACAGCATCTAGCAAAGGGTGAGGAGCAGAGGACTAGAAAGAGCAAGGAGGACATCCACCTCAATCTCTTAACCCTGCAGATTTCCTAGCCACAGACAGGCCTTGCTGGGAGAGGCAGAGGCTTTAAACTGGATAAACAATGGACATCTCACAGTTAGATTGGAAGGTACTTTCCCAAAGGACTGAATGAAGCTACTTGTGACTGAGGGAGACGAGACTGTGGAGTATGCTTGGTATTTCCTCCAACGGCAGGAAAGGACTAGCAAGAGAGCGGGTTTGAAGGGTCCTCGGGGAAGAAGAATAAAGGGAATCTCTGTGCCCTACTGGCTAAGTCAATAAACGTGTTAGATGTGCACAGATATTGCAGCATTTAATAACTGTATTAACTGTATGGAAGCCCAGTAAACGTGCTTAATTGACGTCTGTTGAATAGGTGGATAAAAGTCCAACCCGGAGTAAGACAAAAGGATTCAGGAGGGAATTCTCCCATTTGAGCAACATGAGAAATTGAATCTTTATCAAGTCAGAAAGGTAATTTCTTTTCATTCCCTCTGTATTAAACGAAGTGTATATTAGGATTCACGGGAAGGTGGTGATTTGTGGTTATTTACAACATTTTTTTTTCCCTTTTTCACCCCATAAATCTAAATACAAACACAGAATTTCCCAATCTCTAGTCCCAACCTTCTCCCTGTGCAGGGGTGAAGAGGAAGATTCCTTCACGTCTTTTGATGGTTCTGTTTTTCTCCGCAAGCAGTGAGAGCTATGGCAGCAATTTGGGCTCAGCTTTTTAGGGAGAATTAGCATGCATGACTCTTAGAGTCTAAAAGCCCTGGATCTGCAGTGTCCATAACAGTAGCCACTAGACACAGGAGGGTATTCAATTTTAAACTGAAATTGACTAAATTTAAATTGAATTAAAAATTCAGGTTTTCTAGCATGCTAGACATATTTTAAATGTTCATTAGCTACATGAAGCTAGTGGCACAGATTTAGAACATTTTTCTCATCACAGAAAATTCTACTGGACAACACTACCCTAGATCTTTTTTCTCACTCTAGTTTTTCTTTTTTATTTTAATTGAAGTATAGTCAATTGACAATGTTGTGTTAATTTCTGGTGTACAGCTTAGTGATTCAGTTATACATATATATTCCTTTTCATATTCATTTTCATTACAGGGTATTACAAGATATTGACTGTCATTCCCTGTGCTCTACAGTAGGACATTGTTGTTTATCTATTTTATATATAGTAGTTAGTATCTGCAAACCCTGAGCTAGATCTTTATTAGAAAAAGACATAAAATGTTTTTTGAAATAAATTTTTACCTAGTATGATTCAGGTCCATTCCAAAAAGAAGAAGAAAAAGAGAGAGAGAGAAAGAAACTTTCATGTTTAAACAAGTCAAAGTAAATAAAATAAAAATAGCCTTAAAATTAAGAATTTGAAGTACATTTAATGGCAAAGTTTGACAGAAGTCATCTTTTATGTGTACATTGTATTAAAATGCTTTCCATGTGACTGCTTAGATAATGTGTTTTTTGCACTGTAATCTTAGAGTATGTCTTTTGGGATCCTTCCCAGAGAGTTCATCTCACTTTTTGTAAAGCAAAGACATAACTATTTGATGTTGGCAAAAAGAAATTAAATTTTTCTGCACTTAGGAAGGAATCTTTACAGTCATCATGACTAAAATCTTTGGACAAATCTGGACAAATTAGATTGATTCTTACCAGGGATAGGAAGACTGCCTAGTTCCCCTCTCTGAATGGCAGGGATAATTTATAGCAGTTTCACTGCCAGCTCAGAGCTGGTGCCTGGGGAAAAACTATTGTGACAGAGAAGGACTCATTGGATTTAGCAGATAGCGACTTCAGTAGAAGATCATTACAGTCAAGTATAATTATAACAATTTTCCATAGCATGGAGATTGTCGATGCAGAGGGACAGGGATTGATGAACGAAAGGATGGGAAGGCAGTCATTTTCCTGGGAATGAAGACAGACCCTGGAGAGCAGACATCCTTGTTTGCTCTACACGTGCCTCAGAGTCTAGGATACAGCCTGACACATAGCAGGTGCTCAATATTTGTTGAATACAACTCTTATTATTACTGTGTTTCAACTTAAGGTTTACAGAATAGTATTCTCTGTATTATCTCCTTCTCTTTGAGGCAGGAAGGGAGCATTTCTACTAACCCAATTATTGATGAGAAAATAAATAAAGAGGAGGTATGTGGCTACAAAAAGTGTAAAAGGTTCATAATGGGAACAGCAGAAGGAGAAGAAAGAGAAAGGAACAGACATATTTGAGGTAATGATAACTGAGCATTTCTCCCAGATTCATGGCATATATCAAACTACAGATCCAGGAAGCTCAGAGAAGGATAAATGCCTAAAACTCTACAACAATATATCTATCATATACAAATAATAGAAGATCAAAAGTGTAGAAAAAAATCTTGAAAGAGGCCAGAGAGAAAAAAAATCTTATCTATAGGGAAGCATAAATAAGAATTATATCTGGTTTCTCTTAAGAAACCATGCAAGCAAGGAGTGGGTGAAGTGGAATATTTAAAGTGTTGGGATTTAAAAAAAACCCACCAACCCAGAATTATGAACCCAACAAAAGTATCCTTCAAAAGTGAAGGAGAAATAAAAACTTTCTAAGACTAACGAAAATTGAGAGAATTCATTGCCAGCAGCCCCGGCTTGCAAGAAATTTCAAAAGAAGTTCTTCACAGAGAAAAGGAAAATGATGGAGGTCAGAAACTCAGAACTGCATAAAGAAAAGAACACTGGAGGAGGAATAGATGAAGTTAAAGTAAAATCTCTTATTTTTCTTATTCTTATTCTTAATTGATCTGATAACAGCTTGTTCAAAATAATGTCAACAATGTATTTGATTATGCCTGCATCTGTATAAGTGAAATGAATGACAGCAATGATGCAAGAGATGGTAGGGAGGAATTAGGATTATTTTGTTATTGTAAGGTACTCACACTATCCATGAAGTGGTGTAGTGTTATGTGAAAATGGACTTGGTTTAGTTGTATATGTATATTGCAAACTCTAGGGCAACCACTTAAAAAATAAAAAAAGAAGTATAACTGAAATGCTAAGATAGCCGAAGAAAGGAAAGTATATAAAATGCTCAGTTAAAACCACAAAGGGCAGAAAAAGAGTGAAAGATAAAAATAGAAGCAAAGAAGAAGGGCTATGAATAGAAAACAGTAACCAATATGGTAGATGTGAATCCAACTGTATCAACAGTTGCCTTAAACATCAATGGTCTAAATACAACAGTTAAAAGACAGAGGTTGTCAAAGCGGATCAAAAAACAAGACTGAACCATATGTTGTCTACAGGAAACCCATGTTAAATATAAGGATACATCTACGTGAAAGTAAAGGGATGGAGAAAGACATACTATGCTAACATTAATCAAAAGAAAGAGAAAGAAGCTATATTGATTTGAGACACTGAATAGATGGCAAATAAGCATAGGAAAAGATGTTCAATATCATATGTCATTAGGGAACAGCAAATTCAAAAAAGATACTACTGCACACCTATTAGAGTATCCAAAATCCAAAACACAGGCAACAGCAAATGCTGGCAAGAATGTGGATCCACCGGAACTCTCATTTGTTACTGGTCCAATGGTACAGCCACTTCTGAAGACACTTTGGAAAACTAAACTTTTGGAAAAAGCTTTTTACAAAACTCAACAAATTCTTACCATATGATCCAGCAATTGTGTTCCTTGCTTTTTACCCAAATGAGCTGAACGCTGATGTCCATACACAAACCGGAACACAGACATTTACGGCAGCTTTATGCATAATTGCCAAAATTTGGAAGTAATCAAGATGGCCTTGAGTGGGTTAATAGATAAATTGTGGTATATCCAGACAGTGGAATATAATTCAGTGCTAAAAAGAAATGAGTTATTAAGCCATGAAAAGACATGGAGAAACCTTAAATGCATAATACTAAGTGGACGAAGCCAATCTGAAAAGCTACGTACTGTGTGATTTCCAACTATATGACAATCTGGAAAAGGCAAAACTATGGAGACAATTAAAGGACTGATGGTTGCTAGCGGTTGGAGGGAGGGAGGATGAAGAGAGCACAGGGCTATTTAGGGCAGTGAAACTATTCTGCACGATATTATGATGGGGGACACCTGCCATTCTATGTTTGTCAAAACCCATGAAATCTACACCAAGAGTGAACTCTATGGACTCTGGGTGATAATGATATGTCAAAGTGTGTTCATCCTTTATGGCAAGGGTACCAGCCTGATGCAGGATGTTGATAGTGGGCAAGGCTGTGCATGGGTGGTGGGGGCAGGAGCGGGGAGGTGCTGGTAGTTCTACAGAGAATCTGTACCTGCTACTCAACTTTTCTGTGTACCTAAAACTGCTCTAAAAAATGAAATCTATTTATAAAAAAACATAATTAAAGCTACCTCAATTAGACCCTGAGATGTAATTTTTATATAATATAACAAGTTTTCTCTTTTTAACTCCCAGCCTTATTTTTTACTTTCTTCAGGGATGTCCAAACCAATAAATTTGTCTGGGAGTCTGATGAGGAAGAAAACTATCTGAAACTAGGCAAGGTTTTCCCTTTGCATGTCACGTGTCTCCATGAACGTGGGCCAATTTTCCAACCTCTTCCTCCCCTAGGAGAGATTTGGATTTTTTTTTTCAAGGTTAGTGTCTAATTATCTGTTTTCTTTAAAAGTAACATTGTGGATCATTCCTGTCCTTAAGATGTTGCTGTTGAATGAACAACCTGAATTCTGCTTGTTAAAGCAGATGCTGAAACAAAAATGAGCAAGGTTAGTGCTGACATCTACTGACGGAACTTGAGTGTGACCTGCCTTCCCACAAGCCACTCTCTGTAAGGAGATGGGCGTCTGCAGTCACAGGAGCAGGTGTAGGAGTGACTGGAGGAGAGCATCCCCCAAAGCTCGTGATCCTGGAAGGGGGAGCAAGGGAACCCCTTAGCACTTCTTGAGATAAACATGTTGAAGATCCCAGAGGCAGAAGAAAATGAACGTCAAGTTTGTTTCTCTTGCAATGCCTCTGTCCCTGGTGCTCTCGAGAAAAGGTAGACATGGCTACTGGGTTTCAGAGCTCTCGCTTCAGGATGGAGAGAAGAAGGGAAAACAGAGACCTTCCCTGACCGTGGCCTTTCTCCTTCCCTGGGGCTTTATCTTCCTCTGGAGATATTTTCCACCCCAACCTGGGAAAGAACTATTGAGTTCTGTCACAAGTCCTATTTTACAAGGCGGGCATCAGGTGAGGGTTCACACTCCATCACCTCACAGGTGCCTGTGTGTCATGAACAGCTTATTACCTAGACTGGTGAGAAGAGACCCGGGAGGAACATCTTCCAGTCGAAGGGCAGCACACTTATCCTCACTGGGTGCAAAGGACAAGGGCGACGTGTTGCCACTGCTGTTAGACAAGGACTTCTGTAAAAGTGGAGAATAGCCATGTCAATCTCCAAAGTCTGGTCACGGCTGTTGCCAACACTGGGGAAGGTCGGATAGGACTATGAAATGGACAGGAGGACTCGGGAACTGTTGGTGAAGATCATCAAAGACCCCTGAACATACAGCGGATGGTTCTACTGGGTCTTCTGGTCTCGATCCCTCATTCTTGTCCTTTGTTCTTGCACTTCCCTTGCCTGATAGACACCCCCTCCCTCAGAACAACAGGCTTGTGCCTAAGTGCTGTGAAGGACTAACTACGCCCCCATGTGGAGAACACAAAGAAATTATCTATATTTTTGCCCTCTTGACTTATTTTCAAGGCAACTTAAATAGGCTAATTTAACTGTCACACTTTTTCTGTTTTTCTATTTTTACTCAAAGTTATTTGAGTATTTTAAATGGGATTCATTTTAAGAAAGGTTGTTGGTAGTAGCCAACATTCCTCAAGGGAGATCTTAAATAAGCCTTAAAGGATGTGTATTCTTTTGGGTAAAATCATAAAAATACTTGGTTCATTCAGGCAGAGATAATCAAAGCAGTCTCTGTATAGCTGGTCTTACTTGGTTGGCATTTTTGGAACCCACAAAAGGCACTAAAACTTTTAAAAATCTGTATCACAGATCATTGTATGTTCCTTGAAACACAAAACTTTACAAAACGTGACAGATAGGTGAGCCTGGTGAGTTGATCGGCTGTTCTAACTCCCGCGATGCTGGGACACTTGGTGACCAGCACAATACAGCAGTTGAAGACGTGGACCCCGGCCTCGCAGGGCCTGCGTTCACAGCCCTCTCTCCCCACGCTGCACTGTATGAGCCTCTGGATGATTACTTCACACTCTGTGACTCAGTGTCCACACCTAGAAAATGGTGAATAAGTAAATAAAATAAGTAAAAATACTTAATGCTACTCCTGGCACTTTGCAAATTCTCAATTAATGTAAGTTACCATTATTATTCAATGTAATAAGTTACAAGTCATAGCCTATGAGGTGTGGTAAACTGAGAAGTGCTGGGTTTATTCTACTCAGCCATAAAAAAGAATGAAATAATGCCATTTGCAGCAACATGGATGGACCTGGAGATTGTCATACTAAGTGAAGTAAGCTGGAAAGAGAAAGAAAATTAGCATATGATATCACTTATATGTGGAATCTAAACTATGATACAAATGAACTTATTTGCAAAACAGAAACAGCCTCACAGACATAGAAGACAAACTTGTGGTTACCAGGGGTGAAAGCGGGAATTGAGGTGGTGGGGGGATAAATTGGGAGTTTGGGGTCCTACTGTACAGCACAGGGAACTGTATTCAATACCTTGTAATAGCCTATAATGAAAAAGAATATGAAAAGGAATATATATGTGTAACTGAATCACTGTGCTGTATGCCAGAAGTTAACACAACATTGTAAACTGACAATACTTCAATTTTAAAAATTTAAAATAAGAGGCAAAAAAAAAAGCAAATAATAAATAAATAAAAATAATGTAAAAGAATGTTTATTGACATAGGCAAATTTCTCAATAAATTGTGAAGTGTAAGGATTAGGTTAAAGGTATCTGTATAGAGTATGTATGATATGCTCTCATCTTTGGAAAACATATACATATCTGCATAGAGAAAGTCTGAAAAGCTTTCAGACAAAATGCCAGTAACGGTTAATTCATGGGTGGTAGAGTTATGAGAATTTTCATTTTCCTCTGTTTCTTCATCTGTATTTATTTTACAATGAATGAGTAGTGATTATATATTTTTAAAGATGTCCCTAAAAAAATCACCGCTGCTCTTGTGAGAACCACCAATAGATGTTATTTCAGTCCTTATGCTCTAAGAAGTGTGCAAAGTATTGGCGGAAACTACGTGGGATGTGAAAGAAGAACCCGTGAAGGTCACTCGGAGGGCTGTGAGGCACAACACACCAGCATAACCTTGTTATCAAACAGGTCTGTTCTTATTTACCTAGCTAGGTGAGTTCATATTTTGCAAAATGTTTCCCTGTTGACAGAGCCTCACTCACCAGTATTTAATGGCTCTGTGTAAGTTGCACTAAACACCACAACGTTCCGCTGACCAGCTCTTCAACCCTGACAGCCCTGAACCTGCAGTAATGTTGTTCCCAAGAAAGATGACACAGGAGCATGGATGTTAGAGGCTCTGTTGGCTCTGAGCATGCATAGAATTTAGGAGGCCAACTCAAGGTGATGAATGTGGCAGAACCGGAAGGGCCGTTACAGCTGCAGACACTAGTGTCTCCTGTCCTGCCCCGTTCTTGGCATGTGAGGAACAGAAGCCCAAAGATCTGGGTTCAGGTCAAGCCACGTGAATGTTGAGTATGTAAATAAAAATCTGGAATACCTCTGAAGGCAAATACATTTTTAACACAATCATTTATATACAGAGCATTAAATTTTAAAAGTACATTCTTTTTATCTAAAAAAAAAAATTAAAAAACCCACACCAACTCCCTAGTAATTTATTTTCTCATCATAAGGCTTCAATTTCTGATGGATTTTTGTACTCATACTGCACAGTCACTGACATTGGAATTTCACTTAAAGACAGCAACAGACTTTAAGCTTATAGATGGACTATTAGGAGAATAGCTGGAAGTTATCTATATAAGAGGGATGAGCCCACGATAGAGGGTGGGAAAATCTAAGCTTCTACAGATGCTTTCCAGACTTTTCAGAATTCAGGATTGTCTTATTTAATTCCTACAGCAGCAATCCCCAGCAGGATAGGATCCCTGAACTATGCAGAGGAAATGATTCAGAACAAAGGGAAATAAGTCATCTAACAATCAGAATTAAGCCTCATGTCAGCAGGCAGACAGATACTTATTGAGCACCTGCGTAATGAATCATGGGGCCCAAAGATGATTTCCCAGGCAAATATGTGACTCAGGACTGTTCATTCAGTGTGCGTCCTCTTCAAATCGTAAGCACTCTGTGCATCGTCCTGTTTGAATAAACATCAAGGGCGGCCATGAGAAAAGGCGTGACAAATGTGCAACAGACAGTGTGAGGATGTGCGTGTGCATGCGTTGGGGGGTGGTGTGTGTGTAATGGAGGGAGAGGTGCCAGCAGAGTTTAGCTTTCCTTTCTTCTTGGTCTCTTTGCTTTAGGAGCTGGAGGAGCCCTGGAATCATCCTCCTTTTCCTGGCCAGCTGTCCTTCTCCAGCCCCCAGCCTCTCTCAATTAAACTATGGGCTCTAGGATAATTTCTCTGATTCTTGATACTCTGAGTAATCATGGGAGCAAAAGGTGGGCATAGGAAGAAAGGAGGCTGCTGATGCTGCTGGGCTTCCTAGGAGCTGACTCAATGCTCATGGACTTGAGATGTAAGGCTGCATCCGTGTATTTTCCATATGTATTGAGAAGTATAGCAAAGTCTAGGATAATTAAATGAGAGACTCTGGTTACTCTACTTTCCGCTTTGGTAAGAGTTAATTCTCTGAACGCCAAAATCTTTTCTGTGTCTCCTCTTGTGAAAACTATTGATGAAATATATCATTTTATTTCTTGTCTTAGCAAAGAGAACATTTTGAATATATGTTCAAAGTATGTTATGGTTCGATAACACAGTTGTCAACTGCAAGCCGCTGAAGATGGCCAAGAACATTAAAATCACCTTCCAAGTTGATAGGATGGTTTACTTGTCATTTTTTCCAGAAAATTAAAGCACTGGCTGTTCAAGGCAAAAATTTGATGATTTGAAGGTTCCAATTATTTGGGTTATTATTATTCTAACCTTCTTACTCTGTTTTTGAACTTGAGGTAAACTTGAAACATTAAGTGTTTCTCGGAACTAAAAGAATGATTAACTCCTAGATAAAGAGAGACTCAAAATGTCTTTGCTTTTCTCAGGTCAGATTTCTTTGCATTACAATAGACCATTGAGAAATGTTCCAAACAAGTTGTAAATGGGGAAAAAAAAACTGGGAAAATATAGTCTAATTATTGAAATGGCATCTTCACATTAATTTCATAAAATGAATCTTTAGGCCAAAGTAGTTTCATGTGGATTAAACTGAGCCACATAAACTACCATGGGTTTAAAAAAAAAAGAAAAACGAAAAAAGGCAGCCCAAACAAAAGAGGAATGGGTCAAGAAGTTAATTAGGTAATTTATCTAAAGTCGACAACGCACTAGAGGACAATTGAGGCTTCTTAGATCGTGGATGGCATTTTTCACTGCTTCTCTCACCTCTTCACATCATTTTAGGAGCAAGGCTTTCCCAGAGGGTCTGGACAAACAGTCATTCTGATCTTGCTGAATCCACATGCGCACCTGTGTTCTCACGCATCTTCTCGACACAACGCTGACTGACCAGGCAGACAGAGCTGCGCTCAGCATATTCCTCAAATGCTATCTGGGTCGTGCTGTAAAAATGATGCGCACTGTTGTCTGTTTCGCCTGGTCTCAGTACTGAGAGTTGTGAAAATTACTATTTCTGCAAACACCTGTTCTTGTTTAAGAGAAGTAAAGTGTGCTTAAGAGCCAGCGAGGTGTTTCATTAACTGTGATCTATGCTATATCTAACAGGTATAACGCGTATCATTTTTTCACCTTGAGATGTTTCCATAAATATGCATTTGGGTAAGTCTAACGGATATAATACAGTGCACTGAAACAGGGTCCTTCCCTTTAAGAGCTATTTCACTATGGGTTTAAGAAAGTTACATTTCTCAGGAAGGGTTTAGCTCAGTGGACTTCTCTCTCTTTTTAAAATGCAGTAGTGTATCTTAAACATATGTAAGTATGTATGTGTTTCCATATAAAATATATGGGTGCATAGACTAAAACAAGACAGGTATTATGCACACTTGGAAGTCACACCACCATGAGATTTCTTCCAAGAAATGAGAAGTAAAATTGCTTCTGGCAGTAAAATTTTAAATCAATATATTACCAAGATGTGCAGTCAGTCCCCTTAAAAAAAAGTAACTCCCAGGCTTTGGGCCATAAGAAGACCCCCAATTACACGATGCGCAATTGACCAAGCGCCCACCTTCCTGCTCTGAGATCCCTTACCCATCAGCACCGAGGCCCAGCCTCCCACGGGCTGCTCCCAGCCAATCACTGAGCGCAGCAGGACCGCTAAGGCGGATCCATCCTGGGAGGCCGAGGATCCCTCTTTCCGCCCCCTCCTCCCACTCCACCCCTGCCCGCAGCGGCCTCGGGGAACTTCCTCAGCTATGTAGCAGTCGACAAAGCTTCCACTCTCCCTTGTGCCCTTTTCTCCTTCATTCGCCATCAGACTTGCTTCGGGTCCAGTGGCCCTCCCCTCCTTGCCGGGCTCCTTCGCCCAGTAAAATCCATGCGCGTTAATCCCATTTTGACATCTGCTTCCCGGACTAACAAAAAACCAACTGTAATTTGATTAATTTATATAGTAATACAATCAAGGGGGAAACTGTTAGCCTCAGAAAGAGGGTGGTCAGCTTAGGGAGCGCAGCCAAGGGTACCAACATCTCAGCTCGTTCTTTTGCCACCAGGGGAGAAGATGTCAACATTCCAGCCCAAAGATTATCTTCATTGTGAAATGGATGTTCCTGGTGCTGTGAAGAATCCTGTTCACCTAACACACCTGACTCTGAGTTCCTAGCCGATGTTCAGTTGACCATTTAAACTCCCAGTGGGTGTCTCTTTAGGGAGGAAATGTGTACATGAACTGGAGTCCATAAAGAAGTTCTTGGGGATTTTGAGAACTGCATTCTAGAAACTCAGAACTGTGACTACGGAATGGACCATCTATTGCCAACAACAGGATCCCTGGGTGCTGAGTCAAGGGGTTAAGGGCAGCGTGGTTTCTGAGGGGCAGTGGGGCAGGCGCTGGGGAGGAAACTTGGTGGTGTCTGGCATGTATACAGCATGCAGTAAATGTTGGCAGTCATTCGTGCTATTGGGTTATGGATATAATTGTCATCTAGGAGGAGAAATGTTAAGACTTCTTCCAAATATTAATGTCTTAGCTTACTAGGGCTGCTATATAAAGGTACCACAAACTAAGTGGTTTTAGAACAGCAGAAAATTATTGATTCACAGTGCAAGAAGCTAGGGAAGTCTAAAATCAAGGTATTGACAGGGTTGGTTTTTTTCTGAGGTCTCTGAGGGAGAGTCTGTTCCATGTCTCTCCTACTTTCTGGTTCTTGGCTTGTAGATGCATCATTTCAGTCTCTGCTCCCATCTTCCCACGGTATCCCTGTGTCTTCACGTGGCCACCATCTTCTTGTAAGGACACCAAGGGCCTACTTGGATCAGGGGCCTCTCCTACCCCAGTGTGACCTCATCTTGACTTATTACAGCTGTGATTGCCCTGTTTCCAAATAAGGTCACATTCTGAGGTACTGGGGGTTAGGATTCCAACATATCTTTCAGGGAATACTCAATTCAACTCATAACAATCAGATTTTAGAGAATCACTAGATTTTATAAAATCCCTAAGAGTAGAGTTCCATCATGGATGACAAATATAAATTGGGATACAGTTAGAGATATTACTTAGAGTTGATTTTGCTCAAATTGGCTTAAAGATGGAGTAGGGTAGAGAAGAGAGAAAGAGAGGCAACTTGTAGAAATAGAACCCAGAAAAGCAGGAGCCCTGAGAGTGAGCTCAGAGCTAATTTCTACGTGACAAAGGGGTTCCTTGCTGCCCCTGAACTCCGGACAGATTAAGGATGAGGACTGTGCCTTGAATCAGTCTCTCAACCCACAGCCGTGCCCAACTGGACACACACTTTGTCCAACAATCCAGTCTGCACACATTTTCTTCTCATCCCTTTGCCTCATGCCCTTTGTCTCTCCAATCCTTCTGGGAGGCTGATACAAATAAAATAGATCTACTGCTCTGTAATATTTGAATGATGAAAAAGCACTTTTAGTCTCCACATTGAAATTTCCTAGCAATGTTAGACTTCCTTGCTCTATTTTAGCCTCTTAACCATGGGCAAAATACATTGACTATGTTTTCCTTCTTTATTTTGTAACATTAACATTTGACTTTCAGATAGTCATTTAAATGTGCACCACTGGAGAGCACAGTTCATAACTACCTCAGTATTTACATTCCTCAGGGTTGAAGCGTAGCGGTTGGAATGGATACTGTTTAAGAATTAATATGGATGGATGAAAATGACATTTTCATTCATTTGGAATTCTAAAACGGCCCAGTGGTTTAGGGAGCTATTCTCCAGCAATCCCTTGTGTTTGATTTAAAAAAAAAAAAACCAAGGCAGCCTTTGGAGGTGCTTAGGCTACTCTGCATTTACGGAATTTTCCACTGGGTTGTACGTATTCAGGTCACATACACAGTGAGATTTCCTGCAGTGACAGTACAGATAAAAAGGCTGTGCAACTTGGTGATAATTGTGCCCCATTTAGGCAAACCGTCGACTGGTGCATTTTCGTATTGTCTCAGAAGCATGGGAGATGCTTTTGTGTGCATGTCTTAAATATGAATTCATTAGCACCCAAAGAACAATAGGATGTTTTGAACTGCATTTTAATGAGAAATAAGCAGTAACAGGCCTTCAGAATTCATGTTTCTCTATCACTTTAAAGCTATTAATTAATTAGTGGTTATTCCCTCAGTCAAATTTAGGAGTAAATAAACCTTTTCTTCCCATTTTCTGGGAGCGTTTTTCCCAAAGCCTGATAACATATTTTGAATACCCATTGTTTTTACAGATTATTATTGGGTTAGAGAAGAAGGTTGAATATCTCTTAACCATAGAAGGAGAGTCTAGGGAGAAAGGAATGCTAAGGTAATCCTTTTTTTTTTTTTTTTTTTTTCAGTTCAAGGTATGACTTAAGAGTCAGGATGAAAGATTGTGTACTGTCCCTGAACTGTCTGTGGGTCTCACCGCTCCCTGTTACTGAGCACCAATGTTATCTAACCGTTTGTGGCATATCTATGCATATCTGTTTTGAGTCTTTCTAAAAGATAATCTCCTTCCTGTGCAACACTGTGCCATAGAAGTGTTGGGTTTTGACTCACTGCGTATCAACAAAGCTGCCTTGAGGGCTCCTCAAAGACTTGAAAACCAGTACAAATATACATGGACTGGTGCAGCAAGAAGTCGACCACTGCAGGGAATGGATGGGCAGAACACTGAGGCTGTGAGCATTAAGAATGTTTCTTGTGATAAACAAGGCAGAAAATGTCCAGCACAATTGAAAATGTCTAACACTGATGTCCAGAGAAAGCAGTGATTAGCTAGACTTCTCCATGGGAAGATGCTTTAGAAAATAAATTTGTTATTAAAATATCGTGTAACTTCCCCAAGCTGAAACAAGCCTAAGAGTAAGGTTACCTTAAGAAAGAGAAAGAATCTCTTCCCCCAGTCACTCACGGCATCTTTAGTTCCTCTTCATGTCTCTGTCATCCTCTGGCTCTCTGTGGACCTGCACTGTCTAAAACGGTAGCCACTAAGCATATGGGATGATTTAGGTGTAAATGTAAATTAATTAAAATTAAACATTTAAAATTCAGTCCCTCAATTCTGCTTTTTTCAATTTTCTTCCTGGAATATTTAGTATGATGAAAAGAGTCGATTAGGAGTCAAGAGACCTGGGATGTAGCCCAGGCTATGTAACTAACAGCCTGGATATGACTTTGGATGGATCAATTATATGCTGAGTCAGTTTCTGTGACAGTCAAAAGATAACTTAGATTAGTTTTTATGTTCAGGGTTGCTATTTAATTGATATGCTCTGGTAGTGGCCTTACTGTTTTTTTAAATTGTTGAAATAATCCCATACTAGTTGGTAATCACCCCTCCTCCAGCCACCCCAGATCCTCCCCTGGGACCCACGTATCTCCCTGTATTGTAGAAACTGAAGGGTTAATAGCTGGAACGACACAGACCTCCCAGGACCCTGCTCCAGCCCACAGCTGGAATTCATTTGGATCATCAGTTTTCATGCCAAAATGGTTATTGAAGTTTTTGGATATATACACGCCCTGCATGCATTCAAATGTGTGTGCCCAGCAGTCCCACTGAGAGTGTGTGTTTGTTGTTGTCTGTTTGGCTCAATTTAAGTTTGAAGTAGAGACTGAAAGTTGATAAATTAAGGAAGATATGATATCAGGCTTTCAGCACATTTGCCAAAAGCCTGGTCTGTTTGAGGAGTGGGAAGACAGAAAAATGAAGACAGATTTGTAGCCTTCACATTCTGGATTGCTCTCCAGGCGGCGACAGTTATCGGGTCTGTGAGCAAAGTCATGTTGTTGAATCCCTCTATGTCAATAGCCAGCTTTGCCTCTTGAAAGTATTTAGATAATGGGTCGCTGGCCTAAAACACTAGGAAAAAAGAGTTTAAGTGATCTTCTTCGACATTTAGTGCATTTCAAGGTTATTGAACCAGAATCTCTTCCTATGACTCACTTAATACTTCCTGAACCAACATTCATTTACCTCTTAAGACACCTGACAGCTTCAGGGAAAGAAGTACAGGGCATCTAATAACTTATTCATAAGGTTCCAGGCATTGCTAATTTTAAAAGACAAATCAGTTAGCGTCTCAGTCAAATGCCCTTTTAAAGTTAAAAATGCAATTTCTACAGGACTAAGAAGGAACGATTTTTAGACTATATTTCTTTTTTTTAATTTAAGTATAGTTAGATTCATGATATTATATTCATTCCAGGTGTACAATATAGGGATTTCATATTTTTATAGATTATAGTCCAATTAAAGTTATTACAAAATAATGGCCATATTTCCCTGAGCTGTACAATATATCCTTGTTGCTTATTTGTTTTCTACATAGTAATTTGTTTCTTTTAATCCTATACCCCTAGTCAACTGTGTATATATATATATATATATATATATATATATATATATATATACTTCTTTGTCTGTTCTCCTCTTCAGGGACATTTAGGTTGCTTCCATGTCTTCGCCATAGTAAATAATGCCGCAGTGAACATAGGGGTGCATATATCTTTTCAAATTAGCATTTTTGTTTTCTTTGCAAAAATAGCCAGAAGTGGAATTGCGGGATTATATGATAGTTCTATTTTTAATTTTTTAAGGAACCTCCATACTGTTTTCCATAGTGGCTGCACCAATTTACATTCCCACCGAAAGTGCACGAGGGTTCCCTTTTCTCCACATCCTCATTAACATTTGTTATTTATCGATTCCTTGATAATAGCCATTTAGACAGGTGTGGGGTGATAGCTCATTGTGGTTTTGATTTTCATTTCTTTGATGATTAGCGATTTTGAGCATTTTTTCATGTGCTGTCAGCCATCTGTATATTTTCTTTGGAAAAACGTCCAGTCATGTCTTCTGCCCATTTTTTAATTGGGTTTTTTTTTTCCCTATTGACTCATATGAGCTACTTATATATTTGGGATATTAACCTCATTATATCACTTGCAAATATTTCCTCCTATTCGGTAGGTTATCTTTTCATTTTGTCTGTAGTTTCCTGTGGAAAAACTTTCAAGTTTAATTAGATCCAGTATGTTTATTTTTGCTTCTTTTTTTTTTTTTCACATTAGGGGACAGGTCCAAAAACAAAATTGCTACAATTTATGTCAAAGAGTGTTCTACCTAAAGGGAACCCTCATACGGTGTTGGTAGGAATGTAAATTGGTGCAGCCACTGTGGAAAACAGTATGGAGGTTCCTTAAAAAACTAAAAATAAAACTACCATATAACCCAGCAATTCCACTCCTCGATATATATCTGGGGAAAGAAAAAAAAAAAACAGTTCTAAAAGATACATGCAGCCCAATGTCTGTAGCAGCATTATTTACAATTGCCAAGATATGGAAGTAACCTGTGTCCATCAACAGATGACTGGATAAAGAGACAGGGTGTGATACATATATCCCTCTGTACCAACTTCGATGAGAGTTTTTATCATGAATGGATGTTGTCTATTATATTTCAATCTAAATTCTCACGTTCCCTACTGATTTTCAGAAGTTCTGCTATTAATCTTCCAAACACTGCTTTTGCTAAATAATTAGAGGTTCTTTCCATCTTTCTGCAATGACTCTCTCCACTTATTTGCTGATTTTCCTCATGGTAGCAAGATGGTTGCAGAAGATGTTGACATCACATCTTCACAAATGTGAAGAGAAAGGAAACATTCCCCAAAAGCCATCCTAGCAGGCTTATCCTGCATCTCATTGTCCAATATTGGGTCCTTCCTAAGTCAGTTATTAGAAGAGAAGAAGGAATCATCATGATTGGCTAAAATGAATCAAGATCTACCCCATGGGTCTAAGGCTAGGGCCAACCTGCTCACAGTATTCATAGAATATTATGTTCTGTTAGCAAGGAAGATGTAAATAACTGTTGGGTAGACAATGATTAGTATCTGCTACACAGAATGGCCCTGTAGGATAGATATCATTTTCCCCCCATTTTATATTGGGTAGACTGTAATTTGGCATGTTCGGCAAGGTACCCGAGGATGAGAAGTGGTCAGTGGTGGAGCTGTGATTTGAACCCAAATCCATCTGGTACTAATGCAGGTGAACCTGACCTCTGTGCTCTACTGTCTTTTGGTCCTACACTACATTCACTGAAGACTTTGGCTTCCAGCTCAGTCTGCCTTTTCACCGCAATCCTCCTCATCGTCCTGAGGGATTTCAATATTTGTGTAGTGACCCAATGACTCCTAGCCATGTTTTCCGACCCCAACTTCAATGGCCTTTCCTTTCTCCTTACTATAGCCTCTCCCTTCCTTGGCCTCGCTATCAATTGCTATTCCAAAGTTGAATCTTAAAGTCTAATGTCTCATGCTCAGACACAATTCTCAACCTTCCAGCCTTTCCTTTCTCCTACTCCTTCCTGTTTCTTCTTCCTTATTCCTACCACATCTGTTCTTTAAGCTCCTGGAGTCCTCCAACCTCTGTCTGTTAAAATTTATGAACTTGCAGGCATTTCAAACCCTCCTGATGAGGTTCAGGACATGTTGCCCCAAAATACAGCAACTTGGCATATTGTGTATGTTAGCTGAAGGAATTTGAGAAAACATCAGTAGTAGGAAGGTTGTTCTGGCCTTCCCCGCCACCCCGCCATTCTCCCCGGAAACAGGTCAGAAAATCTTCATGTGACTATCTGGAAAAAAGGAGCATCCTTATATCCAGAGACAAAGGGGCCTGAGAAGAACCCTAACAAACAGGACTTGCTCAGACCCCTACGTCACACACTAACCTCCTACTCTTTGACCCATCAGATCTCTCCACGACTGTCCACCCTTTATCAAACCCAGCAAAGATGACATACTCTGTTTCTTCAGGTCTTCATTTACTTAATGGAAGCTCCAGAGTCACATAAAACTTACCTGAAATAAATGCATATGCTTTTCTCCTGTGAATCTGTCTGCGTCAGTTTAATTTTTAGGCCCAGCCAGGGTTCTCAAGGCAAATGTTTTTCTCCCTACACTCTCGTCCAGAAGAGAAGGAAATGGAGGCTCATGATGCTGACACGAGTTGCCAAAGATCCCACCACTAGTGTTTGATTTGGTTTTGTTTTCCCCACTCTGTCCCTCAAGGGTGAGTCTTTCCTCCTGGTAAGGATTGAAAAATACATTAAGTTGGAACAATTATTTTAGGGTATCAGCCATTTATATTAAGTATAGCATACTTTATATTTTTAAAAGATTTTATAGCATGTTTCACTAAGGTCAGAAAAAGGAAGTAGTGATGAGAAGCCCCAAAGATTAAAAAAGAAGAAGAAGGGGGGAAAAAAAAAAGCCCTCTCTGCAGATTTCCCCACTGACAGGAAATTAGTAATTGATGAGTCAGAGACAGGCAAGTGCTCACGCTTGGAGGATTTCAGGCAGACAGTCCAAAGAGAGCTGAAGTTCTCTAAAGGTCCCTTCAAAATAGACATCGGGGATGAAATTGTTTTACGATAAAGACAAAGGCTCAGGAACAAGGTGATGTTGCATTTTCCTTGGTGGCTGACCGCTGGAAGGCATTGCTTGGTTTCCTAGTTTGAAATTAAAAACAAAACAAAGCAAAAGCCAGCACGCTGGTCTGGGGCCACTTCCAACCACTTGAGGGTTGGCGCTACTGGGGCTGTGCCGTTTGACCGTGCGGGTATCGTAGCTGCATTTCACTGCTGTTGTGTTCCAGAATCTCACTCTAGATCGTTTAGTTAAATATCTTGCAGACAGTCCCTGGGGCACGCAGAGGAATGACCTGGAAAATCTGGAAATAAGGGAAGTGAGGTTGTTTATTTAAGGTAAAAGTGTATTTTTGAAATAAAGAGCCCTAGGTGTGTTTGTCCCCAGGAGTACGGCTCCCTTGTAGATCACGCTTTCTGAGTTCAAAATTTCAGAGCCTCTCCTGATCCATCAGTGATTAACGGTGGTCCTTCTAGCTCCTGACAAGACTGCTTTGTAACAGACTGTCCCTGACTACTGAAATGATTAATTTGTGAGTGGAAGGTGGGGAAGATTTTAAAAATGCAAAATCTACTGAATTCAAGTTACTTGGCAACACTTCAAGGCCTAGTATCTTATAAACCAATGAAATCTACGCAAATTCACTTAACAATCAGAGAAACGAAGTAGACGGTACTAAACAAAAGGAGCTCAAGCAGCACTTTGGATCATCTGCCTTGTGTCCGATATTGTGGGATATACGGAGGGGCTTCGGGCATTTCACAGAAAAGGGATTCCTAAAAAAGTTGGGAGGACCCAAGTGCAGAGGCAGTCTGCCTACCATTGCAATTCGCTTTTTTGAGTATTTCCTCTCTCTAGAGATGGCGAGTGTCCCAGGCAGTAGGGCTGGAATTCTTTTATGTTTCCACCACTCTCAGCTCCTCTCTGCCTCAACCCTCCATTAGCTCTCAGCAAAGTGATTAACGAGAATAAATAGAGAAATAAAGATGAAAAGTTTGCAGAGACTACAGACAATGATACTTCCATTTCCTCTGGCAAAATAGATGCCAGAAATAAGTCTTCAGGAATCAGAGTCTTTTCCTCTGTTTCCATCGAAAGAGTGACTGAGGAATCGATGATTTTTAAGTTCTTGGAGGTCACAGTTCAGTGGCCTCTCCATAGCTGAGCCTGGCATGACCCCCGGCCCCCTTCTTCTCCCCTGTGCCTGTGGGGTGACCAGGCCTACTTCTATGATTGGATGGGCTGATCAGTTTCAATGACTAGTAGATGCAGCTTGTAAAAATAGCCACACTGGGCTTGCTGGCAACGTCTGCATCTCAAGGAAGATGAGTAGTGGTCTGAGTCAGCTGCTCATGAAATTCAAGCAGGTGCTCAGGGTGATATAAAAAGGAAAGAGAACGAATGGTGACCAAAATGTCCCCAGATAGCAAATGGCCCCAGTGAGGAAGCCGAGACAGAAAGTGAGCAGAAAATTGTGCTGGAGGCCTTTTTAAGAAAACAATTTCAGCTGATATTATATTTTAAAAGATTACGTTGACCTATGTTTTTTGAAAGGTGAACAGAAGGATTAATTCAATGACTTTTAAATACGAGAAATAGCATGGTAATTAGAGCCATATAACTGTCCTCAAACATTCTCATTATTACTAGGATTTAATTTTTTAATAACAACCCCCCTCCCAGGCCTTTGGGCAAGTCTGCAACTGGACAAGCGTGTGGATTCTATTCTAAAGCCAGAAAAAAAAAAAAAAGATTTTATTTTCTGTTCCGGTTTCTTTCTAGTCAGTAGATTTGATTATAATTCACGTGCAATAATTGTTAATAATCTTTCATCTATTTAATATCCATTTGATTTAAAGACCAGAATATTGGATTTTTAAGAAATAAAAAGCAGTCAAGTTTGTTTAATACTACTGGTTATTTTTTGCACAACTGAATATGTGTAATCATCCATCTCTGTGGCTGGTGTCTGGATACCCACCGAGTATTTTCCTAATTAGTACCCAACCCAAAAAGGAAGCAGAAGAACAAAGATTAAACCAATACTTGGGAAAGTGGCCCACATAACAGTGGAATATTTATCTCTGATTGTGGCTAAAAAAGTTTGCATGTTTACGCCAAAAGCTCTTCAGACTCACTGATCAGCTTCAATCATAAATTGGTCGATGGGTGATAATGATGATGCTTTTTAGTGCTTTTTCATACTTGTATGTTTCAGATACTTGTTGTAATAAATAATTTTAAAGTTCAGGAGAAGACCGCATCTCTGCTGGGCAGGAAGAGGCAGGAGTGGGGGGATTTGCCTCAACTTGTTTACTGCTAGGGCGGGACCTCTCTGCCCCCAGGCACTGCTTCCCACAACTAACAGAGCTCCCAGGTTCACAGAGCAGTTTCACAGACTCCACACCAACCTGTGAGGTTTTACAGGAGGAAGCTGAGGCATCGAGATCCAAAGTGCCTCTCCCAGAAGAACACAGCAGGGACAGAGACCGGTTTAAATCCGTCATTCCCAGACCCCAAGTCCTTTCCACCGTATCGCTTGACAAATCCCAAGCAGACAGCACTCATTTCTCAACAGACAGAAATTAGACAATGTACAGTCTTGGAATAGAAATAAAATCTTTCTCCTAAGGCTTAGAGGCATCTTGATGGCACTTCTTAGGTTCAAAAATTTTTTTCTTAAAACTGCCAGTTCTTTTTTTTTAATTCATACACATATATTATAGCATGCCTTTTTAATAATTTTAAGTGGTTTCTCTACACCACAGTAGCTAGGATCTGTCATATCTACTATTATTTGTTTTATCTTTTTCCATTTATTTCACTGATGTATAGTCAGTTTACAACGTTGTGTCAGTTCACAGTGTGTACAGTATAATGTTTCAGTCATACATTTACATACGTATATTCCTTCACATATTATTTTTCATTGGAGGTTACTACAAGATATTGAATATAGTTCCTTGTGCTATACAGTAGAAACATTGTTTATTATAGTAGTTAATCTCAAACTCCCAATTTATCCCTTCTTACCCCCTGTCCCCTCTGGTAACCATAAGTTTCTTTTCTATGTCTATGAGTCTTTTTTCAGTTTTTAAATAAGTTCATTTTTGTCTTTTTTTTTTTTTTTGATTCCACATGTAAGTGATCTCGTATGGTATTTTTCTTTCTTTTTCTGGCTTACTTCACTTAGAATGATGATCTCCAGGTCCATCCATGTTACTGCAAATGGCATTATTTTATTCTTTTCATGACTGAGTAGTATTCCATTGTGTATATAAACCACACCTGCTTTATCTGGTCATCTGTCAATGGACATTTAGGTTGTTTCCATGTCTTGTTTAGTGTAAACAGTGCTGCTGCGAAAACTGTGGTGCATGTATCTTTCTGAGTTATAGTTTTATCTGGATATATGCCCGGGAGTGGGATTGCTGGGTCATAGGGTAAGTCTATTTTTAGTAACACTACCAGTTTTTATTCACATAGCATTAAAAAAAAAAACTTTCCAATTTACAAATTTAAATGGAAAAATAAAATTCATTCTATAATAACAAGAAATTTTCAAAATAATCTCTCTATATTTTTGAAAACATTCTCAACACTGCTTTTGGAATCAGAGGGCCTAAGAATATTAATGAAATAAAGTTTGAAAAAGACTAGAGATTCTGGGAAGGAAGAGGTGGCTAGATCCTTTGAAATTATACTTAAGCTAAGTGACTGGAGAAATATGGCAGGAATTATATCACAGTGACACCCATTCTCCTCGCACCCGAGAACATCAGCCAGACCAGAGCTTTGCTCTGTGCATCACAGGCTCTTGTTGGAACAGACTTCTCAGTGAATGAAAAAAAAAATGTTGTCTTCTTCGGAGAAGAAAGTAAACTAATATCAGGTTTTCACCTACTTGTAGATCCTATGGGGATGAATTTGATGGACAGATCGCCCTTTAAATGTCATTTTGGGATTTGCAGATACTAACAGCTATGTATATAACTGATAAACAACAAAGTTCTACTGTATAGCATAGGAAATATATTCAATATCTTATAATAACCTATAATGAAAAAGAATATGAAAAGGAATATATATATATGTATAAGTGAATCACTATGCTGTACACCAGAAATTAACACAACATTGTAAACCAAGATGAAAATGACCTTGTCAATATCCTGCTTTTTGGGGGGCAGATTTCAACATTTTATTTCCCCATATGCCCATTTAAATGAGCCATGGCTACAGGGGTTGGTAGAGAGCAGGGTATCAGGAAGTGAACTCTTTACCTGTGGAAATAAAGCATTTGAAATATGCTTCCATGTAATACTTATGTAGGTCTCACGGGGTCAAAGATTGCACACAATTCCTCTGAAGGGCACTAAGGATAAGCTGGAGTGACTCGTGCTGTTGAGGCCCATGTGCGTTCCAAGTTCTGGAAATAGAAAGGGTTTCAGCAAGTTCTGCCAGATGCCCTGTCCTGCCAGGTTTTCCTCTTATTATTTCTCTTGGTGCCAAGGAGCAACTTTCCCATTGCCATGTGCAGGTCAGTGTTGTGCAATCAACAGATCTCTCAAATAGGCAGCAATTGGCTTTTAGGAACTGACTCCGGGTCCACAGCAAGGCTCCTGTGGGGATTATGCTCAGCGAGACCTGCCAAAGGCACACTGAGAAAGATCTGAACTGGGAAATTTTATTGTTCTTAACTCTCAGGCTTTTCTCTATAAACCTCTCAGGAGAGCTGTTTTTGATAAGGAAGTACGAACTCGGGATAGTCAGTGTGGCTTCGTCACCTCTCCGTTCCTCAAGGTTGAAATGATAAAGGCACATATGCAACAACTTTGTTCTGGACTGGGAAGTGATTAAAGCACTGGCCCCTGGCCTGATTGCCCAGCTGCACCCACGATGCCACCGCCCATTTACCACGGAGTTCCCGCTAAAAGCAGCCACAGAGTTTCCCAATCCCACATTCCAGGAATTCTATTGGCATTAGTATGTGAAATGCAACCTATCTGCCTAGATTAGGGAGCTCCAGTTCCGAGCTGCCCCAGAGGATTTATCCTAAGAAAGCTGGATTTAAGACAGGATTCCTTAGCTGACCCCTGGCTTGCCTTGGCAAGGAAACCAAATCTTGAAATGATCCAAAAACTCACCCAGGCTTTCAGGAATTGTCAGGATAGGCAAGGGCAACTGTCTTGGTCTCATCTTAGGTTGTATTAATCATAAACCTGGATTTACTTCCAGAGAAGGAAAAATGTCAACTTACCTCTATTTAGGGTTCACTGTCTCATTTAGACTGTTCTGTAACAGAGTAGACTCTATAATTTTCGTTTTAGTGGGAAAAAAATGATTCCTTGCGACTATTAATACTCTTAGTAATTAGGTGAAAATGGCTCTGGAAGGTTGCTCCTCTTCCTGGAAGCAATCGGATTCATGCCTGCAAGGGTGTAGAAAGAGAAATTATGTATGTAAAGTACTTCTGTTGGGGTAACAACATTCATTCAGCCAATAGTTACTAAATGCCAGGAACTGTTCTAGCTGAAGGTCAACAGTGAAGAACAGCACAAGGATCCTGATTTTCAGAGGATGGAGGGTGAACCCTAACCAATGGGCACACCAGTGTGTAACTCCTGTGCGATATGGACCATATGTACCATAAGGCAAGTGTGAACCAGATGCTCTGAGAGCACGAAGAAGGCAATGCCTGACACACTGGAGCTCAGGGGAGCATCTCCACAGAGCAAAGGTGTTTAACGTACATTCTTGTTTTTCGGGAGAATTCTCAGGGGCATGGGAAGAATATCAAACAACTGAAACCACTCAGCCTGCTGCATAACAAGACTGGGGGCTTTTAACATTTACCACTTGGTTCTATAAAAGTTCACAGCTGAAGAGCTCAAAGGAGAGTCCCAAGGAATAACTTTCCCACTGTCACATTGTGATTTGGGCTTAATGCTGCATTGAATTGTCTTGACAACCTCTGGCTCAGGTTTGATTTGGGGCTTTGGCTTTTGGATGGAATGTACTTGCCTTCAAGTATCATGTACTCAGGTCATGTTGTGCCTGGTCCAAATATGAGGGCACCACCGGTTTTGAAATGATGGAAACATTGCTCAGAACCTGTGAGGAATAAATCAGAGCGCTGTCTAGGTTGGCCTTTACCCTTGGGGTGTCTGGGCGTGTCCCGATCGCAAGCTAACTGAAGCCACTCAGGGTAAGCCTTGGCAGTCAAGTCTGGAAAGTGTCAGAAGCCACTGAGATGATTTTTGCAGAGCTCCCACTGGTGCCGCCAGGGGTGGGAGGCAGGCAGCGGGAAGTTCCCGATTTAGTAGTTTCCACTTTGAGTGAGGACACATGGCCCAGGTCAGGCGTCCACTGTGGCAAGGCAGCGGGTGATGTGTGTGAAGTGAGTGCCGGCAGCATGAATCCAGCGACCGGCGGAGGGATTCCACCAAGCAGGCCGGGCTGCCCCTTGGCCCAGCGGAGCTGGCGGGGCAGCATGTTGAGGCTTTTCCTAATGGTGGAATTTTGAAGCCCTTATTTTTCTCTCTTAGTGTAATAGAAAAGAACAAATGTGACTCCATATTAGATCTGTTCTTTTGACTTTAACCCTGGGCTCTGTTCCCTGGGCTTAGTCGTGCTGGTTCTGCACCTTTTGTAAAAGAACGTTGCCTAGAGCCTGAAATACACAGGAGAGCCCATTCTCAAGGCTCTGCCCTTTAAGGACATTAACACTTTTCCATTCATATAAAGATAACAAGTTGCAGAATAGAAAATAATGTTTGTTTTTTTGGAGGTTTACAGGGACACCATGATCCGACCCATGTGGACAGCTGCAAGGGCAAAGGATTCCAAGAACAAACAATTCCTACACCAAGAAGTTTGCAACAACCAAGCATCCTCCCTCCCCTTTTTAATGTAAAAGGAGCCTGGGTTCTGACTTGGAGAAGATGGTTCTCCTGGATGTTACTCTGCCATCCTCTCGGTTTGCCGGCTTGCCAAATAAAGTGGCTATTCCTTGCCCCAACATCTCATCTCCTGATTTATTGGCCTATCGTGCGGTGAGCAGAATGAGTTTGAACTCGGTAACGTTAGAACAACGCATACAGTTGCGTGTGGAAGAGCAGTCTGGTGAGGGCCGCAGCCTTGAGGAATTCTGTTGTCTGGCTCTTTTCATCTGGGAGCTCAGAACGATCCAGCTCAGCAGGTGAATTTGATGACTTCTTATTCGGAGTTAAAAGGAGACTTGTATTTTATCATCTGTCAAGGCCCATCTAATGCAGAAGTCACTCGGCAGGCCTGTTTTGCAGTATATGCTGGAGAAACTTTGTAACTGGAGCCCAAAGATCTGGATTTAAGTCCCCTTTCCCCTGCCTCCATTCATGGATACACTTCTCTTTCAGACTCATTGTGGTCTCAGGATCCACCACACATGGAACCAGTGCTTTCACCCTTGCAGGCCAGTGGCTCCTTTTTTAGATCCTCAAATGCAAATGTCTGAACGTTCACCTTTCCCCAGGGCTTGACTGACTGAAGGAATACAATGGTGGTGGCGGAGAGTGGCAAGCAGCTGGGAGAATCTTTCACATTTTAAAAGTATTCACCAACCCTGGGATGACAAAGGTCATGCACACACACACACACACACACACACTTATTCTCTGGAAAACCATCTCATCCCAGATTCAAGCCCTATAGTTACCCTTGAATGAACCCACTCTCCAGGAGGTGTTCGGAGAAGCAAGGAGAAAGGAGGAAGATTACTCAGTATGTCACACGCATCACCGGATTGGGGCAAGTATTTTAATCTCCATGGTAGGAACGTGTTCATATTTCTGTATTTGTACGACCCTCCAGTCTACTTACTTAGATATCCAATGACATTTAGTCAATATCCAATTTAATCGTTTTTTTTGAAGGTAACAAAATAAACTTGAGTCAAATAAATGGCCTCATATAGATGGTATCTCCAGTACCTTCAGTCACCAGGCGTATGATGTACGAGGCTATCAGTTTCCTTTAAAAAGTGCACCAAAGCAGCTTCATCCCAAAACCATGGCCAAGATCGCTGAATAATAGCTGGTAAAATTACATCCCCACCGGGCATTCAACAGCTTATTTCTTACTTTAGACAAATATATTCTTGTTTCACAGATTTTTGTTTTTCTAAAGCCTTTGCTTGAAACTAAAATCTGGCCAACACACTAGGGCAGGGATAATTCCTGTTGTTATTGGGGTTCCTTTGGAAACTTAGCCAAATATAACCTGTGAAATTTCGCTTGAGCACAGAATACATTCCCAGAGAGAAATGGGCAGCATGTGAGGTTGCGATCAGAAGCACCTTACTTCCTGTTTTTAAAAAATGGGTTTGGAGAAGTGCTTTGCTTTTCGGAACAGGCAAATAAGGACAGAACACGTATAAATGATAAAGTGTGGGCGAAGAAGGCTCTTTTTGTGAACTTTTATTTATCTATTTCTCGCTGGTAGATGAAACTCCAACCTATATACACAGTGTCTGAGGGCTGGAACAAGAACCAGGAGAGAAAAAAAAATTAAGGACTTGGTACAGAGATGGGCCCCGCGGGCTCCCTCTGGAGGTGAGCTGTGAAGTATCAAGGCTGGAGGAGTGCCTCCAAGCTGGGCCACAGAGGCCCCTGCAGTGTTTGGACTTGGCGCTCCCCTCTCCCCCCTCCCCTCGTGCCTGCCCCCGCCTTGCACATCCCCCTCTCCAGTCCTCTACCCTACCCCTACCCCCATAGCTCTCCCAGCTGCCCAGGATCCCAGGCTCTCATCCTGGCCTAGTTTGGAAACAGCCTGGGCTGTGCCTGGTGTCTCCTTGCCCTCCGGGTCTCAGCCTTCTCCTCCAGGGAGCCCTCCCTGATGCCCTGCCCTACAGAGCATTCCGTGCTGCGTGACCTCCGGCTTGCATCATGTCTGTGAAATGCAGAGGACGTTTGGCTCCTCTCCTTACCTGCTCGCTGGTACAGATTTCCTGATCTGCAACCTGGGGCACACAGTACAGTACGTTCAAAGGAGTATATGTTAAATGAATGGGCAGGAAGGAATTAGGGAGGCAGAGGGAGTTCTGAAAGCCCTGGGTCTCAGTGTTCTGTTCTGTAAAATAGGTTTACACATGCAATGGCCAGTGAGGGTCAGGCCTAGGGGTTCTCCTAGTCCTTGAGGGCGTGGCTGAGGCACTGCCTGTCCCAGGAAGATTTCCCGGACTTAAACCATTTGCCTGACTGGTGGAGAAGGGAAAGGGGGAGGCACTGTGCCTAAACCTGGTGGGGGGGGCAGTTATTGGTATATTTCCCTCAAATTGGATAATAAGTGCAGAAATATAAAATGCTTTTTGTTTTTCTTTAAATGGCCTCAATTTTTGCTTCTACTCAATAGAAAAATGAGATTTTTTTCATCCTAAAAACCTCTCATAATGGACCAAGTCCAGAAAGTTCCATTGCAATATGATAAGAGTTAGGAAAGCAGGGTGGCCTCATGTGCTTTGCCTCTTCTTTTTTTTCCCTCACCCTTTTTAAATTAAAAGCAATTTTCAAGAAAGTAAAAAAAAAAAAAAAAAAAAAAACCTCCCAGTGAGAAGGTCTTCTTAGTGGAATTGGGATCTGCACTTGGAAGGTTGAAGATAATAGTATTTCCTGTGTTTAAGGGGAACAGATGGCATATATCCTGGGGCGGAAGTTCCTTTTGGTCTGGAAGAAACCACTTCTATGAGCCAGTTTGGTTCTGGCTCTGTCAGACCCTTCACTGTTTGGGGGCAAGTCCTATGGAAAGCCCCCAGCCAGTAAGGAGGTATCCGTGCAGATGTTTCAGCACAAGCTGAGTGAGCACTCTGCTCACTGCCCTACCTTGGCATGTATTTTTGACAGGTCTAAGCCTCTGCAGAACCAGAGTCACCGTGGAGCAGCATGTAGACTGGACACCTGTCTGCTCCAGGACACTTGTCTAAGAGCTGAGAATTCAGCCAACACTCTGCTCACCAGTCCAAGAGGTGCTAGTCTTCTGGGAGAAAGGGCACTTTTTTCTAATTTTCACAGAAGTGCCCTAGGGCCTCGGGTTCTTAAGAGACATTATCCATTCCCAGGCCATGCCAAGAAGCACCAGAGATCTGATCTGATCTTCACCTTTTACTAGAGGAAAGACCACGAAGAAGTAAATGGGATCAGTTTAGAAGTACTGGACTGCTTGATGTTGTTCCACAGACGTGGTGTTAAGCCTAAATAACCCAGCCCTCAGGAGATGGCTAGTAAGCTGTTGGAAGCATCTTATCTAAGCAACGGGTGGGGGATATGTGTGGGCAGACCACAGGCTCCAGTGGAGGGTGGGAGTGCTTCTAAACAACAGGGAGCTCCTCCTGCCAGTCATCCTGGAATAGGAGAGGAAAGGGTCTAAGACTGGGAAGGGGTCTCAGGGGCCATGAGAATTCAAGCCTGGATTTCAGGTGGGAAGATGCAGGCAAAGATCCTTACAAGATGGCAGCAATCTGAGGATCCGGAGAAAGAAAACCAATAGAGATGACATGTGGAGGGGCAAGGATGACAGACTTACAGAGTAGTGATGGTTGGGTATTTTGGACCACCTCACAGTCCATTTAGTAGCCTCCAAGCCTCCAATGAAGTTTTCTTAAAAACTCAACCTGATTTAGCTGTGCTTCGGAGAAGTAAAGAAGATGCGCAGACCCGTGCATGGGGAGCAGTTGTAAGGGAGAAGCCACTGCAGCCTGGACAAGCCATCGTATGAGAGGGGAGCAGAGGTTTGGATGCAGGGAAACATCTTCATGAGAGGTATAAGCATTCTTTGCGGACTCTCAGAAATACTCAATGAGGACAGCCACATAAACTGGACCTCATGCAGTTGTTCAGGTCAGGATCTTTGGTTAAGTTAACTGGTATTAAAGGAAAGGATGGCCCTGGGAGGCTAGAGGTCATGGGGACGTGTGAGATACCCAGGGAAGAGTGAATGTTTAGAAGGGAAAAGAACATGGTATCGCCACTCTGTGGTGCCACAACACACTTTTCTCCTAGCCCTTAAAGGGAAAAGCTGACAACTCCATTTCTGTAAAGGAAAAGCATTTTGCTGGATGTTATCTCATTTTCATTTTCTCTCTGTTTGACTGAAATACTGGTTAATCATAAACATTGGTTCAAGAAGAATTCAGATTCAGATTATTTAAGAATTAAACATATTTTTAAATTAAGCATATTATTTCAACACACATGCAAAGACAGAAACACAAATCATATGTTGGATATTCTTCTCTGCCACTCCTTTGATACTGACTAATTACTAACCTGTTTTCCTGACTGTCAGTCATCTTATTCCAGATGCCTACAAAAAGCCAATACTGTCTGTTGCTAAAATAAAACAAAATCTTTAAAAAGCTCAGTTCAGAATACTGAGTGTTACTTTATTTTTTAAAAAAAAAACTTCATATCACTTCCAGATGGTCACGTCTAACCCAACTAGCAAAAAGCTTATTAAAATAATGGCATAAAGTCTGAAGAAGGCAATAAGATGAAAGAAAGAATAGTTGTTAGAATTACTGATTCATAGTTTCCCTGGGATGCTAGTGGTCTGAAGTCATCTAAGGAAATGTTTACTTTGGTCAGTTTGCAATTTAGTATTAATCTAACTCTAATTAATTGAAAGCTTTGAAATTGAGTCAATAAAAGAAACATCTGGGATGAAGTCATGGAATTAATCTTCCCCCTGCAGTTGACCAGCACGCAGAGAATTTCACTCTAAAACACCGCTGCCAACCACCATGGGGACCACTCATTTCTATTTGTCTTCGGTATCTACAACTTCACAAAACTTGTACTCATTAGCAAATTAGTATCTTTCATAAATCATAATTGACTGTTAAGCAAGAAAGACAGTGAAGCCACAAAAAGTGATATGCAAATTAGTCCATAAATGAATATTTGTACAGATGCCTTTTATGGGAGGATATAGAACTAGATGCTGGTGTTGAAGATGCGTGTAGGACACCTGTCCTCACAAAGCTGACTGTCTAACCTCAACAAATACAACGAGTTACATGACAGTGTGTGGGTGGCCTGGATGTGGGTAACACGGAGGAAGAAGCATCAGTAAGCTGGGGGCAACCCCAATGCCCTCATCTAGTTGTAACTAGAGTCCCTGAATGAGAAAGAAGGACATAGAAAATTTCAAGAAATACTGACATATATTTTTGCTAATTTGACGAAACTATAACACACAGATTCAAGAAAAAAACATTCAACAAATCAGAAACATAAGAAACATGAAAAAAGCTACCCAAAAATCACATCATTCTCAAATTTTTCAATAAAAGAAAGATAAAGGGAAAAAGTTAAAACCCGTGGGAGGGAGGGGAGACATTGCATGCAGAGATAAGGAAGACGGCAAATTGCTGATCAGAAACAGTGCAAACAAGCAGGCAGTGGAGCCTCATCTTTAAAATACTGGGGGGGGGGGGGGGGGTGACTGTCAATTGAGTCTAATTCTATATCCAGGGTAAATATCTTTCAAAAATGAAGGCAAAATACATGCTCAGACTTACAAAAGCTGAAATAATTTATCGTCAAAAGACGTGCACTGCAAGAAATGTTAAAAATCCTTCAGGCAAAGGAAACCTTAGTCACTGAGGCTGCCCTAGAACTTCCGACGTCCGGAGCATTCAGGCTACTTTCTCTACCTCCGAAATAGAGATTCTTGTAGGATCCCTGACATGTTGTGAGGGGTGTGACTGTTGCTTTGGAGCAATGGAGGCAGCCTAGCAGGCTCCGGGCAGATTCCTTTTCCAATGAGCCCCGCTCCGAGGCCCACCTTCTCAATTCTTTTAATCTTTCCTGGATTTAACAACCACCTGGTTTCCTGTTCATTAAGTTGAGATGGAAAATTTATATAATATATGTAGGAAACTCAGGCCCAAAACTCCTTGAATGTCAAGGCCACGCACCTCCCCTCATCACTTTTATTTTTGGTCAGGGTTCATCCAGCCAAACTGCTGTGGGATCACCTTTCATTTATCTGCCTGGCTTCTGCCTCAGTGCCCAGAGTCATTCTATAATCCTGGAATACTTTCCTTCCACTACCCATGTCTTCCAGGGGGAAAAAAACAAAAAACAAAAAACTAGTGAAGGAGAAATAAAGTTAAATAAAATTAGGAAATTATGTTTAAGCATAACGAATAATCACTAATTTTTAAAGGTCAGCTGAAGTGAATTTCCAAATAAATTGTTCTGTGCCATTTCTGGATTTAATTAAGAGAAGAAGAGGTAGCTCACGATGTGCCTGATCTAAGGCAGCCCCTCACCTATAGGAAGAGTCTTCGGTGAGATGGTTTCCTAAGGTCTCTTCTAGAGCTGTGCTTCCATGATTAACACAGAGGAAGTGACTTCAATTCAACTCACAGTTTAATTACACTGTCACAATAATCTAGGTGATAAATACATGGGGTAGAGAATAAAAGCATCTGCTAATATTTTGAAAACAAGATGATTATCCTCTTGGAGGGAAAAAGTGATTTAATCCACACATGATGAAAGAGATTAGTCATCATGGTGGTAAACCCAGACACTGTAAATGTTTTCTTGAAGAGCTTAGACAACAACCAAAACTCTAATCAAGCGCATAGTGTAATCTCAGGAAGGCAGAACCGTAATATAAAGGAAAATCTAGTCTGTTTACTCTACCCTGTCTGGATAAAGACCAGGAGAACCAAAGGGAGTGGTCAACATCAAGCAAAACCCTGGAGTCATAGAGGATAACATTTGTCCAGCTACGTCCTATGAAGGATTTGGCTGAATGCAGATATAACCATTCACTGGTGTGTGCTTTGGTGGGTAGGGTTAGTTCCCAGAGCCTCATCTCCTAGTGACATATCCCCCCAATTTACCCATAGTCTTTTCCATTAATTATAGTATTTACAAAGTGACTTCCTACTTACTAACTCATGTTCCCAGCTACCTCAATATTAATAGGAGGTACCCTGGATGGAAACACAAAGAGTCTGGTCATTAGAAATAAAGACCCCTTAATTTTTTTTAACTTTCTCTGATAAGTGTGTTTAGTCATTTGAATAGTGGCTCTGTAAAAACTTTAAATTTAAAAATCCCTTACTTTTAATAAAAATATAGTCCTTTACTGGCATTATATAGCAACTTTTCTTCTTTTTAACCAACAGCATTGTTTATTAAAAAGCTTCCCCATAAATTCCCAAACTGTAAAAAAAGCTGGGGAAAAGAGTATTTGGTTTAGCAAAACTTTAGCATCTTTCAATAGGTTATGATGAAGATCAAAATAGGGAATAAATGTAAAACACCTGGCACAGGCTTGACCCATAATAAATATGTGGTATCTCCCTCTCCTTACTTCCATTCAAATTATAAGAAATAAGTGGTGCAGAGTAATATTAGCCAATGGATATGGAGGCCCTGCTCAGCATTCTGGCCCTAATGAGGGATATCCTGTATACTTGGACAAGACATTGATCCCCTTGGGCCGTGAGATTCCTAAAATAGAGTGAACGGTTTGCAGCAGATGATGTCCAATGTCCTTTCTATCTCCAACAGTCACAGAGGCTGGGTATTTGAGATTGCTCCTTTGAGGGTCCTTATGATCCCATTCAGCCTGAAATTCAATTATTCTACTCAACTGATCTTTCTTAATAATAAACAAAACCAAATAACTTAAACTTTCAGGTTAACATGGCAACAAACTAGCAATACCTAACAGACATCTCAAATTCTTATTAAAATACCCACGAGAATATGCGAAAAGAGAAACATCTGGCACCAGCACTGTAAACGAAAGATCCGGGAAATGTCAAAGTGCAAAGAGACTTCCCACTTACTACATCATTAACGGGGAAGGGTTGAGAAACATATTCTTGGATGTCACAAACATTACCCTTTGAACGAGAACAGCAAGAACAATCCCAAAGCCAGAGGAAGACTTTGACTCTACCCCGCTGCCTGTTGTTAACCCCAGTTCAAGGGGATCCGCTGCCCAGAAAAAGTGGAGTTGTCATCTGAGCCAGCCAAAGCCATAACCTCTGTTTTTTCGCCATCAGCAATTCTATTTCTGCATCCATTTAAAGGCTACATTTCCCAGTGTGCCGCTCAGCCGGAAGTAGAGGATTTTGGGTAGTAGTGTAATGAACACCAAGTAGCCATGGGGATGGGAATTGTTCTGAAAACTGTGCGTGTGAGTGCTGGGGGGCAAGCTACCCAAAGAAGGTCAAAAGTCCTGCCCTCTGGCCCTCTTGGGGTAGATCTGGGAAGGAGAAACTGCCAGCCCCAGACAGAGCAATAAGGAAGACAAAGACGCACGCACCCTGTCTGTCTAATCCAATACCGAGACCTATGAAATTATTCAGTAACATCACGAAAATATTTATACTAATGAGTCAAGGGGGAGCTCATTTTTTTAATGGTTGCTACAAAAACAAATAGAAGGGTTTTTTTCTTTTAAATCAATTGCTTCAGTGTTTTCACCAGCTAAATATTCTCAGGCTCTTAGTACTTGGAAGCCATTTCCTGGTTGTTTGGATCATAGCTTTTCACAAGAATTATCCCCGAGACTGGATTCACTAGTGTAACTGTATCACCTTAGTGGTTCCGTCACCTGGAATATAGCAGATGTAATTTATCAGCTCTGTGATGGAACGTACTCTTAATTTGAGAGTAAAAACCAAACAGACATCCCTGTCTGTTCAATAATGCATTAGACACAGTACAGACGGTTGCCAGAAGGATTTTGTTTTGCTTTCTCCTCAATAGGTCATGTTGAAAGAATGACCATAATATTCTAAACTGTTATATTATTACAACCCAATTGGTGCTGGAAAGACTTAGAGTCTAGATAGTTTGAATCGATGAACAGCAATCCAGAACTTGCCCACTTTTCACTTTACCAGCAAGATAGCAGATAGTTATATTTTAGATCCTTTAATTCTCTCCCTAACTTTAGAAAATATAATATTTTAGAAATATGTTAATGATGAATAGATTCTCCCCCACCCCTGCCTTTTCTGTACTTTGAAAGCTTTCCTTTTAGGAGTCTAGAGGTGGTTGCAGCCGTAGCAGCGGTCAGAGTCGACATTTGTTGAGGGCGCATTGCTTGTGTGACCATGTGCCACACACGATCTCAGCATTTCACATACATTATCTCGTATAATCTTGATAATCATTCTGGAAATAGTTGCATGATTGTCCCCGTTCTACAAATAAGGGATGGGCTGCAAATATCAGCCTCCCTGGAGGATGCTCTTTGAGAAAGAAACCCCGTAAGAGTGGAAAGGTGTTAGTTCATAGAATGCTTTAGTAAATTAAATCTTACGTGTAACCAAGGGAGTTTCTGTCTTGATTAATATTAATTAATTTAAAGCAGCAGAGACTTATTGTGTGCCTACCATGGCAATTTTCTAAGCAATGAGGGATACAGCAATGAAAAAACAGAAAAAACAATCACAATAAAGATGAGTTATGGGTAAGCACAGGCCATAAATAAACAGAGGAACTAGTTATAGTTTCCATGAGCAAAAATAGAGCATGATAAGGGATTCTGCAGTGATGGGAAATAGTCAAGGATGTGGAGGGTGTGGACATGGTGGCTATGCATGGTTTCTCTGGAAAAAAAAACCATAGCTTTTAAGTTGAGAACTCAGTGAAGTGAGGAAGTGAGATGTGACAATCTGGAGGAAAATGTTCCAAACAGAACAAACAGCAGTGACAGAGACCCTGCAGTGAAAACAGACTTGGTGAGGTCAAGGTGCAGAAAGAGGCCTGGAGAGGCTCGATCTAAATCCACCCAAGGAAGACAAAAGAAATTTCGGAGGTGTAGCCCTGGGCCAGACTTTGCAAGGGCATAAGTCTGGTAAGGACTTGGGGTTTTATTCTGTGTGAGATGGGAAGTTTGTTAGGTGCTCACCCAAATCTTTAGTCTCCTCTTCCTCCTGGACACATAGCCAGAGCAAATTTCACAGGGTACATTTCACTTAGCATCGATTGTATGAAGGAGAACTAGCCAATGAAATGTGCGTGGAAATGATGGGCTCAGCTTCCAGGAATGGCCAATAAAAGTCATCTACCCATGTACCTCTGTGCCATTTCTCCTTTTGTGCTCTCTGGGATGGAAATGCTGATAGCGACCTTCAAATCAATATACTGAAGATGACAGAGCTTCCGTCACCTGGAACCCTAATGATCACATTGAGAAGAGTCACGCCAACTCTGGTTCACTTAACCACAACTCTTACATGAGACGAAGGTAACTGGCATGTTGTTGAGCCCTAACATAGTACAGCCAATGTGTTACCACAGCCTAGTCTACCATACAACTCCTGAATATCCAGTCTCACCTTTTGCTGTTGTAATAGGACCCCTAATTTCCAGCTCAACACATGACTACGTGGAATACAAATTATATTTCTGAAACTCCTTTGCAGTTAAGTGTGGCAACACATTAATTTCTGGCCAATAGACTGTGAGCAGAAGTGAGACGCACATTTTCAAGGTTGTATGCCCTCCTCTGTTCCATTTCCTACTGGCCAGAAGCAGATGTGGTGGCATTAAGCCGTCCTGAATGTGGATGAAGTTTACACACAACGCACAGTAAGAACCGCAAGGTGCAGGCAACCTGGCTTCCTGACCCGTGGGGGCATCATGAACAGCTCTTTTATCTTAGCAAAGCTGCAGTTATTTGAGGTCTCAATTTCAATAGTTAGCTAAGATAATAATATGATAAATAATCCAGAGTCATTGGAGGGTTTTAAGGAAAGATATCATTAAATATATTTTTGGTTATGTTTTCAAACTTTGGTTGCCAGGTGGAGAACCCACTGAAGGCGGGGGGCAGAGTAGAAGCAGAGAGACTATTGAAAGGCTATTGCAGGAATGTAGGTAACAGATGATGGAGCAGGCTGAGCGGGAGAGAAGAGGTCTGATTCAGGATGTTTTTGGAAGATTGAGCAAATGTTATCTGATATCGATGTAAGATAAGGTGGTTGCCAGAGGAGAGAATGACACCATAGTTCCTGAGTTGAGCAGTTGGGTGAATGGTGGCACCACTAACTGAGCTGGAAACACTGAGGAAGGAACAAGACGGTGGGAGGAAACCGAAAGTTCTTTTATGGCTTCTCATCCAAGTGGAGATGTCAACTGAGTTTAAGAGAGTTCAAGCTGGAGTCTAGAGAAGATGCTGGGGCTAGAATACATTTGGGGAAATCAAATGAATACATTACTAACACAGTGTATTGGTGTAATCTCAAAAAGTCCATCATCACTTTCAGAGTAGTCCGAAGACTGGTCAATTCATGGCTGCAAGACCTACCGTGCCTTAGCCCCTAGTCTTTATGTGAACTTTCCATCAGGTCCCACTGGTCCCCTGGTGTCTTACTGACCAGCTCTGTTCTTCCACCTCCACACATTTCTGCATCTCATTTGCTCTGCCTCACATGCTCTCCAGGCACAGCTGCCCAGATCCAATCTCAACAACACTTTCTGCTGCATCTCCTACCTTTTCTGAAAAGGCTTTGCCACGCACTCCAGGCAAAGGCTCAGTACATGGGAACTCTGTTCCTCTTACGTCAACGTTACTCCCAGCCCCCGGCACCGGGGAGCTGTCTAAAAGATATCTGTAGACCTAAATATATTTGTCTATATAATGATAAAAAGGGGGAAAGGAAGGATGGATTTAAATGACCTTGTAAGGCCCCTGCTGACTTGAGATGCCCTGAGTCGATAAACTTTAAAG